>NC_090399.1:53308549-53908549 GCF_036365525.1 Heterodontus francisci
TGTCCTCTTGGTGTGCTTTTTAAATCTCTGCTTCCCTGCTCTGTCTCTCTCTCCGGCCTCTGTCTCTGTCCTTTTGGTGTGCTTTTTAAATCTCTGCTCCCCTGCTCAGTCTCTCTCTCCGGCCTCTGTCTCTGTCCTTTTGGTGTGCTTATTAAATCTCTGCTCCCCTGCTCTGTCTCTCTCTCCGTCCTCTGTCTCTGTCCTTTTGGTGTGCTTTTTACATCTCTGCTCCCCTGCTCTCTCTCTCTCTCTCTCTCTCTCCGCCTCTGTCTTTTTGGTGTGCTTTTGCAATCTCTGCTCCCCTGCTCTCTCTCTCTCTCCGGCCTCTGTCTCTGTCCTTTTGGTGTGCTTTTTAAATCTCTGCTCCCCTGCTCTGTCTCTCTCTCTGGCCTCTGTCTCTGTCCTTTTGGTGTGCTTTTTAAATCTCTGCTCCCCTGCTCTCTCTCTCTCTCTGGCCTCTGTCTCTGTCCTTTTGGTGTGCTTTTAAAATCTCTGCTCCCCTGCTCTCTCTCTCTCTCCGGCCTCTATCTCAGTCCTTTTGGTGTGCTTTTTAAATCTCTGCTCCCCTGCTCTCTCTCTCTCCCCGCCTCTGTCTCTGTCCTTTTGGTGTGCTTTTTAAATCTCTGCTCCCCTGCTCTCTCTCTCCCTCTGGCCTCTGTGTCTGTCCTTTTGGTGTGCTTTTTAAATCTCTGCTTCCCTGCTCTCTCTCTCTCTCTCTGGCCGCTGTCTCTGCCCTTTTGGTGTGCTTTTTAAATCTCTGCTCCCCTGCTCTCTCTCTCCGGCCACTGACTCCATCCTTTTGGTGTGCTTTTTAAATCTCTGCTCACCCCGCTCTCTCTCCGCCTCTGTCTCTGTCCTTTTGGTGTGCTTTTTGAATCGCGGCTCCCCTGCTCTCTCTCTCTCTCTCTCTCTCTCTCTGTCTCTGTCCTTTTGGTGTGCTTTTTAAATCTCTGCTTCCCTGCTCTCTCTTTCTCTCCGCCTCTGTCTCTGTCCTTTTGGTGTGCTTTTTAAATCTCTGCTCCCCTGCTCTCTCTCTCCGCCTCTGTCTCTGTCCTTTTGGTGTGCTTTTTAAATCTCTGCTCCCCTGCTCTCTCTCTCCACCTGTCTCTGTCCTTTTGGTGTGCTTTTTAAATCTGTGCTCCCCTGCTCTCTCTCTCTCTCTCCGCCTCTGTCTCTGTCCTTTTGGTGTGCTTTTTAAATCTCTGCTTCCCTGCTCTGTCTCTCTCTCCGGCCTCTGTCTCTGTCCTTTTGGTGTGCTTTTTAAATCTCTGCTCCCCTGCTCAGTCTCTCTCTCCGGCCTCTGTCTCTGTCCTTTTGGTGTGCTTTTTAAATCTCTGCTCCCCTGCTCTGTCTCTCTCTCCGTCCTCTGTCTCTGTCCTTTTGGTGTGCTTTTTACATCTCTGCTCCCCTGCTCTCTCTCTCTCTCTCTCTCTCTCTCCGCCTCTGTCTTTTTGGTGTGCTTTTGCAATCTCTGCTCCCCTGCTCTCTCTCTCTCTCCGGCCTCTGTCTCTGTCCTTTTGGTGTGCTTTTTAAATCTCTGCTCCCCTGCTCTGTCTCTCTCTCTCTCCCCGCCTCTGTCTCTGTCCTTTTGGTGTGCTTTTTAAATCTCTGCTCCCCTGCTCTCTCTCTCTCTCTCTGGCCTCTGTCTCTGTCCTTTTGGTGTGCTTTTTGAATCTCTGCTCCCCTGCTCTCTCTCTCTCTCTCCCCGCCTCTGTCTCCATCCTTTTGGTGTGCTTTTTAAATCTCTGCTCCCCTGCTCTCTCTCTCTGGCGTCTGTCTCTGTCCTTTTGGTGTGCTTTTTAAATCTCTGCTCCCCTGCTCTCTCTCTCTCTGGCCTCTGTCTCAGTCCTTTTGGTGTGCTTTTTAACTCTCTGCTCCCCTGCTCTCTCTCTCTCTCTCTCCGCCTCTGTCTCTGTCCTTTTGGTGTGCTTTTTAAATCTCTGCTCCCCTGCTCTCTCTCTCTCTCTGGCCACTGTCTCTGTCCTTTTGGTGTGCTTTTTAAATCTCTGCTTCCCTGCTCTCTCTCTCTCTCTCTGGCCTCTGTCTCTGCCCTTTTGGTGTGCTTTTTAAATCTCTGCTCCCCTGCTCTCTCTCTCCGCCTCTGTCTCTGTCCTTTTGGTGTGCTTTTTAAATCTCTGCTCCCCTGCTCTCTCTCTCTCTCTCTCCGCCTCTGTCTCTGTCCTTTTGGTGTGCTTTTTAAATCTCTGCTCCCCTGCTCTCTCTCTCTCTCTGGCCTCTGTCTCTGTCCTTTTGGTGTGCTTTTTAAATCTCTGCTTCCCTGCTCTCTCTCTCTCTCTCTGGCCTTTGTCTCTGCCCTTTTGGTGTGCTTTTTAAATCTCTGCTTCCCTGCTCTGTCTCTCTCTCCGGCCTCTGTCTCTGTCCTTTTGGTGGGCTTTTTAAATCTCTGCTCCCCTGCTCAGTCTCTCGCTCCGGCCTCTGTCTCTGTCCTTTTGGTGTGCTTTTTAAATCTCTGCTCCCCTGCTCTGTCTCTCTCTCCGGCCTCTGTCTCTGTCCTTTTGGTGTGCTTTTTAAATCTCTGCTCCCCTGCTCTCTCTCTCTCTCTCTCGCTCTCTCTCTGTCTCTGTTCTTTTGGTGTGCTTTTTAAATCTCTGCTTCCCTGCTCTCTCTCTCTCTCCGCCTCTGTCTCTGTCCTTTTGGTGTGCTTTTCAAATCTCTGCTCCCCTGCTCTCTCACTCTCTCTCCGCCTCTGTCTCTGTCCTTTTGGTGTGCTTTTTAAATCTCTGCTCCCCTGCTCTCTCTCTCTCTCTCCGCCTGTCTCTGTCCTTTTGGTGTGCTTTTTAAATCTCTGCTTCCCTGCTCTGTCTCTCTCTCCGGCCTCTGTCACTGTACTTTTGGTGTGCTTTTTATATCTCTGCTCCCCTGCTCCCTCTGCGCCACTGTCTCTGTCCTTTTGGTGTGCTTTTTAAATCTCTGCTCCCCTGCTCTGTCTCTCTCTCCGGACTCTGTCTCTGTCCTTTTGGTATGCTTTTTAAATCTCTGCTCCCCTGCTCTGTCTCTCTCTCCGGCCTCTGTCTCTGTCCTTTTGGTGTGCTTTTTAAATCTTTGCTCCCCTGCTCTCTCTCTCTCTCTCTCTCTCTCTCCGCCTCTGTCTCTGTCCTTTTGGTGTGCTTTTGCAATCTCTGCTCCCCTGCTCTGTCTCTCTCTCCGGCCTCTGTCTGTCCTTTTGGTGTGCTTTTTAAATCTCTGCTCCCCTGCTCTCTCTCTCTCTCTCTCTCCGGCCTCTGTCTCTGTCCTTTTGGTGTGCTTTTTAAATCTCTGCTCCCCTGCTCTCTCTTTCTCTCTCTCTCCCCGCCTCTGTCTCTGTCCTTTTGGTGTGCTTTTTAAATCTCTGCTCCCCTGCTCTCTCTCTCTCTCTGGCCTCTGTCTCTGTCCTTTTGGTGTGCTTTTTGAATCTCTGCTCCCCTGCTCTCTCTCTCTCTCTCCACGCCTCTGTCTCTGTCCTTTTGGTGTGCTTTTTAAATCTCTGCTCCCCTGCTCTCTCTCTCTCTCTCTGGCCTCTGTCTCTGTCCTTTTGGTGTGCTTTTTAAATCTCTGCTTCCCTGCTCTCTCTCTCTCTCTCAGGCCTCTGTCTCTACCCTTTTGGTGTGCTTTTTAAATCTCTGCTCCCCTGCTCTCTCTCTCCGGCCACTGACGCCATCCTTTTGGTGTGCTTTTTAAATCTCTGCTCCCCTGCTCTCTCTCTCTCTCTCCGCCTCTGTCTCTGTCCTTTTGGTGTGCTTTTTGAATCTCGGCTCCCCTGCTCTCTCTCTCTCTCTCTCTCTCCCTCTGTCTCTGTCCTTTTGGTGTGCTTTTTAAATCTCTGCTTCCCCGCTCTCTCTCTCTCTCCGCCTCTGTCTCTGTCCTTTTGGTGTGCTTTTGCAATCTCTGCTCCCCTGCTCTGTCTCTCTCTCCGGCCTCTGTCTGTCCTTTTGGTGTGCTTTTTAAATCTCTGCTCCCCTGCTCTCTCTCTCTCTCTCTCCGGCCTCTGTCTCTCTCCTTTTGGTGTGCTTTTTAAATCTCTGCTCCCCTGCTCTCTCTCTCTCTCTCTCTCCCCGCCTCTGTCTCTGTGCTTTTGGTGTGCTTTTTAAATCTCTGCTCCCCTGCTCTCTCTCTCTCTCTGGCCTCTGTCTCTGTCCTTTTGGTGTGCTTTTTGAATCTCTGCTCCCCTGCTCTCTCTCTCTCTCTCCACGCCTCTGTCTCTGTCCTTTTGGTGTGCTTTTTAAATCTCTGCTCCCCTGCTCTCTCTCTCTCTCTGGCCTCTGTCTCAGTCCTTTTGGTGTGCTTTTTAAATCTCTGCTCCCCTGCTCTCTCTCTCTCCCCGCCTCTGTCTCTGTCCTTTTGGTGTGCTTTTTAAATCTCTGCTCCCCTGCTCTCTCTCTCTCTGGCCTCTGTCTCTGTCCTTTTGGTGTGCTTTTTAAATCTCTGCTTCCCTGCTCTCTCTCTCTCTCTCCGCCTCTGTCTCTGTCCTTTTGGTGTGCTTTTTGAATCTCGGCTCCCCTACTCTCTCTCTCTCTCTCTCTCTCTCTGTCTCTGTCCTTTTGGTGTGCTTTTTAAATCTCTGCTTCCCTGCTCTCTCTCTCTCTCCGCCTCTGTCTCTGTCCTTTTGGTGTGCTTTTTAAATCTCTGCTCCCCTGCTCTCTCTCTCCGCCTCTGTCTCTGTCCTTTTGGTGTGCTTTTTAAATCTCTGCTCCCCTGCTCTCTCTCTCTCTCTCCGCCTGTCTCTGTCCATTTGGTGTGCTTTTTAAATCTCTGCTCCCCTGCTCTCTCTCTCTCTCTCCGCCTCTGTCTCTGTCCTTTTGGTGTGCTTTTTAAATCTCTGCTTCCCTGCTCTGTCTCTCTCTCCGGCCTCTGACTCTGTACTTTTGGTGTGCTTTTTAAATCTCTGCTCCCCTGCTCAGTCTCTCTCTCCGGCCTCTGTCTCTGTCCTTTTGGTGTGCTTTTTAAATCTCTGCTCCCCTGCTCTGTCTCTCTCTCCGGCCTCTGTCTCTGTCCTTTTGGTGTGCTTTTTAAATCTCTGCTCCCCTGCTCTCTCTCTCTCTTTCTCTCTCACTCCGCCTCTGTCTCAGTACTTTTGGTGTGCTTTTTAAATCTCTGCTCCCCTGCTCTCTCTCTCTCTCCGGCCTCTGACTCTGTCCTTTTGGTGTGCTTTTTAAATCTCTGCTCCCCTGCTCTCTCTCTCTCTCTCACTCTCTCTCCTCCTCTGTCTTTTTGGTGTGCTTTTGCAATCTCTGCTCCCCTGCTCTCTCTCTCTCTCCGGCCTCTGTCTCTGTCCTTTTGGTGTGCTTTTGCAATCTCTGCTCCCCTGCTCTCTCTCTCTCTCCGGCCTCTGTCTCTGTCCTTTTGGTGTGCTTTTTAAATCTCTGCTCCCCTGCTCTGTCTCTCTCTCTCTCCCCGCCTCTGTCTCTGTCCTTTTGGTGTGCTTTTTAAATCTCTGCTCCCCTGCTCTCTCTCTCTCTCTGGCCTCTGTCTCTGTCCTTTTGGTGTGCTTTTTGAATCTCTGCTCCCCTGCTCTCTCTCTCTCTCTCCCCGCCTCTGTCTCTGTCCTTTTGGTGTGCTTTTTAAATCTCTGCTCTCCTGCTCTCTCTGTCTCTCTGGCATCTGTCTCAGTCCTTTTGGTGTGCTTTTTAAATCTCTGCTCCCCTGCTCTGTCTCTTTCTCTCCCCGCCTCTGTCTCTGTCCTTTTGGTGTGCTTTTTAAATCTCTGCTCCCCTGCTCTCTCTCTCTCTCTGGCCTCTGTCTCTGTCCTTTTGGTGTGCTTTTTGAATCTCTGCTCCCCTGCTCTCTCTCTCTCTCTCCCCGCCTCTGTCTCTGTCCTTTTGGTGTGCTTTTTAAATCTCTGCTCTCCTGCTCTCTCTGTCTCTCTGGCATCTGTCTCAGTCCTTTTGGTGTGCTTTTTAAATCTCTGCTCCCCTGCTCTCTCTCTCTCTCTCCCCGCCTCTGTCTCTGTCCTTTTGGTGTGCTTTTTAAATCTCTGCTTCCCTGCTCAGTCTCTCTCTCCGGCCTCTGTCTCTGTCCTTTTGGTGTGCTTTTTAAATCTCTGCTCCCCTGCTCTGTCTCTCTCTCCGGCCTCTGTCTCTGTCCTTTTGGTGTGCTTTTTGAATCTCTGCTCCCCTGCTCTCTCTCTCTCTCTCCACGCCTCTGTCTCTGTCCTTTTGGTGTGCTTTTTAAATCTCTGCTCCCCTGCTCTCTCTCTCTCTCTCTGGCCTCTGTCTCTGTCCTTTTGGTGTGCTTTTTAAATCTCTGCTTCCCTGCTCTCTCTCTCTCTCTCAGGCCTCTGTCTCTACCCTTTTGGTGTGCTTTTTAAATCTCTGCTCCCCTGCTCTCTCTCTCCGGCCACTGACGCCATCCTTTTGGTGTGCTTTTTAAATCTCTGCTCCCCTGCTCTCTCTCTCTCTCTCCGCCTCTGTCTCTGTCCTTTTGGTGTGCTTTTTGAATCTCGGCTCCCCTGCTCTCTCTCTCTCTCTCTCTCTCCCTCTGTCTCTGTCCTTTTGGTGTGCTTTTTAAATCTCTGCTTCCCCGCTCTCTCTCTCTCTCCGCCTCTGTCTCTGTCCTTTTGGTGTGCTTTTGCAATCTCTGCTCCCCTGCTCTGTCTCTCTCTCCGGCCTCTGTCTGTCCTTTTGGTGTGCTTTTTAAATCTCTGCTCCCCTGCTCTCTCTCTCTCTCTCTCCGGCCTCTGTCTCTCTCCTTTTGGTGTGCTTTTTAAATCTCTGCTCCCCTGCTCTCTCTCTCTCTCTCTCTCCCCGCCTCTGTCTCTGTGCTTTTGGTGTGCTTTTTAAATCTCTGCTCCCCTGCTCTCTCTCTCTCTCTGGCCTCTGTCTCTGTCCTTTTGGTGTGCTTTTTGAATCTCTGCTCCCCTGCTCTCTCTGTCTCTCTCCACGCCTCTGTCTCTGTCCTTTTGGTGTGCTTTTTAAATCTCTGCTCCCCTGCTCTCTCTCTCTCTCTGGCCTCTGTCTCAGTCCTTTTGGTGTGCTTTTTAAATCTCTGCTCCCCTGCTCTCTCTCTCTCCCCGCCTCTGTCTCTGTCCTTTTGGTGTGCTTTTTAAATCTCTGCTCCCCTGCTCTCTCTCTCTCTGGCCTCTGTCTCTGTCCTTTTGGTGTGCTTTTTAAATCTCTGCTTCCCTGCTCTCTCTCTCTCTCTCCGCCTCTGTCTCTGTCCTTTTGGTGTGCTTTTTGAATCTCGGCTCCCCTACTCTCTCTCTCTCTCTCTCTCTCTCTGTCTCTGTCCTTTTGGTGTGCTTTTTAAATCTCTGCTTCCCTGCTCTCTCTCTCTCTCCGCCTCTGTCTCTGTCCTTTTGGTGTGCTTTTTAAATCTCTGCTCCCCTGCTCTCTCTCTCCGCCTCTGTCTCTGTCCTTTTGGTGTGCTTTTTAAATCTCTGCTCCCCTGCTCTCTCTCTCTCTCTCCGCCTGTCTCTGTCCATTTGGTGTGCTTTTTAAATCTCTGCTCCCCTGCTCTCTCTCTCTCTCTCCGCCTCTGTCTCTGTCCTTTTGGTGTGCTTTTTAAATCTCTGCTTCCCTGCTCTGTCTCTCTCTCCGGCCTCTGACTCTGTACTTTTGGTGTGCTTTTTAAATCTCTGCTCCCCTGCTCAGTCTCTCTCTCCGGCCTCTGTCTCTGTCCTTTTGGTGTGCTTTTTAAATCTCTGCTCCCCTGCTCTGTCTCTCTCTCCGGCCTCTGTCTCTGTCCTTTTGGTGTGCTTTTTAAATCTCTGCTCCCCTGCTCTCTCTCTCTCTTTCTCTCTCACTCCGCCTCTGTCTCAGTACTTTTGGTGTGCTTTTTAAATCTCTGCTCCCCTGCTCTCTCTCTCTCTCCGGCCTCTGACTCTGTCCTTTTGGTGTGCTTTTTAAATCTCTGCTCCCCTGCTCTCTCTCTCTCTCTCACTCTCTCTCCTCCTCTGTCTTTTTGGTGTGCTTTTGCAATCTCTGCTCCCCTGCTCTCTCTCTCTCTCCGGCCTCTGTCTCTGTCCTTTTGGTGTGCTTTTGCAATCTCTGCTCCCCTGCTCTCTCTCTCTCTCCGGCCTCTGTCTCTGTCCTTTTGGTGTGCTTTTTAAATCTCTGCTCCCCTGCTCTGTCTCTCTCTCTCTCCCCGCCTCTGTCTCTGTCCTTTTGGTGTGCTTTTTAAATCTCTGCTCCCCTGCTCTCTCTCTCTCTCTGGCCTCTGTCTCTGTCCTTTTGGTGTGCTTTTTGAATCTCTGCTCCCCTGCTCTCTCTCTCTCTCTCCCCGCCTCTGTCTCTGTCCTTTTGGTGTGCTTTTTAAATCTCTGCTCTCCTGCTCTCTCTGTCTCTCTGGCATCTGTCTCAGTCCTTTTGGTGTGCTTTTTAAATCTCTGCTCCCCTGCTCTGTCTCTTTCTCTCCCCGCCTCTGTCTCTGTCCTTTTGGTGTGCTTTTTAAATCTCTGCTCCCCTGCTCTCTCTCTCTCTCTGGCCTCTGTCTCTGTCCTTTTGGTGTGCTTTTTGAATCTCTGCTCCCCTGCTCTCTCTCTCTCTCTCCCCGCCTCTGTCTCTGTCCTTTTGGTGTGCTTTTTAAATCTCTGCTCTCCTGCTCTCTCTGTCTCTCTGGCATCTGTCTCAGTCCTTTTGGTGTGCTTTTTAAATCTCTGCTCCCCTGCTCTCTCTCTCTCTCTCCCCGCCTCTGTCTCTGTCCTTTTGGTGTGCTTTTTAAATCTCTGCTTCCCTGCTCAGTCTCTCTCTCCGGCCTCTGTCTCTGTCCTTTTGGTGTGCTTTTTAAATCTCTGCTCCCCTGCTCTGTCTCTCTCTCCGGCCTCTGTCTCTGTCCTTTTGGTGTGCTTTTTAAATCTCTGCTCCCCTGCTCTCTCTCTCTCTTTCTCTCTCACTCCGCCTCTGTCTCAGTACTTTTGGTGTGCTTTTGCAATCTCTGCTCCCCTGCTCTCTCTCTCTCTCCGGCCTCTGTCTCTGTCCTTTTGGTGTGCTTTTTATATCTCTGCTCCCTTGCTCTCTCTCTCTCTCTCTCTCTCTCTGGCCTCTGTCTCTGTCCTTTTGGAGTGCTTTTTGAATCTCTGCTCCCCTGCTCTCTGTCTCTCTCTCCCCGCCTCTGTCTCTGTCCTTCTGTTGTGCTTTTTAAATCTCTGCTCCCCTGCTCTCTCTCTCTCTCTGGCCTCTGTCTCTGTCCTTTTCGTGTGCTTTTTAAATCTCTGCTCCCCTGCTCTCTCTCTCTCTCTCTGGCCTCTGTCTCTGTCCTTTTGGTGTGCTTTTTAAATCTCTGCTCCCCTGCTCTCTCTCTCTCTCTCCCCACCTCTGTCTCTGTCCTTTTGGTGTGCTTTTTAAATCACTGCTCCCCTGCTCGCTCTCTCTTTCCGGCCTCCGACTCTGTCCTTTTGGTGTGCTTTTTAAATCTCTGCTCCCCTGCTCTCTCTCTCTCTCTCTGGCCTCTGTCTCTGTCCTTTTGGTGTGCTTTTTAAATCTCTGCTCCCCTGCTCTCTCTCTCTCTCTCCCCACCTCTGTCTCTGTCCTTTTGGTGTGCTTTTTAAATCACTGCTCCCCTGCTCGCTCTCTCTTTCCGGCCTCCGACTCTGTCCTTTGGTGTGCTTTTTAAATCTCTGCTCCCCTGCTCTCTCTCTCTTTCCGGCCTCCGACTCTGTCCTTTGGTGTGCTTTTTAAATCTCTGCTCCCCTGCTCTCTCTCTCTCTCTCTGGCCTCTGTCTCTGTCCTTTGGTGTGCTTTTTAAATCTCTGCTCCCCTGCTCTCTCTCTCTCTCTCTGGCCTCTGTCTCTGTCCTTTGGTGTGCTTTTTAAATCTCTGCTCCCCTGCTCTCTCTCTCTCTCTGGCCTCTGTCTCTGTCCTTTTGGTGTGCTTTTTAAATCTCTGCTCCCCTGCTCTCTCTCTCTCTCTGGCCTCTGTCTCTGTCCTTTTGGTGTGCTTTTTAAATCTCTGCTTCCCTGCTCTCTCTCTCTCTCTCTCTGGCCTCTGTCTCTGCCCTTTTGGTGTGCTTTTGCAATCTCTGCTCCCCTGCTCTCTCTCTCTCTCCGGCCTCTGTCTCTGTCCTTTTGGTGTGCTTTTGCAATCTCTGCTCCCCTGCTCTCTCTCTCTCTCCGGCCTCTGTCTCTGTCCTTTTGGTGTGCTTTTTAAATCTCTGCTCCCCTGCTCTGTCTCTCTCTCTCTCCCCGCCTCTGTCTCTGTCCTTTTGGTGTGCTTTTTAAATCTCTGCTCCCCTGCTCTCTCTCTCTCTCTGGCCTCTGTCTCTGTCCTTTTGGTGTGCTTTTTGAATCTCTGCTCCCCTGCTCTCTCTCTCTCTCTCCCCGCCTCTGTCTCTGTCCTTTTGGTGTGCTTTTTAAATCTCTGCTCTCCTGCTCTCTCTGTCTCTCTGGCATCTGTCTCAGTCCTTTTGGTGTGCTTTTTAAATCTCTGCTCCCCTGCTCTGTCTCTCTCTCTCTCCCCGCCTCTGTCTCTGTCCTTTTGGTGTGCTTTTTAAATCTCTGCTCCCCTGCTCTCTCTCTCTCTCTGGCCTCTGTCTCTGTCCTTTTGGTGTGCTTTTTGAATCTCTGCTCCCCTGCTCTCTCTCTCTCTCTCCCCGCCTCTGTCTCTGTCCTTTTGGTGTGCTTTTTAAATCTCTGCTCTCCTGCTCTCTCTGTCTCTCTGGCATCTGTCTCAGTCCTTTTGGTGTGCTTTTTAAATCTCTGCTCACCTGCTCTCTCTCTCTCTCTCCCCGCCTCTGTCTCTGTCCTTTTGGTGTGCTTTTAAAATCTCTGCTTCCCTGCTCTGTCTCTCTCTCCGGCCTCTGTCTCTGTCCTTTTGGTGGGCTTTTTAAATCTCTGCTCCCCTGCTCAGTCTCTCTCTCCGGCCTCTGTCTCTGTCCTTTTGGTGTGCTTTTTAAATCTCTGCTCCCCTGCTCTGTCTCTCTCTCCGGCCTCTGTCTCTGTCCTTTTGGTGTGCTTTTTAAATCTCTGCTCCCCTGCTCTGTCTCTCTCTCCGGCCTCTGTCTCTGTCCTTTTGGTGTGCTTTTTAAATCTCTGCTCCCCTGCTCTCTCTCTCTCTTTCTCTCTCACTCCGCCTCTGTCTCAGTACTTTTGGTGTGCTTTTGCAATCTCTGCTCCCCTGCTCTCTCTCTCTCTCCGGCCTCTGTCTCTGTCCTTTTGGTGTGCTTTTTATATCTCTGCACCCCGCTCTGTCTCTGTCTATCTCCCCGCCTCTGTCTCTGTCCTTTTGGTGTGCTTTTTAAATCTCTGCTCCCCATCTCTATCTCTCTCTCTCTCCGGCCTCTGTCTCTGTCCTTTTGGAGTGCTTTTTGAATCTCTGCTCCCCTGCTCTCTCTCTCTCTCTCCCCGCCTCTGTCTCTGTCCTTCTGTTGTGCTTTTTAAATCTCTGCTCCCCTGCTCTCTCTCTCTCTCTGGCCTCTGTCTCTGTCCTTTTCGTGTGCTTTTTAAATCTCTGCTCCCTTGCTCTCTCTCTCTCTCTGGCCTCTGTCTCTGTCCTTTTGGAGTGCTTTTTGAATCTCTGCTCCCCTGCTCTCTCTCTCTCTCTCCCCGCCTCTGTCTCTGTCCTTCTGTTGTGCTTTTTAAATCTCTGCTCCCCTGCTCTCTCTCTCTCTCTGGCCTCTGTCTCTGTCCTTTTCGTGTGCTTTTTAAATCTCTGCTCCCCTGCTCTCTCTCTCTCTCTCCCCGCCTCTGTCTCTGTCCTTTTGGTGTGCTTTTTAAATCACTGCTCCCCTGCTCGCTCTCTCTTTCCGGCCTCCGACTCTGTCCTTTTGGTGTGCTTTTTAAATCTCTGCTCCCCTGCTCTCTCTCTCTCTCTCTGGCCTCTGTCTCTGTCCTTTGGTGTGCTTTTTAAATCTCTGCTCCCCTGCTCTCTCTCTCTCTCTCCCCGCCTCTGTCTCTGTCCTTTTGGTGGGCTTTTTAAATCTATGCTCCCCTGCTCAGTCTCTCTCTCCGGCCTCTGTCTCTGTCCTTTTGGTGTGCTTTTTAAATCTCTGCTCCCCTGCTCTATCTCTCTCTCCGGCCTCTGTCTCTGTCCTTTTGGTGTGCTTTTTAAATCTCTGCTCCCCTGCTCTCTCTCTCTCTTTCTCTCTCACTCCGCCTCTGTCTCAGTCCTTTTGGTGTGCTTTTGCAATCTCTGCTCCCCTGCTCTCTCTCTCTCTCCGGCCTCTGTCTCTGTCCTTTTGGAGTGCTTTTTATATCTCTGCTCCCCTGCTCTGTCTCTGTCTATCTCCCCGCCTCTGTTTCTGTCCTTTTGGTGTGCTTTTTAAATCTCTGCTCCCCATCTCTATCTATCTCTCTCTCCCCGCCTCTGTCTCTGTCCTTTTGGTGTGCTTTTTAAATCTCTGCTCCCCTGCTCTCTCTCTCTCTCTGGCCTCTGTCTCTGTCCTTTTGGTGTGCTTTTTGAATCTCTGCTCCCCTGCTCTCTCTCTCTCTCCCCGCCTCTGTCTCTGTCCTTCTGTTGTGCTTTTAAAATCTCTGCTCCCCTGCTCTCTCTCTCTCTCTGGCCTCTGTCTCTGTCCTTTTCGTGTGCTTTTTAAATCTCTGCTCCCCTGCTCTCTCTCTCTCTCTCTCTGGCCTCTGTCTCTGTCCTTTTGGTGTGCTTTTTAAATCTCTGCTCCCCTGCTCTCTCTCTCTCTCTCCCCGCCTCTGTCTCTGTCCTTTTGGTGTGCTTTTTAAATCACTGCTCCCCTGCTCTCTCTCTCTTTCCGGCCTCCGACTCTGTCCTTTTGGTGTGCTTTTTAAATCTCTGCTCCCCTGCTCTCTCTCTCTCTCTCTGGCCTCTGTCTCTGTCCTTTGGTGTGCTTTTTAAATCTCTGCTCCCCTGCTCTCTCTCTCTTTCCGGCCTCCGACTCTGTCCTTTGGTGTGCTTTTTAAATCTCTGCTCCCCTGCTCTCTCTCTCTTTCCGGCCTCCGACTCTGTCCTCTTGGTGTGCTTTTTAAATCTCTGCTCCCCTGCTCTCTCTCTCTCTCTCTCCGGCCTCTGTCTCTGTCCTTTTGGTGTGCTTTTTAAATCTCTGCTCCCCTGCTCTCTCTCTCCGGCCACTGACTCCAACCTTTTGGTGTGCTTTTTAAATCTCTGCTCCCCTGCTCTCTCTCTCTCTCTCCGGCCTCTGTCTCTGTCCTTTTGGTGTGCTTTTTAAATCTCTGCTCCCCTGCTCTCTCTCTCTCTCTCTCCGGCCTCTGTCTCTGTCCTTTTGGTGTGCTTTTTAAATCTCTGCTCCCCTGCTCTCTCTCTCTCTCTCCGCCTCTGTCTCTGTCCTTTTGGTGTGCTTTTTAAATCTCTGCTCCCCTGCTCTCTCTCTCTCTCTCCGCCTCTGTCTCTGTCCTTTTGGTGTGCTTTTTAAATCTCAGCTCCCCTGCTCTCTCTCTCTCTCTCTCTCTCCAGCCTCTGAATCTGTCCTTTTGGTGTGCTTTTTAAATCTCTGCTCCCCTGCTCTCTCTCTCGCTCTCTCTCTCTCCGCCTCTGACTCGGTCCTTTTGGTGTGCTTTTTAAATCTCTGCTCCCCTGCTCTCTCTCTCTCTCTCTCTGGCCTCTGTCTCTGACCTTTTGGTGTGCTTTTTAAATCTCTGCTCCCCTGCTCTCTCTCTCTCTCTCTCTCTCTCTCTCCGGCCACTGACTACATCCTTTTGGTGTGCTTTTTGAATCTGTGCTCCCCTGCACTCTCTCTCTCTCTCCGGCCACAGATTCCATCCTTTTGGTGTGCTTTTTAAATCTCTGCTCCCCTGCTCTCGCTCTCCGACCTCTGTCTCTGTCCTTTTGGTGAGCTTTTTAAATCTCTGCTTCCCTGCTCTCTCTCTCTCTCTCTCTGGCCTCTGTCTCTGTCCTTTTGGTGTGCTTTTTAAATCTCTGCTTCCCTGCTCTCTCTCTCCGGCCACTGACGCCATCCTTTCGGCGTGCTTTTTAAATCTCTGCTCCCCTGCTCTCTCTCTCCGCCTCTGTCTCTGTCCTTTTGGTGTGTTTTTTGAATCTCTGCTCCCCTGCTCTCTCTCTCTCTCTCTATCTGTCTGTCTCTGTCCTTTTGGTGTGCTTTTTAAATCTCTGCTTCCCTGCTCTCTCTCTCTCTCCGGCCTCTGTCTCTGTCCTTTTTGTGTGCTTTTTAAATCTCTGCTCCCCTGCTCACTGTCTCTCTCCGGCCTCTGGCTCTGTCCTTTTGGTGTGCTTTTTAAATCTCTGCTTCCCTGCTCTCTCTCTCTCTGTCTCTGGCCTCTGTCTCTGTCCTTTTGGTGTGCTTATTAAATCTCTGCTCCCCTGCCGTCTCTCTCTCTCTCCGCCTCTGTCTCTGTCCTTTTGGTGTGCTTTTTGAATCTCTGCTCCCCTGCTCTCTCTCACTCTCTGGCCTCTGTCTCTGTCCTTTTGGTGTGCTTTTTAAATCTCTGCTCCCCTGCTCTCTCTCTCCGGCCACGGACTCCATCCTTTTGGTGTGCTTTTTAAATCTCTGCTCCCCTGCTCTCTCTGTCTCTCCGGCCTCTGTCTCTGTCCTTTTGGTGTGCTTTTTGAATCTCTGCTCCCCTGCTCTCTCTCTCTCTCTCTCTGTCCTTTTGGAGTGCTTTTTAAATCTCTGCTCCCCTGCTCTCTCTCTCTCACTCTCCGCCTCTCTCTCTGTCCTTTTGGTGTGCTTTTTAAATCTCTGCTCCCCTGTTCTCTCTCTCTCTCTCCGCCTCTGTCTCTGTTCTTTTGGTGTGCTTTTTCAATCTCTGCTTCCCTGCTCTGTCTCTCTCTCCGGCTTCTGTCTCTGACCTTTTGGTGTGCTTTTTAAATCTCTGCTCCCCTGCTCTCTCTCTCTCTCTCTCCGCCTCTTTCTCTGTACTTTTGGTGTGCTTTTTAAATCTCTGCTCCCCTGCTCTTGCTCCCTCTCCGCCTCTGTCTCTGTCCTTTTGGTGTGCTTTTTAAATCTCTGCTTCCCTGCTCTTTCTCTCTCTCCGCCTCTGTCTCTGTCTTTTTGGTGTGCTTTTTAAATCTCTGCTCCCCTGCTCTCTCTCTCTCTTAGCCTCTGTCTCAGTCCTTTTGGTATTCTTTTTAAATCTCTGCTTCCCTGCTCTCTCTCTCTCTCCGGCCTCTGTCTCTGTCCTTTTGGTGTGCTTTTTAAATCTCTGCTCCCCTGCTCTGTCTCTCTCTCCGGCCTCTGTCTCTGTCCTTTTGGTGTGCTTTTTAAATCTCTGCTCCCCTGCTCTCTCTCTCTCTCTCTCTCTCCGGCCACTGACTCCATCCTTTTGGTGTGCTTTTTAAATCTCTGCTCCCCTGCTCTCTCTCTCTCTCCGGCCTCTGTCTCTGTCCTTTTGGTGTGCTTTTTAAATCTCTGCTTCCCTGCTCCCTCTCTCTCTCTGGCCTCTGTATCTGTCCTTTTGGAGTGCTTTTTAAATCTCTGCTCCCCTGCTCTCTATCTCTCTCTCCGCCTCTGTCTCTGTCCTTTTGGTGTGCTTTTTAAATCTCTGCTCCCCTGCTCTCTCTTTCTCTCTCCGGCCTCTGTCTCTGTCCTTTTGGTGTGCTTTTTAAATCTCTGCTCCCCTGCTCTCTCTCTCTCTCTCTCTCCGCCTCTGTCTCTGTCCTTTTGGTGTGCTTTTTAAATCTCTGCTCCCCTGCTCTCTCTCTCTCTCTCTCCGCCTCTGTCTCTGTCCTTTTGGTGTGCTTTTTAAATCTCTGCTTCCCTGCTCTCTCTCTCTCTCCGGCCTCTGTCTCTGTCCTTTTGGTGTGCTTTTTAAATCTCTGCTCCCCTGCTCTCTCTCTCCCTCCGGCCTCTGTCTCTGTCCTTTTGGTGTGCTTTTTAAATCTCTGCTTCCCTGCTCTCTCTCTTTCTCTCTCTCCGGCCTCTGTCTCTGTCCTTTTGGTGTGCTTTTTAAATCTCTGCTTCCCTGCTCTCTCTCTCTCTCTCCGGCCTCTGTCTCTGTCCTTTAGGTGTGCTTTTAAAATCTCTGCTCCCCTGCTCTCTCTCTCTCTCTCCGGCCACTGACTCCATCCGTTTGGTGTGCTTTTTGAATCTCTGGCCCCTGCTCTCTCTCTCTCTCTTCGGCCTCTGTCTCTGTCCTTTTGGTGTGCTTTTTAAATCTCTGCTCCTCTGCTCTCTCTCTCTCTCTCCGGCCACTGACTCCATTCTTTTGGTGTGCTTTTTAAATCTCTGCTCCCCTGCTCTCTCTCTCTCTCTCCGGCCACTGACCATTCTTTTGGTGTTCTTTTTAAATCTCTGCTCCCCTGCTCTCTCTCTCTCTCCGGCCTATATCTCTGTCCTTTTGGTGTGCTTTTTAAATCTCTGCTTCCCTGCTCTCTCTCTCTCTCTCCAGCCACTGACCATTCTTTTGGTGTGTTTTTTAAATCTCTGCTCCCCTGCTCTCTCTCTCTCTCCGGCCTATGTCTCTGTCCTTTTGGTGTGCTTTTTAAATCTCTGCTCCCCTGCTCTCTCTCCGGCCTCTGTCTCTGTCCTTTTGGTGTGCTTTTTAAATCTCTGCTTCCCTGCTCTCTCTCTCTCTCTCTCCGGCCACTGACTCCATCCTTTTGGTGTGCTTTTTAAATCACTGCTCCCCTGCTCTCTCTCTCTCTCTGGCCTCTGTCTCTGTCCTTTTGGTGTGCTTTTTAAATCTCTGCTTCCCTACTCTCTCTCTCTCTCTCTCTCTCCGGCCACTGACTCCATCCTTTTGGTATGCTTTTTAAATCTCTGCTCCCCTGCTCTCTCTCTCTCTTTCTCTGGCCTCTGTCTCTGTCCTTTTGGTGTGTTTTTAAATCTCTGCTCCCCTGCTCTCTCTCCGGCCACTGACTCCATCCTTTTGGCGCGCTTTTTAAATCTCTGCTCCCCTGCTCCCTCTCTCTCTCCAGCCTCTGTCTCTGTCCTTTTGGTGTGCTTTTTAAATCTCTGCTTCCCTGCTCTCTCTCTCTCTCTCTCTGGCCACGGTCTCTGTCCTTTTGGTGTGCTTTTTAAATCTCTGCTCCCCTGCTCTCTCTCTCCGGCCACTGACTCCATCCTTTTGGTGTGCTTTTTAAATCTCTGCTCCCCTGCTCTCTCTCTCTCTCTGGCCTCTGTCTCTGTCCTTTTGGTGTACTTTTTAAATCTCTGCTTCCCTGCTCCCTCTCTCTCTCTGGCCTCTGTCTCTGTCCTTTTGGTGTGCTTTTTAAATCTCTGCTCCCCTGCTCTCTCTCTCCGGCCACTGACTCCATCTTTTTGGTGTGCTTTTTAAATCTCTGCTCCCCTGCTCTCTCTGTCTCTCCGGCCTCTGTCTCTGTCCTTTTGGTGTGCTTTTTGAATCTCTGCTCCCCTGCTCTCTCTCTCTCTCTCTGTCTCTGTCCTTTTGGAGTGCTTTTTAAATCTCTGCTCCCCTGCTCTCTCTCTCTCTCTCTCCGCCTCTGTCTCTGTCCTTTTGGTATGCTTTTTAAATCTCTGCTCCCCTAGTCTCTCTCTGTCTCTCCGCATCTGTCTCTGTTCTTTTGGTATGCTTTTTAAATCTCTGCTTCCCTGCTCTGTCTCTCTCTCCGGCCTCTGTCTCTGTCCTTTTGGTGTGCTTTTTAAATCTCTGCTCCCCTGCTCTCTCTCTCTCTCTCTCCGCCTCTTTCTCTGTCCTTTTGGTGGGCTTTTTAAATCTCTGCTCCCCTGCTCTCTCTCTCCGCCTCTGTCTCTGTCCTTTTGGTGTGCTTTTTAAATCTCTGCTTCCCTGCTATGTCTCTCTCTCCGGCCTCTGTCTCTGTCCTTTTGGTGTGCTTTTTAAATCTCTGCTCCCCTGCTCTCTCTTTCTCTCTCCGGCCTCTGTCTCTGTCCTTTTGGTGTGCTTTTTAAATCTCTGCTCCCCTGCTCTCTCTCTCTCTCTCTCTCCGCCTCTGTCTCTGTCCTTTTGGTGTGCTTTTAAAATCTCTGCTCCCCTGCTCTCTCTCTCTCTCTCTCCGCCTCTGTCTCTGTCCTTTTGGTGTGCTTTTTAAATCTCTGCTTCCCTGCTCTCTCTCTCTCTCTCCGGCCTCTGTCTCTGTCCTTTTGGTGTGCTTTTTAAATCTCTGCTCCCCTGCTCTCTCTCTCTCTCCGGCCTCTGTCTCTGTCCTTTTGGTGTGCTTTTTAAATCTCTGCTTCCCTGCTCTCTCTCTCTCTCTCTCTCCGCCTCTGTCTCTGTCCTTTTGGTGTGCTTTTTGAATCTCTGCTCCCCTGCTCTCTCTCTCTCTCTCCGGCCACTAACTCCATCCGTTTGGTGTGCTTTTTGAATCTCTGCTCCCCTGCTCTCTCTCTCTCTCTCCGGCCTCTGTCTCTGTCCTTTTGGTGTGCTTTTTAAATCTCTGCTCCTCTGCTCTCTCTCTCTCTCTCTCCGGCCACTGACTCCATTCTTTTGGTGTACTTTTTAAGTCTCTGCTCCCCTGCTCTCTCTCTCTCTCTCTCTCTCTCCGGCCACTGACCATTCTTTTGGTGTGCTTTTTAAATCTCTGCTCCCTGCTCTCTCTCTCTCTCTCTCCGGCCACTGACTCCATCCTTTTGGTGTGCTTTTTAAATCACTGCTCCCCTGCTCTCTCTCTCTCTCTGGCCTCTGTCTCTGTCCTTTTGGTGTGCTTTTTAAATCTCTGCTTCCCTGCTCTCTCTCTCTCTCCGGCCACTGACTCCATCCTTTTGGTATGCTTTTTAAATCTCTGCTCCCCTGCTCTCTCTCTCTCTTTCTCTGGCCTCTGTCTCTGTCCTTTTGGTGTGCTGTTTAAATCTCTGCTCCCCTGCTCTCTCTCCGGCCTCTGTCTCTGTCCTTTTGGTGTGCTTTTTAAATCACTGCTTCCCGGCTCTCTCTCTCTCTCTCTCTCCGGCCACTGACTCCATCCTTTTGGCGCGCTTTTTAAATCTCTGCTCCCCTGCTCCCTCTCTCTCTCCAGCCTCTGTCTCTGTCCTTTTGGTGTGCTTTTTAAATCTCTGCTCCCCTGCTCTCTCTCTCTCTCTCTCTGGCCACCGTCTCTGTCCTTTTGGTGTGCTTTTTAAATCTCTGCTCCCCTGCTCTCTCTATCCGGCCACTGACTCCATCCTTTTGGTGTGCTTTTTAAATCTCTGCTCCCCTGCTCTCTCTCTCTCTCCGGCCTCTGTCTCTGTCCTTTTGGTGTGCTTTTTAAATCTCTGCTTCCCTGCTCCCTCTCTCTCTCTGGCCTCTGTCTCTGTCCTTTTGGTGTGCTTTTTAAATCTCTGCTCCCCTGCTCTCTCTCTCCGGCCACGGACTCCATCCTTTTGGTGTGCTTTTTAAATCTCTGCTCCCCAGCTCTCTCTGTCTCTCCGGCCTCTGTCTCTGTCCTTTTGGTGTGCTTTTTGAATCTCTGCTCCCCTGCTCTCTCTCTCTCTCTCTCTGTCTCTGTCCTTTCGGTGTGCTTTTTAAATCTCTGCTCCCCTGCTCTCTCTCTCCGCCTCTGTCTCTGTCCTTTTGGTGTGTTTTTTGAATCTCTGCTCACCTGCTCTCTCTCTCTCTCTCTCTCTGTCTGTCTCTGTCCTTTTGGTGTGCTTTTTAAATCTCTGCTTCCCTGCTCTCTCTCTCTCTCTCCGGCCTCTGTCTCTGTCCTTTTGGTGTGCTTTTTTAATCTCTGCTCCCCTGCTCTCTGTCTCTCTCCGGCCTCTGTCTCTGTCCTTTTGGTGTGCTTTTTAAATCTCTGCTTCACTGCTCTCTCTCTCTCTCTCTCTCTCTGGCCTCTGTCTCTGTCCTTTTGGTGTGCTTTTTAAATCTCTGCTCCCCTGCTCTCTCTCTCTCTCTCCGCCTCTGTCTCTGTCCTTTTGGTGTGCTTTTTGAATCTCTGCTCCCCTGCTCTCTCTCACTCTCTGGCCTCTGTCTCTGTCCTTTTGGTGTGCTTTTTAAATCTCTGCTCCCCTGCTCTCTCTCTCCGGCCACTGACTCCATCCTTTTGGTGTGCTTTTTAAATCTCTGCTCCCCTGCTCTCTCTGTCTCTCCGGCCTCTGTCTCTGTCCTTTTGGTGTGCTTTTTGAATCTCTGCTCCCCTGCTCTCTCTCTCTCTCTCTCTGTCCTTTTGGTGTGCTTTTTAAATCTCTGCTCCCCTGCTCTCTCTCTCTCTCTCTCCGCCTCTCTCTCTGTCCTTTTGGTGTGCTTTTTAAATCTCTGCTCCCCTGTTCTCTCTCTCTCTCTCCGCCTCTGTCTCTGTTCTTTTGGTGTGCTTGTTCAATCTCTCCTTCCCTGCTCTGTCTCTCTCTCCGGCCTCTGTCTCTGTCCTTTTGGTGTGCTTTTTAAATCTCTGCTCCCCTGCTCTCTCTCTCTCTCTCTCCGCCTCTTTCTCTGTACTTTTGGTGTGCTTTTTAAATCTCTGCTCCCCTGCTCTTGCTCTCTCTCTCCGCCTCCGTCTCTGTCCTTTTGGTGTGCTTTTTAAATCTCTGCTTCCCTGCTCTTTCTCTCTCTCCGCCTCTGTCTCTGTCTTTTTGGTGTGCTTTTTAAATCTCTGCTCCCCTGCTCTCTCTCTCTCTTCGCCTCTGTCTCAGTCCTTTTGGTGTGCTTTTTAAATCTCTGCTCCCCTGCTCTCTCTCTCCGGCCACTGACTCCATCCTTTTGGTGTGCTTTTTAACTCTCTGCTCCCCTGCTCTCTGTCTCTCTCCGGCCTCTGTCTCTGTCCTTTTGGTGTGCTTTTTACATCTCTGCTCCCCTGCTCTCTCTTTCTCTCTCTCTCTCTCCGGCCACTGACTCCATCCTTTTGGCGCGCTTTTTAAATCTCTGCTCCCCTGCTCCCTCTCTCTCTCCAGCCTCTGTCTCTGTCCTTTTGGTGTGCTTTTTAAATCTCTGCTCCCCTGCTCTCTCTCTCTCTCTCTCTGGCCACCGTCTCTGTCCTTTTGGTGTGCTTTTTAAATCTCTGCTCCCCTGCTCTCTCTATCCGGCCACTGACTCCATCCTTTTGGTGTGCTTTTTAAATCTCTGCTCCCCTGCTCTCTCTCTCTCTCCGGCCTCTGTCTCTGTCCTTTTGGTGTGCTTTTTAAATCTCTGCTTCCCTGCTCCCTCTCTCCGGCCACGGACTCCATCCTTTTGGTGTGCTTTTTAAATCTCTGCTCCCCAGCTCTCTCTGTCTCTCCGGCCTCTGTCTCTGTCCTTTTGGTGTGCTTTTTGAATCTCTGCTCCCCTGCTCTCTCTCTCTCTCTCTCTGTCTCTGTCCTTTCGGTGTGCTTTTTAAATCTCTGCTCCCCTGCTCTCTCTCTCCGCCTCTGTCTCTGTCCTTTTGGTGTGTTTTTTGAATCTCTGCTCACCTGCTCTCTCTCTCTCTCTCTCTCTGTCTGTCTCTGTCCTTTTGGTGTGCTTTTTAAATCTCTGCTTCCCTGCTCTCTCTCTCTCTCTCCGGCCTCTGTCTCTGTCCTTTTGGTGTGCTTTTTTAATCTCTGCTCCCCTGCTCTCTGTCTCTCTCCGGCCTCTGTCTCTGTCCTTTTGGTGTGCTTTTTAAATCTCTGCTTCACTGCTCTCTCTCTCTCTCTCTCTCTCTGGCCTCTGTCTCTGTCCTTTTGGTGTGCTTTTTAAATCTCTGCTCCCCTGCTCTCTCTCTCTCTCTCCGCCTCTGTCTCTGTCCTTTTGGTGTGCTTTTTGAATCTCTGCTCCCCTGCTCTCTCTCACTCTCTGGCCTCTGTCTCTGTCCTTTTGGTGTGCTTTTTAAATCTCTGCTCCCCTGCTCTCTCTCTCCGGCCACTGACTCCATCCTTTTGGTGTGCTTTTTAAATCTCTGCTCCCCTGCTCTCTCTGTCTCTCCGGCCTCTGTCTCTGTCCTTTTGGTGTGCTTTTTGAATCTCTGCTCCCCTGCTCTCTCTCTCTCTCTCTCTGTCCTTTTGGTGTGCTTTTTAAATCTCTGCTCCCCTGCTCTCTCTCTCTCTCTCTCCGCCTCTCTCTCTGTCCTTTTGGTGTGCTTTTTAAATCTCTGCTCCCCTGTTCTCTCTCTCTCTCTCCGCCTCTGTCTCTGTTCTTTTGGTGTGCTTGTTCAATCTCTCCTTCCCTGCTCTGTCTCTCTCTCCGGCCTCTGTCTCTGTCCTTTTGGTGTGCTTTTTAAATCTCTGCTCCCCTGCTCTCTCTCTCTCTCTCTCCGCCTCTTTCTCTGTACTTTTGGTGTGCTTTTTAAATCTCTGCTCCCCTGCTCTTGCTCTCTCTCTCCGCCTCCGTCTCTGTCCTTTTGGTGTGCTTTTTAAATCTCTGCTTCCCTGCTCTTTCTCTCTCTCCGCCTCTGTCTCTGTCTTTTTGGTGTGCTTTTTAAATCTCTGCTCCCCTGCTCTCTCTCTCTCTTCGCCTCTGTCTCAGTCCTTTTGGTGTGCTTTTTAAATCTCTGCTCCCCTGCTCTCTCTCTCCGGCCACTGACTCCATCCTTTTGGTGTGCTTTTTAACTCTCTGCTCCCCTGCTCTCTGTCTCTCTCCGGCCTCTGTCTCTGTCCTTTTGGTGTGCTTTTTAAATCTCTGCTCCCCTGCTCTCTCTTTCTCTCTCTCTCTCTCCGCCTCTGTCTCTGTCCTTTTGCTGTGCTTTTTAAATCTCTGCTCCCGTGCTCTCTCTCTCTCTCCGCCTCT
Source organism: Heterodontus francisci (assembly GCF_036365525.1). NCBI lineage: Eukaryota > Metazoa > Chordata > Chondrichthyes > Heterodontiformes > Heterodontidae > Heterodontus > Heterodontus francisci. The sequence goes on from NC_090399.1 coordinate 53,330,928, forward strand.
GTCTCTGTCCTTTTGGTGTGCTTTTTAAATCTCTGCTCCCCTGCTCTCTCTCTCTCTCTCTCTCCGGCCTCTGTCTCTGTCCTTTTGGTGTGCTTTTTAAATCTCTGCTCCCCTGCTCTCTCTCTCTCTCGCCGGCCTCTGTCTCTGACCTTCTTGTGTGCTTTTTAAATCTCTGCTCCCCTGCTCTCTCTCTCTCTCTCCGCCTCTGTCTCTGTCCTTTTGGTGTGCTTTTTAAATCTCTGCTCCCCTGCTCTCTCTTTCTCTCTCCGGCCTCTGTCTCTGTCCTTTTGGTGTGCTTTTTAAATCTCTGCTCCCCTGCTCTCTCTCTCTCTCTCTCTCCGCCTCTGTCTCTGTCCTTTTGGTGTGCTTTTTAAATCTCTGCTCCCCTGCTCTCTCTCTCTCTCTCTCTCCGCCTCTGTCTCTGTCCTTTTGGTGTGCTTTTTAAACCTCTGCTTCCCTGCTCTCTCTCTCTCTCTCCGGCCTCTGTCTCTGTCCTTTTGGTGTGCTTATTAAATCTCTGCTCCCCTGCTCTCTCTCTCTCTCCGGCCTCTGTCTCTGTCCTTTTGGTGTGCTTTTTAAATCTCTGCTTCCCTGCTCTCTCTCTCTCTCTCTCTCTCTCTCCGGCCTCTGTCTCTGTCCTTTTGGTGTGCTTTTTAAATCTCTGCTTCCCTGCTCTCTCTCTCTCTCTCCGGCCTCTGTCTCTGTCCTTTAGGTGTGCTTTTAAAATCCCTGCTCCCCTGCTCTCTCTCTCTCTCTCCGGCCACTGACTCCTTCCGTTTGGTGTGCTTTTTGAATCTCTGGCCCCTGCTCTCTCTCTCTCTCTTCGGCCTCTGTCTCTGTCCTTTTGGTGTGCTTTTTAAATCTCTGCTCCTCTGCTCTCTCTCTCTCTCTCTCTCTCTCCGGCCACTGACTCCATTCTTTTGGTGTGCTTTTTAAATCTCTGCTCCCCTGCTCTCTCTCTCTCTCTCCGGCCACTGACCATTCTTTTGGTGTGCTTTTTAAATCTCTGCTTCCCTGCTCTCTCTCTCTCTCTCCGGCCACTGACTCCATCCTTTTGGTGTGCTTTTTAAATCTCTGCTCCCCTGCTCTCTCTCCGGCCTCTGTCTCTGTCCTTTTGGTGTGCTTTTTAAATCTCTGCTTCCCTGCTCTCTCTCTCTCTCTCTCCGGCCACTGACTCCATCCTTTTGGTGTGCTTTTTAAATCACTGCTCCCCTGCTCTCTCTCTCTCTCTGGCCTCTGTCTCTGTCCTTTTGGTGTGCTTTTTAAATCTCTGCTTCCCTACTCTCTCTCTCTCTCTCTCTCTCTCCGGCCACTGACTCCATCCTTTTGGTATGCTTTTTAAATCTCTGCTCCCCTGCTCTCTCTCTCTCTTTCTCTGGCCTCTGTCTCTGTCCTTTTGGTGTGTTTTTAAATCTCTGCTCCCCTGCTCTCTCTCCGGCCACTGACTCCATCCTTTTGGCGCGCTTTTTAAATCTCTGCTCCCCTGCTCCCTCTCTCTCTCCAGCCTCTGTCTCTGTCCTTTTGGTGTGCTTTTTAAATCTCTGCTTCCCTGCTCTCTCTCTCTCTCTCTCTGGCCACGGTCTCTGTCCTTTTGGTGTGCTTTTTAAATCTCTGCTCCCCTGCTCTCTCTCTCCGGCCACTGACTCCATCCTTTTGGTGTGCTTTTTAAATCTCTGCTCCCCTGCTCTCTCTCTCTCTCTGGCCTCTGTCTCTGTCCTTTTGGTGTGCTTTTTAAATCTCTGCTTCCCTGCTCCCTCTCTCTCTCTGGCCTATTTCTCTGTCCTTTTGGTGTGCTTTTTAAATCTCTGCTCCCCTGCTCTCTCTCTCCGGCCACTGACTCCATCCTTTTGGTGTGCTTTTTAAATCTCTGCTCCCCTGCTCTCTCTGTCTCTCCGGCCTCTGTCTCTGTCCTTTTGGTGTGCTTTTTGAATCTCTGCTCCCCTGCTCTCTCTCTCTCTCTCTGTCTCTGTCCTTTTGGAGTGCTTTTTAAATCTCTGCTCCCCTGCTCTCTCTCTCTCTCTCTCCGCCTCTGTCTCTGTTCTTTTGGTATGCTTTTTAAATCTCTGCTTCCCTGCTCTGTCTCTCTCTCCGGCCTCTGTCTCTGTCCTTTTGGTGTGCTTTTTAAATCTCTGCTCCCCTGCTCTCTCTCTCTCTCTCTCCGCCTCTTTCTCTGTCCTTTTGGTGTGCTTTTTAAATCTCTGCTCCCCTGCTCTCTCTCTCCGCCTCTGTCTCTGTCCTTTTGGTGTGCTTTTTAAATCTCTGCTTCCCTGCTATGTCTCTCTCTCCGGCCTCTGTCTCTGTCCTTTTGGTGTGCTTTTTAAATCTCTGCTCCCCTGCTCTCTCTTTCTCTCTCCGGCCTCTGTCTCTGTCCTTTTGGTGTGCTTTTTAAATCTCTGCTCCCCTGCTCTCTCTCTCTCTCTCTCTCCGCCTCTGTCTCTGTCCTTTTGGTGTGCTTTTTAAATCTCTGCTCCCCTGCTCTCTCTCTCTCTCTGTCCGCCTCTGTCTCTGTCCTTTTGGTGTGCTTTTTAAATCTCTGCTTCCCTGCTCTCTCTCTCTCTCTCCGGCCTCTGTCTCTGTCCTTTTGGTGTGCTTTTTAAATCTCTGCACCCCTGCTCTCTCTCTCTCTCCGGCCTCTGTCTCTGTCCTTTTGGTGTGCTTTTTAAATCTCTGCTTCCCTGCTCTCTCTCTCTCTCTCTCTCCGGCCTCTGTCTCTGTCCTTTTGGTGTGCTTTTTAAATCTCTGCTTCCCTGCTCTCTCTCTCTCTCTCCGGCCTCTGTCTCTGTCCTTTAGGTGTGCTTTTAAAATCTCTGCTCCCCTGCTCTCTCTCTCCGGCCACTGACTCCATCCGTTTGGTGTGCTTTTTGAATCTCTGCTCCCCTGCTCTCTCTCTCTCTCTCCGGCCTCTGTCTCTGTCCTTTTGGTGTGCTTTTTAAATCTCTGCTCCTCTGCTCTCTCTCTCTCTCTCTCTCTCTCTCCGGCCACTGACCAATCTTTTGGTGTGCTTTTTAAATCTCTGCTTCCCTGCTCTCTCTCTCTCTCTCTCCGGCCACTGACTCCATCCTTTTGGTGTGCTTTTTAAATCACTGCTCCCCTGCTCTCTCTCTCTCTCTGGCCTCTGTCTCTGTCCTTTTGGTGTGCTTTTTAAATCACTGCTCCCCTGCTCTCTCTCTCTCTCTCTCCGGCCACTGACTCCATCCTTTTGGTATGCTTTTTAAATCTCTGCTCCCCTGCTCTCTCTCTCTCTTTCTCTGGCCTCTGTCTCTGTCCTTTTGGTGTGCTGTTTAAATCTCTGCTCCCCTGCTCTCTCTCCGGCCTCTGTCTCTGTCCTTTTGGTGTGCTTTTTAAATCACTGCTTCCCGGCTCTCTCTCTCTCTCTCTCTCCGGCCACTGACTCCATCCTTTTGGCGCGCTTTTTAAATCTCTGCTCCCCTGCTCCCTCTCTCTCTCCAGCCTCTGTATCTGTCCTTTTGGTGTGCTTTTTAAATCTCTGCTCCCCTGCTCTCTCTCTCTCTCTCTCTGGCCACCGTCTCTGTCCTTTTGGTGTGCTTTTTAAATCTCTGCTCCCCTGCTCTCTCTCTCCGGCCACTGACTCCATCCTTTTGGTGTGCTTTTTAAATCTCTGCTCCCCTGCTCTCTCTCTCTCTCCGGCCTCTGTCTCTGTCCTTTTGGTGTGCTTTTTAAATCTCTGCTTCCCTGCTCCCTCTCTCTCTCTGGCCTCTGTCTCTGTCCTTTTGGTGTGCTTTTTAAATCTCTGCTCCCCTGCTCTCTCTCTCCGGCCACTGACTCCATCCTTTTGGTGTGCTTTTTAAATCTCTGCTCCCCTGCTCTCTCTGTCTCTCCGGCCTCTGTCTCTGTCCTTTTGGTGTGCTTTTTGAATCTCTGCTCCCCTGCTCTCTCTCTCTCTCTCTCTGTCTCTGTCCTTTTGGAGTGCTTTTTAAATCTCTGCTCCCCTGCTCTCTCTCTCTCTCTCTCCGCCTCTGTCTCTGTCCTTTTGGTATGCTTTTTAAATCTCTGCTCCCCTAGTCTCTCTCTCTCTCTCCGCCTCTGTCTCTGTTCTTTTGGTGTGCTTTTTAAATCTCTGCTTCCCTGCTCTCTCTCTCTCTCTCCGGCCTCTGTCTCTGTCCTTTAGGTGTGCTTTTAAAATCCCTGCTCCCCTGCTCTCTCTCTCTCTCTCCGGCCACTGACTCCATCCGTTTGGTGTGCTTTTTGAATCTCTGGCCCCTGCTCTCTCTCTCTCTCTTCGGCCTCTGTCTCTGTCCTTTTGGTGTGCTTTTTAAATCTCTGCTCCTCTGCTCTCTCTCTCTCTCTCTCTCTCTCCGGCCACTGACTCCATTCTTTTGGTGTGCTTTTTAAATCTCTGCTCCCCTGCTCTCTCTCTCTCTCTCCGGCCACTGACCATTCTTTTGGTGTGCTTTTTAATCTCTGCTCCCCTGCTCTCTCTCTCTCTCTCCGGCCACTGACTCCATTCTTTTGGTGTGCTTTTTAAATCTCTGCTTCCCTGCTCTCTCTCTCTCTCTCTCCGGCCACTGACTCCATCCTTTTGGTGTGCTTTTTAAATCTCTGCTCCCCTGCTCTCTCTCCGGCCTCTGTCTCTGTCCTTTTGGTGTGCTTTTTAAATCTCTGCTTCCCTGCTCTCTCTCTCTCTCTCTCCGGCCACTGACTCCATCCTTTTGGTGTGCTTTTTAAATCACTGCTCCCCTGCTCTCTCTCTCTCTCTGGCCTCTGTCTCTGTCCTTTTGGTGTGCTTTTTAAATCTCTGCTTCCCTACTCTCTCTCTCTCTCTCCGGCCACTGACTCCATCCTTTTGGTATGCTTTTTAAATCTCTGCTCCCCTGCTCTCTCTCTCTCTTTCTCTGGCCTCTGTCTCTGTCCTTTTGGTGTGTTTTTAAATCTCTGCTCCCCTGCTCTCTCTCCGGCCACTGACTCCATCCTTTTGGCGCGCTTTTTAAATCTCTGCTCCCCTGCTCCCTCTCTCTCTCCAGCCTCTGTCTCTGTCCTTTTGGTGTGCTTTTTAAATCTCTGCTTCCCTGCTCTCTCTCTCTCTCTCTCTGGCCACGGTCTCTGTCCTTTTGGTGTGCTTTTTCAATCTCTGCTCCCCTGCTCTCTCTCTCCGGCCACTGACTCCATCCTTTTGGTGTGCTTTTTAAATCTCTGCTCCCCTGCTTTCTCTCTCTCTCTGGCCTCTGTCTCTGTCCTTTTGGTGTGCTTTTTAAATCTCTGCTTCCCTGCTCCCTCTCTCTCTCTGGCCTCTGTCTCTGTCCTTTTGGTGTGCTTTTTAAATCTCTGCTCCCCTGCTCTCTCTCTCCGGCCACTGACTCCATCCTTTTGGTGTGCTTTTTAAATCTCTGCTCCCCTGCTCTCTCTGTCTCTCCGGCCTCTGTCTCTGTCCTTTTGGTGTGCTTTTTGAATCTCTGCTCCCCTGCTCTCTCTCTCTCTCTCTGTCTCTGTCCTTTTGGAGTGCTTTTTAAATCTCTTCTCCCCTGCTCTCTCTCTCTCTCTCTCCGCCTCTGTCTCTGTCCTTTTGGTATGCTTTTTAAATCTCTGCTCCCCTAGTCTCTCTCTCTCTCTCCGCCTCTGTCTCTGTTCTTTTGGTATGCTTTTTAAATCTCTGCTTCCCTGCTCTGTCTCTCTCTCCGGCCTCTGTCTCTGTCCTTTTGGTGTGCTTTTTAAATCTCTGCTCCCCTGCTCTCTCTCTCTCTCTCTCTCCGCCTCTTTCTCTGTCCTTTTGGTGTGCTTTTTAAATCTCTGCTCCCCTGCTCTCTCTCTCCGCCTCTGTCTCTGTCCTTTTGGTGTGCTTTTTAAATCTCTGCTTCCCTGCTATGTCTCTCTCTCCGGCCTCTGTCTCTGTCCTTTTGGTGTGCTTTTTAAATCTCTGCTCCCCTGCTCTCTCTTTCTCTCTCCGGCCTCTGTCTCTGTCCTTTTGGTGTGCTTTTTAAATCTCTGCTCCCCTGCTCTCTCTCTCTCTCTCTCTCCGCCTCTGTCTCTGTCCTTTTGGTGTGCTTTTTAAATCTCTGCTCCCCTGCTCTCTCTCTCTCTCTCTCCGCCTCTGTCTCTGTCCTTTTGGTGTGCTTTTTAAATCTCTGCTTCCCTGCTCTCTCTCTCTCTCTCTCCGGCCTCTGTCTCTGTCCTTTTGGTGTGCTTTTTAAATCTCTGCTCCCCTGCTCTCTCTCTCTCTCCGGCCTCTGTCTCTGTCCTTTTGGTGTGCTTTTTAAATCTCTGCTTCCCTGCTCTCTCTCTCTCTCTCTCTCCGGCCTCTGTCTCTGTCCTTTTGGTGTGCTTTTTAAATCTCTGCTTCCCTGCTCTCTCTCTCTCTCTCCGGCCTCTGTCTCTGTCCTTTAGGTGTGCTTTTAAAATCTCTGCTCCCCTGCTCTCTCTCTCTCTCTCCGGCCACTGACTCCATCTGTTTGGTGTGCTTTTTGAATCTCTGCTCCCCTGCTCTCTCTCTCTCTCTCCGGCCTCTGTCTCTGTCCTTTTGGTGTGCTTTTTAAATCTCTGCTTCTCTGCTCTCTCTCTCTCTCTCTCCGGCCACTGACTCCATTCATTTGGTGTACTTTTTAAATCTCTGCTCCCCTGCTCTCTCTCTCTCTCTCTCTCTCTCCGGCCACTGACCATTCTTTTGGTGTGCTTTTTAAATCTCTGCTTCCCTGCTCTCTCTCTCTCTCCGGCCACTGACTCCATCCTTTTGGTGTGCTTTTTAAATCACTGCTCCCCTGCTCTCTCTCTCTCTCTGGCCTCTGTCTCTGTCCTTTTGGTGTGCTTTTTAAATCTCTGCTTCCCTGCTCTCTCTCTCTCTCTCCGGCCACTGACTCCATCCTTTTGGTATGCTTTTTAAATCTCTGCTCCCCTGCTCTCTCTCTCTCTTTCTCTGGCCTCTGTCTCTGTCCTTTTGGTGTGCTGTTTAAATCTCTGCTCCCCTGCTCTCTCTCCGGCCTCTGTCTCTGTCCTTTTGGTGTGCTTTTTAAATCACTGCTTCCCGGCTCTCTCTCTCTCTCTCTCTCCGGCCACTGACTCCATCCTTTTGGCGCGCTTTTTAAATCTCTGCTCCCCTGCTCCCTCTCTCTCTCCAGCCTCTGTCTCTGTCCTTTTGGTGTGCTTTTTAAATCTCTGCTCCCCTGCTCTCTCTCTCTCTCTCTCTGGCCACCGTCTCTGTCCTTTTGGTGTGCTTTTTAAATCTCTGCTCCCCTGCTCTCTCTCTCCGGCCACTGACTCCATCCTTTTGGTGTGCTTTTTAAATCTCTGCTCCCCTGCTCTCTCTCTCTCTCCGGCCTCTGTCTCTGTCCTTTTGGTGTGCTTTTTAAATCTCTGCTTCCCTGCTCCCTCTCTCTCTCTGGCCTCTGTCTCTGTCCTTTTGGTGTGCTTTTTAAATCTCTGCTCCCCTGCTCTCTCTCTCCGGCCACTGACTCCATCCTTTTGGTGTGCTTTTTAAATCTCTGCTCCCCTGCTCTCTCTGTCTCTCCGGCCTCTGTCTCTGTCCTTTTGGTGTGCTTTTTGAATCTCTGCTCCCCTGCTCTCTCTCTCTCTCTCTCTGTCTCTGTCCTTTTGGAGTGCTTTTTAAATCTCTGCTCCCCTGCTCTCTCTCTCTCTCTCTCCGCCTCTGTCTCTGTCCTTTTGGTATGCTTTTTAAATCTCTGCTCCCCTAGTCTCTCTCTCTCTCTCCGCCTCTGTCTCTGTCCTTTTGGTGTGCTTTTTAAATCTCTGCTTCCCTGCTCTTTCTCTCTCTCCAGCCTCTGTCTCTGTCCTTTTGGTGTGCTTTTTAAATCTCTGCTCCCCTGCTCTCTCTCTCTCTCTCTCCGCCTCTTTCTCTGTCCTTTTGGTGTGCTTTTTAAATCTCTGCTTCCCTGCTCTTTCTCTCTCTCCAGCCTCTGTCTCTGTCCTTTTGGTGTGCTTTTTAAATCTCTGCTCCCCTGCTCTCTCTCTCTCTCTCTCCGCCTCTTTCTCTGTCCTTTTGGTGTGCTTTTTAAATCTCTGCTTCCCTGATCTTTCTCTCACTCCGCCTCTGTCTCTGTCCTTTTGGTGTGCTTTTTAAATCTCTGCTCCCCTGCTCTCTCTCTCTCTCTCTGCCTCTGTCTCTGTTCTTTTGGTGTGCTTTTTAAATCTCTGCTTCCCTGCTCTGTCTCTCTCTCCGGCCTCTGTCTCTGTCCTTTTGGTGTGCTTTTTAAATCTCTGCTCCCCTGCTCTCGCTCTCTCTCTCCGCCTCTGTCTCTGTCCTTTTGGTGTGCTTTTTAAATCTCTGCTTCCCTGCTCTCTCTCTCTCTCTCTCTCTCTCTCTGCCTCTGTCTCAGTCCTTTTGGTGTGCTTTTTAAATCTCTGCTTCCCTGCTCTGTCTCTCACTCCGGCCTCTGTCTCTGTCCTTTTGGTGTGCTTTTTAGATCTCTGCTCCCCTGCTCTCTCTCGCCGGCCACTGACTCCAACCTTTTGGTGTGCTTTTTAACTCTCTGCTCCCCTGCTCTCTGTCTCTCTCCGGCCTCTGTCTCTGTCCTTTTGGTGTGCTTTTTGAATCTCTGCTTCCCTGCTCTCTCTCTCTCTGGCCTCTGTCTCTGTCCTGTTGGTGTGCTTTTTAAATCTCTGCTCCCCTGCTCTCTCTCTCTCTCTCCGCCTCCGTCTCTGTCCTTTTGGTGTGCTTTTTGAATCTCTGCTCCCCTGCTCTCTCTCTCTCTCTGGCCTCTGTCTCTGTCCTTTTGGTGTGCTTTTTAAATCTCTGCTCCCCTGCTCTCTCTCTCTCTCTCCCCGCCTCTGTCTCTGTCCTTTTTGTGTGCTTTTTAAATCTCTGCTTCCCTGCTCTCTCTCTCTCTCTCTCCGGCCACTGACTCCATCCTTTTGGTGTGCTTTTTAAATCTCTGCTCCCCTGCTCTCTCTCTCTCTTTCTCAGGCCTCTGTCTCTGTCCTTTTGGTGTGCTTTTTAAATCTCTGCTCCCCTGCTCTCTCTCCGGCGTCTGTCTCTGTCCTTTTGGTGTGCTTTTTAAATCTCTGCTTCCCTGCTCTCTCTCTCTCTTTCTGTGGCCTCTGTCTCTCTCCTTTTGGTGTGCTTTTTAAATCTCTGCTCCCCTGCTCTCTCTCTCCCCGCCTCTGTCTCTGTCCTTTTGGTGTGCTTTTTAAATCTCTGCTCCCCTGCTCTCTCTCTCTCTTTCTGTGGCCTCTGTCTCTCTCCTTTTGGTGTGCTTTTTAAATCTCTGCTCCCCTGCTCTCTCTCTCTCTCTCTGGCCTCTGTCTCTGTCCTTTTGGTGTGCTTTTTAAATCTCTGCTCCCCTGCTCTCTCTCTCTCTCTGGCCTCTGTCTCTGTCCTTTTGGTGTGCTTTTTAAATCTCTGCTCCCCTACTCTCTCTCTCTCTCTCTCCCCGCCTCTGTCTCTGTCCTTTTGGTGTGCTTTTTAAATCTCTGCTCCCCAGCTCTCTCTCTCTCTCTCTGGCCTCTGTCTCTGTCCTTTTGGTGTGCTTTTTAAATCTCTGCTCCCCTGCTCTCTCTCTCTCTCCGGCCTCTGTCTCTGTCCTTTTGGTGTGCTTTTTAAATCTCTGCTCCCCTGCTCTCTCTCTCTCTCTCTCCCCGCCTCCGTCTCTGTCCTTTTGGTGTGCATTTTAAATCTCTGCTCCCCTGCTCTCTCTCTCACTCTGGCCTCTGTCTCTATCCTTTTGGTGTGCTTTTTGAATCTTTGCTCCCCTGCTCTCTCTCTCTCTCTCTCCAGCCTCTGACTCGGTCCTTTTGGTGTGCTGTTTAAATCTCTGCTCCCCTGCTCTCTCTCTCTCTCTCTCTCTCCAGCCTCTGACTCTGTCCTTTTGGTGTGCTTTTTAAATCTCTGCTCCCGGGCTCTCTCTCCGGCCTCTGTCTCTGTCCTTTTGGTGTGCTTTTTAAATCTCTGCTCCCTGCTCTGTCTCTCTCTCCGGCCTCTGTCTCTGTCCTTTTGGTGTGCTTTTTAAATCTCTGCTCCCCTGCTCTGTCTCTCTCTCCGGCCTCTGTCTCTGTCCTTTTGGTGTGCTTTTTAAATCTCTGCTTCCCTGCTCTCTCTCTCTATCTCTCTCCCCGCCTCTGTCTCTGTCCTTTTGGTGTGCTTTTTAAATCTCTGCTTCCCTGCTCTCTCTCTCTCTTTCTGTGGCCTCTGTCTCTCTCCTTTTGGTGTGCTTTTTAAATCTCTGCTCCCCTGCTCTCTCTCTCCCCGCCTCTGTCTCTGTCCTTTTGGTGTGCTTTTTAAATCTCTGCTCCCCTGCTCTCTCTCTCTCTCTGGCCTCTGTCTCTCTCCTTTTGGTGTGCTTTTTAAATCTCTGCTTCCCTGCTCTCTCTCTCTCTTTCTGTGGCCTCTGTCTCTCTCCTTTTGGTGTGCTTTTTAAATCTCTGCTCCCCTGCTCTCTCTCTCCCCGCCTCTGTCTCTGTCCTTTTGGTGTGCTTTTTAAATCTCGGCTCCCCTGCTCTCTCTCTCTCTCTCTGGCCTCTGTCTCTGTCCTTTTGGTGTGCTTTTTAAATCTCTGCTCCCCTGCTCTCTCTCTCTCTCTGGCCTCTGTCTCTGTCCTTTTGGTGTGCTTTTTAAATCTCTGCTCCCCTGCTCTCTCTCTCTCTCCGGCCTCTGTCTCTCTCCTTTTGGTGTGCTTTTTAAATCTCGGCTCCCCTGCTCTCTCTCTCTCTCTCCGGCCTCTGTCTCTGTCCTTTTGGTGTGCTTTTTAAATCTCTGCTCCCCTGCTCTCTCTCTCTCTCTGGCCTCTGTCTCTGTCCTTTTGGTGTGCTTTTTAAATCTCTGCTCCCCTGCTCTCTCTCTCTCTCTCTCCCCGCCTCTGTCTCTGTCCTTTTGGTGTGCTTTTTAAATCTCTGCTCCCCTGCTCTCTCTCTCTCTCTGGCCTCTGTCTCTATCCTTTTGGTGTGCTTTTTGAATCTTTACTCCCCTGCTCTCTCTCTCTCTCTCTCTCTCTCCAGCCTCTGACTCTGTCCTTTTGGTGTGCTTTTTAAATCTCTGCTCCCCTGCTCTCTCTCTCTCTCTCTCCAGCCTCTGACTCGGTCCTTTTGGTGTGCTTTTTAAATCTCTGCTCCCCTGCTCTCTCTCTCTCTCTCCAGCCTCTGACTCTGTCCTTTTGGTGTGCTTTTTAAATCTCTGCTCCCCTGCTCTCTCTCCGGCCTCTGTCTCTGTCCTTTTGGTGTGCTTTTTAAATCTCTGCTCCCTGCTCTGTCTCTCTCTCCGGGCTCTGTCTCTGTCCTTTTGGTGTGCTTTTTAAATCTCTGCTCCCCTGCTCTGTCTCTCTCTCCGGCCTCTGTCTCTGTCCTTTTGGTGTGCTTTTTAAATCTCTGCTCCCCTGCTCTCTCTCTCTCTCTCTCTCTCCGCCTCTGTCTCTGTCCTTTTGGTGTGCTTTTTAAATCTCTGCTCCCGTGCCCTCTATCTCTCTCCGCCTCTGTCTCTGTCCTTTTGGTGTGCTTTTTAAATCTCTGCACCCCTGCTCTCTCTCTCTCTCTCTCCGGCCTCTGTCACTGTCCTTTTGGTGTGCTTTTTAAATCTCTGCTCCCCTGCTCTCTCTCGCTCTCGCCGGCCTCTGTCTCTGTCCTTTTGGTGTGCTTTTTAAATCTCTGCTCCCCTGCTCTCTCTCTCTCTCCGCCTCTGTCTCTGTCCTTTTGGTGTGCTTTTCAAATCTCTGCTCCCCTGCTCTCTCTTTCTCTCTCCGGCCTCTGTCTCTGTCCTTTTGGTGTGCGTTTTAAATCTCTGCTCCCCTGCTCTCTCTCTCTCTCTCTCTCCGCCTCTGTCTCTGTCCTTTTGGTGTGCTTTTTAAATCTCTGCTCCCCTGCTCTCTCTCTCTCTCTCTCTCTCCGCCTCTGTCTCTGTCCTTTTGGTGTGCTTTTTAAATCTCTGCTTCCCTGCTCTCTCTCTCTCTCTCTCCGGCCTCTGTCTCTGTCCTTTTGGTGTGCTTTTTAAATCTCTGCTCCCCTGCTCTCTCTCTCTCTCCGGCCTCTGTCTTTCTCCTTTTGGAGTGCTTTTTAAATCTCTGCTTCCCTGCTCTCTCTCTCTCTCTCTCTCCGGCCTCTGTCTCTGTCCTTTTGGTGTGCTTTTTAAATCTCTGCTTCCCTGCTCTCTCTCTCTCTCTCTCTGGCCTCTGTCTCTGTCCTTTAGGTGTGCTTTTAAAATCTCTGCTCCCCTGCTCTCTCTCTCTCTCTCCGGCCACTGACTCCATCCGTTTGGTGTGCTTTTTGAATCTCTGCTCCCCTGCTCTCTCTCTCTCTCTCTCCGGCCACTGACTCCATTCTTTTGGTGTGCTTTTTAAATCTCTGCTCCCCTGCTCTCTCTCTCTCTCTCTCTCTCCGCCTCTGTCTCTGTCCTTTTGGTGTGCTTTTTAAATCTCTGCTTCCCTGCTCTCTCTCTCTCTCTCTCCGGCCTCTGTCTCTGTCCTTTTGGTGTGCTTTTTAAATCTCTGCTCCCCTGCTCTCTCTCTGTCTCCGCCTCTGTCTCTGTCCTTTTGGTGTGCTTTTCAAATCTCTGCTCCCCTGCTCTCTCTTTCTCTCTCCGGCCTCTGTCTCTGTCCTTTTGGTGTGCTTTTTAAATCTCTGCTCCCCTGCTCTCTCTCTCTCTATCTCTCCGCCTCTGTCTCTGTCCTTTTGGTGTGCTTTTTAAATCTCTGCTCCCCTGCTCTCTCTCTCTCTCTCTCCGCCTCTGTCTCTGTCCTTTTGGTGTGCTTTTTAAATCTCTGCTTCCCTGCTCTCTCTCTCTCTCTCTCCGGCCTCTGTCTCTGTCTTTTTGGTGTGCTTTTTAAATCTCTGCTCCCCAGCTCTCTCTCTCTCTCTCTGGCCTCTGTCTCTGTCCTTTTGGTGTGCTTTTTAAATCTCTGCTCCCCTGCTCTCTCTCTCTCTCCGGCCTCTGTCTCTGTCCTTTTGGTGTGCTTTTTAAATCTCTGCTCCCCTGCTCTCTCTCTCTCTCTCTCCCCGCCTCCGTCTCTGTCCTTTTGGTGTGCATTTTAAATCTCTGCTCCCCTGCTCTCTCTCTCACTCTGGCCTCTGTCTCTATCCTTTTGGTGTGCTTTTTGAATCTTTGCTCCCCTGCTCTCTCTCTCTCTCTCTCCAGCCTCTGACTCGGTCCTTTTGGTGTGCTGTTTAAATCTCTGCTCCCCTGCTCTCTCTCTCTCTCTCTCTCTCCAGCCTCTGACTCTGTCCTTTTGGTGTGCTTTTTAAATCTCTGCTCCCGGGCTCTCTCTCCGGCCTCTGTCTCTGTCCTTTTGGTGTGCTTTTTAAATCTCTGCTCCCTGCTCTGTCTCTCTCTCCGGCCTCTGTCTCTGTCCTTTTGGTGTGCTTTTTAAATCTCTGCTCCCCTGCTCTGTCTCTCTCTCCGGCCTCTGTCTCTGTCCTTTTGGTGTGCTTTTTAAATCTCTGCTTCCCTGCTCTCTCTCTCTATCTCTCTCCCCGCCTCTGTCTCTGTCCTTTTGGTGTGCTTTTTAAATCTCTGCTTCCCTGCTCTCTCTCTCTCTTTCTGTGGCCTCTGTCTCTCTCCTTTTGGTGTGCTTTTTAAATCTCTGCTCCCCTGCTCTCTCTCTCCCCGCCTCTGTCTCTGTCCTTTTGGTGTGCTTTTTAAATCTCTGCTCCCCTGCTCTCTCTCTCTCTCTGGCCTCTGTCTCTCTCCTTTTGGTGTGCTTTTTAAATCTCTGCTTCCCTGCTCTCTCTCTCTCTTTCTGTGCCCTCTGTCTCTCTCCTTTTGGTGTGCTTTTTAAATCTCTGCTCCCCTGCTCTCTCTCTCCCCGCCTCTGTCTCTGTCCTTTTGGTGTGCTTTTTAAATCTCGGCTCCCCTGCTCTCTCTCTCTCTCTGGCCTCTGTCTCTGTCCTTTTGGTGTGCTTTTTAAATCTCTGCTCCCCTGCTCTCTCTCTCTCTCTGGCCTCTGTCTCTGTCCTTTTGGTGTGCTTTTTAAATCTCTGCTCCCCTGCTCTCTCTCTCTCTCTCTCCCCGCCTCTGTCTCTGTCCTTTTGGTGTGCTTTTTAAATCTCTGCTCCCCTGCTCTCTCTCTCTCTCTGGCCTCTGTCTCTATCCTTTTGGTGTGCTTTTTGAATCTTTACTCCCCTGCTCTCTCTCTCTCTCTCTCCAGCCTCTGACTCGGTCCTTTTGGTGTGCTGTTTAAATCTCTGCTCCCCTGCTCTCTCTCTCTCTCTCTCTCTCTCCAGCCTCTGACTCTGTCCTTTTGGTGTGCTTTTTAAATCTCTGCTCCCCTGCTCTCTCTCCGGCCTCTGTCTCTGTCCTTTTGGTGTGCTTTTTAAATCTCTGCTCCCTGCTCTGTCTCTCTCTCCGGGCTCTGTCTCTGTCCTTTTGGTGTGCTTTTTAAATCTCTGCTCCCCTGCTCTGTCTCTCTCTCCGGCCTCTGTCTCTGTCCTTTTGGTGTGCTTTTAAAATCTCTGCTCCCCTGCTCTCTCTCTCTCTCTCTCTCTCCGCCTCTGTCTCTGTCCTTTTGGTGTGCTTTTTAAATCTCTGCTCCCGTGCCCTCTCTCTCTCTCCGCCTCTGTCTCTGTCCTTTTGGTGTGCTTTTTAAATCTCTGCACCCCTGCTCTCTCTCTCTCTCTCTCTGGCCTCTGTCACTGTCCTTTTGGTGTGCTTTTTAAATCTCTGCTCCCCTGCTCTCTCTCTCTCTCTCCGCCTCTGTCTCTGTCCTTTTGGTGTGCTTTTTAAATCTCTGCTCCCGTGCCCTCTCTCTCTCTCCGCCTCTGTCTCTGTCCTTTTGGTGTGCTTTTTAAATCTCTGCACCCCTGCTCTCTATCTCTCTCTCTCCGGCCTCTGTCACTGTCCTTTTGGTGTGCTTTTTAAATCTCTGCTCCCGTGCCCTCTCTCTCTCTCTCTCTGTCTCTGTCCTTTTGGTGTGCTTTTTAAATCTCTGCTCCCCTGCTCTCTCTCTCTCTCTCTCTCCGCCTCTGTCTCTGTCCTTTTGGTGTGCTTTTTAAATCTCTGCTCCCCTGCTCTCTCTCTCTCTCTCTCTCTCTCTCCGCCTCTGTCTCTGTCCTTTTGGTGTGCTTTTTAAATCTCTGCTTCCCTGCTCTCTCTCTCTCTCTCTCCGGCCTCTGTCTCTGTCCTTTTGGTGTGCTTTTTAAATCTCTGCTCCCCTGCTCTCTCTCTCTCTCCGGCCTCTGTCTTTCTCCTTTTGGAGTGCTTTTTAAATCTCTGCTTCCCTGCTCTCTCTCTCTCTCTCTCTCCGGCCTCTGTCTCTGTCCTTTTGGTGTGCTTTTTAAATCTCTGCTTCCCTGCTCTCTCTCTCTCTCTCTCCGGCCTCTGTCTCTGTCCTTTTGGTGTGCTTTTTAAATCTCTGCTTCCCTGCTCTCTCTCTCTCTCTCTCTCTGGCCTCTGTCTCTGTCCTTTAGGTGTGCTTTTAAAATCTCTGCTCCCCTGCTCTCTCTCTCTCTCTCCGGCCACTGACTCCATCCGTTTGGTGTGCTTTTTGAATCTCTGCTCCCCTGCTCTCTCTCTCTCTCTCTCCGGCCACTGACTCCATTCTTTTGGTGTGCTTTTTAAATCTCTGCTCCCCTGCTCTCTCTCTCTCTCTCTCTCTCTCCGCCTCTGTCTCTGTCCTTTTGGTGTGCTTTTTAAATCTCTGCTTCCCTGCTCTCTCTCTCTCTCTCTCCGGCCTCTGTCTCTGTCCTTTTGGTGTGCTTTTTAAATCTCTGCTCCCCTGCTCTCTCTCTGTCTCCGCCTCTGTCTCTGTCCTTTTGGTGTGCTTTTCAAATCTCTGCTCCCCTGCTCTCTCTTTCTCTCTCCGGCCTCTGTCTCTGTCCTTTTGGTGTGCTTTTTAAATCTCTGCTCCCCTGCTCTCTCTCTCTCTCTCTCTCCGCCTCTGTCTCTGTCCTTTTGGTGTGCTTTTTAAATCTCTGCTCCCCTGCTCTCTCTCTCTCTCTCTCCGCCTCTGTCTCTGTCCTTTTGGTGTGCTTTTTAAATCTCTGCTTCCCTGCTCTCTCTCTCTCTCTCTCCGGCCTCTGTCTCTGTCCTTTTGGTGTGCTTTTTAAATCTCTGCTCCCCTGCTCCCTCTCTCTCTCCGGCCTCTGTCTTTCTCCTTTTGGAGTGCTTTTTAAATCTCTGCTTCCCTGCTCTCTCTCTCTCTCTCTCTCCAGCCTCTGTCTCTGTCCTTTTGGTGTGCTTTTTAAATCTCTGCTTCCCTGCTCTCTCTCTCTCTCTCTCTGGCCTCTGTCTCTGTCCTTTAGGTGTGCTTTTAAAATCTCTGCTCCCCTGCTCTCTCTCTCTCTCTCCGGCCACTGACTCCATCCGTTTGGTGTGCTTTTTGAATCTCTGCTCCTCTGCTCTCTCTCTCTCTCTCTCCGGCCACTGACTCCATTCTTTTGGTGTGCTTTTTAAATCTCTGCTCCCCTGCTCTCTCTCTCTCTCTCCAGCCACTGACCATTCTTTTGGTGTGCTTTTTAAATCTCTGCTCCCCTGCTCTCTCTCTCTCTCTCTCCGGCCACTGACTCCATCCTTTTGGTTTGCTTTTTCAATCTCTGCTCCCCTGCTCTCTCTCTCTCTCTCTCTGGCCTCTGTCTCTGTCCTTTTGGTGTGCTTTTTAAATCTCTGCTCCCCTGCTCTCTCTCTCTCTTTCTCTGGCCTCTGTCTCTGTCCTTTTGGTGTGCTTTTAAAATCTCTGCTCCCCTGCTCTCTCTCCGGCCTCTGTCTCTGTCCTTTTGGTGTGCTTTTTAAATCTCTGCTCCCCTGCTCCCTCTCTCTCTCCAGCCTCTGTCTCTGTCCTTTTGGAGTGCTTTTTAAATCTCTGCTTCCCTGCTCTCTCTCTCTCTCTCTCTCCGGCCTCTGTCTCTGTCCTTTTGGTGTGCTTTTTAAATCTCTGCTTCCCTGCTCTCTGTCTCTCTCTCTCTGGCCTCTGTCTCTGTCCTTGAGGTGTGCTTTTAAAATCTCTGCTCCCCTGCTCTCTCTCTCTCTCTCCGGCCACTGACTCCATCCGTTTGGTGTGCTTTTTGAATCTCTGCTCCCCTGCTCTCTCTCTCTCTCTCTCCGGCCACTGACTCCATTCTTTTGGTGTGCTTTTTAAATCTCTGCTCCCCTGCTCTCTCTCTCTCTCTCTCCGCCTCTGTCTCTGTCCTTTTGGTGTGCTTTTTAAATCTCTGCTCCCCTGCTCTCTCTCTCTCTCTCTCTCTCTGCCTCTGTCTCTGTCCTTTTGGTGTGCTTTTTAAATCTCTGCACCCCTGCTCTCTCTCTCCCTCTCTCCGGCCTCTGTCACTGTCCTTTTGGTGTGCTTTTTAAATCTCTGCTCCCCTGCTCTCTCTCGCTCTCGCTGGCCTCTGTCTCTGACCTTTTGGTGTGCTTTTCAAATCTCTGCTCCCCTGCTCTCTCTCTCTCTCCGCCTCTGTCTCTGTCCTTTTGGTGTGCTTTTCAAATCTCTGCTCCCCTGCTCTCTCTTTCTCTCTCCGGCCTCTGTCTCTGTACTTTTGGTGTGCTTTTTAAATCTCTGCTCCCCTGCTCTCTCTCTCTCTCTCTCTCTCCGCCTCTGTCTCTGTCCTTTTGGTGTGCTTTTTAAATCTCTGCTCCCCTGCTCTCTCTCTCTCTCTCTCTCTCCGCCTCTGTCTCTGTCCTTTTGGTGTGCTTTTTAAATCTCTGCTTCCCTGCTCTCTCTCTCTCTCTCTCCGGCCTCTGTCTCTGTCCTTTTGGTGTGCTTTTTAAATCTCTGCTCCCCTGCTCTCTCTCTCTCTCCGGCCTCTGTCTCTCTCCTTTTGGAGTGCTTTTTAAATCTCTGCTTCCCTGCTCTCTCTCTCTCTCTCTCTCTCCGGCCTCTGTCTCTGTCCTTTTGGTGTGCTTTTTAAGTCTCTGCTTCCCTGCTCTCTCTCTCTCTCTCTCTGGCCTCTGTCTCTGTCCTTTAGGTGTGCTTTTAAAATCTCTGCTCCCCTGCTCTCTCTCGCTCTCTCCGGCCACTGACTCCATCCGTTTGGTGTGCTTTTTGAATCTCTGCTCCCCTGCTCTCTCTCTCTCTCTCTCCGGCCACTGACTCCATTCTTTTGGTGTGCTTTTTAAATCTCTGCTCCCCTGCTCTCTCTCTCTCTCTCCGGCCACTGACCATTCCTTTGGTGTGCTTTTTAAATCTCTGCTCCCCTGCTCTCTCTCTCTCTCTCTCCGGCCACTGACTCCATCCTTTTGGTTTGCTTTTTCAATCTCTGCTCCCCTGCTCTCTCTCTCTCTCTCTCTGGCCTCTGTCTCTGTCCTTTTGGTGTGCTTTTTAAATCTCTGCTCCCCTGCTCTCTCTCTCTCTTTCTCTGGCCTCTGTCTCTGTCCTTTTGGTGTGCTTTTTAAATCTCTGCTCCCCTGCTCTCTCTCCGGCCTCTGTCTCTGTCCTTTTGGTGTGCTTTTTAAATCTCTGCTTCCCTGCTCTCTCTCTCTCTCTCCGGCCACTGACTCCATCCTTTTGGTGAGCTTTTTAAATCACTGCTCCCCTGCTCCCTCTCTCTCTCCGGCCTCTGTCTCTGTCCTTTTGGAGTGCTTTTTAAATCTCTGCTTCCCTGCTCTCTCTCTCTCTCTCTCTCCGGCCTCTGTCTCTGTCCTTTTGGTGTGCTTTTTAAATCTCTGCACCCCTGCTCTCTCTCTCTCTCTCTCCGGCCTCTGTCACTGTCCTTTTGGTGTGCTTTTTAAATCTCTGCTCCCCTGCTCTCTCTCGCTCTCGCCGGCCTCTGTCTCTGACCTTTTGGTGTGCTTTTTAAATCTCTGCTCCCCTGCTCTCTCTCTCTCTCCGCCTCTGTCTCTGTCCTTTTGGTGTGCTTTTCAAATCTCTGCTCCCCTGCTCTCTCTTTCTCTCTCCGGCCTCTGTCTCTGTCCTTTTGGTGTGCTTTTTAAATCTCTGCTCCCCTGCTCTCTCTCTCTCTCTCTCTCCGCCTCTGTCTCTGTCCTTTTGGTGTCCTTCTAAAATCTCTGCTCCCCTGCTCTCTCTCTCTCTCTCTCTCTCCGCCTCTGTCTCTCTCCTTTTGGAGTGCTTTTTAAATCTCTGCTTCCCTGCTCTCTCTCTCTCTCTCTCTCTCTCCGGCCACTGTCTCTGTCCTTTTGGTGTGCTTTTTAAATCTCTGCTTCCCTGCTCTCTCTCTCTCTCTCTCTGGCCTCTGTCTCTGTCCTTTAGGTGTGCTTTTAAAATCTCTGCTCCCCTGCTCTCTCTCTCTCTCTCCGGCCACTGACTCCATCCGTTTGGTGTGCTTTTTGAATCTCTGCACCCCTGCTCTCTCTCTCTCTCTTTCCGGCCACTGACTCCATTCTTTTGGTGTGCTTTTTAAATCTCTGCTCCCCTGCTCTCTCTCTCTCTCTCCGGCCACTGACCATTCCTTTGGTGTGCTTTTTAAATCTCTGCTCCCCTGCTCTCTCTCTCTCTCCGGCCACTGACTCCATCCTTTTGGTTTGCTTTTTCAATCTCTGCTCCCCTGCTCTCTCTCTCTCTCTCTCTGGCCTCTGTCTCTGTCCTTTTGGTGTGCTTTTTAAATCTCTGCTCCCCTGCTCTCTCTCTTTCTCTGGCCTCTGTCTCTGTCCTTTTGGTGTGCTTTTTAAATCTCTGCTCCCCTGCTCTCTCTCCGGCCTCTGTCTCTGTCCTTTTGGTGTGCTTTTTAAATCTCTGCTTCCCTGCTCTCTCTCTCTCTCTCCGGCCACTGACTCCATCCTTTTGGTGAGCTTTTTAAATCACTGCTCCCCTGTTCCCTCTCTCTCTCCGGCCTCTGTCTCTGTCCTTTTGGAGTGCTTTTTAAATCTCTGCTTCCCTGCTCTCTCTCTCTCCGGCCTCTGTCTCTGTCCTTTTGGTGTGCTTTTTAAATCTCTGCTTCCCTGCTCTCTCTCTCTCTCTCTCTCTGGCCTCTGTCTCTGTCCTTTAGGTGTGCTTTTAAAATCTCTGCTCCCCTGCTCTCTCTCTCTCTCTCCGGCCACTGACTCCATCCGTTTGGTGTGCTTTTTGAATCTCTGCTCCCCTGCTCTCTCTCTCTCTCTCTCCGGCCACTGACTCCATTCTTTTGGTGTGCTTTTTAAATCTCTGCTCCCCTGCTCTCTCTCTCTCTCTCTCTGGCCTCTGTCTCTGTCCTTTTGGTGTGCTTTTTAAATCTCTGCTCCCCTGCTCTCTCTCTCTCTTTCTCAGGACTCTGTCTCTGTCCTTTTGGTGTGCTTTTTAAATCTCTGCTCCCCTGCTCTCTCTCTCTCTCTCTCCGGCCACTGACTCCATCCTTTTGATTTGCTTTTTCAATCTCTGCTCCCCTGCTCTCTCTCTCTCTCTCTCTGGCCTCTGTCTCTGTCCTTTTGGTGTGCTTTTTAAATCTCTGCTCCCCTGCTCTCTCTCTCTCATTCTCAGGACTCTGTCTCTGTCCTTTTGGTGTGCTTTTTAAATCTCTGCTCCCCTGCTCTCTCTCCGGCCTCTGTCTCTGTCCTTTTGGTGTGCTTTTTAAATCTCTGCTTCCCTGCTCTCTCTCTCTCTCTCCGGCCACTGACTCCATCCTTTTGGTGTGCTTTTTAAATCTCTGCTTCCCTGCTCTCTCTCTCTCTCTCTCTGGCCACGGTCTCTGTCCTTTTGGTGTGCTTTTTAAATCTCTGCTCCCCTGCTCTCTCTCTCCGGCCACTGACTCCATCCTTTTGGTGTGCTTTTTAAATCTCTGCTCCCCTGCTCTCTCTCTCTCGCCGGCCTCTGTCTCTGTCCTTTTGGTGTGCTTTTTAAATCTCTGCTTCCCTGCTCCCTCTCTCTCTCTGGCCTCTGTCTCTGTCCTTTTGGTGTGCTTTTTAAATCTCTGCTCCCCTGCTCTCTCTCTCCGGCCACTGACTCCATCCTTTTGGTGTGCTTTTTAAATCTCTGCTCCCCTGCTCTCTCTGTCTCTCCGGCCTCTGTCTCTGTCCTTTTGGTGTGCTTTTTGAATCTCTGCTCCCCTGCTCTCTCTCTCTCTCTCTGTCTCTGTCCTTTTGGAGTGCTTTTTAAATCTCTGCTCCCCTGCTCTCTCTCTCTCTCTCTCCGCCTCTGTCTCTGTCCTTTTGGTATGCTTTTTAAATCTCTGCTCCCCTAGTCTCTCTCTCTCTCTCCGCCTCTGTCTCTGTTCTTTTGGTGTGCTTTTTAAATCTCTGCTTCCCTGCTCTGTCTCTCTCTCCGGCCTCTGTCTCTGTCCTTTTGGTGTGCTTTTTAAATCTCTGCTCCCCTGCTCTCTCTCTCTCTCTCTCCGCCTCTTTCTCTGTCCTTTTGCTGTGCTTTTTAAATCTCTGCTCCCCTGCTCTCGCTCTCTCTCTCCGCCTCTGTCTCTGTCCTTTTGGTGTGCTTTTTAAATCTCTGCTTCCCTGCTCTTTCTCTCACTTCGCCTCTGTCTCTGTCCTTTTGGTGTGCTTTTTAAATCTCTGCTCCCCTGCTCTCTCTCTCTCTCCCTCTCCGCCTCTGTCTCAGTCCTTTTGGTGTGCTTTTTAAATCTCTGCTTCCCTGCTCTGTCTCTCTCTCTGGCCTCTGTCTCTGTCCTTTTGGTGTGCTTTTTAAATCTCTGCTCCCCTGCTCTGTCTCTCTCTCCGGCCTCTGTCTCTGTCCTTTTGGTGTGCTTTTTAAATCTCTGCTCCCCTGCTCTCTCTCTCTCGCCGGCCTCTGTCTCTCTCCTTTTGGAGTGCTTTTTAAATCTCTGCTTCCCTGCTCTCTCTCTCTCTCTCTCTCCGGCCTCTGTCTCTGTCCTTTTGGTGTGCTTTTTAAATCTCTGCTTCCCTGCTCTCTCTCTCTCTCTCTCTGGCCTCTGTCTCTGTCCTTTAGGTGTGCTTTTAAAATCTCTGCTCCCCTGCTCTCTCTCTCTCTCTCCGGCCAATGACTCATCCGTTTGGTGTGCTTTTTGAATCTCTGCTCCCCTGCTCTGTCTCTCTCTCTGGCCTCTGTCTCTGTCCTTTTGGTGTGCTTTTTAAATCTCTGCTCCCCTGCTCTGTCTCTCTCTCCGGCCTCTGTCTCTGTCCTTTTGGTGTGCTTTTTAAATCTCTGCTCCCCTGCTCTCTCTCTCTCTCCGGCCTCTGTCTCTCTCCTTTTGGAGTGCTTTTTAAATCTCTGCTTCCCTGCTCTCTCTCTCTCTCTCTCTCCGGCCTCTGTCTCTGTCCTTTTGGTGTGCTTTTTAAATCTCTGCTTCCCTGCTCTCCCTCTCTCTCTCTCTGGCCTCTGTCTCTGTCCTTTAGGTGTGCTTTTAAAATCTCTGCTCCCCTGCTCTCTCTCGCTCTCTCCGGCCACTGACTCCATCCGTTTGGTGTGCTTTTTGAATCTCTGCTCCCCTGCTCTCTCTCTCTCTCTCTCCGGCCACTGACTCCATTCTTTTGGTGTGCTTTTTAAATCTCTGCTCCCCTGCTCTCTCTCTCTCTCTCTCCGGCCACTGACCATTCCTTTGGTGTGCTTTTTAAATCTCTGCTCCCCTGCTCTCTCTCTCTCTCTCTCCGGCCACTGACTCCATCCTTTTGGTTTGCTTTTTCAATCTCTGCTCCCCTGCTCTCTCTCTCTCTCTCTCTGGCCTCTGTCTCTGTCCTTTTGGTGTGCTTTTTAAATCTCTGCTCCCCTGCTCTCTCTCTCTCTTTCTCTGGCCTCTGTCTCTGTCCTTTTGGTGTGCTTTTTAAATCTCTGCTCCCCTGCTCTCTCTCCGGCCTCTGTCTCTGTCCTTTTGGTGTGCTTTTTAAATCTCTGCTTCCCTGCTCTCTCTCTCTCTCTCCGGCCACTGACTCCATCCTTTTGGTGAGCTTTTTAAATCACTGCTCCCCTGCTCCCTCTCTCTCTCCGGCCTCTGTCTCTGTCCTTTTGGAGTGCTTTTTAAATCTCTGCTTCCCTGCTCTCTCTCTCTCTCTCTCTCCGGCCTCTGTCTCTGTCCTTTTGGTGTGCTTTTTAAATCTCTGCACCCCTGCTCTCTCTCTCTCTCTCTCCGGCCTCTGTCACTGTCCTTTTGGTGTGCTTTTTAAATCTCTGCTCCCCTGCTCTCTCTCTCTCTCCGCCTCTGTCTCTGTCCTTTTGGTGTGCTTTTTAAATCTCTGCTCCCCTGCTCTCTCTCGCTCTCGCCGGCCTCTGTCTCTGACCTTTTGGTGTGCTTTTTAAATCTCTGCTCCCCTGCTCTCTCTCTCTCTCCGCCTCTGTCTCTGTCCTTTTGGTGTGCTTTTTAAATCTCTGCTCCCCTGCTCTCTCTCTCTCTCCGCCTCTGTCTCTGTCCTTTTGGTGTGCTTTTCAAATCTCTGCTCCCCTGCTCTCTCTTTCTCTCTCCGGCCTCTGTCTCTGTCCTTTTGGTGTGCTTTTTAAATCTCTGCTCCCCTGCTCTCTCTCTCTCTCTCTCTCCGCCTCTGTCTCTGTCCTTTTGGTGTCCTTCTAAAATCTCTGCTCCCCTGCTCTCTCTCTCTCTCTCTCTCTCCGCCTCTGTCTCTCTCCTTTTGGAGTGCTTTTTAAATCTCTGCTTCCCTGCTCTCTCTCTCTCTCTCTCTCCGGCCTCTGTCTCTGTCCTTTTGGTGTGCTTTTTAAATCTCTGCTTCCCTGCTCTCTCTCTCTCTCTCTCTGGCCTCTGTCTCTGTCCTTTAGGTGTGCTTTTAAAATCTCTGCTCCCCTGCTCTCTCTCTCTCTCTCCGGCCACTGACTCCATCCGTTTGGTGTGCTTTTTGAATCTCTGCACCCCTGCTCTCTCTCTCTCTCTCTCCGGCCACTGACTCCATTCTTTTGGTGTGCTTTTTAAATCTCTGCTCCCCTGCTCTCTCTCTCTCTCTCCGGCCACTGACCATTCCTTTGGTGTGCTTTTTAAATCTCTGCTCCCCTGCTCTCTCTCTCTCTCTCTCCGGCCACTGACTCCATCCTTTTGGTTTGCTTTTTCAATCTCTGCTCCCCTGCTCTCTCTCTCTCTCTCTCTGGCCTCTGTCTCTGTCCTTTTGGTGTGCTTTTTAAATCTCTGCTCCCCTGCTCTCTCTCTCTCTTTCTCTGGCCTCTGTCTCTGTCCTTTTGGTGTGCTTTTTAAATCTCTGCTCCCCTGCTCTCTCTCCGGCCTCTGTCTCTGTCCTTTTGGTGTGCTTTTTAAATCTCTGCTTCCCTGCTCTCTCTCTCTCTCTCCGGCCACTGACTCCATCCTTTTGGTGAGCTTTTTAAATCACTGCTCCCCTGTTCCCTCTCTCTCTCCGGCCTCTGTCTCTGTCCTTTTGGAGTGCTTTTTAAATCTCTGCTTCCCTGCTCTCTCTCTCTCTCTCTCTCCGGCCTCTGTCTCTGTCCTTTTGGTGTGCATTTTAAATCTCTGCTCCCCTGCTCTCTCTCTCTCTCTCTCCGGCCACTGACTCCATCCTTTTGGTTTGATTTTTAAATCTCTGCTCCCCTGCTCTCTCTCTCTCTCTCTCTGGCCTCTGTCACTGTCCTTTTGGTGTGCTTTTTAAATCTCTGCTCCCCTGCTCTCTCTCTCTCTTTCTCAGGACTCTGTCTCTGTCCTTTTGGTGTGCTTTTTAAATCTCTGCTCCCCTGCTCTCTCTCCGGCCTCTGTCTCTGTCTTTTTGGTGTGCTTTTTAAATCTCTGCTTCCCTGCTCTCTCTCTCTCTCTCCGGCCACTGACTCCATCCTTTTGGTGTGCTTTTTAAATCTCTGCTTCCCTGCTCTCTCTCTCTCTCTCTCTGGCCACGGTCTCTGTCCTTTTGGTGTGCTTTTTAAATCTCTGCTCCCCTGCTCTCTCTCTCCGGCCACTGACTCCATCCTTTTGGTGTGCTTTTTAAATCTCTGCTCCCCTGCTCTCTCTGTCTCTCCGGCCTCTGTCTCTGTCCTTTTGGTGTGCTTTTTGAATCTCTGCTCCCCTGCTCTCTCTCTCTCTCTCTGTCTCTGTCCTTTTGGAGTGCTTTTTAAATCTCTGCTCCCCTGCTCTCTCTCTCTCTCTCTCCGCCTCTGTCTCTGTTCTTTTGGTGTGCTTTTTAAATCTCTGCTTCCCTGCTCTGTCTCTCTCTCCGGCCTCTGTCTCTGTCCTTTTGGTGTGCTTTTTAAATCTCTGCTCCCCTGCTCTCTCTCTCTCTCTCTCCGCCTCTTTCTCTGTCCTTTTGCTGTGCTTTTTAAATCTCTGCTCCCCTGCTCTCGCTCTCTCTCTCCGCCTCTGTCTCTGTCCTTTTGGTGTGCTTTTTAAATCTCTGCTTCCCTGCTCTTTCTCTCACTTCGCCTCTGTCTCTGTCCTTTTGGTGTGCTTTTTAAATCTCTGCTCCCCTGCTCTCTCTCTCTCTCTCTCTCCGCCTCTGTCTCAGTCCTTTTGGTGTGCTTTTTAAATCTCTGCTTCCCTGCTCTGTCTCTCTCTCCGGCCTCTGTCTCTGTCCTTTTGGTGTGCTTTTTAAATCTCTGCTCCCCTGCTCTCTCTCTCCGGCCTCTGTCTCTCTCCTTTTGGAGTGCTTTTTAAATCTCTGCTTCCCTGCTCTCTCTCTCTCTCTCTCTCCGGCCTCTGTCTCTGTCCTTTTGGTGTGCTTTTTAAATCTCTGCTTCCCTGCTCTCTCTCTCTCTCTCTCTGGCCTCTGTCTCTGTCCTTTAGGTGTGCTTTTAAAATCTCTGCTCCCCTGCTCTCTCTCTCTCTCTCTCCGGCCAATGACTCCATCCGTTTGGTGTGCTTTTTGAATCTCTGCTCCCCTGCTCTCTCTCTCTCTCTCTCCGGCCACTGACTCCATTCTTTTGGTGTGCTTTTTAAATCTTTGCTCCCCTGCTCTCTCTCTCTCTCTCTCTGGCCTATGTCTCTGTCCTTTTGGTGTGCTTTTTAAATCTCTGCTCCCCTGCTCTCTCTCTCTCTTTCTCAGGACTCTGTCTCTGTCCTTTTGGTGTGCTTTTTAAATCTCTGCTCCCCTGCTCTCTCTCTCTCTCTCTCCGGCCACTGACTCCATCCTTTTGGTTTGCTTTTTCAATCTCTGCTCCCCTGCTCTCTCTCTCTCTCTCTCTGGCCTCTGTCTCTGTCCTTTTGGTGTGCTTTTTAAATCTCTGCTCACCTGCTCTCTCTCTCTCTTTCTCAGGACTCTGTCTCTGTCCTTTTGGTGTGCTTTTTAAATCTCTGCTCCCCTGCTCTCTCTCCGACCTCTGTCTCTGTCCTTTTGGTGTGCTTTTTAAATCTCTGCTTCCCTGCTCTCTCTCTCTCTCTCCGGCCACTGACTCCATCCTTTTGGTGAGCTTTTTAAATCACTGCTCCCCTGCTCCCTCTCTCTCTCCGGCCTCTGTCTCTGTCCTTTTGGTGTGCTTTTTAAATCTCTGCTTCCCTGCTCTCTCTCTCTCTCTCTCTGGCCACGGTCTCTGTCCTTTTGGTGTGCTTTTTAAATCTCTGCTCCCCTGCTCTCTCTCTCCGGCCACTGACTCCATCCTTTTGGTGTGCTTTTTAAATCTCTGCTCCCCTGCTCTCTCTCTCTCGCCGGCCTCTGTCTCTGTCCTTTTGGTGTGCTTTTTATATCTCTGCTTCCCTGCTCCCTCTCTCTCTCTGGCCTCTGTCTCTGTCCTTTTGGTGTGCTTTTTAAATCTCTGCTCCCCTGCTCTCTCTCTCCGGCCACTGACTCCATCCTTTTGGTGTGCTTTTTAAATCTCTGCTCCCCTGCTCTCTCTGTCTCTCCGGCCTCTGTCTCTGTCCTTTTGGAGTGCTTTTTAAATCTCTGCTCCCCTGCTCTCTCTCTCTCTCTCTCCGCCTCTGTCTCTGTCCTTTTGGTATGCTTTTTAAATCTCTGCTCCCCTAGTCTCTCTCTCTCTCTCCGCCTCTGTCTCTGTTCTTTTGGTGTGCTTTTTAAAACTCTGCTTCCCTGTTCTTTCTCTCTCTCCGGCCTCTGTCTCTGTCCTTTTGGTGTGCTTTTTAAATCTCTGCTCCCCTGCTCTCTCTCTCTCTCTTTCCGCCTCTTTCTCTGTCCTTTTGCTGTGCTTTTTAAATCTCTGCTCCCCTGCTCTCGCTCTCTCTCTCCGCCTCTGTCTCTGTCCTTTTGGTGTGCTTTTTAAATCTCTGCTTCCCTGCTCTTTCTCTCACTCCGCCTCTGTCTCTGTCCTTTTGGTGTGCTTTTTAAATCTCTGCTCCCCTGCTCTCTCTCTCTCTCTCTCTCTCTCCGCCTCTGTCTCAGTCCTTTTGGTGTGCTTTTTAAATCTCTGCTTCCCTGCTCTGTCTCTCTCTCCGGCCTCTGTCTCTGTCCTTTTGGTGTGCTTTTTAAATCTCTGCTCCCCTGCTCTGTCTCTCTCTCCGGCCTCTGTCTCTGTCCTTTTGGTGTGCTTTTTAAATCTCTGCTCCCCTGCTCTCTCTCTCTCTCCGGCCTCTGTCTCTCTCCTTTTGGAGTGCTTTTTAAATCTCTGCTTCCCTGGTCTCTCTCTCTCTCTCTCTCCGGCCTCTGTCTCTGTCCTTTTGGTGTGCTTTTTAAATCTCTGCTTCCCTGCTCTCTGTCTCTCTCTCTCTGGCCTCTGTCTCTGTCCTTTAGGTGTGCTTTTAAAATCTCTGCTCCCCTGCTCTCTCTCTCTCTCTCCGGCCACTGACTCCATCCGTTTGGTGTGCTTTTTGAATCTCTGCTCCCCTGCTCTCTCTCTCTCTCTCTCCGGCCACTGACTCCATTCTTTTGGTGTGCTTTTTAAATCTCTGCTCCCCTGCTCTCTCTCTCTCTCTCTCCGCCTCTTTCTCTGTCCTTTTGGTGTGCTTTTTAAATCTCTGCTCCCCTGCTCTCTCTCTCTCTTTCTCTGGCCTCTGTCTCTGTCCTTTTGGTGTGCTTTTTAAATCTCTGCTCCCCTGCTCTCTCTCCGGCCTCTGTCTCTGTCCTTTTGGTGTGCTTTTTAAATCTCTGCTCCCCTGCTCTCTCTCTCTCTCTCCGGCCACTGACTCCATCCGTTTGGTGTGCTTTTTGAATCTCTGCTCCCCTGCTCTCTCTCTCTCTCTCTCCGGCCACTGACTCCATCCTTTTGGTTTGCTTTTTCAATCTCTGCTCCCCTGCTCTCTCTCTCTCTTTCTCTGGCCTCTCTCTCTGTCCTTTTGGTGTGCTTTTTAAATCTCTGCTCCCCTGCTCTCTCTCTCTCTTTCTCTGACCTCTGTCTCTGTCCTTTTGGTGTGCTTTTTAAATCTCTGCTCCCCTGCTCTCTCTCCGGCCTCTGTCTCTGTCCTTTTGGTGTGCTTTTTAAATCTCTGCTTCCCTGCTCTCTCTCTCTCTCTCCGGCCACTGACTCCATCCTTTTGGTGAGCTTTTTAAATCACTGCTCCCCTGCTCTCTCTCTCTCTCCGGCCTCTGTCTCTCTCCTTTTGGAGTGCTTTTTAAATCTCTGCTTCCCTGCTCTCTCTCTCTCTCTCTCTCCGGCCTCTGTCTCTGTCCTTTTGGTGTGCTTTTTAAATCTCTGCTTCCCTGCTCTCTCTCTCTCTCTCTCTGGCCTCTGTCTCTGTCCTTTAGGTGTGCTTTTAAAATCTCTGCTCCCCTGCTCTCTCTCTCTCTCTCCGGCCACTGACTCCATCCGTTTGGTGTGCTTTTTGAATCTCTGCTCCCCTGCTCTCTCTCTCTCTCTCTCCGGCCACTGACTCCATTCTTTTGGTGTGCTTTTTAAATCTCTGCTCCCCTGCTCTCTCTCTCTCTCTCCGGCCACTGACCATTCTTTTGGTGTGCTTTTTAAATCTCTGCTCACCTGCTCTCTCTCTCTCTCTCTACGGCCACTGACTCCATCCTTTTGGTTTGCTTTTTCAATCTCTGCTCCCCTGCTCTCTCTCTCTCTGGCCTCTGTCTCTGTCCTTTTGGTGTGCTTTTTAAATCTCTGCTTCCCTGCTCTCTCTCTCTCTCTCTCCGGCCACTGACTCCATCCTTTTGGCGCGCTTTTTAAATCTCTGCTCCCCTGCTCCCTCTCTCTCTCCAGCCTCTGTCTCTGTCCTTTTGGTGTGCTTTTTAAATCTCTGCTTCCCTGCTCTCTCTCTCTCTCTCTCTGGCCACGGTCTCTGTCCTTTTGGTGTGCTTTTTAAATCTCTGCTCCCCTGCTCTCTCTCTCCGGCCACTGACTCCATCCTTTTGGTGTGCTTTTTAAATCTCTGCTCCCCTGCTCTCTCTCTCTCTCCGGCCTCTGTCTCTGTCCTTTTGGTGTGCTTTTTAAATCTCTGCTTCCCTGCTCCCTCTCTCTCTCTGGCCTCTGTCTCTGTCCTTTTGGTGTGCTTTTTAAATCTCTTCTCCCCTGCTCTCTCTCTCTCTCTCTCCGCCTCTTTCTCTGTCCTTTTGCTGTGGTTTTTAAATCTCTGCTCCCCTGCTCTGTCTCTCTCTCCGGCCTCTGTCTCTGTCCTTTTGGTGTGCTTTTTAAATCTCTGCTCCCCTGCTCTCTCTCTCTCTCCGGCCTCTGTCTCTCTCCTTTTGGAGTGCTTTTTAAATCTCTGCTTCCCTGGTCTCTCTCTCTCTCTCTCTCCGGCCTCTGTCTCTGTCCTTTTGGTGTGCTTTTTAAATCTCTGCTTCCCTGCTCTCTGTCTCTCTCTCTCTGGCCTCTGTCTCTGTCCTTTAGGTGTGCTTTTAAAATCTCTGCTCCCCTGCTCTCTCTCTCTCTCTCCGGCCACTGACTCCATCCTTTTGGTGTGCTTTTTAAATCTCTGCTCCCCTGCTCTCTCTGTCTATCCGGCCTCTGTCTCTGTCCTTTTGGTGTGCTTTTTGAATCTCTGCTCCCCTGCTCTCTCTCTCTCTCTCTGTCTCTGTCCTTTTGGAGTGCTTTTTAAATCTCTGCTCCCCTGCTCTCTCTCTCTCTCTCTCCGCCTCTGTCTCTGTCCTTTTGGTATGCTTTTTAAATCTCTGCTCCCCTAGTCTCTCTCTCTCTCTCCGCCTCTGTCTCTGTTCTTTTGGTGTGCTTTTTAAATCTCTGCTTCCCTGCTCTGTCTCTCTCTCCGGCCTCTGTCTCTGTCCTTTTGGTGTGCTTTTTAAATCTCTGCTCCCCTGCTCTCTCTCTCTCTCTCTCCGCCTCTTTCTCTGTCCTTTTGCTGTG
This sequence comes from Heterodontus francisci, assembly GCF_036365525.1. Taxonomy (NCBI): domain Eukaryota; kingdom Metazoa; phylum Chordata; class Chondrichthyes; order Heterodontiformes; family Heterodontidae; genus Heterodontus; species Heterodontus francisci. Next base: position 53,360,696 of record NC_090399.1, read on the forward strand.
CTTTTTAAATCTCTGCTCCCCTGCTCTCGCTCTCTCTCTCCGCCTCTGTCTCTGTCCTTTTGGTGTGCTTTTTAAATCTCTGCTCCCCTGCTCTCTCTCTCTCTCTCTCTCTCTCCGCCTCTGTCTCAGTCCTTTTGGTGTGCTTTTTAAATCTCTGCTCCCCTGCTCTCTCTCTCTCTCTCTGTCTCTGTCCTTTTGGAGTGCTTTTTAAATCTCTGCTCCCCTGCTCTCTCTCTCTCTCTGTCTCTGTCCTTTTGGAGTGCTTTTTAAATCTCTGCTCCCCTGCTCTCTCTCTCTCTCTCTCCGCCTCTGTCTCTGTCCTTTTGGTATGCTTTTTAAATCTCTGCTCCCCTAGTCTCTGTCTCTCTCTCCGGCCTCTGTCTCTGTTCTTTTGGTGTGCTTTTTAAATCTCTGCTTCCCTGCTCTGTCTCTCTCTCCGGCCTCTGTCTCTGTCCTTTTGGTGTGCTTTTTAAATCTCTTCTCCCCTGCTCTCTCTCTCTCTCTCTCTCCGCCTCTGTCTCTGTCCTTTTGGTGTGCTTTTTAAATCTCTGCTCCCCTGCTCTCTCTCTCTCTCTCTCTCTCCGCCTCTGTCTCTGTCCTTTTGGTGTGCTTTTTAAATCTCTGCTCCCCTGCTCTCTCTCTCTCTCCGGCCTCTGTCTCTCTCCTTTTGGATTGCTTTTTAAATCTCTGCTTCCCTGCTCTCTCTCTCTCTCTCTCTCCGGCCTCTGTCTCTGTCCTTTTTGTGTGCTTTTTAAATCTCTGCTTCCCTGCTCTCACTCTCTCTCTCTCTGGCCTCTGTCTCTGTCCTTTAGGTGTGCTTTTAAAATCTCTGCCCCCTGCTCTCTCTCTCTCTCTCCGGCCACTGACTCCATCCGTTTGGTGTGCTTTTTGAATCTCTGCTCCCCTGCTCTCTCTCTCTCTCTCTCCGGCCACTGACTCCATTCTTTTGGTGTGCTTTTTAAATCTCTGCTCCCCTGCTCTCTCTCTCTCTCTCCGGCCACTGACAATTCTTTTGGTGTGCTTTTCAAATCTCTGCTCCCCTGCTCTCTCTCTCTCTCTGGCCACGGTCTCTGTCCTTTTGGTGTGCTTTTTAAATCTCTGCTCCCCTGCTCTCTCTCTCCGGCCACTGACTCCATCCTTTTGGTGTGCTTTTTAAATCTCTGCTCCCCTGCTCTCTCTCTCTCTCCGGCCTCTGTCTCTGTCCTTTAGGTGTGCTTTTTAAATCTCTGCTTCCCTGCTCCCTCTCTCTCTCTTGCCTCTGTCTCTGTCCTTTTGGTGTGCTTTTTAAATCTCTGCTCCCCTGCTCTCTCTCTCCGGCCACTGACTCCATCCTTTTGGTGTGCTTTTTAAATCTCTGCTCCCCTGCTCTCTCTGTCTCTCCGGCCTCTGTCTCTGTCCTTTTGGTGTGCTTTTTGAATCTCTGCTCCCCTGCTCTCTCTCTCTCTCTCTGTCTCTGTCCTTTTGGAGTGCTTTTTAAATCTCTGCTTCCCTGCTCTGTCTCTCTCTCCGGCCTCTGTCTCTGTCCTTTTGGTGTGCTTTTTAAATCTCTGCTCCCCTGCTCTCTCTCTCTCTCTCTCCGCCTCTTTCTCTGTCCTTTTGCTGTGCTTTTTAAATCTCTGCTCCCCTGCTCTCGCTCTCTCTCTCCGCCTCTGTCTCTGTCCTTTTGGTGTGCTTTTTAAATCTCTGCTCCCCTGCTCTCTCTCTCTCTCTCTCTCTCTCCGCCTCTGTCTCAGTCCTTTTGGTGTGCTTTTTAAATCTCTGCTCCCCTGCTCTCTCTCTCTCTCTCTGTCTCTGTCCTTTTGGAGTGCTTTTTAAATCTCTGCTCCCCTGCTCTCTCTCTCTCTCTGTCTCTGTCCTTTTGGAGTGCTTTTTAAATCTCTGCTCCCCTGCTCTCTCTCTCTCTCTCTCCGCCTCTGTCTCTGTCCTTTTGGTATGCTTTTTAAATCTCTGCTCCCCTAGTCTCTGTCTCTCTCTCCGGCCTCTGTCTCTGTTCTTTTGGTGTGCTTTTTAAATCTCTGCTTCCCTGCTCTGTCTCTCTCTCCGGCCTCTGTCTCTGTCCTTTTGGTGTGCTTTTTAAATCTCTTCTCCCCTGCTCTCTCTCTCTCTCTCTCTCCGCCTCTGTCTCTGTCCTTTTGGTGTGCTTTTTAAATCTCTGCTCCCCTGCTCTCTCTCTCTCTCTCTCTCTCCGCCTCTGTCTCTGTCCTTTTGGTGTGCTTTTTAAATCTCTGCTCCCCTGCTCTCTCTCTCTCTCCGGCCTCTGTCTCTCTCCTTTTGGATTGCTTTTTAAATCTCTGCTTCCCTGCTCTCTCTCTCTCTCTCTCTCCGGCCTCTGTCTCTGTCCTTTTTGTGTGCTTTTTAAATCTCTGCTTCCCTGCTCTCACTCTCTCTCTCTCTGGCCTCTGTCTCTGTCCTTTAGGTGTGCTTTTAAAATCTCTGCCCCCTGCTCTCTCTCTCTCTCTCCGGCCACTGACTCCATCCGTTTGGTGTGCTTTTTGAATCTCTGCTCCCCTGCTCTCTCTCTCTCTCTCTCCGGCCACTGACTCCATTCTTTTGGTGTGCTTTTTAAATCTCTGCTCCCCTGCTCTCTCTCTCTCTCTCCGGCCACTGACAATTCTTTTGGTGTGCTTTTCAAATCTCTGCTCCCCTGCTCTCTCTCTCTCTCTGGCCACGGTCTCTGTCCTTTTGGTGTGCTTTTTAAATCTCTGCTCCCCTGCTCTCTCTCTCCGGCCACTGACTCCATCCTTTTGGTGTGCTTTTTAAATCTCTGCTCCCCTGCTCTCTCTCTCTCTCCGGCCTCTGTCTCTGTCCTTTAGGTGTGCTTTTTAAATCTCTGCTTCCCTGCTCCCTCTCTCTCTCTTGCCTCTGTCTCTGTCCTTTTGGTGTGCTTTTTAAATCTCTGCTCCCCTGCTCTCTCTCTCCGGCCACTGACTCCATCCTTTTGGTGTGCTTTTTAAATCTCTGCTCCCCTGCTCTCTCTGTCTCTCCGGCCTCTGTCTCTGTCCTTTTGGTGTGCTTTTTGAATCTCTGCTCCCCTGCTCTCTCTCTCTCTCTCTGTCTCTGTCCTTTTGGAGTGCTTTTTAAATCTCTGCTCCCCTGCTCTCTCTCTCTCTCTCTCCGCCTCTGTCTCTGTCCTTTTGGTATGCTTTTTAAATCTCTGCTCCCCTAGTCTCTCTCTCTCTCTCCGCCTCTGTCTCTGTTCTTTTGGTGTGCTTTTTAAATCTCTGCTTCCCTGCTCTGTCTCTCTCTCCGGCCTCTGTCTCTGTCCTTTTGGTGTGCTTTTTAAATCTCTGCTCCCCTGCTCTCTCTCTCTCTCTCTCCGCCTCTTTCTCTGTCCTTTTGCTGTGCTTTTTAAATCTCTGCTCCCCTGCTCTCGCTCTCTCTCTCCGCCTCTGTCTCTGTCCTTTTGGTGTGCTTTTTAAATCTCTGCTTCCCTGCTCTTTCTCTCACTCCGCCTCTGTCTCTGTCCTTTTGGTGTGCTTTTTAAATCTCTGCTCCCCTGCTCTCTCTCTCTCTCTCCGGCCACTGACAATTCTTTTGGTGTGCTTTTCAAATCTCTGCTCCCCTGCTCTCTCTCTCTCTCTGGCCACGGTCTCTGTCCTTTTGGTGTGCTTTTTAAATCTCTGCTCCCCTGCTCTCTCTCTCCGGCCACTGACTCCATCCTTTTGTTGTGCTTTTTAAATCTCTGCTCCCCTGCTCTCTCTCTCTCTCCGGCCTCTGTCTCTGTCCTTTAGGTGTGCTTTTTAAATCTCTGCTTCCCTGCTCCCTCTCTCTCTCTTGCCTCTGTCTCTGTCCTTTTGGTGTGCTTTTTAAATCTCTGCTCCCCTGCTCTCTCTCTCCGGCCACTGACTCCATCCTTTTGGTGTGCTTTTTAAATCTCTGCTCCCCTGCTCTCTCTGTCTCTCCGGCCTCTGTCTCTGTCCTTTTGGTGTGCTTTTTGAATCTCTGCTCCCCTGCTCTCTCTCTCTCTCTCTGTCTCTGTCCTTTTGGAGTGCTTTTTAAATCTCTGCTCCCCTGCTCTCTCTCTCTCTCTCTCCGCCTCTGTCTCTGTCCTTTTGGTATGCTTTTTAAATCTCTGCTCCCCTAGTCTCTCTCTCTCTCTCCGCCTCTGTCTCTGTTCTTTTGGTGTGCTTTTTAAATCTCTGCTTCCCTGCTCTGTCTCTCTCTCCGGCCTCTGTCTCTGTCCTTTTGGTGTGCTTTTTAAATCTCTGCTCCCCTGCTCTCTCTCTCTCTCTCTCCGCCTCTTTCTCTGTCCTTTTGCTGTGCTTTTTAAATCTCTGCTCCCCTGCTCTCGCTCTCTCTCTCCGCCTCTGTCTCTGTCCTTTTGGTGTGCTTTTTAAATCTCTGCTTCCCTGCTCTTTCTCTCACTCCGCCTCTGTCTCTGTCCTTTTGGTGTGCTTTTTAAATCTCTGCTCCCCTGCTCTCTCTCTCTCTCTCTCTCTCTCTCCGCCTCTGTCTCAGTCCTTTTGGTGTGCTTTTTAAATCTCTGCTTCCCTGCACTGTCTCTCTCTCCGGCGTCTGTCTCTGTCCTTTTGGTGTGCTTTTTAAATCTCTGCTCCCCTGCTCTGTCTCTCTCTCCGGCCTCTGTCTCTGTCCTTTTGGTGTGCTTTTTAAATCTCTGCTCCCCTGCTCTCTCTCTCCGGCCACTGACTCCAACCTTTTGGTGTGCTTTTTAACTCTCTGCTCCCCTGCTCTCTGTCTCTCTCCGGCCTCTGTCTCTGTCCTTTTGGTGTGCTTTTTAAATCTCTGCTTCCCTGCTCTCTCTCTCTCTGGCCTCTGTCTCTGTCCTGTTGGTGTGCTTTTTAAATCTCTGCGCCCCTTCTCTCTCTCTCTCTCTCCGCCTCCGTCTCTGTCCTTTTGGTGTGCTTTTTGAATCTCTGCTCCCCTGCTCTCTCTCTCTCTCTCTGGCCTCTGTCTCTGTCCTTTTGGTGTGCTTTTTAAATCTCTGCTCCCCTGCTCTCTCTCTCTCTCTCCCCGCCTTGTCTCTGTCCTTTTTGTGTGCTTTTTAAATCTCTGCTTCCCTGCTCTCTCTCTCTCTCTCTCCGCCTCCGTCTCTGTCCTTTTGGTGTGCTTTTTGAATCTCTGCTCCCCTGCTCTCTCTCTCTTTCTCAGGCCTCTGTCTCTGTCCTTTTGGTGTGCTTTTTAAATCTCTGCTCCCCTGCTCTCTCTCTCTCTGGCCTCTGTCTCTGTCCTGTTGGTGTGCTTTTTAAATCTCTGCTCCCCTGCTCTCTGTCTCTCTCTCTCTGGCCTCTGTCTCTGTCCTTTAGGTGTGCTTTTAAAATCTCTGCTCCCCTGCTCTCTCTCTCTCTCTCCGGCCACTGACTCCATCCGTTTGGTGTGCTTTTTGAATCTCTGCTCCCCTGCTCTCTCTCTCTCTCTCTCCGGCCACTGACTCCATTCTTTTGGTGTGCTTTTTAAATCTCTGCTCCCCTGCTCTCTCTCTCTCTCTCTCTCTCCGCCTCTGTCTCTGTCCTTTTGGTGTGCTTTTTAAATCTCTGCTCCCGTGCTCTCTCTCTCTCTCTGCCTCTGTCTCTGTCCTTTTGGTGTGCTTTTTAAATCTCTGCACCCCTGCTCTCTCTCTCTCTCTCTCCGGCCTCTGTCACTGTCCTTTTGGTGTGCTTTTTAAATCTCTGCTCCCCTGCTCTCTCTCGCTCTCGCCGGCCTCTGTCTCTGACCTTTTGGTGTGCTTTTTAAATCTCTGCTCCCCTGCTCTCTCTCTCTCTCCGCCTCTGTCTCTGTCCTTTTGGTGTGCTTTTCAAATCTCTGCTCCCCTGCTCTCTCTTTCTCTCTCCGGCCTCTGTCTCTGTCCTTTTGGTGTGCTTTTTAAATCTCTTCTCCCCTGCTCTCTCTCTCTCTCTCTCTCTCTCTCCGCCTCTGTCTCTGTCCTTTTGGTGTGCTTTTTAAATCTCTGCTCCCCTGCTCTCTCTCTCTCTCTCTCTCTCCGCCTCTGTCTCTGTCCTTTTGGTGTGCTTTTTAAATCTCTGCTCCCCTGCTCTCTCTCTCTCTCCGGCCTCTGTCTCTCTCCTTTTGGAGTGCTTTTTAAATCTCTGCTTCCCTGCTCTCTCTCTCTCTCTCTCTCCGGCCTCTGTCTCTGTCCTTTTGGTGTGCTTTTTAAATCTCTGCTTCCCTGCTCTCTCTCTCTCTCTCTCTGGCCTCTGTCTCTGTCCTTTAGGTGTGCTTTTAAAATCTCTGCTCCCCTGCTCTCTCTCTCTCTCTCCGGCCACTGACTCCATCCGTTTGGTGTGCTTTTTGAATCTCTGCTCCCCTGCTCTCTCTGTCTCTCTCTCCGGCCACTGACTCCATTCTTTTGGTGTGCTTTTTAAATCTCTGCTCCCCTGCTCTCTCTCTCTCTCTCTCCGGCCACTGACTCCATCCTTTTGGTTTGCTTTTTCAATCTCTGCTCCCCTGCTCTCTCTCTCTCTCTCTCTGGCCTCTGTCTCTGTCCTTTTGGTGTGCTTTTTAAATCTCTGCTCCCCTGCTCTCTCTCTCTCTTTCTCTGGCCTCTGTCTCTGTCCTTTTGGTGTGCTTTTTAAATCTCTGCTCCCCTGCTCTCTCTCCGGCCTCTGTCTCTGTCCTTTTGGTGTGCTTTTTAAATCTCTGCTTCCCTGCTCTCTCTCTCTCTCTCTCTCTGGCCACTGACTCCATCCTTTTGGTGTTCTTTTTAAATCACTGCTCCCCTGCTCCCTCTCTCTCTCCGGCCTCTGTCTCTGTCCTTTTGGAGTGCTTTTTAAATCTCTGCTTCCCTGCTCTCTCTCTCTCTCTCTCTCCGGCCTCTGTCTCTGTCCTTTTGGTGTGCTTTTTAAATCTCTGCTTCCCTGCTCTCTCTCTCTCTCGCTCTCTGGCCTCTGTCTCTGTCCTTTAGGTGTGCTTTTAAAATCTCTGCTCCCCTGCTCTCTCTCTCTCTCTCCGGCCACTGACTCCATCCGTTTGGTGCGCTTTTTCAATCTCTGCTCCCCTGCTCTCTCTCTCTCTTTCTCTGGCCTCTGTCTCTGTCCTTTTGGTGTGCTTTTTAAATCTCTGCTCCCCTGCTCTCTCTCCGGCCTCTGTCTCTGTCCTTTTGGTGTGATTTTTAAATCTGTGCTTCCCTGCTCTCTCTCTCTCTCTCTCTCTCTCCGGCCACTGACTCCATCCTTTTGGTGAGCTTTTTAAATCACTGCTCCCCTGCTCCCTCTCTCTCTCCGGCCTCTGTCTCTGTCCTTTTGGAGTGCTTTTTAAATCTCTGCTTCCCTGCTCTCTCTCTCTCTCTCTCTCCGGCCTCTGTCTCTGTCCTTTTGGTGTGCTTTTTAAATCTCTGCTTCCCTGCTCTCTCTCTCTCTCGCTCTCTGGCCTCTGTCTCTGTCCTTTAGGTGTGCTTTTAAAATCTCTGCTCCCCTGCTCTCTCTCTCTCTCTCTCTCCGGCCACTGACTCCATCCGTTTGGTGTGCTTTTTGAATCTCTGCTCCCCTGCTCTCTCTCTCTCTCTCTCCGGCCACTGACTCCATTCTTTTGGTGTGCTTTTTAAATCTCTGCTCCCATGCTCTCTCTCTCTCTCTCCGGCCACTGACCATTCTTTTGGTGTGCTTTTTAAATCTCTGCACCCCTGCTCTCTCTCTCTCTCTCTCCGGCCACTGACTCCATCCTTTTGGTTTGCTTTTTCAATCTCTGCTCCCCTGCTCTCTCTCTCTCTCTCTCTGGCCTCTGTCTCTGTCCTTTTGGTGTGCTTTTTAAATCTCTGCTCCCCTGCTCTCTCTCTCTCTTTCTCTGGCCTCTGTCTCTGTCCTTTTGGTGTGCTTTTTAAATCTCTGCTCCCCTGCTCTCTCTCCGGCCTCTGTCTCTGTCCTTTTGGTGTGCTTTTTAAATCTCTGCTTCCCTGCTCTCTCTCTCTCTCTCCGGCCACTGACTCCATTCTTTTGGTGAGCTTTTTAAATCACTGCTCCCCTGCTCCCTCTCTCTCTCCGGCCTCTGTCTCTGTCCTTTTGGTGTGCTTTTTAAATCTCTGCTTCCCTGCTCTCTCTCTCTCTCTCTCCGGCCACTGACTCCATCCTTTTGGCGCGCTTTTTAAATCTCTGCTCCCCTGCTCCCTCTCTCTCTCCAGCCTCTGTCTCTGTCCTTTTGGTGTGCTTTTTAAATCTCTGCTTCCCTGCTCTCTCTCTCTCTCTCTCTGGCCACGGTCTCTGTCCTTTTGGTGTGCTTTTTAAATCTCTGCTCCCCTGCTCTCTCTCTCCGGCCACTGACTCCATCCTTTTGGTGTGCTTTTTAAATCTCTACTCCCCTGCTCTCTCTCTCTCTCCGGCCTCTGTCTCTGTCCTTTTGGTGTGCTTTTTAAATCTCTGCTTCCCTGCTCCCTCTCTCTCTCTGGCCTCTGTCTCTGTCCTTTTGGTGTGCTTTTTAAATCTCTGCTCCCCTGCTCTCTCTCTCCGGCCACTGACTCCATCCTTTTGGTGTGCTTTTTAAATCTCTGCTCCCCTGCTCTCTCTGTCTCTCCGGCCTCTGTCTCTGTCCTTTTGGTGTGCTTTTTGAATCTCTGCTCCCCTGCTCTCTCTCTCTCTGTCTCTGTCCTTTTGGAGTGCTTTTTAAATCTCTGCTCCCCGGCTCTCTCTCTCTCTCTCTCCGCCTCTGTCTCTGTCCTTTTGGTATGCTTTTTAAATCTCTGCTCCCCTAGACTCTCTCTCTCTCTCCGCCTCTGTCTCTGTTCTTTTGGTATGCTTTTTAAATCTCTGCTTCCCTGCTCTGTCTCTCTCTCCGGCCTCTGTCTCTGTCCTTTTGGTGTGCTTTTTAAATCTCTGCTCCCCTGCTCTCTCACTCTCTCTCTCCGCCTCTTTCTCTGTCCTTTTGCTGTGCTTTTTAAATCTCTGCTCCCCTGCTCTCGCTCTCTCACTCCGCCTCTGTCTCTGTCCTTTTGGTGTGCTTTTTAAATCTCTGCTTCCCTGCTCTTTCTCTCACTCCGCCTCTGTCTCTGTCCTTTTGGTGTGCTTTTTAAATCTCTGCTCCCCTGCTCTCTCTCTCTCTCTCTCTCTCTCTCTCCGCCTCTGTCTCAGTCCTTTTGGTGTGCTTTTTAAATCTCTGCTTCCCTGCTCTGTCTCTCTCTCCGGCCTCTGTCTCTGTCCTTTTGGTGTGCTTTTTAAATCTCTGCTCCCCCGCTCTGTCTCTCTCTCCGACCTCTGTCTCTGTCCTTTTGGTGTGCTTTTTAAATCTCTGCTCCGCTGCTCTCTCTCTCCGGCCACTGACTCCAACCTTTTGGTGTGCTTTTTAACTCTCTGCTCCCCTGCTCTCTGTCTCTCTCCTGCCTCTGTCTCTGTCCTTTTGGTGTGCTTTTTAAATCTCTGCTTCCCTGCTCTCTCTCTCTCTGGCCTCTGTCTCTGTCCTGTTGGTGTGCTTTTTAAATCTCTGCTCCCCTGCTCTCTCTCTCTCTCTCCGCCTCCGTCTCTGTCCTTTTGGTGTGCTTTTTGTATCTCTGCTCCCCTGCTCTCTCTCTCTCTCTCTGGCCTCTGTCTCTGTCCTTTTGGTGTGCTTTTTAAATCTCTGCTCCCCTGCTCTCTCTCTCTCTCTCCCCGCCTCTGTCTCTGTCCTTTTTGTGTGCTTTTTAAATCTCTGCTTCCCTGCTCTCTCTCTCTCTCTCTCCGGCCACTGACTCCATCCTTTTGGTGTGCTTTTTAAATCTCTGCTCCCCTGCTCACTCTCTCTCTTTCTCAGTCCTCTGTCTCTGTCCTTTTGGTGTGCTTTTTAAATCTCTGCTCCCCTGCTCTCTCTCCGGCGTCTGTCTCTGTCCTTTTGGTGTGCTTTTTAAATCTCTGCTTCCCTGCTCTCTCTCTCTCTTTCTGTGGCGTCTGTCTCTCTCCTTTTGGTGTGCTTTTTAAATCTCTGCTCCCCTGCTCTCTCTCTCCCCGCCTCTGTCACTGTCCTTTTGGTGTGCTTTTTAAATCTCTGCTCCCCTGCTCTCTCTCTCTCTCTGGCCTCTGTCTCTGTCCTTTTGGTGTGCTTTTTAAATCTCTGCTCCCCTGCTCTCTCTCTCTCTCTCTGGCCTCTGTCTCTGTCCTTTTGGTGTGCTTTTTAAATCTCTGCTCCCCTGCTCTCTCTCTCTCTCTCTCTGGCCTCTGTCTCTGTCCTTTATGTGTGCTTTTAAAATCTCTGCTCCCCTGCTCTCTCTCTCTCTCTCCGGCCACTGACTCCATCCGTTTGGTGTGCTTTTTGAATCTCTGCTCCCCTGCTCTCTCTCTCTCTCTCTCCGGCCACTGACTCCATTCTTTTGGTGTGCTTTTTAAATCTCTGCTCCCCTGCTCTCTCTCTCTCTCTCCGGCCACTGACAATTCTTTTGGTGTGCTTTTCAAATCTCTGCTCCCCTGCTCTCTCTCTCTCTCTCTCCGGCCACTGACTCCATCCTTTTGGTTTGCTTTTTCAATCTCTGCTCCCCTGCTCTCTCTCTCTCTCTCTCTGGCCTCTGTCTCTGTCCTTTTGGTGTGCTTTTTAAATCTCTGCTCCCCTGCTCTCTCTCCGGCCTCTGTCTCTGTCCTTTTGGTGTGCTTTTTAAATCTGTGCTTCCCTGCTCTCTCTCTCTCTCTCTCTCCGGCCACTGTCTCCATCCTTTTGGTGAGCTTTTTAAATCACTGCTCCCCTGCTCCCTCTCTCTCTCCGGCCTCTGTCTCTGTCCTTTTGGAGTGCTTTTTAAATCTCTGCTTCACTGCTCTCTCTCTCTCTCTCTCTCCGGCCTCTGTCTCTGTCCTTTTGGTGTGCTTTTTAAATCTCTGCTTCCCTGCTCTCTCTGTCTCTCGCTCTCTGGCCTCTGTCTCTGTCCTTTAGGTGTGCTTTTAAAATCTCTGCTCCCCTGCTCGCTCTCTCTCTCTCCGGCCACTGACTCCATCCGTTTGGTGTGCTTTTTCAATCTCTGCTCCCCTGCTCTCTCTCTCTCTCTGGCCTCTGTCTCTGTCCTTTTGGTGTGCTTTTTAAATCTCTGCTCCCCTGCTCTCTCTCTCTCTTTCTCTGGCCTCTGTCTCTGTCCTTTTGGTGTGCTTTTTAAATCTCTGCTCCCCTGCTCTCTCTCCGGCCTCTGTCTCTGTCCTTTTGGTGTGCTTTTTAAATCTGTGCTTCCCTGCTCTCTCTCTCTCTCTCTCCGGCCACTGACTCCATCCTTTTGGTGAGCTTTTTAAATCACTGCTCCCCTGCTCCCTCTCTCTCTCCGGCCTCTGTCTCTGTCCTTTTGGAGTGCTTTTTAAATCTCTGCTTCCCTGCTCTCTCTCTCTCTCTCCGGCCTCTGTCTCTGTCCTTTTGGTGTGCTTTTTAAATCTCTGCTTCCCTGCTCTCTCTCTCTCTCGCTCTCTGGCCTCTGTCTCTGTCCTTTAGGTGTGCTTTTAAAATCTCTGCTCCCCTGCTCTCTCTCTCTCTCTCCGGCCACTGACTCCATCCGTTTGGAGTGCTTTTTGAATCTCTGCTCCCCTGCTCTCTCTCTCTCTCTCTCCGGCCACTGACTCCATTCTTTTGGTGTGCTTTTTAAATCTCTGCTCCCATGCTCTCTCTCTCTCTCTCCGGCCACTGACCATTCTTTTGGTGTGCTTTTTAAATCTCTGCTCCCCTGCTCTCTCTCTCTCTCTCTCCGGCCACTGACTCCATCCTTTTGGTTTGCTTTTTCAATCTCTGCTCCCCTGCTCTCTCTCTCTCTCTCTCTGGCCTCTGTCTCTGTCCTTTTGGTGTGCTTTTTAAATCTCTGCTCCCCTGCTCTCTCTCTCTCTTTCTCTGGCCTCTGTCTCTGTCCTTTTGGTGTGCTTTTTAAATCTCTGCTCCCCTGCTCTCTCTCCGGCCTCTGTCTCTGTCCTTTTGGTGTGCTTTTTAAATCTCTGCTTCCCTGCTCTCTCTCTCTCTCTCCGGCCACTGACTCCATCCTTTTGGTGAGCTTTTTAAATCACAGCTCCCCTGCTCCCTCTCTCTCTCCGGCCTCTGTCTCTGTCCTTTTGGTGTGCTTTTTAAATCTCTGCTTCCCTGCTCTCTCTCTCTCTCTCTCCGGCCACTGACTCCATCCTTTTGGCGCGCTTTTTAAATCTCTGCTCCCCTGCTCCCTCTCTCTCTCCAGCCTCTGTCTCTGTCCTTTTGGTGTGCTTTTTAAATCTCTGCTTCCCTGCTCTCTCTCTCTCTCTCTCTGGCCACGGTCTCTGTCCTTTTGGTGTGCTTTTTAAATCTCTGCTCCCCTGCTCTCTCTCTCTCTCCGGCCTCTGTCTCTGTCCTTTTGGTGTGCTTTTTAAATCTCTGCTTCCCTGCTCCCTCTCTCTCTCTGGCCTCTGTCTCTGTCCTTTTGGTGTGCTTTTTAAATCTCTGCTCCCCTGCTCTCTCTCTCCGGCCACTGACTCCATCCTTTTGGTGTGCTTTTTAAATCTCTGCTCCCCTGCTCTCTCTGTCTCTCCGGCCTCTGTCTTTGTCCTTTTGGTGTGCTTTTTGAATCTCTGCTCCCCTGCTCTCTCTCTCTCTGTCTCTTTCCTTTTGGAGTGCTTTTTAAATCTCTGCTCCCCTGCTCTCTCTCTCTCTCTCTCCGCCTCTGTCTCTGTCCTTTTGGTATGCTTTTTAAATCTCTGCTCCCCTAGTCTCTCTCTCTCTCTCCGCCTCTGTCTCTGTTCTTTTGGTATGCTTTTTAAATCTCTGCTTCCCTGCTCTGTCTCTCTCTCCGGCCTCTGTCTCTGTCCTTTTGGTGTGCTTTTTAAATCTCTGCTCCCCTGCTCTCTCACTCTCTCTCTCCGCCTCTTTCTCTGTCCTTTTGCTGTGCTTTTTAAATCTCTGCTCCCCTGCTCTCGCTCTCTCTCTCCGCCTCTGTCTCTGTCCTTTTGGTGTGCTTTTTAAATCTCTGCTTCCCTGCTGTTTCTCTCACTCCGCCTCTGTCTCTGTCCTTTTGGTGTGCTTTTTAAATCTCTGCTCCCCTGCTCTCTCTCTCTCTCTCTCTCTCTCCGCCTCTGTCTCAGTCCTTTTGGTGTGCTTTTTAAATCTCTGCTTCCCTGCTCTGTCTCTCTCTCCGGCCTCTGTCTCTGTCCTTTTGGTGTGCTTTTTCAATCTCTGCTCCCCTGCTCTCTCTCTCTCTCTCTCTGGCCTCTGTCTCTGTCCTTTTGGTGTGCTTTTTAAATCTCTGCTCCCCTGCTCTCTCTCTCTCTTTCTCTGGCCTCTGTCTCTGTCCTTTTGGTGTGCTTTTTAAATCTCTGCTCCCCTGCTCTCTCTCCGGCCTCTGTCTCTGTCCTTTTGGTGTGCTTTTTAAATCTCTGCTTCCCTGCTCTCTCTCTCTCTCTCCGGCCACTGACTCCATCCTTTTGGTGAGCTTTTTAAATCACAGCTCCCCTGCTCCCTCTCTCTCTCCGGCCTCTGTCTCTGTCCTTTTGGTGTGCTTTTTAAATCTCTGCTTCCCTGCTCTCTCTCTCTCTCTCTCCGGCCACTGACTCCATCCTTTTGGCGCGCTTTTTAAATCTCTGCTCCCCTGCTCCCTCTCTCTCTCCAGCCTCTGTCTCTGTCCTTTTGGTGTGCTTTTTAAATCTCTGCTTCCCTGCTCTCTCTCTCTCTCTCTCTCTGGCCACGGTCTCTGTCCTTTTGGTGTGCTTTTTAAATCTCTGCTCCCCTGCTCTCTCTCTCTCTCCGGCCTCTGTCTCTGTCCTTTTGGTGTGCTTTTTAAATCTCTGCTTCCCTGCTCCCTCTCTCTCTCTGGCCTCTGTCTCTGTCCTTTTGGTGTGCTTTTTAAATCTCTGCTCCCCTGCTCTCTCTCTCCGGCCACTGACTCCATCCTTTTGGTGTGCTTTTTAAATCTCTGCTCCCCTGCTCTCTCTGTCTCTCCGGCCTCTGTCTTTGTCCTTTTGGTGTGCTTTTTGAATCTCTGCTCCCCTGCTCTCTCTCTCTCTGTCTCTTTCCTTTTGGAGTGCTTTTTAAATCTCTGCTCCCCTGCTCTCTCTCTCTCTCTCTCCGCCTCTGTCTCTGTCCTTTTGGTATGCTTTTTAAATCTCTGCTCCCCTAGTCTCTCTCTCTCTCTCCGCCTCTGTCTCTGTTCTTTTGGTATGCTTTTTAAATCTCTGCTTCCCTGCTCTGTCTCTCTCTCCGGCCTCTGTCTCTGTCCTTTTGGTGTGCTTTTTAAATCTCTGCTCCCCTGCTCTCTCACTCTCTCTCTCCGCCTCTTTCTCTGTCCTTTTGCTGTGCTTTTTAAATCTCTGCTCCCCTGCTCTCGCTCTCTCTCTCCGCCTCTGTCTCTGTCCTTTTGGTGTGCTTTTTAAATCTCTGCTTCCCTGCTGTTTCTCTCACTCCGCCTCTGTCTCTGTCCTTTTGGTGTGCTTTTTAAATCTCTGCTCCCCTGCTCTCTCTCTCTCTCTCTCTCTCTCCGCCTCTGTCTCAGTCCTTTTGGTGTGCTTTTTAAATCTCTGCTTCCCTGCTCTGTCTCTCTCTCCGGCCTCTGTCTCTGTCCTTTTGGTGTGCTTTTTAAATCTCTGCTCCCCTGCTCTGTCTCTCTCTCCGGCCTCTGTCTCTGTCCTTTTGGTGTGCTTTTTAAATCTCTGCTCCGCTGCTCTCTCTCTCCGGCCACTGACTCCAACCTTTTGGTGTGCTTTTTAACTCTCTGCTCCCCTGCTCTCTGTCTCTCTCCGGCCTCTGTCTCTGTCCTTTTGGTGTGCTTTTTAAATCTCTGCTTCCCTGCTCTCTCTCTCTCTGGCCTCTGTCTCTGTCCTGTTGGTGTGCTTTTTAAATCTCTGCTCCCCTGCTCTCTCTCTCTCTCTCCGCCTCCGTCTCTGTCCTTTTGGTGTGCTTTTTGAATCTCTGCTCCCCTGCTCTCTCTCTCTCTCTCTGGCCTCTGTCTCTGTCCTTTTGGTGTGCTTTTTAAATCTCTGCTCCCCTGCTCTCTCTCTCTCTCTCCCCGCCTCTGTCTCTGTCCTTTTTGTGTGCTTTTTAAATCTCTGCTTCCCTGCTCTCTCTCTCTCTCTCTCCGGCCACTGACTCCATCCTTTTGGTGTGCTTTTTAAATCTCTGCTCCCCTGCTCACTCTCTCTCTTTCTCAGTCCTCTGTCTCTGTCCTTTTGGTGTGCTTTTTAAATCTCTGCTCCCCTGCTGTCTCTCCGGCGTCTGTCTCTGTCCTTTTGGTGTGCTTTTTAAATCTCTGCTTCCCTGCTCTCTCTCTCTCTTTCTGTGGCGTCTGTCTCTCTCCTTTTGGTGTGCTTTTTAAATCTCTGCTCCCCTGCTCTCTCTCTCCCCGCCTCTGTCTCTGTCCTTTTGGTGTGCTTTTTAAATCTCTGCTCCCCTGCTCTCTCTCTCTCTCTGGCCTCTGTCTCTGTCCTTTTGGTGTGCTTTTTAAATCTCTGCTCCCCTGCTCTCTCTCTCTCTCTGGCCTCTGTCTCTGTCCTTTTGGTGTGCTTTTTAAATCTCTGCTCCCCTGCTCTCTCTCTCTCTCTCTCCGGCCACTGACTCCATCCTTTTGGTTTGCTTTTTCAATCTCTGCTCCCCTGCTCTCTCTCTCTCTCTCTCTGGCCTCTGTCTCTGTCCTTTTGGTGTGCTTTTTAAATCTCTGCTCCCCTGCTCTCTCTCTCTCTTTCTCTGGCCTCTGTCTCTGTCCTTTTGGTGTGCTTTTTAAATCTCTGCTCCCCTGCTCTCTCTCCGGCCTCTGTCTCTGTCCTTTTGGTGTGCTTTTTAAATCTCTGCTTCCCTGCTCTCTCTCTCTCTCTCTCTCCGGCCTCTGTCTCTGTCCTTTTGGTGTGCTTTTTAAATCTCTGCTTCCCTGCTCTCTCTCTCTCTCGCTCTCTGGCCTCTGTCTCTGTCCTTTAGGTGTGCTTTTAAAATCTCTGCTCCCCTGCTCTCTCTCTCTCTCTCCGGCCACTGACTCCATCCGTTTGGTGTGCTTTTTGAATCTCTGCTCCCCTGCTCTCTCTCTCTCTCTCTCCGGCCACTGACTCCATTCTTTTGGTGTGCTTTTTAAATCTCTGCTCCCATGCTCTCTCTCTCTCTCTCCGGCCACTGACCATTCTTTTGGTGTGCTTTTTAAATCTCTGCTCCCCTGCTCTCTCTCTCTCTCTCCGCCTCCGTCTCTGTCCTTTTGGTGTGCTTTTTAAATCTCTGCTTCCCTGCTCTCTCTCTCTCTGGCCTCTGTCTCTGTCCTGTTGGTGTGCTTTTTAAATCTCTGCTCCCCTGCTCTCTCTCTCTCTCTCCGCCTCCGTCTCTGTCCTTTTGGTGTGCTTTTGGAATCTCTGCTCCCCTGCTCTCTCTCTCTCTCTCTGGCCTCTGTCTCTGTCCTTTTGGTGTGCTTTTTAAATCTCTGCTCCCCTGCTCTCTCTCGCTCTCTCCCCGCCTCTGTCTCTGTCCTTTTTGTGTGCTTTTTAAATCTCTGCTTCCCTGCTCTCTCTCTCTCTCTCTCCGGCCACTGACTCCATCCTTTTGGTGTGCTTTTTAAATCTCTGCTCCCCTGCTCACTCTCTCTCTTTCTCAGTCCTCTGTCTCTGTCCTTTTGGTGTGCTTTTTAAATCTCTGCTCCCCTGCTCTCTCTCCGGCGTCTGTCTCTGTCCTTTTGGTGTGCTTTTTAAATCTCTGCTTCCCTGCTCTCTCTCTCTCTTTCTGTGGCGTCTGTCTCTCTCCTTTTGGTGTGCTTTTTAAATCTCTGCTCCCCTGCTCTCTCTCTCCCCGCCTCTGTCTCTGTCCTTTTGGTGTGCTTTTTAAATCTCTGCTCCCCTGCTCTCTCTCTCTCTCTGGCCTCTGTCTCTGTCCTTTTGGTGTGCTTTTTAAATCTCTGCTCCCCTGCTCTCTCTCTCTCTCTGGCCTCTGTCTCTGTCCTTTTGGTGTGCTTTTTAAATCTCTGCTCCCCTGCTCTCTCTCTCTCTCTCTCCGGCCACTGACTCCATCCTTTTGGTTTGCTTTTTCAATCTCTGCTCCCCTGCTCTCTCTCTCTCTCTCTCTGGCCTCTGTCTCTGTCCTTTTGGTGTGCTTTTTAAATCTCTGCTCCCCTGCTCTCTCTCTCTCTTTCTCTGGCCTCTGTCTCTGTCCTTTTGGTGTGCTTTTTAAATCTCTGCTCCCCTGCTCTCTCTCCGGCCTCTGTCTCTGTCCTTTTGGTGTGCTTTTTAAATCTCTGCTTCCCTGCTCTCTCTCTCTCTCTCTCTCCGGCCTCTGTCTCTGTCCTTTTGGTGTGCTTTTTAAATCTCTGCTTCCCTGCTCTCTCTCTCTCTCGCTCTCTGGCCTCTGTCTCTGTCCTTTAGGTGTGCTTTTAAAATCTCTGCTCCCCTGCTCTCTCTCTCTCTCTCCGGCCACTGACTCCATCCGTTTGGTGTGCTTTTTGAATCTCTGCTCCCCTGCTCTCTCTCTCTCTCTCTCCGGCCACTGACTCCATTCTTTTGGTGTGCTTTTTAAATCTCTGCTCCCATGCTCTCTCTCTCTCTCTCCGGCCACTGACCATTCTTTTGGTGTGCTTTTTAAATCTCTGCTCCCCTGCTCTCTCTCTCTCTCTCTCCGGCCACTGACTCCATCCTTTTGGTTTGCTTTTTCAATCTCTGCTCCCCTGCTCTCTCTCTCTCTCTCTCTGGCCTCTGTCTCTGTCCTTTTGGTGTGCTTTTTAAATCTCTGCTCCCCTGCTCTCTCTCTCTCTTTCTCTGGCCCCTGTCTCTGTCCTTTTGGTGTGCTTTTTAAATCTCTGCTCCCCTGCTCTCTCTCCGGCCTCTGTCTCTGTCCTTTTGGTGTGCTTTTTAAATCTGTGCTTCCCTGCTCTCTCTCTCTCTCTCTCTCCGGCCACTGTCTCCATCCTTTTGGTGAGCTTTTTAAATCACTGCTCCCCTGCTCCCTCTCTCTCTCCGGCCTCTGTCTCTGTCCTTTTGGAGTGCTTTTTAAATCTCTGCTTCACTGCTCTCTCTCTCTCTCTCTCTCCGGCCTCTGTCTCTGTCCTTTTGGTGTGCTTTTTAAATCTCTGCTTCCCTGCTCTCTCTGTCTCTCGCTCTCTGGCCTCTGTCTCTGTCCTTTAGGTGTGCTTTTAAAATCTCTGCTCCCCTGCTCGCTCTCTCTCTCTCCGGCCACTGACTCCATCCGTTTGGTGTGCTTTTTCAATCTCTGCTCCCCTGCTCTCTCTCTCTCTCTGGCCTCTGTCTCTGTCCTTTTGGTGTGCTTTTTAAATCTCTGCTCCCCTGCTCTCTCTCTCTCTTTCTCTGGCCTCTGTCTCTGTCCTTTTGTTGTGCTTTTTAAATCTCTGCTCCCCTGCTCTCTCTCCGGCCTCTGTCTCTGTCCTTTTGGTGTGCTTTTTAAATCTGTGCTTCCCTGCTCTCTCTCTCTCTCTTTCCGGCCACTGACTCCATCCTTTTGGTGAGCTTTTTAAATCACTGCTCCCCTGCTCCCTCTCTCTCTCCGGCCTCTGTCTCTGTCCTTTTGGAGTGCTTTTTAAATCTCTGCTTCCCTGCTCTCTCTCTCTCTCTCCGGCCTCTGTCTCTGTCCTTTTGGTGTGCTTTTTAAATCTCTGCTTCCCTGCTCTCTCTCTCTCTCGCTCTCTGGCCTCTGTCTCTGTCCTTTAGGTGTGCTTTTAAAATCTCTGCTCCCCTGCTCTCTCTCTCTCTCTCCGGCCACTGACTCCATCCGTTTGGAGTGCTTTTTGAATCTCTGCTCCCCTGCTCTCTCTCTCTCTCTCTCCGGCCACTGACTCCATTCTTTTGGTGTGCTTTTTAAATCTCTGCTCCCATGCTCTCTCTCTCTCTCTCCGGCCACTGACCATTCTTTTGGTGTGCTTTTTAAATCTCTGCTCCCCTGCTCTCTCTCTCTCTCTCTCCGGCCACTGACTCCATCCTTTTGGTTTGCTTTTTCAATCTCTGCTCCCCTGCTCTCTCTCTCTCTCTCTCTGGCCTCTGTCTCTGTCCTTTTGGTGTGCTTTTTAAATCTCTGCTCCCCTGCTCTCTCTCTCTCTTTCTCTGGCCTCTGTCTCTGTCCTTTTGGTGTGCTTTTTAAATCTCTGCTCCCCTGCTCTCTCTCCGGCCTCTGTCTCTGTCCTTTTGGTGTGCTTTTTAAATCTCTGCTTCCCTGCTCTCTCTCTCTCTCTCCGGCCACTGACTCCATCCTTTTGGTGAGCTTTTTAAATCACAGCTCCCCTGCTCCCTCTCTCTCTCCGGCCTCTGTCTCTGTCCTTTTGGTGTGCTTTTTAAATCTCTGCTTCCCTGCTCTCTCTCTCTCTCTCTCCGGCCACTGACTCCATCCTTTTGGCGCGCTTTTTAAATCTCTGCTCCCCTGCTCCCTCTCTCTCTCCAGCCTCTGTCTCTGTCCTTTTGGTGTGCTTTTTAAATCTCTGCTTCCCTGCTCTCTCTCTCTCTCTCTCTGGCCACGGTCTCTGTCCTTTTGGTGTGCTTTTTAAATCTCTGCTCCCCTGCTCTCTCTCTCTCTCCGGCCTCTGTCTCTGTCCTTTTGGTGTGCTTTTTAAATCTCTGCTTCCCTGCTCCCTCTCTCTCTCTGGCCTCTGTCTCTGTCCTTTTGGTGTGCTTTTTAAATCTCTGCTCCCCTGCTCTCTCTCTCCGGCCACTGACTCCATCCTTTTGGTGTGCTTTTTAAATCTCTGCTCCCCTGCTCTCTCTGTCTCTCCGGCCTCTGTCTTTGTCCTTTTGGTGTGCTTTTTGAATCTCTGCTCCCCTGCTCTCTCTCTCTCTGTCTCTTTCCTTTTGGAGTGCTTTTTAAATCTCTGCTCCCCTGCTCTCTCTCTCTCTCTCTCCGCCTCTGTCTCTGTCCTTTTGGTATGCTTTTTAAATCTCTGCTCCCCTAGTCTCTCTCTCTCTCTCCGCCTCTGTCTCTGTTCTTTTGGTATGCTTTTTAAATCTCTGCTTCCCTGCTCTGTCTCTCTCTCCGGCCTCTGTCTCTGTCCTTTTGGTGTGCTTTTTAAATCTCTGCTCCCCTGCTCTCTCACTCTCTCTCTCCGCCTCTTTCTCTGTCCTTTTGCTGTGCTTTTTAAATCTCTGCTCCCCTGCTCTCGCTCTCTCTCTCCGCCTCTGTCTCTGTCCTTTTGGTGTGCTTTTTAAATCTCTGCTTCCCTGCTGTTTCTCTCACTCCGCCTCTGTCTCTGTCCTTTTGGTGTGCTTTTTAAATCTCTGCTCCCCTGCTCTCTCTCTCTCTCTCTCTCTCTCCGCCTCTGTCTCAGTCCTTTTGGTGTGCTTTTTAAATCTCTGCTTCCCTGCTCTGTCTCTCTCTCCGGCCTCTGTCTCTGTCCTTTTGGTGTGCTTTTTAAATCTCTGCTCCCCTGCTCTGTCTCTCTCTCCGGCCTCTGTCTCTGTCCTTTTGGTGTGCTTTTTAAATCTCTGCTCCGCTGCTCTCTCTCTCCGGCCACTGACTCCAACCTTTTGGTGTGCTTTTTAACTCTCTGCTCCCCTGCTCTCTGTCTCTCTCCGGCCTCTGTCTCTGTCCTTTTGGTGTGCTTTTTAAATCTCTGCTTCCCTGCTCTCTCTCTCTCTGGCCTCTGTCTCTGTCCTGTTGGTGTGCTTTTTAAATCTCTGCTCCCCTGCTCTCTCTCTCTCTCTCCGCCTCCGTCTCTGTCCTTTTGGTGTGCTTTTTGAATCTCTGCTCCCCTGCTCTCTCTCTCTCTCTCTGGCCTCTGTCTCTGTCCTTTTGGTGTGCTTTTTAAATCTCTGCTCCCCTGCTCTCTCTCTCTCTCTCCCCGCCTCTGTCTCTGTCCTTTTTGTGTGCTTTTTAAATCTCTGCTTCCCTGCTCTCTCTCTCTCTCTCTCCGGCCACTGACTCCATCCTTTTGGTGTGCTTTTTAAATCTCTGCTCCCCTGCTCACTCTCTCTCTTTCTCAGTCCTCTGTCTCTGTCCTTTTGGTGTGCTTTTTAAATCTCTGCTTCCCTGCTCTCTCTCTCTCTTTCTGTGGCGTCTGTCTCTCTCCTTTTGGTGTGCTTTTTAAATCTCTGCTCCCCTGCTCTCTCTCTCCCCGCCTCTGTCTCTGTCCTTTTGGTGTGCTTTTTAAATCTCTGCTCCCCTGCTCTCTCTCTCTCTCTGGCCTCTGTCTCTGTCCTTTTGGTGTGCTTTTTAAATCTCTGCTCCCCTGCTCTCTCTCTCTCTCTGGCCTCTGTCTCTGTCCTTTTGGTGTGCTTTTTAAATCTCTGCTCCCCTGCTCTCTCTCTCTCTCTCTCCGGCCACTGACTCCATCCTTTTGGTTTGCTTTTTCAATCTCTGCTCCCCTGCTCTCTCTCTCTCTCTCTCTGGCCTCTGTCTCTGTCCTTTTGGTGTGCTTTTTAAATCTCTGCTCCCCTGCTCTCTCTCTCTCTTTCTCTGGCCTCTGTCTCTGTCCTTTTGGTGTGCTTTTTAAATCTCTGCTCCCCTGCTCTCTCTCCGGCCTCTGTCTCTGTCCTTTTGGTGTGCTTTTTAAATCTCTGCTTCCCTGCTCTCTCTCTCTCTCTCTCTCCGGCCTCTGTCTCTGTCCTTTTGGTGTGCTTTTTAAATCTCTGCTTCCCTGCTCTCTCTCTCTCTCGCTCTCTGGCCTCTGTCTCTGTCCTTTAGGTGTGCTTTTAAAATCTCTGCTCCCCTGCTCTCTCTCTCTCTCTCCGGCCACTGACTCCATCCGTTTGGTGTGCTTTTTGAATCTCTGCTCCCATGCTCTCTCTCTCTCTATCCGGCCACTGACCATTCTTTTGGTGTGCTTTTTAAATCTCTGCTCCCCTGCTCTCTCTCTCTCTCTCTCCGGCCACTGACTCCATCCTTTTGGTTTGCTTTTTCAATCTCTGCTCCCCTGCTCTCTCTCTCTCTCTCTCTGGCCTCTGTCTCTGTCCTTTTGGTGTGCTTTTTAAATCTCTGCTCCCCTGCTCTCTCTCTCTCTTTCTCTGGCCTCTGTCTCTGTCCTTTTGGTGTGCTTTTTAAATCTCTGCTCCCCTGCTCTCTTTCCGGCCTCTGTCTCTGTCCTTTTGGTGTGCTTTTTAAATCTCTGCTTCCCTGCTCTCTCTCTCTCTCTCCGGCCACTGACTCCATCCTTTTGGTGAGCTTTTTAAATCACTGCTCCCCTGCTCCCTCTCTCTCTCCGGCCTCTGTCTCTGTCCTTTTGGTGTGCTTTTTAAATCTCTGCTTCCCTGCTCTCTCTCTCTCTCTCTCCGGCCTCTGTCTCTGTCCTTTTGGTGTGCTTTTTAAATCTCTGCTTCCCTGCTCTCTCTCTCTCTCTCTCTGGCCACGGTCTCTGTCCTTTTGGTGTGCTTTTTAAATCTCTGCTCCCCTGCTCTCTCTCTCCGGCCACTGACTCCATCCTTTTGGTGTGCTTTTTAAATCTCTGCTCCCCTGCTCTCTCTCCCTCTCCGGCCTCTGTCTCTGTCCTTTTGGTGTGCTTTTTAAATCTCTGCTTCCCTGCTCCCTCTCTCTCTCTGGCCTCTGTCTCTGTCCTTTTGGTGTGCTTTTTAAATCTCTGCTCCCCTGCTCTCTCTCTCCGGCCACTGACTCCATCCTTTTGGTGTGCTTTTTAAATCTCTGCTCCCCTGCTCTCTCTGTCTCTCCGGCCTCTGTCTCTGTCCTTTTGGTGTGCTTTTTGAATCTCTGCTGCCCTGCTCTCTCTCTCTCTGTCTCTGTCCTTTTGGTGTGCTTTTTAAATCTCTGCTCCCCTGCTCTCTCTCTCTCTCTCTCCGCCTCTGTCTCTGTCCTTTTGGTATGCTTTTTAAATCTCTGCTCCCCTAGTCTCTCTCTCTCTCTCCGCCTCTGTCTCTGTTCTTTTGGTATGCTTTTTAAATCTCTGCTTCCCTGCTCTGTCTCTCTCTCCGGCCTCTGTCTCTGTCCTTTTGGTGTGCTTTTTAAATCTCTGCTCCCCTGCTCTCTTACTCTCTCTCTCCGCCTCTTTCTCTGTCCTTTTGCTGTGCTTTTTAAATCTCTGCTCCCCTGCTCTCGCTCTCTCTCTCCGCCTCTGTCTCTGTCCTTTTGGTGTGCTTTTTAAATCTCTGCTTCCCTGCTCTCGCTCTCACTCCGCCTCTGTCTCTGTCCTTTTGGTGTGCTTTTTAAATCTCTGCTCCCCTGCTCTCTCTCTCTCTCTCTCTCTCTCTCCGCCTCTGTCTCAGTCCTTTTGGTGTGCTTTTTAAATCTCTGCTTCCCTGCTCTGTCTCTCTCTCCGGCCTCTGTCTCTGTCCTTTTGGTGTGCTTTTTAAATCTCTGCTCCCCTGCTCTGTCTCTCTCTCCGGCCTCTGTCTCTGTCCTTTTGGTGTGCTTTTTAAATCTCTGCTCCGCTGCTCTCTCTCTCCGGCCACTGACTCCAACCTTTTGGTGTGCTTTTGAACTCTCTGCTCCCCTGCTCTCTGTCTCTCTCCGGCCTCTGTCTCTGTCCTTTTGGTGTGCTTTTTAAATCTCTGCTTCCCTGCTCTCTCTCTCTCTGGCCTCTGTCTCTGTGCTGTTGGTGTGCTTTTTAAATCTCTGCTCCCCTGCTCTCTCTCTCTCTCTCCGCCTCCGTCTCTGTCCTTTTGGTGTGCTTTTTGAATCTCTGCTCCCCTGCTCTCTCTCTCTCTCTCTGGCCTCTGTCTCTGTCCTTTTGGTGTGCTTTTTAAATCTCTGCTCCCCTGCTCTCTCTCTCTCTCCCCGCCTCTGTCTCTGTCCTTTTTGTGTGCTTTTTAAATCTCTGCTTCCCTGCTCTCTCTCTCTCTCTCTCCGGCCACTGACTCCATCCTTTTGGTGTGCTTTTTAAATCTCTGCTCCCCTGCTCACTCTCTCTCTTTCTCAGTCCTCTGTCTCTGTCCTTTTGGTGTGCTTTTTAAATCTCTGCTCCCCTGCTCTCTCTCCGGCGTCTGTCTCTCTCCTTTTGGTGTGCTTTTTAAATCTCTGCTCCCTTGCTCTCTCTCTCCCCGCCTCTGTCTCTGTCCTTTTGGTGTGCTTTTTAAATCTCTGCTCCCCTGCTCTCTCTCTCTCTCTGGCCTCTGTCTCTCTCCTTTTGGTGTGCTTTTTAAATCTCTGCTCCCCTGCTCTCTCTCTCTCTCTCTGGCCTCTGTCTCTGTCCTTTTGGTGTGCTTTTTAAATCTCTGCTCCCCTGCTCTCTCTCTCTCTCTGGCCTCTGTCTCTGTCCTTTTGGTGTGCTTTTTAAATCTCTGCTCCCCTGCTCTCTCTCTCTCTCTCTCCCCGCCTCTGTCTCTGTCCTTTTGGTGTGCTTTTTAAATCTCTGCTCCCCTGCTCTCTCTCTCTCTCCGGCCTCTGTCTCTATCCATTTGGTGTGCATTTTGAATCTTTGCTCCCCTGCTCTCTCTCTCTCTCTCTCCAGCCTCTGACTCGGTCCTTTTGGTGTGCTGTTTAAATCTCTGCTCCCCTGCTCTCTCTCCGGCCTCTGTCTCTGTCCTTTTGGTGTGCTTTTTAAATCTCTGCTCCCTGCTCTGTCTCTCTCTCCGGCCTCTGTCTCTGTCCTTTTGGTGTGCTTTTTAAATCTCTGCTCCCCTGCTCTGTCTCTCTCTCCGGCCTCTGTCTCTGTCCTTTTGGTGTGCTTTTTAAATCTCTGCTCCCCTGCTTTCTCTCTCTCTCTCTCTCTCCGCCTCAGTCTCTGTCCTTTTGGTGTGCTTTTTAAATCTCTGCTCCCGTACTCTCTCTCCCTCCGCCTCTGTCTCTGTCCTTTTGGTGTGCTTTTTAAATCTCTGCACCCCTGCTCTCTCTCTCTCTCTCTCCGGCCTCTGTCACTGTCCTTTTGGTGTGCTTTTTAAATCTCTGCTCCCCTGCTCTCTCTCGCTCTCGCCGGCCTCTGTCTCTGACCTTTTGGTTTGCTTTTTAAATCTCTGCTCCCCTGCTCTCTCTCTCTCTCCGCCTCTGTCTCTGTCCTTTTGGTGTGCTTTTTAAATCTCTGCTCCCCTGCTCTCTCTTTCTCTCTCCGGCCTCTGTCTCTGTCCTTTTGGTGTGCTTTTTAAATCTCTGCTCCCCTGCTCTCTCTCTCTCTTTCTCTGGCCTCTGTCTCTGTCCTTTTGGTGTGCTTTTTAAATCTCTGCTCCCCTGCTCTCTGTCCGCCTCTGTCTCTGTCCTTTTGGTGTGCTTTTTAAATCTCTGCTTCTCTCCTCTCTCTCTCTCTCTCCAGCCACTGACTCCATCCTTTTGGTGTGCTTTTTAAATCACTGCTCCCCTGCTCCCTCTCTCTTTCCGGCCTCTGTCTCTGTCCTTTTGGTGTGCTTTGTAAATCTCTGCTTCCCTGCTCTCTCTCTCTCTCTGGCCTCTGTCTCTGTCCTTTTGGTGTGCTTTTTAAATCTCTGCTTCCCTGCTCTCTCTCTCTCTCTCCGGCCACTGACTCCATCCTTTTGGTGTGCTTTTTAAATCTCTGCTCCCCTGCTCTCTCTCTCTCTTTCTCTGGCCTCTGTCTCTGTCCTTTTGGTGTGCTTTTTAAATCTCTGCTCCCCTGCTCTCTCTCCGGCCTCTGTCTCTGTCCTTTTGGTGTGCTTTTTAAATCTCTGCTTCCCGCTCTCTCTCTCTCACTCTCCGGCCACTGACTCCATCCTTTTGGCGTGCTTTTTAAATCTCTGCTCCCCTGCTCCCTCTCTCTCTCCGGCCTCTGTCTCTGTCCTTTTGGTGTGATTTTTAAATCTCTGCTCCCCTGCTCTCTCTCTTTCTCTGTCTCTGTCCTTTTGGTGTGCTTTTTAAATCTCTGCTCCCCTGCTCTCTCTCTCTCTCTCTCCGCCTCTGTCTCTTTCCTTTTGGTATGCTTTTTAAATCTCTGCTCCCCTCGTCTCTCTCTCTCTCTCCGCCTCTGTCTCTGTTCTTTTGGTATGCTTTTTAAATCTCTGCTTCCCTGCTCTGTCTCTCTCTCCGGCCTCTGTCTCTGTCCTTTTGGTGTGCTTTTTAAATCTCTGCTCCCCTGCTCTCTCACTCTCTCTCTCCGCCTCTTTCTCTGTCCTTTTGCTGTGCTTTTTAAATCTCTGCTCCCCTGCTCTCGCTCTCTCTCTCCGCCTCTGTCTCTGTCCTTTTGGTGTGCTTTTTAAATCTCTGCTTCCCTGCTCTTTCTCTCACTCCGCCTCTGTCTCTGTCCTTTTGGTGTGCTTTTTAAATCTCTGCTCCCATGCTCTCTCTCTCCCCGCCTCTGTCTCTGTCCTTTTGGTGTGCTTTTTAAATATCTGCTCCCCTGCTCTCTCTCTCTCTCTCTGGCCTCTGTCTCTGTCCTTTTGGTGTGCTTTTTAAATCTCTGCTCCCCTGCTCTCTCTCTCTCTCTGGCCTCTGTCTCTATCCATTTGGTGTGCATTTTGAATCTTTGCTCCCCTGCTCTCTCTCTCTCTCTCTCCAGCCTCTGACTCGGTCCTTTTGGTGTGCTGTTTAAATCTCTGCTCCCCTGCTCTCTCTCCGGCCTCTGTCTCTGTCCTTTTGGTGTGCTTTTTAAATCTCTGCTCCCTGCTCTGTCTCTCTCTCCGGCCTCTGTCTCTGTCCTTTTGGTGTGCTTTTTAAATCTCTGTTCCCCTGCTCTGTCTCTCTCTCCGGCCTCTGTCTCTGTCCTTTTGGTGTGCTTTTTAAATCTCTGCTCCCCTGCTCTCTCTCTCTCTCTCTCTCCGCCTCAGTCTCTGTCCTTTTGGTGTGCTTTTTAAATCTCTGCTCCCGTACTCTCTCTCCCTCTGCCTCTGTCTCTGTCCTTTTGGTGTGCTTTTTAAATCTCTGCACCCCTGCTCTCTCTCTCTCTCTCTCCGGCCTCTGTCACTGTCCTTTTGGTGTGCTTTTTAAATCTCTGCTCCCCTGCTCTCTCTCGCTCTCGCCGGCCTCTGTCTCTGACCTTTTGGTGTGCTTTTTAAATCTCTGCTCCCCTGCTCTCTCTCTCTCTCCGCCTCTGTCTCTGTCCTTTTGGTGTGCTTTTTAAATCTCTGCTCCCCTGCTCTCTCTCTCTCTCTCTCTCCGCCTCTGTCTCTGTCCTTTTGGTGTGCTTTTTAAATCTCTGCTCCCCTGCTCTCTCTCTCTCTCTCTCTCTCCGCCTCTGTCTCTGTCCTTTTGGTGTGCTTTTTAAATCTCTGCTTCCCTGCTCTCTCTCTCTCTCTCTCCGGCCTCTGTCTCTGTCCTTTTGGTGTGCTTTTTAAATCTCTGCTCCCCTGCTCTCTCTCTCTCTCCGGCCTCTGTCTCTGTCCTTTTGGAGTGCTTTTTAAATCTCTGCTTCCCTGCTCTCTCTCTCTCTCTCTCTCCGGCCTCTGTCTCTGTCCTTTTGGTCTGCTTCTTAAATCTCTGCTTCCCTGCTCTCTCTCTCTCTCTCTCTGGCCTCTGAATCTGTCCTTTAGGTGTGCTTTTAAAATCTCTGCTCCCCTGCTCTCTCTCTCTCTCTCTCCCTCTCCGGCCACTGACTCCATTCGTTTGGTGTGCTTTTTGAATCTCTGCTCCCCTGCTCTCTCTCTCTCTCTCTCCGGCCACTGACTCCATTCTTTTGGTGTGCTTTTTAAATCTCTGCTCCCCTGCTCTCTCTCTCTCTCTCCGGCCACTGACCATTCTTTTGGTGTGCTTTTTAAATCTCTGCTCCCCTGCTCTCTCTCTCTCTCTCTCTCTCCGCCTCTGTCTCTGTCCTTTTGGTGTGCTTTTTAAATCTCTGCTTCCCTGCTCTCTCTCTCTCTCTCTCCGGCCTCTGTCTCTGTCCTTTTGGTGTGCTTTTTAAATCTCTGCTCCCCTGCTCTCTCTCTCTCTCCGGCCTCTGTCTCTGTCCTTTTGGAGTGCTTTTTAAATGTCTGCTTCCCTGCTCTCTCTCTCTCTCTCTCTCCGCCTCAGTCTCTGTCCTTTTGGTGTGCTTTTTAAATCTCTGCTCCCGTACTCTCTCTCCCTCCGCCTCTGTCTCTGTCCTTTTGGTGTGCTTTTTAAATCTCTGCACCCCTGCTCTCTCTCTCTCTCTCTCCGGCCTCTGTCACTGTCCTTTTGGTGTGCTTTTTAAATCTCTGCTCCCCTGCTCTCTCTCGCTCTCGCCGGCCTCTGTCTCTGACCTTTTGGTGTGCTTTTTAAATCTCTGCTCCCCTGCTCTCTCTCTCTCTCCGCCTCTGTCTCTGTCCTTTTGGTGTGCTTTTTAAATCTCTGCTCCCCTGCTCTCTCTCTCTCTCTCTCTCCGCCTCTGTCTCTGTCCTTTTGGTGTGCTTTTTAAATCTCTGCTCCCCTGCTCTCTCTCTCTCTCTCTCTCTCCGCCTCTGTCTCTGTCCTTTTGGTGTGCTTTTTAAATCTCTGCTTCCCTGCTCTCTCTCTCTCTCTCTCCGGCCTCTGTCTCTGTCCTTTTGGTGTGCTTTTTAAATCTCTGCTCCCCTGCTCTCTCTCTCTCTCCGGCCTCTGTCTCTGTCCTTTTGGAGTGCTTTTTAAATCTCTGCTTCCCTGCTCTCTCTCTCTCTCTCTCTCCGGCCTCTGTCTCTGTCCTTTTGGTGTGCTTCTTAAATCTCTGCTTCCCTGCTCTCTCTCTCTCTCTATCTGGCCTCTGAATCTGTCCTTTAGGTGTGCTTTTAAAATCTCTGCTCCCCTGCTCTCTCTCTCTCTCTCTCCGGCCACTGACTCCATTCGTTTGGTGTGCTTTTTGAATCTCTGCTCCCCTGCTCTCTCTCTCTCTCTCTCCGGCCACTGACTCCATTCTTTTGGTGTGCTTTTTAAATCTCTGCTCCCCTGCTCTCTCTCTCTCTCTCCGGCCACTGACCATTCTTTTGGTGTGCTTTTTAAATCTCTGCTCCCCTGCTCTCTCTCTCTCTCTCTCCGGCCACTGACTCCATCCTTTTGGTTTGCTTTTTCAATCTCTGCTCCCCTGCTCTCTCTCTCTCTCTCTCTGGCCTCTGTCTCTGTCCTTTTGGTGTGCTTTTTAAATCTCTGCTCCCCTGCTCTCTCTCTCTCTTTCTCTGGCCTCTGTCTCTGTCCTTTTGGTGTGCTTTTTAAATCTCTGCTCCCCTGCTCTCTGTCCGCCTCTGTCTCTGTCCTTTTGGTGTGCTTTTTAAATCTCTGCTTCTCTCCTCTCTCTCTCTCTCTCCAGCCACTGACTCCATCCTTTTGGTGTGCTTTTTAAATCACTGCTCCCCTGCTTCCTCTCTCTTTCCGGCCTCTGTCTCTGTCCTTTTGGTGTGCTTTTTAAATCTCTGCTTCCCTGCTCTCTCTCTCTCTCTGGCCTCTGTCTCTGTCCTTTTGGTGTGCTTTTTAAATCTCTGCTTCCCTGCTCTCTCTCTCTCTCTCCGGCCACTGACTCCATCCTTTTGGTGTGCTTTTTAAATCTCTGCTCCCCTGCTCTCTCTCTCTCTTTCTCTGGCCTCTGTCTCTGTCCTTTTGGTGTGCTTTTTAAATCTCTGCTCCCCTGCTCTCTCTCCGGCCTCTGTCTCTGTCCTTTTGGTGTGCTTTTTAAATCTCTGCTCCCCTGCTCTCTCTCTCTCTCTCTCCGGCCACTGACTCCATCCTTTTGGTTTGCTTTTTCAATCTCTGCTCCCCTGCTCTCTCTCTCTCTCTCTCTGGCCTCTGTCTCTGTCCTTTTGGTGTGCTTTTTAAATCTCTGCTCCCCTGCTCTCTCTCTCTCTTTCTCTGGCCTCTGTCTCTGTCCTTTTGGTGTGCTTTTTAAATCTCTGCTCCCCTGCTCTCTGTCCGCCTCTGTCTCTGTCCTTTTGGTGTGCTTTTTAAATCTCTGCTTCTCTCCTCTCTCTCTCTCTCTCTCTCCAGCCACTGACTCCATCCTTTTGGTGTGCTTTTTAAATCACTGCTCCCCTGCTCCCTCTCTCTTTCCGGCCTCTGTCTCTGTCCTTTTGGTGTGCTTTTTAAATCTCTGCTTCCCTGCTCTCTCTCTCTCTCTGGCCTCTGTCTCTGTCCTTTTGGTGTGCTTTTTAAATCTCTGCTTCCCTGCTCTCTCTCTCTCTCTCTGGCCACTGACTCCATCCTTTTGGTGTGCTTTTTAAATCTCTGCTCCCCTGCTCTCTCTCTCTCTTTCTCTGGCTCTGTCTCTGTCCTTTTGGTGTGCTTTTTAAATCTCTGCTCCCCTGCTCTCTCTCCGGCCTCTGTCTCTGTCCTTTTGGTGTGCTTTTTAAATCTCTGCTTCCCGCTCTCTCTCTCTCACTCTCCGGCCACTGACTCCATCCTTTTGGCGTGCTTTTTAAATCTCTGCTCCCCTGCTCCCTCTCTCTCTCCGGCCTCTGTCTCTGTCCTTTTGGTGTGCTTTTTAAATCTCTGCTCCCCTGCTCTCTCTCTCTCTCTGTCTCTGTCCTTTTGGAGTGCTTTTTAAATCTCTGCTCCCCTGCTCTCTCTCTCTCTCTCTCCGCCTCTGTCTCTTTCCTTTTGGTATGCTTTTTAAATCTCTGCTCCCCTCGTCTCTCTCTCTCTCTCCGCCTCTGTCTCTGTTCTTTTGGTATGCTTTTTAAATCTCTGCTTCCCTGCTCTGTCTCTCTCTCCGGCCTCTGTCTCTGTCCTTTTGGTGTGCTTTTTAAATCTCTGCTCCCCTGCTCTCTCACTCTCTCTCTCCGCCTCTTTCTCTGTCCTTTTGCTGTGCTTTTTAAATCTCTGCTCCCCTGCTCTCGCTCTCTCTCTCCGCCTCTGTCTCTGTCCTTTTGGTGTGCTTTTTAAATCTCTGCTTCCCTGCTCTTTCTCTCACTCCGCCTCTGTCTCTGTCCTTTTGGTGTGCTTTTTAAATCTCTGCTCCCCTGCTCTCTCTCTCTCTCTCTCTCTCTCTCTCCGCCTCTGTCTCAGTCCTTTTGGTGTGCTTTTTAAATCTCTGCTTCCCTGCTCTCTCTCTCTCACTCTCTGGCCTCTGTCTCTGTCCTTTTGGTGTCCTTTTTAAATCTCTGCTCCGCTGCTCTCTCTCTCCGGCCACTGACTCCAACCTTTTGGTGTGCTTTTTAACTCTCAGCTCCCCTGCTCTCTGTCTCTCTCCGGCCTCTGTCTCTGTCCTTTTGGTGTGCTTTTTAGTCTCTGCTTCCCTGCTCTCTCTCTCTCTGGCCTCTGTCTCTGTCCTGTTGGTGTGCTTTTTAAATCTCTGCTCCCCTGCTCTCTCTCTCTCTCTCCGCCTCCGTCTCTGTCCTTTTGGTGTGCTTTTTGAATCTCTGCTCCCCTGCTCTCTCTCTCTCTCTGGCCTCTGTCTCTGTCCTTTTGGTGTGCTTTTTAAATCTCTGCTCCCCTGCTCTCTCTCTCTCTCTCTCCCCGCCTCTGTCTCTGTCCTTTTTGTGTGCTTTTTAAATCTCTGCTTCCCTGCTCTCTCTCTCTCTCTCTCCGGCCACTGACTCCATCCTTTTGGTGTGCTTTTTAAATCTCTGCTCCCCAGCTCACTCTCTCTCTTTCTCAGGCCTCTGTCTCTGTCCTTTTGGTGTGCTTTTTAAATCTCTGCTCCCCTGCTCTCTCTCCGGCGTCTGTCTCTGTCCTTTTGGTGTGCTTTTTAAATTTCTGCTTCCCTGCTCTCTCTATCTCTTTCTGTGGCGTCTGTCTCTCTCCTTTTGGTGTGCTTTTTAAATCTCTGCTCCCCTGCTCTCTCTCTCCCCGCCTCTGTCTCTCTCCTTTTGGTGTGCTTTTTAAATCTCTGCTCCCCTGCTCTCTCTCTCTCTCTCTGGCCTCTGTCTCTGTCCTTTTGGTGTGCTTTTTAAATCTCTGCTCCCCTGCTCTCTCTCTCTCTCTGGCCTCTGTCTCTGTCCTTTTGGTGTGCTTTTTAAATCTCTGCTCCCCTGCTCTCTCTCTCTCTCTCTCCCCGCCTCTGTCTCTGTCCTTTTGGTGTGCTTTTTAAATCTCTGCTCCCCTGCTCTCTCTCTCTCTCTCCGCCTCCGTCTCTGTCCTTTTGGTGTGCTTTTTGAATCTCTGCTCCCCTGCTCTCTCTCTCTCTCTGGCCTCTGTCTCTGTCCTTTTGGTGTGCTTTTTAAATCTCTGCTCCCCTGCTCTCTCTCTCTCTCTCTCCCCGCCTCTGTCTCTGTCCTTTTTGTGTGCTTTTTAAATCTCTGCTTCCCTGCTCTCTCTCTCTCTCTCTCCGGCCACTGACTCCATCCTTTTGGTGTGCTTTTTAAATCTCTGCTCCCCTGCTCACTCTCTCTCTTTCTCCGGCGTCTGTCTCTGTCCTTTTGGTGTGCTTTTTAAATCTCTGCTCCCCTGCTCTCTCTCTCCCCGCCTCTGTCTCTGTCCTTTTGGTGTGCTTTTTAAATCTCTGCTCCCCTGCTCTCTCTCTCTCTCTGGCCTCTGTCTCTCTCCTTTTGGTGTGCTTTTTAAATCTCTGCTCCCCTGCTCTCTCTCTCTCTCTCTGGCCTCTGTCTCTGTCCTTTTGGTGTGCTTTTTAAATCTCTGCTCCCCTGCTCTCTCTCTCTCTCTGGCCTCTGTCTCTGTCCTTTTGGTGTGCTTTTTAAATCTCTGCTCCCCTGCTCTCTCTCTCTCTCTCTCCCCGCCTCTGTCTCTGTCCTTTTGGTGTGCTTTTTAAATCTCTGCTCCCCTGCTCTCTCTCTCTCTCCGGCCTCTGTCTCTATCCTTTTGGTGTGCTTATTGAATCTTTGCTCCCCTGCTCTCTCTCTCTCTCTGTCCAGCCTCTGACTCGGTCCTTTTGGTGTGCTGTTTAAATCTCTGCTCCCCTGCTCTCTCTCCGGCCTCTGTCTCTGTCCTTTTGGTGTGCTTTTTAAATCTCTGCTCCCTGCTCTGTCTCTCTCTCCGGCCTCTGTCTCTGTCCTTTTGGTGTGCTTTTTAAATCTCTGCTCCCCTGCTCTGTCTCTCTCTCCGGCCTCTGTCTCTGTCCTTTTGGTGTGCTTTTTAAATCTCTGCTCCCCTGCTCTCTCTCTCTCTCTCTCTCTCCGCCTCAGTCTCTGTCCTTTTGGTGTGCTTTTTAAATCTCTGCTCCCGTACTCTCTCTCCCTCCGCCTCTGTCTCTGTCCTTTTGGTGTGCTTTTTAAATCTCTGCACCCCTGCTCTCTCTCTCTCTCTCTCCGGCCTCTGTCACTGTCCTTTTGGTGTGCTTTTTAAATCTCTGCTCCCTGCTCTGTCTCTCTCTCCGGCCTCTGTCTCTGTCCTTTTGGTGTGCTTTTTAAATCTCTGCTCCCCTGCTCTGTCTCTCTCTCCGGCCTCTGTCTCTGTCCTTTTGGTGTGCTTTTTAAATCTCTGCTCCCCTGCTCTCTCTCTCTCTCTCTCTCTCCGCCTCAGTCTCTGTCCTTTTGGTGTGCTTTTTAAATCTCTGCTCCCTGCTCTGTCTCTCTCTCCGGCCTCTGTCTCTGTCCTTTTGGTGTGCTTTTTAAATCTCTGCTCCCCTGCTCTGTCTCTCTCTCCGGCCTCTGTCTCTGTCCTTTTGGTGTGCTTTTTAAATCTCTGCTCCCTGCTCTGTCTCTCTCTCCGGCCTCTGTCTCTGTCCTTTTGGTGTGCTTTTTAAATCTCTGCACCCCTGCTCTCTCTCTCTCTCTCTCCGGCCTCTGTCACTGTCCTTTTGGTGTGCTTTTTAAATCTCTGCTCCCCTGCTCTCTCTCGCTCTCGCCGGCCTCTGTCTCTGACCTTTTGCTGTGCTTTTTAAATCTCTGCTCCCTGCTCAGTCTCTCTCTCCGGCCTCTGTCTCTGTCCTTTTGGTGTGCTTTTTAAATCTCTGCTCCCCTGCTCTGTCTCTCTCTCCGGCCTCTGTCTCTGTCCTTTTGGTGTGCTTTTTAAATCTCTGCTCCCCTGCTCTCTCTCTCTCTCTTTCTCCGCATCAGTCTCTGTCCTTTTGGTGTGCTTTTTAAATCTCTGCTCCCGTACTCTCTCTCCCTCCGCCTCTGTCTCTGTCCTTTTGGTGTGCTTTTTAAATCTCTGCACCCCTGCTCTCTCTCTCTCTCTCTCCGGCCTCTGTCACTGTCCTTTTGGTGTGCTTTTTAAATCTCTGCTCCCCTGCTCTCTCTCGCTCTCGCCGGCCTCTGTCTCTGACCTTTTGGTGTGCTTTTTAAATCTCTGCTCCCCTGCTCTCTCTCTCTCTCCGCCTCTGTCTCTGTCCTTTTGGTGTGCTTTTTAAATCTCTGCTCCCCTGCTCTCTCTTTCTCTCTCCGGCCTCTGTCTCTGTCCTTTTGGTGTGCTTTTTAAATCTCTGCTCCCCTGCTCTCTCTCTCTCTCTCTCTCCGCCTCTGTCTCTGTCCTTTTGGTGTGCTTTTTAAATCTCTGCTCCCCTGCTCTCTCTCTCTCTCTCTCCGGCCTCTGTCTCTGTCCTTTTGGTGTGCTTTTTAAATCTCTGCTCCCCTGCTCTCTCTCTTTCTCTCTCCGCCTCTGTCTCTGTCCTTTTGGTGTGCTTTTTAAATCTCTGCTTCCCTGCTCTCTCTCTCTCTCTCTCCGGCCTCTGTCTCTGTCCTTTTGGTGTGCTTTTTAAATCTCTGCTCCCCTGCTCTCTCTCTCTCTCCGGCCTCTGTCTCTGT
The DNA here is from genome assembly GCF_036365525.1 of Heterodontus francisci. NCBI lineage: Eukaryota > Metazoa > Chordata > Chondrichthyes > Heterodontiformes > Heterodontidae > Heterodontus > Heterodontus francisci. The sequence continues at coordinate 53,394,796 of NC_090399.1, forward strand.
CCTTTTGGAGTGCTTTTTAAATCTCTGCTTCCCTGCTCTCTCTCTCTCTCTCTCTCCGGCCTCTGTCTCTGTCATTTTGGTGTGCTTCTTAAATCTCTGCTAACCTGCTCTCTCTCTCTCTCTCTCTGGCCTCTGAATCTGTCCTTTAGGTGTGCTTTTAAAATCTCTGCTCCCCTGCTCTCTCTCTCTCTCTCTCCGGCCACTGACTCCATTCGTTTGGTGTGCTTTTTGAATCTCTGCTCCCCTGCTCTCTCTCTCTCTCTCTCCGGCCACTGACTCCATTCTTTTGGTGTGCTTTTTAAATCTCTGCTCCCCTGCTCTCTCTCTCTCTCTCCGGCCACTGACCATTCTTTTGGTGTGCTTTTTAAATCTCTGCTCCCCTGCTCTCTCTCTCTCTCTCTCCGGCCACTGACTCCATCCTTTTGGTTTGCTTTTTCAATCTCTGCTCCCCTGCTCTCTCTCTCTCTCTCTCTGGCCTCTGTCTCTGTCCTTTTGGTGTGCTTTTTAAATCTCTGCTCCCCTGCTCTCTCTCTCTCTTTCTCTGGCCTCTGTCTCTGTCCTTTTGGTGTGCTTTTTAAATCTCTGCTCCCCTGCTCTCTGTCCGCCTCTGTCTCTGTCCTTTTGGTGTGCTTTTTAAATCTCTGCTTCTCTCCTCTCTCTCTCTCTCTCCAGCCACTGACTCCATCCTTTTGGTGTGCTTTTTAAATCACTGCTCCCCTGCTCCCTCTCTCTTTCCGGCCTCTGTCTCTGTCCTTTTGGTGTGCTTTTTAAATCTCTGCTTCCCTGCTCTCTCTCTCTCTCTGGCCTCTGTCTCTGTCCTTTTGGTGTGCTTTTTAAATCTCTGCTTCCCTGCTCTCTCTCTCTCTCTCCGGCCACTGACTCCATCCTTTTGGTGTGCTTTTTAAATCTCTGCTCCCCTGCTCTCTCTCTCTCTTTCTCTGGCCTCTGTCTCTGTCCTTTTGGTGTGCTTTTTAAATCTCTGCTCCCCTGCTCTCTCTCCGGCCTCTGTCTCTGTCCTTTTGGTGTGCTTTTTAAATCTCTGCTTCCCGCTCTCTCTCTCTCACTCTCCGGCCACTGACTCCATCCTTTTGGCGTGCTTTTTAAATCTCTGCTCCCCTGCTCCCTCTCTCTCTCCGGCCTCTGTCTCTGTCCTTTTGGTGTGCTTTTTAAATCTCCGCTTCCCTGCTCTCTCTCTCTCTCTCTCTCTCTGGCCACGGTCTCTGTCCTTTTGGTGTGCTTTTTAAATCTCTGCTCCCCTGCTCTCTCTCCGGCCACTTACTCCATCCTTTTGGTGTGCTTTTTAAATCTCTGCTCCCCTGCTCTCTCTCTCCGGCCTCTGTCTCTGTCCTTTTGGTGTGCTTTTTAAATCTCTGCTTCCCTGCTCTCTCTCTCTGGCCTCTGTCTCTGTCCTTTTGGTGTGCTTTTTAAATCTCTGCTCCCCTGCTCTCTCTCTCTCTCCGCCTCTGTCTCTGTCCTTTTGGTGTGCTTTTTGAATCTCGTCTCCCCTGCTCTCTCTCACTCTCTGGCCTCTGTCTCTGTCCTTTTGGTGTGCTTTTTAAATCTCTGCTCCCCTGCTCTCTCTCTCCGGCCACTGACTCCATCCTTTTGGTGTGCTTTTTAAATCTCTGCTCCCCTGCTCTCTCTCTCTCTCCGGCCTCTGTCTCTGTCCTTTTGGTGTGCTTTTTGAATCTCTGCTCCCCTGCTCTCTCTCTCTCTCTCTCTGTCTCTGTCCTTTTGGAGTGCTTTTTAAATCTCTGCTCCCCTGCTCTCTCTCTCTCTCTCTCTCCGGCCTCTGTCTCTGTCCTTTTGGTGTGCTTTTTGAATCTCTGCTCCCCTGCTCTCTCTCTCTCTCTCTGTCTCTGTCCTTTTGGTGTGCTTTTTAAATCTCTGCTCCCCTGCTCTCTCTCTCTCCGCCTCTTTCTCTGTCCTTTTGGTGTGCTTTTTAAATCTCTGCTCCCCTGCTCTCGCTCTCTCTCTCCGCCTCTGTCTCTGTCTCTGTCCTTTTGGTGTGCTTTTTAAATCTCTGCTTCCCTGCTCTTTCTCTCTCTCCGCCTCTGTCTCTGTCCTTTTGGTGTGCTTTTTAAATCTCTGCTCCCCTGCTCTCTCTCTCTCTCTCCGCCTCTGTCTCAGTCCTTTTGGTGTGCTTTTTAAATCTCTGCTTCCCTGCTCTGTCTCTCTCTCCGGCCTCTGTCTCTGTCCTTTTGGTGTGCTTTTAAAATCTCTGCTCCCCTGCTCTGTCTCTCTCTCCGGCCTCTGTCTCTGTCCTTTTGGTGTGCTTTTTAAATCTCTGCTCCCCTGCTCTCTCTTTCCGGCCACTGACTCCATCCTTTTGGTGTGCTTTTTAACTCTCTGCTCCCCTGCTCTCTGTCTCTCTCCGGCCTCTGCCTCTGTCCTTTTGGTGTGCTTTTTAAATCTCTGCTCCCCTGCTCTCTCTCTCTCTCTGGCCTCTGTCTCTCTCCTTTTGGTGTGCTTTTTAAATCTCTGCTCCCCTGCTCTCTCTCTCTCTCTCTCGCCTCTGTCTCTGTCGTTTTGGTGTGCTTTTTAAATCTCTGCTCCCCTGCTCTCTCTCTCTCTCTGGCCTCTGTCTCTGTCCTTTTGGTGTGCTTTTTAAATCTCTGCTCCCCTGCTCTCTCTCTCTCTCTCTCCCCGCCTCTGTCTCTGTCCTTTTGGTGTGCTTTTTAAATCTCTGCTCCCCTGCTCTCTCTCTCTCTCCGGCCTCTGTCTCTATCCTTTTGGTGTGCTTTTTGAATCTTTGCTCCCCTGCTCTCTCTCTCTCTCTGTCCAGCCTCTGACTCGGTCCTTTTGGTGTGCTGTTTAAATCTCTGCTCCCCTGCTCTCTCTCTCTCTCTCCGGCCACTGACCATTCTTTTGGTGTGCTTTTTAAATCTCTGCTCCCCTGCTCTCTCTCTCTCTCTCTCCGGCCACTGACTCCATCCTTTTGGTTTGCTTTTTCAATCTCTGCTCCCCTGCTCTCTCTCTCTCTCTCTCTGGCCTCTGTCTCTGTCCTTTTGGTGTGCTTTTTAAATCTCTGCTCCCCTGCTCTCTCTCTCTCTTTCTCTGGCCTCTGTCTCTGTCCTTTTGGGGTGCTTTTTAAATCTCTGCTCCCCTGCTCTCTGTCTGCCTCTGTCTCTGTCCTTTTGGTGTGCTTTTTAAATCTCTGCTTCTCTCCTCTCTCTCTCTCTCTCCAGCCACTGACTCCATCCTTTTGGTGTGCTTTTTAAATCACTGCTCCCCTGCTCCCTCTCTCTTTCCGGCCTCTGTCTCTGTCCTTTTGGTGTGCTTTTTAAATCTCTGCTTCCCTGCTCTCTCTCTCTCTCTGGCCTCTGTCTCTGTCCTTTTGGTGTGCTTTTTAAATCTCTGCTTCCCTGCTCTCTCTCTCTCTCTCCGGCCACTGACTCCATCCTTTTGGTGTGCTTTTTAAATCTCTGCTCCCCTGCTCTCTCTCTCTCTTTCTCTGGCCTCTGTCTCTGTCCTTGTGGTGTGCTTTTTAAATCTCTGCTCCCCTGCTCTCTCTCCGGCCTCTGTCTCTGTCCTTTTGGTGTGCTTTTTAAATCTCTGCTTCCCGCTCTCTCTCTCTCACTCTCCGGCCACTGACTCCATCCTTTTGGCGTGCTTTTTAAATCTCTGCTCCCCTGCTCCCTCTCTCTCTCCAGCCTCTGTCTCTGTCCTTTTGGTGTGCTTTTTAAATCTCCGCTTCCCTGCTCTCTCTCTCTCTCTCTCTCTCTGGCCACGGTCTCTGTCCTTTTGGTGTGCTTTTTAAATCTCTGCTCCCCTGCTCTCTCTCCGGCCACTTACTCCATCCTTTTGGTGTGCTTTTTAAATCTCTGCTCCCCTGCTCTCTCTCTCCGGCCTCTGTCTCTGTCCTTTTGGTGTGCTTTTTAAATCTCTGCTTCCCTGCTCTCTCTCTCTGGCCTCTGTCTCTGTCCTTTTGGTGTGCTTTTGAAATCTCTGCTCCCCTGCTCTCTCTCTCTCTCTCTCCGCCTCTGTCTCTGTCCTTTTGGTGTGCTTTTTGAATCTCGTCTCCCCTGCTCTCTCTCACTCTCTGGCCTCTGTCGCTGTCCTTTTGGTGTGCTTTTTAAATCTCTGCTCCCCTGCTCTCTCTCTCCGGCCACTGACTCCATCCTTTTGGTGTGCTTTTTAAATCTCTGCTCCCCTGCTCTCTCTCTCTCTCCGGCCTCTGTCTCTGTCCTTTTGGTGTGCTTTTTGAATCTCTGCTCCCCTGCTCTCTCTCTCTCTCTCTGTCTCTGTCCTTTTGGAGTGCTTTTTAAATCTCTGCTCCCCTGCTCTCTCTCTCTCTCTCTCTCCGCCTCTGTCTCTGTCCTTTTGGTGTGCTTTTTAAATCTCTGCTCCCCTGTTCTCTCTCTCTCTCTCCGCCTCTGTCTCTGTCCTTTTGGTGTGCTTTTTAAATCTCTGCTTCCCTGCTCTGTCTCTCTCTCCGGACTCTGTCTCTGTCCTTTTGGTGTGCTTTTTAAATCTCTGCTCCCCTGCTCTCTCTCTCTCTCTGCCTCTTTCTCTGTCCTTTAGGTGTGCTTTTTAAATCTCTGCTCCCCTGCTCTCGCTCTCTCTCTCCGCCTCTGTCTCTGTCTCTGTCCTTTTGGTGTGCTTTTTAAATCTCTGCTTCCCTGCTCTTTCTCTCTCTCCGCCTCTGTCTCTGTCCTTTTGGTGTGCTTTTTAAATCTCTGCTCCCCTGCTCTCTCTCTCTCTCTCCGCCTCTGTCTCAGTCCTTTTGGTGTGCTTTTTAAATCTCTGCTTCCCTGCTCTGTCTCTCTCTCTGGCCTCTGTCTCTGTCCTTTTGGTGTGCTTTTAAAATCTCTGCTCCCCTGCTCTGTCTCTCTCTCCGGCCTCTGTCTCTGTCCTTTTGGTGTGCTTTTTAACTCTCTGCTCCCCTGCTCTCTGTCTCTCTCCGGCCTCTGTCTCTGTCCTTTTGGTGTGCTTTTTAAATCTCTGCTTCCCTGCTCTCTCTCTCTCTCTCTCTCTGGCCTCTGTCTCTGTCCTTTTGGTGTGCTTTTTAAATCTCTGCTCCCCTGCTCTCTCTCTCTCTCTCTCTCTCTCCGCCTCCGTCTCTGTCCTTTTGGTGTGCTTTTTGAATCTCTGCTCCCCTGCTCTCTCTCTCTCTCTGGCCTCTGTCTCTGTCCTTTTGGTGTGCTTTTTAAATCTCTGCTTCCCTGCTCTCTCTCTCCGGCCACTGACTCCATCCTTTTGGTGTGCTTTTTAAATCTCTGCTCCCCTGCTCTCTCTTTCTCTGGCCTCTGTGTCTGTCCTTTTGGTGTGCTTTTTAAATCTCTGCTCCCCTGCTCTCTCTCCGGCGTCTGTATCTGTCCTTTTGGTGTGCTTTTTAAATCTCTGCTTCCCTGCTCTGTCTCTCTCTCTGGCCTCTGTCTCTGTCCTTTTGGTGTGCTTTTTAAATCTCTGCTCCCCTGCTCTCTCTCTCTGCCTCTGTCTCTGTCCTTTTGGTGTGCTTTTTAAATCTCTGCTCCCCTGCTCTCTCTCTCCGGCCTCTGTCTCTGTCCTTTGGGTGTGCTTTTTAAATCGCTGTTCCCCTGCTCTCTGTCCGCCTCTGTCTCTGTCCTTTTGGTGTGCTTTTTAAATCTCTATTTCCCTGCTCTGTCTCTCTCTCCGGCCTCTGTCTCTGTCCTTTTGGTGTGCTTTTTAAATCTCTGCTCCCCTGCTCTCTCTCTCTCTCTCCGCCTCTGTCTCAGTCCTTTTGGTGTGCTTTTTAAATCTCTGCTTCCCTGCTCTGTCTCTCTCTCCGGCCTCTGTCTCTGTCCTTTTGGTGTGCTTTTAAAATCTCTGCTCCCCTGCTCTGTCTCTCTCTCCGGCCTCTGTCTCTGTCCTTTTGGTGTGCTTTTTAAATCTCTGCTCCCCTGCTCTCTTTCCGGCCACTGACTCCATCCTTTTGGTGTGCTTTTTAACTCTCTGCTCCCCTGCTCTCTGTCTCTCTCCGGCCTCTGTCTCTGTCCTTTTGGTGTGCTTTTTAAATCTCTGCTTCCCTGCTCTCTCTCTCTCTCTCTGGCCTCTGTCTCTGTCCTTTTGGTGTGCTTTTTAAATCTCTGCTCCCCTACTCTCTCTCTCTCTCTCCGCCTCCGTCTCTGTCCTTTTGGTGTGCTTTTTGAATCTCTGCTCCCCTGCTCTCTCTCTCTCTCTGGCCTCTGTCTCTGTCCTTTTGGTGTGCTTTTTAAATCTCTGCTCCCCTGCTCTCTCTCTCTCTTTCTCTGGCCTCTGTGTCTGTCCTTTTGGTGTGCTTTTTAAATCTCTGCTCCCCTGCTCTCTCTCCGGCGTCTGTCTCTGTCCTTTTGGTGTGCTTTTTAAATCTCTGCTTCCCTGCTCTGTCTCTCTCTCCGGCCTCTGTCTCTGTCCTTTTGGTGTGCTTTTAAAATCTCTGCTCCCCTGCTCTGTCTCTCTCTCCGGCCTCTGTCTCTGTCCTTTTGGTGTGCTTTTTAAATCTCTGCTCCCCTGCTCTCTCTTTCCGGCCACTGACTCCATCCTTTTGGTGTGCTTTTTAACTCTCTGCTCCCCTGCTCTCTGTCTCTCTCCGGCCTCTGTCTCTGTCCTTTTGGTGTGCTTTTTAAATCTCTGCTTCCCTGCTCTCTCTCTCTCTCTCTCTCTGGCCTCTGTCTCTGTCCTTTTGGTGTGCTTTTTAAATCTCTGCTCCCCTGCTCTCTCTCTCTCTCTCTCTCTCTCTCCGCCTCCGTCTCTGTCCTTTTGGTGTGCTTTTTGAATCTCTGCTCCCCTGCTCTCTCTCTCTCTCTGGCCTCTGTCTCTGTCCTTTTGGTGTGCTTTTTAAATCTCTGCTCCCCTGCTCTCTCTCTCTCCCCGCCTCTGTCTCTGTTCTTTTGGTATGCTTTTTAAATCTCTGCTTCCCTGCTCTGTCTCTCTCTCCGGCCTCTGTCTCTGTCCTTTTGGTGTGCTTTTTAAATCTCTGCTCCCCTGCTCTCTCCCTCTCTCTCTCCGCCTCTTTCTCTGTCCTTTTGCTGTGCTTTTTAAATCTCTGCTCCCCTGCTCTCGCTCTCTCTCTCCGCCTCTGTCTCTGTCCTTTTGGTGTGCTTTTTAAATCTCTGCTTCCCTGCTCTTTCTCTCACTCCGCCTCTGTCTCTGTCCTTTTGGTGTGCTTTTTAAATCTCTGCTCCCCTGCTCTCTCTCTCTCTCTCTCTCTCTCCGCCTCTGTCTCTGTCCTTTTGGTGTGCTTTTTAAATCTCTGCTTCCCTGCTCTCTCTCTCTCACTCTCTGGCCTCTGTCTCTGTCCTTTTGGTGTCCTTTTTAAATCTCTGCTCCGCTGCTCTCTCTCTCCGGCCACTGACTCCAACCTTTTGGTGTGCTTTTTAACTCTCTGCTCCCCTGCTCTCTGTCTCTCTCCGGCCTCTGTCTCTGTCCTTTTGGTGTGCTTTTTAAATCTCTGCTTCCCTGCTCTCTCTCTCTCTGGCCTCTGTCTCTGTCCTGTTGGTGTGCTTTTTAAATCTCTGCTCCCCTGCTCTCTCTCTCTCTCTCCGCCTCCGTCTCTGTCCTTTTGGTGTGCTTTTTGAATCTCTGCTCCCCTGCTCTCTCTCTCTCTCTCTCCCCGCCTCTGTCTCTGTCCTTTTTGTGTGCTTTTTAAATCTCTGCTTCCCTGCTCTCTCTCTCTCTCTCTCCGGCCACTGACTCCATCCTTTTGGTGTGCTTTTTAAATCTCTGCTCCCCAGCTCACTCTCTCTCTTTCTCAGGCCTCTGTCTCTGTCCTTTTGGTGTGCTTTTTAAATCTCTGCTCCCCTGCTCTCTCTCCGGCGTCTGTCTCTGTCCTTTTGGTGTGCTTTTTAAATTTCTGCTTCCCTGCTCTCTCTATCTCTTTCTGTGGCGTCTGTCTCTCTCCTTTTGGTGTGCTTTTTAAATCTCTGCTCCCCTGCTCTCTCTCTCCCCGCCTCTGTCTCTCTCCTTTTGGTGTGCTTTTTAAATCTCTGCTCCCCTGCTCTCTCTCTCTCTCTCTGGCCTCTGTCTCTGTCCTTTTGGTGTGCTTTTTAAATCTCTGCTCCCCTGCTCTCTCTCTCTCTCTGGCCTCTGTCTCTGTCCTTTTGGTGTGCTTTTTAAATCTCTGCTCCCCTGCTCTCTCTCTCTCTCTCTCCCCGCCTCTGTCTCTGTCCTTTTGGTGTGCTTTTTAAATCTCTGCTCCCCTGCTCTCTCTCTCTCTCTCCGCCTCCGTCTCTGTCCTTTTGGTGTGCTTTTTGAATCTCTGCTCCCCTGCTCTCTCTCTCTCTCTGGCCTCTGTCTCTGTCCTTTTGGTGTGCTTTTTAAATCTCTGCTCCCCTGCTCTCTCTCTCTCTCTCTCCCCGCCTCTGTCTCTGTCCTTTTTGTGTGCTTTTTAAATCTCTGCTTCCCTGCTCTCTCTCTCTCTCTCTCCGGCCACTGACTCCATCCTTTTGGTTTGCTTTTTAAATCTCTGCTCCCCTGCTCACTCTCTCTCTTTCTCCGGCGTCTGTCTCTGTCCTTTTGGTGTGCTTTTTAAATTTCTGCTCCCCTGCTCTCTCTCTCTCTTTCTGTGGCGTCTGTCTCTCTCCTTTTGGTGTGCTTTTTAAATCTCTGCTCCCCTGCTCTCTCTCTCCCCGCCTCTGTCTCTGTCCTTTTGGTGTGCTTTTTAAATCTCTGCTCCCCTGCTCTCTCTCTCTCTCTGGCCTCTGTCTCTCTCCTTTTGGTGTGCTTTTTAAATCTCTGCTCCCCTGCTCTCTCTCTCTCTCTCTGGCCTCTGTCTCTGTCCTTTTGGTGTGCTTTTTAAATCTCTGCTCCCCTGCTCTCTCTCTCTCTCTGGCCTCTGTCTCTGTCCTTTTGGTGTGCTTTTTAAATCTCTGCTCCCCTGCTCTCTCTCTCTCTCCGGCCTCTGTCTCTATCCTTTTGGTGTGCTTTTTGACTCTTTGCTCCCCTGCTCTCTCTCTCTCTCTGTCCAGCCTCTGACTCGGTCCTTTTGGTGTGCTGTTTAAATCTCTGCTCCCCTGCTCTCTCTCCGGCCTCTGTCTCTGTCCTTTTGGTGTGCTTTTTCAATCTCTGCTCTCTCTCTCTCTCTCTCTCTCTCTGGCCTCTGTCTCTGTCCTTTTGGTGTGCTTTTTAAATCTCTGCTCCCCTGCTCTGTCTCTCTCTCCGGCCTCTGTCTCTGTCCTTTTGGTGTGCTTTTTAAATCTCTGCTCCCCTGCTCTCTCTCTCTCTCTCTCTCCGCCTCAGTCTCTGTCCTTTTGGTGTGCTTTTTAAATCTCTGCTCCCGTACTGTCTCTCCCTCCGCCTCTGTCTCTGTCCTTTTGGTGTGCTTTTTAAATCTCTGCACCCCTGCTCTCTCTCTCTCTCTCTCCGGCCTCTGTCACTGTCCTTTTGGTGTGCTTTTTAAATCTCTGCTCCCTGCTCTGTCTCTCTCTCCGGCCTCTGTCTCTGTCCTTTTGGTGTGCTTTTTAAATCTCTGCTCCCCTGCTCTGTCTCTCTCTCCGGCCTCTGTCTCTGTCCTTTTGGTGTGCTTTTTAAATCTCTGCTCCCCTGCTCTCTCTCTCTCTCTCTCTCTCCGCCTCAGTCTCTGTCCTTTTGGTGTGCTTTTTAAATCTCTGCTCCCTGCTCTGTCTCTCTCTCCGGCCTCTGTCTCTGTCCTTTTGGTGTGCTTTTTAAATCTCTGCTCCCCTGCTCTGTCTCTCTCTCCGGCCTCTGTCTCTGTCCTTTTGGTGTGCTTTTTAAATCTCTGCTCCCTGCTCTGTCTCTCTCTCCGGCCTCTGTCTCTGTCCTTTTGGTGTGCTTTTTAAATCTCTGCACCCCTGCTCTCTCTCTCTCTCTCTCCGGCCTCTGTCCCTGTCCTTTTGGCATGCTTTTTAAATCTCTGCTCCCTGCTCTGTCTCTCTCTCCGGCCTCTGTCTCTGTCCTTTTGGTGTGCTTTTTAAATCTCTGCTCCCCTGCTCTGTCTCTCTCTCCGGCCTCTGTCTCTGTCCTTTTGGTGTGCTTTTTAAATCTCTGCTCCCCTGCTCTCTCTCTCTCTCTCTTTCTCCGCATCAGTCTCTGTCCTTTTGGTGTGCTTTTTAAATCTCTGCTCCCGTACTCTCTCTCCCTCCGCCTCTGTTTCTGTCCTTTTGGTGTGCTTTTTAAATCTCTGCACCCCTGCTCTCTCTCTCTCTCTCTCCGGCCTCTGTCACTGTCCTTTTGGTGTGCTTTTTAAATCTCTGCTCCCCTGCTCTCTCTCGCTCTCGCCGGCCTCTGTCTCTGACCTTTTGGTGTGCTTTTTAAATCTCTGCTCCCCTGCTCTCTCTCTCTCTCCGCCTCTGTCTCTGTCCTTTTGGTGTGCTTTTTAAATCTCTGCTCCCCTGCTCTCTCTTTCTCTCTCCGGCCTCTGTCTCTGTCCTTTTGGTGTGCTTTTTAAATCTCTGCTCCCCTGCTCTCTCTCTCTCTCTCTCTCCGCCTCTGTCTCTGTCCTTTTGGTGTGCTTTTTAAATCTCTGCTCCCCTGCTCTCTCTCTCTCTCTCTCTCTCCGCCTCTGTCTCTGTCCTTTTGGTGTGCTTTTTAAATCTCTGCTTCCCTGCTCTCTCTCTCTCTCTCTCCGGCCTCTGTCTCTGTCCTTTTGGTGTGCTTTTTAAATCTCTGCTCCCCCGCTCTCTCTCTCTCTCCGGCCTCTGTCTCTGTCCTTTTGGTGTGCTTCTTAAATCTCTGCTAACCTGCTCTCTCTCTCTCTCTCTCTGGCCTCTGAATCTGTCCTTTAGGTGTGCTTTTAAAATCTCTGCTCCCCTGCTCTCTCTCTCTCTCTCTCCGGCCACTGACTCCATTCGTTTGGTGTGCTTTTTGAATCTCTGCTCCCCTGCTCTCTCTCTCTCTCTCTCCGGCCACTGACTCCATTCTTTTGGTGTGCTTTTTAAATCTCTGCTCCCCTGCTCTCTCTCTCTCTCTCCGGCCACTGACCATTCTATTGGTGTGCTTTTTAAATCTCTGCTCCCCTGCTCTCTCTCTCTCTCTCTCCGGCCACTGACTCCATCCTTTTGGTTTGCTTTTTCAATCTCTGCTCCCCTGCTCTCTCTCTCTCTCTCTCTGGCCTCTGTCTCTGTCCTTTTGGTGTGCTTTTTAAATCTCTGCTCCCCTGCTCTCTCTCTCTCTTTCTCTGGCCTCTGTCTCTGTCCTTTTGGTGTGCTTTTTAAATCTCTGCTCCCCTGCTCTCTGTCCGCCTCTGTCTCTGTCCTTTTGGTGTGCTTTTTAAATCTCTGCTTCTCTCCTCTCTCTCTCTCTCTCCAGCCACTGACTCCATCCTTTTGGTGTGCTTTTTAAATCACTGCTCCCCTGCTCCCTCTCTCTTTCCGGCCTCTGTCTCTGTCCTTTTGGTGTGCTTTTTAAATCTCTGCTTCCCTGCTCTCTCTCTCTCTCTGGCCTCTGTCTCTGTCCTTTTGGTGTGCTTTTTAAATCTCTGCTTCCCTGCTCTCTCTCTCTCTCTCCGGCCACTGACTCCATCCTTTTGGTGTGCTTTTTAAATCTCTGCTCCCCTGCTCTCTCTCTCTCTTTCTCTGGCCTCTGTCTCTGTCCTTTTGGTGTGCTTTTTAAATCTCTGCTCCCCTGCTCTCTCTCCGGCCTCTGTCTCTGTCCTTTTGGTGTGCTTTTTAAATCTCTGCTTCCCGCTCTCTCTCTCTCACTCTCCGGCCACTGACTCCATCCTTTTGGCGTGCTTTTTAAATCTCTGCTCCCCTGCTCCCTCTCTCTCTCCGGCCTCTGTCTCTGTCCTTTTGGTGTGCTTTTTAAATCTCCGCTTCCCTGCTCTCTCTCTCTCTCTCTCTCTCTGGCCACGGTCTCTGTCCTTTTGGTGTGCTTTTTAAATCTCTGCTCCCCTGCTCTCTCTCCGGCCACTTACTCCATCCTTTTGGTGTGCTTTTTAAATCTCTGCTCCCCTGCTCTCTCTCTCCGGCCTCTGTCTCTGTCCTTTTGGTGTGCTTTTTAAATCTCTGCTTCCCTGCTCTCTCTCTCTGGCCTCTGTCTCTGTCCTTTTGGTGTGCTTTTTAAATCTCTGCTCCCCTGCTCTCTCTCTCTCTCCGCCTCTGTCTCTGTCCTTTTGGTGTGCTTTTTGAATCTCGTCTCCCCTGCTCTCTCTCACTCTCTGGCCTCTGTCTCTGTCCTTTTGGTGTGCTTTTTAAATCTCTGCTCCCCTGCTCTCTCTCTCCGGCCACTGACTCCATCCTTTTGGTGTGCTTTTTAAATCTCTGCTCCCCTGCTCTCTCTCTCTCTTTCTCTGGCCTCTGTCTCTGTCCTTTTGGTGTGCTTTTTAAATCTCTGCTCCCCTGCTCTCTCTCCGGCCTCTGTCTCTGTCCTTTTGGTGTGCTTTTTAAATCTCTGCTTCCCGCTCTCTCTCTCTCACTCTCCGGCCACTGACTCCATCCTTTTGGCGTGCTTTTTAAATCTCTGCTCCCCTGCTCCCTCTCTCTCTCCGGCCTCTGTCTCTGTCCTTTTGGTGTGCTTTTTAAATCTCCGCTTCCCTGCTCTCTCTCTCTCTCTCTCTCTCTGGCCACGGTCTCTGTCCTTTTGGTGTGCTTTTTAAATCTCTGCTCCCCTGCTCTCTCTCCGGCCACTTACTCCATCCTTTTGGTGTGCTTTTTAAATCTCTGCTCCCCTGCTATCTCTCTCCGGCCTCTGTCTCTGTCCTTTTGGTGTGCTTTTTAAATCTCTGCTTCCCTGCTCTCTCTCTCTGGCCTCTGTCTCTGTCCTTTTGGTGTGCTTTTTAAATCTCTGCTCCCCTGCTCTCTCTCTCTCTCCGCCTCTGTCTCTGTCCTTTTGGTGTGCTTTTTGAATCTCGTCTCCCCTGCTCTCTCTCACTCTCTGGCCTCTGTCTCTGTCCTTTTGGTGTGCTTTTTAAATCTCTGCTCCCCTGCTCTCTCTCTCCGGCCACTGACTCCATCCTTTTGGTGTGCTTTTTAAATCTCTGCTCCCCTGCTCTCTCTCTCTCTCCGGCCTCTGTCTCTGTCCTTTTGGTGTGCTTTTTAAATCTCTGCTCCCCTGCTCTCTCTCGCTCTCGCCGGCCTCTGTCTCTGACCTTTTGGTGTGCTTTTTAAATCTCTGCTCCCCTGCTCTCTCTCTCTCTCCGCCTCTGTCTCTGTCCTTTTGGTGTGCTTTTTAAATCTCTGCTCCCCTGCTCTCTCTTTCTCTCTCCGGCCTCTGTCTCTGTCCTTTTGGTGTGCTTTTTAAATCTCTGCTCCCCTGCTCTCTCTCTCTCTCTCTCTCCGCCTCTGTCTCTGTCCTTTTGGTGTGCTTTTTAAATCTCTGCTCCCCTGCTCTCTCTCTCTCTCTCTCTCTCCGCCTCTGTCTCTGTCCTTTTGGTGTGCTTTTTAAATCTCTGCTTCCCTGCTCTCTCTCTCTCTCTCTCCGGCCTCTGTCTCTGTCCTTTTGGTGTGCTTTTTAAATCTCTGCTCCCCCGCTCTCTCTCTCTCTCCGGCCTCTGTCTCTGTCCTTTTGGTGTGCTTCTTAAATCTCTGCTAACCTGCTCTCTCTCTCTCTCTCTCTGGCCTCTGAATCTGTCCTTTAGGTGTGCTTTTAAAATCTCTGCTCCCCTGCTCTCTCTCTCTCTCTCTCCGGCCACTGACTCCATTCGTTTGGTGTGCTTTTTGAATCTCTGCTCCCCTGCTCTCTCTCTCTCTCTCTCCGGCCACTGACTCCATTCTTTTGGTGTGCTTTTTAAATCTCTGCTCCCCTGCTCTCTCTCTCTCTCTCTCCGGCCACTGACCATTCTATTGGTGTGCTTTTTAAATCTCTGCTCCCCTGCTCTCTCTCTCTCTCTCTCCGGCCACTGACTCCATCCTTTTGGTTTGCTTTTTCAATCTCTGCTCCCCTGCTCTCTCTCTCTCTCTCTCTGGCCTCTGTCTCTGTCCTTTTGGTGTGCTTTTTAAATCTCTGCTCCCCTGCTCTCTCTCTCTCTTTCTCTGGCCTCTGTCTCTGTCCTTTTGGTGTGCTTTTTAAATCTCTGCTCCCCTGCTCTCTGTCCGCCTCTGTCTCTGTCCTTTTGGTGTGCTTTTTAAATCTCTGCTTCTCTCCTCTCTCTCTCTCTCTCCAGCCACTGACTCCATCCTTTTGGTGTGCTTTTTAAATCACTGCTCCCCTGCTCCCTCTCTCTTTCCGGCCTCTGTCTCTGTCCTTTTGGTGTGCTTTTTAAATCTCTGCTTCCCTGCTCTCTCTCTCTCTCTGGCCTCTGTCTCTGTCCTTTTGGTGTGCTTTTTAAATCTCTGCTTCCCTGCTCTCTCTCTCTCTCTCCGGCCACTGACTCCATCCTTTTGGTGTGCTTTTTAAATCTCTGCTCCCCTGCTCTCTCTCTCTCTTTCTCTGGCCTCTGTCTCTGTCCTTTTGGTGTGCTTTTTAAATCTCTGCTCCCCTGCTCTCTCTCCGGCCTCTGTCTCTGTCCTTTTGGTGTGCTTTTTAAATCTCTGCTTCCCGCTCTCTCTCTCTCACTCTCCGGCCACTGACTCCATCCTTTTGGCGTGCTTTTTAAATCTCTGCTCCCCTGCTCCCTCTCTCTCTCCGGCCTCTGTCTCTGTCCTTTTGGTGTGCTTTTTAAATCTCCGCTTCCCTGCTCTCTCTCTCTCTCTCTCTCTCTGGCCACGGTCTCTGTCCTTTTGGTGTGCTTTTTAAATCTCTGCTCCCCTGCTCTCTCTCCGGCCACTTACTCCATCCTTTTGGTGTGCTTTTTAAATCTCTGCTCCCCTGCTCTCTCTCTCCGGCCTCTGTCTCTGTCCTTTTGGTGTGCTTTTTAAATCTCTGCTTCCCTGCTCTCTCTCTCTGGCCTCTGTCTCTGTCCTTTTGGTGTGCTTTTTAAATCTCTGCTCCCCTGCTCTCTCTCTCTCTCCGCCTCTGTCTCTGTCCTTTTGGTGTGCTTTTTGAATCTCGTCTCCCCTGCTCTCTCTCACTCTCTGGCCTCTGTCTCTGTCCTTTTGGTGTGCTTTTTAAATCTCTGCTCCCCTGCTCTCTCTCTCCGGCCACTGACTCCATCCTTTTGGTGTGCTTTTTAAATCTCTGCTCCCCTGCTCTCTCTCTCTCTCCGGCCTCTGTCTCTGTCCTTTTGGTGTGCTTTTTGAATCTCTGCTCCCCTGCTCTCTCTCTCTCTCTCTGTCTCTGTCCTTTTGGAGTGCTTTTTAAATCTCTGCTCCCCTGCTCTCTCTCTCTCTCTCTCTCCGCCTCTGTCTCTGTCCTTTTGGTGTGCTTTTTAAATCTCTGCTTCCCTGCTCTGTCTCTCTCTCCGGACTCTGTCTCTGTCCTTTTGGTGTGCTTTTTAAATCTCTGCTCCCCTGCTCTCTCTCTCTCCGCCTCTTTCTCTGTCCTTTTGGTGTGCTTTTTAAATCTCTGCTCCCCTGCTCTCGCTCTCTCTCTCCGCCTCTGTCTCTGTCTCTGTCCTTTTGGTGTGCTTTTTAAATCTCTGCTTCCCTGCTCTTTCTCTCTCTCCGCCTCTGTCTCTGTCCTTTTGGTGTGCTTTTTAAATCTCTGCTCCCCTGCTCTCTCTCTCTCTCTCCGCCTCTGTCTCAGTCCTTTTGGTGTGCTTTTTAAATCTCTGCTTCCCTGCTCTGTCTCTCTCTCCGGCCACTGTCTCTGTCCTTTTGGTGTGCTTTTAAAATCTCTGCTCCCCTGCTCTGTCTCTCTCTCCGGCCTCTGTCTCTGTCCTTTTGGTGTGCTTTTTAAATCTCTGCTCCCCTGCTCTCTCTTTCCGGCCACTGACTCCATCCTTTTGGTGTGCTTTTTAACTCTCTGCTCCCCTGCTCTCTGTCTCTCTCCGGCCTCTGTCTCTGTCCTTTTGGTGTGCTTTTTAAATCTCTGCTCCCCTGCTCTCTCTCTCTCTCTGGCCTCTGTCTCTCTCCTTTTGGTGTGCTTTTTAAATCTCTGCTCCCCTGCTCTCTCTCTCTCTCTCTCGCCTCTGTCTCTGTCGTTTTGGTGTGCTTTTTAAATCTCTGCTCCCCTGCTCTCTCTCTCTCTCTGGCCTCTGTCTCTGTCCTTTTGGTCTGCTTTTTAAATCTCTGCTCCCCTGCTCTCTCTCTCTCTCTCCCCGCCTCTGTCTCTGTCCTTTTGGTGTGCTTTTTAAATCTCTGCTCCCCTGCTCTCTCTCTCTCTCCGGCCTCTGTCTCTATCCTTTTGGTGTGCTTTTTGAATCTTTGCTCCCCTGCTCTCTCTCTCTCTCTGTCCAGCCTCTGACTCGGTCCTTTTGGTGTGCTGTTTAAATCTCTGCTCCCCTGCTCTCTCTCCGGCCTCTGTCTCTGTCCTTTTGGTGTGCTTTTTAAATCTCTGCTCCCTGCTCTGTCTCTCTCTCCGGCCTCTGTCTCTGTCCTTTTGGTGTGCTTTTTAAATCTCTGCTCCCCTGCTCTGTCTCTCTCTCCGGCCTCTGTCTCTGTCCTTTTGGTGTGCTTTTTAAATCTCTGCTCCCCTGCTCTCTCTCTCTCTCTCTCTCTCCGCCTCAGTCTCTGTCCTTTTGGTGTGCTTTTTAAATCTCTGCTCCCGAACTCTCTCTCCCTCCGCCTCTGTCTCTGTCCTTTTGGTGTGCTTTTTAAATCTCTGCACCCCTGCTCTCTCTCTCTCTCCGGCCTCGGTCACTGTCCTTTTGGTGTGCTTTTTAAATCTCTGCTCCCCTGCTCTCTCTCGCTCTCGCCGGCCTCTGTCTCTGACCTTTTGGTGTGCTTTTTAAATCTCTGCTCCCCTGCTCTCTCTTTATCTCTCCGGCCTCTGTCTCTGTCCTTTTGGTGTGCTTTTTAAATCTCTGCTCCCCTGCTCTCTCTCTCTCTCTCTCTCCGCCTCTGTCTCTGTCCTTTTGGTGTGCTTTTTAAATCTCTGCTCCCCTGCTCTCTCTCTCTCTCTCTCTCTCTCCGCCTCTGTCTCTGTCCTTTTGGTGTGCTTTTTAAATCTCTGCTTCCCTGCTCTCTCTCTCTCTCTCTCCGGCCTCTGTCTCTGTCCTTTTGGTGTGCTTTTTAAATCTCTGCTCCCCTGCTATCTCTCTCTCTCCGGCCTCTGTCTCTGTCCTTTTGGAGTGCTTTTTAAATCTCTGCTTCCCTGCTCTCTCTCTCTCTCTCTCTCCGGCCTCTGTCTCTGTCCTTTTGGTGTGCTTCTTAAATCTCTGCTTCCCTGCTCTCTCTCTCTCTCTCTCTCTGGCCTCTGAATCTGTCCTTTAGGTGTGCTTTTAAAATCTCTGCTCCCCTGCTCTCTCTCTCTCTCTCTCCGTCCACTGACTCCATTCGTTTGGTGTGCTTTTTGAATCTCTGCTCCCCTGCTCTCTCTCTCTCTCTCTCCGGCCACTGACTCCATTCTTTTGGTGTGCTTTTTAAATCTCTGCTCCCCTGCTCTCTCTCTCTCTCTCCGGCCACTGACCATTCTTTTGGTGTGCTTTTTAAATCTCTGCTCCCCTGCTCTCTCTCTCTCTCTCTCCGGCCACTGACTCCATCCTTTTGGTTTGCTTTTTCAATCTCTGCTCCCCTGCTCTCTCTCTCTCTCTCTCTGGCCTCTGTCTCTGTCCTTTTGGTGTGCTTTTTAAATCTCTGCTCCCCTGCTCTCTCTCTCTCTTTCGCTGGCCTCTGTCTCTGTCCTTTTGGGGTGCTTTTTAAATCTCTGCTCCCCTGCTCTCTGTCCGCCTCTGTCTCTGTCCTTTTGGTGTGCTTTTTAAATCTCTGCATCTCTCCTCTCTCTCTCTCTCTCCAGCCACTGACTCCATCCTTTTGGTGTGCTTTTTAAATCACTGCTCCCCTGCTCCCTCTCTCTTTCCGGCCTCTGTCTCTGTCCTTTTGGTGTGCTTTTTAAATCTCTGCTTCCCTGCTCTCTCTCTCTCTCTGGCCTCTGTCTCTGTCCTTTTGGTGTGCTTTTTAAATCTCTGCTTCCCTGCTCTCTCTCTCTCTCTCCGGCCACTGACTCCATCCTTTTGGTGTGCTTTTTAAATCTCTGCTCCCCTGCTCTCTCTCTCTCTTTCTCTGGCCTCTGTCTCTGTCCTTGTGGTGTGCTTTTTAAATCTCTGCTCCCCTGCTCTCTCTCCGGCCTCTGTCTCTGTCCTTTTGGTGTGCTTTTTAAATCTCTGCTTCCCGCTCTCTCTCTCTCACTCTCCGGCCACTGACTCCATCCTTTTGGCGTGCTTTTTAAATCTCCGCTTCCCTGCTCTCTCTCTCTCTCTCTCTCTCTGGCCACGGTCTCTGTCCTTTTGGTGTGCTTTTTAAATCTCTGCTCCCCTGCTCTCTCTCCGGCCACTTACTCCATCCTTTTGGTGTGCTTTTTAAATCTCTGCTCCCCTGCTCTCTCTCTCCGGCCTCTGTCTCTGTCCTTTTGGTGTGCTTTTTAAATCTCTGCTTCCCTGCTCTCTCTCTCTGGCCTCTGTCTCTGTCCTTTTGGTGTGCTTTTGAAATCTCTGCTCCCCTGCTCTCTCTCTCTCTCTCTCCGCCTCTGTCTCTGTCCTTTTGGTGTGCTTTTTGAATCTCGTCTCCCCTGCTCTCTCTCACTCTCTGGCCTCTGTCTCTGTCCTTTTGGTGTGCTTTTTAAATCTCTGCTCCCCTGCTCTCTCTCTCCGGCCACTGACTCCATCCTTTTGGTGTGCTTTTTAAATCTCTGCTCCCCTGCTCTCTCTCTCTCTCCGGCCTCTGTCTCTGTCCTTTTGGTGTGCTTTTTGAATCTCTGCTCCCCTGCTCTCTCTCTCTCTCTCTCTGTCTCTGTCCTTTTGGAGTGCTTTTTAAATCTCTGCTCCCCTGCTCTCTCTCTCTCTCTCTCTCCGCCTCTGTCTCTGTCCTTTTGGTGTGCTTTTTAAATCTCTGCTCCCCTGTTCTCTCTCTCTCTCTCCGCCTCTGTCTCTGTCCTTTTGGTGTGCTTTTTAAATCTCTGCTTCCCTGCTCTGTCTCTCTCTCCGGACTCTGTCTCTGTCCTTTTGGTGTGCTTTTTAAATCTCTGCTCCCCTGCTCTCTCTCTCTCCGCCTCTTTCTCTGTCCTTTTGGTGTGCTTTTTAAATCTCTGCTCCCCTGCTCTCGCTCTCTCTCTCCGCCTCTGTCTCTGTCTCTGTCCTTTTGGTGTGCTTTTTAAATCTCTGCTTCCCTGCTCTTTCTCTCTCTCCGCCTCTGTCTCTGTCCTTTTGGTGTGCTTTTTAAATCTCTGCTCCCCTGCTCTCTCTCTCTCTCTCCGCCTCTGTCTCAGTCCTTTTGGTGTGCTTTTTAAATCTCTGCTTCCCTGCTCTGTCTCTCTCTCTGGCCTCTGTCTCTGTCCTTTTGGTGTGCTTTTAAAATCTCTGCTCCCCTGCTCTGTCTCTCTCTCCGGCCTCTGTCTCTGTCCTTTTGGTGTGCTTTTTAAATCTCTGCTCCCCTGCTCTCTCTTTCCGGCCACTGACTCCATCCTTTTGGTGTGCTTTTTAACTCTCTGCTCCCCTGCTCCCTGTCTCTCTCCGGCCTCTGTCTCTGTCCTTTTGGTGTGCTTTTTAAATCTCTGCTTCCCTGCTCTCTCTCTCTCTCTCTCTCTGGCCTCTGTCTCTGTCCTTTTGGTGTGCTTTTTAAATCTCTGCTCCCCTGCTCTCTCTCTCTTTCTCTCTCTCTCCGCCTCCGTCTCTGTCCTTTTGGTGTGCTTTTTGAATCTCTGCTCCCCTGCTCTCTCTCTCTCTCTGGCCTCTGTCTCTGTCCTTTTGGTGTGCTTTTTAAATCTCTGCTCCCCTGCTCTCTCTCTCTCCCCGCCTCTGTCTCTGTCCTTTTGGTGTGCTTTTTAAATCTCTGCTTCCCTGCTCTCTCTCTCCGGCCACTGACTCCATCCTTTTGGTGTGCTTTTTAAATCTCTGCTCCCCTGCTCTCTCTTTCTCTGGCCTCTGTGTCTGTCCTTTTGGTGTGCTTTTTAAATCTCTGCTCCCCTGCTCTCTCTCCGGCGTCTGTCTCTGTCCTTTTGGTGTGCTTTTTAAATCTCTGCTTCCCTGCTCTGTCTCTCTCTCTGGCCTCTGTCTCTGTCCTTTTGGTGTGCTTTTTAAATCTCTGCTCCCCTGCTCTCTCTCTCTGCCTCTGTCTCTGTCCTTTTGGTGTGCTTTTTAAATCTCTGCTCCCCTGCTCTCTCTCTCCGGCCTCTGTCTCTGTCCTTTTGGTGTGCTTTTTAAATCGCTGTTCCCCTGCTCTCTGTCCGCCTCTGTCTCTGTCCTTTTGGTGTGCTTTTTAAATCTCTATTTCCCTGCTCTGTCTCTCTCTCCGGCCTCTGTCTCTGTCCTTTTGGTGTGCTTTTTAAATCTCTGCTCCCCTGCTCTCTCTCTCTCTCTCTCTCCGCCTCTGTCTCAGTCCTTTTGGTGTGCTTTTTAAATCTCTGCTTCCCTGCTCTGTCTCTCTCTCCGGCCTCTGTCTCTGTCCTTTTGGTGTGCTTTTAAAATCTCTGCTCCCCTGCTCTGTCTCTCTCTCCGGCCTCTGTCTCTGTCCTTTTGGTGTGCTTTTTAAATCTCTGCTCCCCTGCTCTCTTTCCGGCCACTGACTCCATCCTTTTGGTGTGCTTTTTAACTCTCTGCTCCCCTGCTCTCTGTCTCTCTCCGGCCTCTGTCTCTGTCCTTTTGGTGTGCTTTTTAAATCTCTGCTTCCCTGCTCTCTCTCTCTCTCTCTGGCCTCTGTCTCTGTCCTTTTGGTGTGCTTTTTAAATCTCTGCTCCCCTACTCTCTCTCTCTCTCTCCGCCTACGTCTCTGTCCTTTTGGTGTGCTTTTTGAATCTCTGCTCCCCTGCTCTCTCTCTCTCTCTGGCCTCTGTCTCTGTCCTTTTGGTGTGCTTTTTAAATCTCTGCTCCCCTGCTCTCTCTCTCTCTTTCTCTGGCCTCTGTGTCTGTCCTTTTGGTGTGCTTTTTAAATCTCTGCTCCCCTGCTCTCTCTCCGGCGTCTGTCTCTGTCCTTTTGGTGTGCTTTTTAAATCTCTGCTTCCCTGCTCTGTCTCTCTCTCCGGCCTCTGTCTCTGTCCTTTTGGTGTGCTTTTAAAATCTCTGCTCCCCTGCTCTGTCTCTCTCTCCGGCCTCTGTCTCTGTCCTTTTGGTGTGCTTTTTAAATCTCTGCTCCCCTGCTCTCTCTTTCCGGCCACTGACTCCATCCTTTTGGTGTGCTTTTTAACTCTCTGCTCCCCTGCTCTCTGTCTCTCTCCGGCCTCTGTCTCTGTCCTTTTGGTGTGCTTTTTAAATCTCTGCTTCCCTGCTCTCTCTCTCTCTCTCTCTCTGGCCTCTGTCTCTGTCCTTTTGGTGTGCTTTTTAAATCTCTGCTCCCCTGCTCTCTCTCTCTCTCTCTCTCTCTCCGCCTCCGTCTCTGTCCTTTTGGTGTGCTTTTTAAATCTCTGCTCCCCTGCTCTCTCTCTCTCTCTGGCCTCTGTCTCTGTCCTTTTGGTGTGCTTTTTAAATCTCTGCTCCCCTGCTCTCTCTCTCTCTCTCTCTCTCTCCGCCTCCGTCTCTGTCCTTTTGGTGTGCTTTTTGAATCTCTGCTCCCCTGCTCTCTCTCTCTCTCTGGCCTCTGTCTCTGTCCTTTTGGTGTGCTTTTTAAATCTCTGCTTCCCTGCTCTCTCTCTCCGGCCACTGACTCCATCCTTTTGGTGTGCTTTTTAAATCTCTGCTCCCCTGCTCTCTCTTTCTCTGGCCTCTGTGTCTGTCCTTTTGGTGTGCTTTTTAAATCTCTGCTCCCCTGCTCTCTCTCCGGCGTCTGTCTCTGTCCTTTTGGTGTGCTTTTTAAATCTCTGCTTCCCTGCTCTGTCTCTCTCTCTGGCCTCTGTCTCTGTCCTTTTGGTGTGCTTTTTAAATCTCTGCTTCCCTGCTCTCTCTCTCTCTCCGGCCTCTGTCTCTGTCCTTTTGGTGTGCTTTTTAAATCTCTGCTCCCCTGCTCTCTCTCTCTGCCTCTGTCTCTGTCCTTTTGGTGTGCTTTTTAAATCTCTGCTCCCCTGCTCTCTCTCTCCGGCCTCTGTCTCTGTCCTTTTGGTGTGCTTTTTAAATCGCTGTTCCCCTGCTCTCTGTCCGCCTCTGTCTCTGTCCTTTTGGTGTGCTTTTTAAATCTCTATTTCCCTGCTCTGTCTCTCTCTCCGGCCTCTGTCTCTGTCCCTCTCTCCGGCCTCTGTCTCTGTCCTTTTGGTGTGCTTTTTAAATCTCTGCTCCCCTGCTCTCTTTCTCTCCGCCTCTTTCTCTGTCCTTTTGGTGTGCTTTTTAAATCTCTGCTCCCCTGCTCTCTCTCTCTCTCTCTCTCCGCCTCTGTCTCAGTCCTTTTGGTGTGCTTTTTAAATCTCTGCTTCCCTGCTCTGTCTCTCTCTCCAGCCTCTGTCTCTGTCCTTTTGGTGTGCTTTTTAAATCTCTGCTCCCCTGCTCTGTCTCTCTCTCCGGCCTCTGTCTCTGTCCTTTTGGTGTGCTTTTTAAATCTCTGCTCCCCTGCTCTCTTTCCGGCCACTGACTCCATCCTTTTGGTGTGCTTTTTAACTCTCTGCTCCCCTGCTCTCTGTCTCTCTCCGGCCTCTGTCTCTGTCCTTTTGGTGTGCTTTTTAAATCTCTGCTTCCCTGCTCTCTCTCTCTCTCTCCGCCTCCGTCTCTGTCCTTTTGGTGTGCTTTTTGAATCTCTGCTCCCCTGCTCTCTCTCTCTCTCCGGCCTCTGTCTCTGTCCTTTTGGTGTGCTTTTTAAATCTCTGCTCCCCTGCTCTCTCTCTCTGCCTCTGTCTCTGTCCTTTTGGTGTGCTTTTTAAATCTCTGCTCCCCTGCTCTCTCTCTCCGGCCTCTGTCTCTGTCCTTTTGGTGTGCTTTTTAAATCGCTGTTCCCCTGCTCTCTGTCCGCCTCTGTCTCTGTCCTTTTGGTGTGCTTTTTAAATCTCTATTTCCCTGCTCTGTCTCTCTCTCCGGCCTCTGTCTCTGTCCCTCTCTCCGGCCTCTGTCTCTGTCCTTTTGGTGTGCTTTTTAAATCTCTGCTCCCCTGCTCTCTTTCTCTCCGCCTCTTTCTCTGTCCTTTTGGTGTGCTTTTTAAATCTCTGCTCCCCTGCTCTCTCTCTCTCTCCGCCTCTGTCTCAGTCCTTTTGGTGTGCTTTTTAAATCTCTGCTTCCCTGCTCTGTCTCTCTCTCCAGCCTCTGTCTCTGTCCTTTTGGTGTGCTTTTTAAATCTCTGCTCCCCTGCTCTGTCTCTCTCTCCGGCCTCTGTCTCTGTCCTTTTGGTGTGCTTTTTAAATCTCTGCTCCCCTGCTCTCTTTCCGGCCACTGACTCCATCCTTTTGGTGTGCTTTTTAACTCTCTGCTCCCCTGCTCTCTGTCTCTCTCCGGCCTCTGTCTCTGTCCTTTTGGTGTGCTTTTTAAATCTCTGCTTCCCTGCTCTCTCTCTCTCTCTCCGCCTCCGTCTCTGTCCTTTTGGTGTGCTTTTTGAATCTCTGCTCCCCTGCTCTCTCTCTCTCTCTGGCCTCTGTCTCTGTCCTTTTGGTGTGCTTTTTAAATCTCTGCTCCCCTGCTCTCTCTCTCTCTTTCTCTGGCCTCTGTGTCTGTCCTTTTGGTGTGCTTTTTAAATCTCTGCTCCCCTGCTCTCTCTCCGGCGTCTGTCTCTGTCCTTTTGGTGTGCTTTTTAAATCTCTGCTTCCCTGCTCTCTCTCTCTCTCTCCGCCTCCGTCTCTGTCCTTTTGGTGTGCTTTTTGAATCTCTGCTCCCCTG
Organism: Heterodontus francisci; assembly: GCF_036365525.1. Taxonomy (NCBI): domain Eukaryota; kingdom Metazoa; phylum Chordata; class Chondrichthyes; order Heterodontiformes; family Heterodontidae; genus Heterodontus; species Heterodontus francisci. The sequence continues at coordinate 53,418,329 of NC_090399.1, forward strand.
CTCTCTCTCTCTCTCTGGCCTCTGTCTCTGTCCTTTTGGTGTGCTTTTTAAATCTCTGCTCCCCTGCTCTCTCTCTCTCTCTCTCTGGCCTCTGTCTCTGTCCTTTTGGTGTGCTTTTTAAATCTCTGCTCCCCTGCTCTCTCTCTCTCTCTCCGCCTCCGTCTCTGTCCTTTTGGTGTGCTTTTTGAATCTCTGCTCCCCTGCTCTCTCTCTCTCTCTGGCCTCTGTCTCTGTCCTTTTGGTGTGCTTTTTAAATCTCTGCTCCCCTGCTCTCTCTCTCTCTCTCTCTCCGCCTCTGTCTCAGTCCTTTTGGTGTGCTTTTTAAATCTCTGCTTCCCTGCTCTGTCTCTCTCTCCGGCCTCTGTCTCTGTCCTTTTGGTGTGCTTTTAAAATCTCTGCTCCCCTGCTCTGTCTCTCTCTCCGGCCTCTGTCTCTGTCCTTTTGGTGTGCTTTTTAAATCTCTGCTTCCCTGCTCTCTTTCCGGCCACTGACTCCATCCTTTTGGTGTGCTTTTTAACTCTCTGCTCCCCTGCTCTCTGTCTCTCTCCGGCCTCTGTCTCTGTCCTTTTGGTGTGCTTTTTAAATCTCTGCTTCCCTGCTCTCTCTCTCTCTCTCTGGCCTCTGTCTCTGTCCTTTTGGTGTGCTTTTTAAATCTCTGCTCCCCTGCTCTCTCTCTCTCTCTCCGCCTCCGTCTCTGTCCTTTTGGTGTGCTTTTTGAATCTCTGCTCCCCTGCTCTCTCTCTCTCTCTGGCCTCTGTCTCTGTCCTTTTGGTGTGCTTTTTAAATCTCTGCTCCCCTGCTCTCTCTCTCTCTTTCTCTGGCCTCTGTGTCTGTCCTTTTGGTGTGCTTTTTAAATCTCTCCTCCCCTGCTCTCTCTCTGGCCTCTGTCTCTGTTCTTTTGGTGTGCTTTTTAAATCTCTCCTCCCCTGCTCTCTCTCTCTCTCTGGCCTCTGTCTCTGTCCTTTTGGTGTGCTTTTTGAATCTCTGCTCCCCTGCTCTCTCTCTCTCTCTGGCCTCTGTCTCTGTCCTTTTGGTGTGCTTTTTAAATCTCTCCTCCCCTGCTCTCTCTCTGGCCTCTGTCTCTGTTCTTTTGGTGTGCTTTTTAAATCTCTCCTCCCCTGCTCTCTCTCTGGCCTCTGTCTCTGTTCTTTTGGTGTGCTTTTTAAATCTCTGCTCCCCTGCTCTCTCTCTCTCTCTCCAGCCTCTGACTCTGTCTTTTTGGTGTGCTTTTTGAGTCTCTACTCCCCTGCTCTCTCTCGCTCTCTCCAACCTCTGTCTCTGTCCTTTTGCTTCCAAGTCCGGAGCAAAACATCCATTCCAATGTCGGCCTTCCTTGTGCCAAAGAATTCAAGAAAGTAAACGACTGACCTCAGACACAAATGTCCAAATCCGATGGTGCATGCCACTGTTACCCTAATGTGAACTAGGTGCCACTAGATTCCTGTGCACCGCTGACTTAATCTAGCAGGACTTAACTTGAAATAATGATGGGGTAATGAGGATTCATGATTTGCAGATGTATTGAAAGCTGGAACCCACCACAGGAACCTCGACCCTCTGCAGACAAGCTGTTGTCTTAATCTAAAAAAAACCCTCCATCGGGAATGTGAGAAATCAGCTCACACCTAACTAAATCACCCCACCTGCCATGAAAGCTGTTCTGACAGAGCCCTTAAAATTCACCCCACTGGTGTCTGTTTCACAGCCTGAATCTCAATCGGCCTGAGTTTCAGTTTCCTGGTAACTGGTGACAGGCGGCTGCTTATCCTTTTAATTGGGCTCTTTTCAGAGACTAACCAATCATCCACCCTCTGGTTCTGCAGTTTTAGTTTAGGAAATGATGCAAGTTCAAGTTCGACAGTAAGGTCAAGTCTCAATGGGTTTGCTCTTTTACCAGACTCTGAACAGTAGTTTTGTCCCTCTCATGTTTTATTCCCAGTCACTGATGGAATAGGGACAGAGGATTCCCAGAATGTTACTGATTCTTTTCTCCATCTCCCTGTGTTTTTCTTGGGTCCATGCCGGTAAGTACAGGATTCAGCTTTCCATTCCTGGCATTTTACTGGGAGTGGGAGTGTCTGTGTCTGCAGGCAAAGTGTGTTACAATGTTGTCCTGACAGGCCTTTGTATGTGTGTGTGTCTCTCTCACTCCCTGTCTGTTTGTCTCTCTCACACCCTGGGCTGGATTTTACCTGACCCCCGACCTCAGTGGGTTGGTGGGGGGATTGTGGAAAATGCCTCTGGGAGAGGGCCGCAACGCACCCCGACGCCAGGAGCGCCCAGCCTGATACTACCAGCGGTGGCGAGGCCTCTTGGCAGTCACCCACTGCTCAGCAACGGGACCTCAATTTGAATATTTAAATAACTTAAAATGAGTGATTTAATTAAGCTCACGTCACTGCCTGATATCCCGCTGTGATCTTCAGCCCGGCGGCCGGCATTCCCACACTTTTGGATCCCTGTCCGGGGAAGTGAGGTGTAACACTGGTAGGGATGGGGAAGGAGGTAAGTTTATCAGTGCGGGGTTCGGCGGGGGGGGCGGTTTGTTGGGGCGAAGGGCAACGGGTTCAGATTGACGTCATGGGTGTGGGAGATGTTGGGAAGGGTTTTGTTTATGCAGTTTGGGGATTAATTTACTTGTTATTGAGTGGAGAGGGGCAAAAGGGATGTATTTATTTATTACAATTCAATTTACCTTTAAATATGTAAATTAGCCGGTAGGGCTGACAGCTCTTTAAAAATGGCATCAGCACCTGCGCACGAGCAGCTGAAGCCATTGTTGGCGATGGGCAGTCTGCCCACAGCATGTGATCAGGGGATGCAAATGAGCCGCCGCACAGAAGATTGCAGTGACTCTGGCGTGCAACTAGTGCGGGTGGGCAGCCATTTTATCATCTCACCGCCGAGATGATTATAAAATCCAGCTCCTTGTGTCTCTCTCACTCACTATGCGTGTGGGTGTCTCTCTCTCTCAATCCCTCTGTGTGTGTGTGTGTGTTTTTCACTCCCTCTGTGCGTGTGTCTCTCAATCCCCCTGTGTATGTGTGTGTTTTTCACTCCCTCTGTGCGTGTGTCTCTCAATCCCTCTGTGTATGTGTGTGTGTGTGTATGTATGTCTCTCTCTCACTCCCTCTGTGTGTGTGTGTCTGTCACTCCCTCTGTGTGTGTGTGTCTGTCACTCCCTCTGTGTGTGTGTCTGTCACTTCCTCTGTGTGTGTGTGTATGTCGTTCCTTTACTCCGTGTGTATGCCTCTCACTCCCTGTGTGTGTGTGTGTCGTTCTTTCACTCCCTCTGTGTATGTCTCTCACTCCCTCTGTGTATGTGCGTGTGTGTGGTTCTTTCACTCCCTATGTGTATGTCTCTCACTCCCTCTGTGTATGTGTGTGTGTGTCTTTCACTCCCTGTGTGTGTGTCTCTCTCAATCCCTCGTGTGTGTGTGTGTGTGTATGTCGTTCTTTCACTCCGTGTGTATGCCTCTCACTCCCTGTGTGTGTGTGTCGTTCTTTCACTCCCTCTGTGTATGTCTCTCACTCCCTCTGTGTATGTGCGTGTGTGTGGTTCTTTCACTCCCTATGTGTATGTCTCTCACTCCCTCTGTGTATGTGTGTGTGTGTCTTTCACTCCCTGTGTGTGTGTCTCTCTCAATCCCTCGTGTGTGTGTGTGTGTGTATGTCGTTCTTTCACTCCGTGTGTATGCCTCTCACTCCCTGTGTGTGTGTGTCGTTCTTTCACTCCCTGTGTGTATGTCTCTCACTCCGTCTGTGTGTGTGTGTGTGTGGTTCTTTCACTCCCTGTGTGTATGTCTCTCACTCCCTCTGTGTGTGTGTGTGTCTCTCTCTCTCGCACTCCCTCTGTGTGTATATGTGTGTGTGTGTGTGTCTCTCACTCCCTCTGTGTGTGCGTGTGTCTCTCACTCCCTCTGTGTGTATATGTGTGTGTGTGTGTGTCTCACTCCCTCTGTGTGTGCATGTCTCTCTCTCTCGCACTCCCTCTGTGTGTATATGTGTGTGTGTCTCTCACTCCCTCTGTGTGTGTGTGTGTGTGTCTCTCACTCCCTCTGTGTGCATATGTGTGTGTGTTTTTCTCTCTCTCTCTGTTTTTACTGGGATTGGAAATAAATAGGAGTTTCTTTCTTGCACTGTTTGTTGCACACAAGATTTAAAACGAGCTGATGGTTTCTGAGTCCCAGTTACAGGTGTCTGTTTAATGTTTGATCTGAAAGGATTGTATATAATGAATTTGCAGCTTCTAGAAACAGTTTTTTTGTTCCTGTACAGAACTTTCTGGTGCCTGCCTGACTGTTATCACTGTTTGAAGATTCATTGTGTTCAGTACTGCTTCCAGCTGCTTTTTGAGATACGGCTGCCTGTTCGCTGGTGTGAATGCACTGTCTGGCTTTATTTCATAATTCCTGTCATTGATAACACATAGAGGATTGATTACTGGAGATCACTGTGTGGATGGGCTTCACTATCGTCAGGTGGTGGTGTTTGTAAATGTATATTAACCTGTCCCTTTAATTGTTTGTTTTACAGACAGTAATACCTTGACTGCAGTGTTTCTGGCAACCTCTGGCACAACTGAATTACCTGAGTATGTTGGTGTGGGATTGATCAATGGAGTTCCAGTAACCTATTACGACAGTAACACCCACCACATAGTCCCCCGGCAGCAGTGGATGACAGACTTGTTTGATGCAGAGCACTGGGATTTTCTCACAAATCAAGCAAATAAACATTCTGCCATGGCAAAGGAGAATTTGAAAACGGTAATGAAGGGGACAAACCAGACATCCGGTAAGATCAGTGATGAAGACCTGTTTAATGGGTGCCAGACCTGGAATACAGCCACAAACTTAGGCTTCCAATACGGTGGGCAGATTAATTCCCTCCCAGAAGTGCACCATCTGGTTGCTGCATAGCATTGAGGGTGTAAGTTGGAAATATGTAAAATAATGAATCAAATATTTCAATAAGGGCCCTGTGCTTGTTGTAGAACCCTGTTTTCATATTGACCTACCTGGAGCTTGATTCATCACGTAACTCCCAGTGCTAATAGGCAGGAAGGATCCTTCAATGGGGCTTATTTAAAAGGATCATGCAGTATTTACAAGTTAGTTGCTGGTTAACTTCTGGGCATTTTTAGTCCTATTTTCTGATTTCATTCGGATGTCTGCAAATAAGTTTTTGCTGGTATAAAAACAGAAAATGTTGGAAATACGCAGCAGGTTTGGCAGCATCTGTGGAGAGAGAAACAGAGTTAATGTTTCAGGCCTTTCATCAGAATGAACTTTTGTTGATGCGGATCTGCTTTTGGCTGCATTGTTGCTTAGATGTTAGCTGTCATTGTTAATGGTTCTCTTTCCGTGGGTTCTGTCCCTCTCTCCTTCAAACCTACCGGCTTCACCCCTTGCAGCCCTGAAACTGGGCCTGGACAGCATAACCTGGGGCTGTCGAACTCACTGTGGCCCTCAACCTTTTTGCTCTGGGCTCCTTTCAGACTGTGACCTACCTGACATGCCGCAGTTTGCAGTCAACTGCTTTGTTGAGTGGGAGTGGCCCTCCCACTTTGTGTCATCTGCAAATTTAGCTACCCATGCCTTCGCTCCCCTCATCTAAGTCATTGATAGAAATTGTAAAAGGTTGAGGCCCCAGTACAGACCCCTGCGGGACTCCACTTGTCACATTCCTCCAATCAGAAAAGGACCCATTTCTGCATACTTTCTATTTTCTGCCAGTCAGCCAATCTTCCATCCATACTAATATGTTACCCCCAACACCATGAGCTCCTACCTTGCACAATAACCTTTTATGTGGCACCTTGTCAAATGCCTTCTGGAAATCCAAATACAGTATGTCAACAGACTCTGCTTTATCCAAAGCACATGTCACTCCTTCAAAGAACTCCAATAAATTGGTTAAATGTGATTTCCCTTTCACAAAGCCATGTTGACTATTCCCGATTACCTTGAGTTTTTCTAAGTGCCCAGCTATAGCCCCCTTAATAATCAATTCTAACACCTTCCCCATGACAGACGTCAAGCTAACTGGCCTATAGTTACCTGTTTTCTGTCTCTACTCCTTCTTGAATAGAGGGGTTATATTTGCTACTTTCCAGTCTGATGGAATCTAGCGAATTTTGAAAAATTAACACCAACACATCATCTACCTCATTAGCCACCTCTGTTAAGACCCTAGGATGAAGCCCATCAGGACCTGGGAACCTGTCAGCCCGCAGCTCCATCAGTTTGGTCAGTACCGCTTCCCTGCTGATTGTAATTTCACCAAGTTCCTCTCTTCCTTTTACCTCCTGATTTACAGCAATTGTCGGAATGTTTTTAGTATCCTCTACAGTGAAGACAGAAGCAAAATATTTGTTCATTTCATCCTCCATTTCCTTATTATCCACTATTAACTCCCCATTCTCACTCTCCAGAGGACCAACACTCACTTTACTTACTCTTTTCCTTTTTAAATACCTGTAGAAACTCTTGCTATCCGTTTTTTCATTTCTAGCTAGCTTCCTCTAATACTCTAATCTCTTTCTCCTGATTAACCTTTTAGTCATTCTCTGCCATTCTTGATATTCTGACCAATCATCTGACCTGCCACTCATCTTTGCACAATGATATGCTTTTTCCTTAACTTCTTTAGTTCTCTCTTAGAATTTGGCTGCAGTCAGGTGGGGAGTTGAACAGCAGGAACCATCCATGTCACACCACGTGGCTGTAACAAATTGGGAGCTCAAAGCCAGGATCTGAACCGCCAGACAAATGAGAGATTTGGAAAATGGGAGGAAAGCTGACCTCTAAAATTGTGGAAAAATAAACAAACAGGTTTTCTTGTATTCTTCTGTTTTTTTTTCTACTGTGCTAGAAACAAAAGAGATGGCCACATTTAATGCTGAGGAGTTTGTAGAGTTGGGAGAGATATCCCATGATAAGTTAAACAAATTAATTATTGAAGATTTAAAAAGCTTAGCTACAGAGGTGGGAATCACTTTAAGGCAAAAAGCAAGGAAATCTGAACTTGAGTATTGTTGAAAATAGAGACATGTTGTCGAAGCTTTTTGTCTTGCACTCATCAAGACAATCCACAATAATACCAATGTAAGGGGAAGCAACAACTTTATACTGTATGAGAAGAGAGTGCTGATTGGTTGGCAAGTGAATTCTGATTGGTAGAGGTGTTGCCATGGAGAATGCACCAGTGTATGACTGACAGTTAACTGTCAAGCTTTGTTTGGAACTTAATCCAGGCAATTTGACTCTGTTCAAGGTATTGCTCTGAGGAATGAACCAGCGAATGGCTGTCACTTATTTTGTTCAGTTGAAACAAGTGCAATGTTTGGACATGTTCTTTCTGTCTGCAAAAGAACAGGGTCCTGTGTATTAATATATGTAGCTTCTAGTATGTGCGAGCCCTGCTGACAATCTTAAATTAGTTGTCAGAATAATTCTTATCATACTGAGGTGAATTTGAGCGCAGGATAGAGCACATTAAGACGTATGAGGAAATGATTACATGCAGCTACGTATTCAAATATCGCAAACGTATCATCTTCATATTGGAAAAATGCAAGAGTTAGGAGTTTAGGTGTCATTCCCTTGAAGACACATTTCTCATGGAACACAACAAAGATGTTTGGGAGAGCTGGGCCTAGAGGGGATCCCATGGCAACACCATCTATTTGGGCATACATAGTGTAATTAAAACTGAATTCAACTGTTGCCAAGTTCATAAGTTCAGTGAATACTGATTCATGCAATAGTGGTGGGTCTAGATCACCATGATATAGTGCTGTAGCGCAAATATCTATGGCTTCCTTAAGTGGTACATTGGTGAATAGGCTAGCAATGTCAAATGAGCACATGGACAAGGCATTGTTATCAATATGCAAGTCCTGTATGGTCTTCGCAAATGTGAAGGAATCCTTCACCGTGTCTGTGGAGAACTTGCTCAAAACTGGTTCTACCAATTCACCCAAACATTTGGCCAATTCATGTTGTGCAGAACTGGTCATTGATAAGATAGGGTATAGTCTTGGGCAGCCCATACATACATGGACACAACAAGCCGTGAGGACAAACCCTGTCACATGTGTCACTCGGCAGCTCATTACTCTTACACATGTCCAGAAAGGGTTTTAAACTGACCTGGTGAAAGGTCTAGCAAGCCATTTTAAACTTACCCCTGAACTAGCAGATGACAGCATGGAGCCACAGTGACTGAAAAAATCAATCCAGCTAGAAAAGATGAAAAAAGGAAGAAATACAGTTTCAATTTCAAAAGGAAAAAGAGGAAAGAAAGTTTTAGTTGAAAAGGGAAGTGATGCAGTTTCAGAAGGAAAAAAAGAGGAAAGAGAGATGCAAAGAGAGAAAGCAGCCAGAAGGTTTAAGTTACAGAGACTAAAGGCCCAAAATGAAAATGCTACCAACCACTCAATCCTTGTCCCCAATTCAAAGCAAAACTTTGATGTGCTGAGACACTCAGGACTAGTGCCGAAATTTAATAAGGAGGTGTTTGAGTTATATTTTATCTCATTTGAGAATATAGCTACCAGGCTAAAATGGCTGAAAGAATTTTGGCCTCTCAGTTTTGGGTGAATCAGTTTGGGTGAAAATTAGGAATAGCAGGAGTCAGAAAACATTGGTGGGAGTAGTTTACAGACCCCCGAATATAGTATATACTATATTATAATATAGTTATATTACTGGACAGAGCATTAAACGGGAAATTATTGCAGTGTGTAAAAAAGGTAATGTATTAATTGTGGGGGACTTTAATCTGCATATAGACTGGGACAATCAAATTGGCAACATTGGTCTAGAGGATGATTTTGTAGAATGTTTTCATGACAGTTTCTTGGAGCAATATGTAGAACCGACTAGGGATCAAGCTATCTTAGATCTCATATTGTGTAATGACACAGGGCGAATAAGCCATATCATAATAAAATATCCACGGGAAAGTGTGACCATAATCCCATTGAATTTCATGTTAAGTTTGAAAGTGACACATATCAATCACAAGCAATAATCCTAAACAAAGCCAATTACGAAGATATGAGGGGAGAACTGGCTAAGGTTAATTGGGTAAATAAACTGGAAGGTACGGTGATAAATGAACAGTGGGAAACATTTTAAGAAAAAATTCAAAGGGTTTAACAAAAGTACGTTCCGTTCAAAAACAAAAACCAGTCAAGAAAGACCCATCCATACATCACTCAGGATGTTAATGAGTGCATTAGACTAAAAGAGGAGGCTTACAATGTTGCAAAAAACAGTAACAAGTCTGAGGATTGGGAGTGTTTTAGAAACCAGGAAAGGGCAACCAAAAGGTTGATAAAAGGGAAAAAATAGAATGAGAGTAAACTAGCCAGCAATATAAAAACATTGTAAGAGCTTTTATAAGTACATGAAAAGGAAGAGAGTAGCGAAAGTAGATGTTGGCCCCTTCGAGGCAGAGACAGGAGAAATCATCATGGGAAATGAGGAAATGGCAGAGGCATTGAATACATATTTTGTGTTCGTCTTCACAGTAGAAGACACAAGTTCCATACCAGAAATAGGCAGGAACATAGGAGCTAAAAAGAGTAAGGAAATTGATATCAGCCAAGAAAAAGTATTGGAGAAACCTGAGGAACTAAAATCTGACAAGTCCACAGGACCATACAGTCTACACCCTAGGGTTCTAAAAGAGATAGCTGCAGAAATAGTGGATGTACTGGCTATGATTTTCCAGAATTCCTTAGATTCAGGAATAGTCCCATCAAAATGGAAGTTGGCAAATGTTACACTGCTTTTCAAGAAAGGAGGTACAAAGAAAACAGGGAACAGGCCAGTTAGCCTAACATCAATCATTGGGAAGATGCTGGAAACTATTGTTCAAGAAGTCTTAACATTGCACTTGGAAAAGCATAGTATGATTAGAACAAGTCAGCATGGTTTTACTAAAAGGAGATCCTGTTTGACAAATTTATTAGAGATTTTTGAGGATGTAACTAGTAGGGTAGATAAAGGGGAACCAGTAGATGTAGTATACCCGGATTTCCAAAGGACATTTGTTAAGGTCCCATATAAAAGATTAACAAGCAAGATAAGGGTTGTTCACTTTGGTTGTAAAAATAGAAAAGAAGAATATTTTTTAAAAGGTGTGAAACTGGTAAGTGTTGCTGTTCAGAGAGACATGTGGGCACTTGTACAAGGAACGCACAAAGTTAACATGCTGGTACAGCAGGCTATTAGGAAGGCAAATGGCATGTTGGCCTTTATTGCAAAGGGATTGGAGTACAGGAATAAAAACGTCTTACTAACATTTTACTGGGCTTTGGTGAGACCGCACCTGGAATACTGTGTGCAGTTTTGGTCTCCACATTTAAGAAAGGATATACATGCACTGGAGGCAGTGCAGCGAAGATTTACTAAATTGGTCCCTGGGATGAGGGGGTTGTCCTGTGATGAGAGGCTGAATAAATTGGGCTTATATTCTCTGGAGTTTAGAAGAATGAGAGGCGATCTGATTGAGACATACAAGATTCTGAAAGGGCTTGATAGGGTAGAAGCTGAGAGATTGTTCCCACTGGTCAGGGAATCTAGAACACGGGGACACAGTCTCAGGATAAGGGGCTGATCATTCAGGACTGAGATAAGGAGAAATTACTGCACTCCAAGGGTTGTGAATCTGCAGAATTCTCTACCCCAGAGGGTTGTTGATGCTCCATCATTGAATATATTTAAGGCTGGGATAGATAGATTTTTGGTCTCGCAGAGAATCAAGGGATATAGGGAGTGGACAGAAAAGTGGAATTGAAGCCCAAGATCAGCCATGATAGTATTGAGTGGCAGAGCAGGCTCAGTGGGCCATATGGTCTAGTGTTCTTGAGTTCCTTACAAGGTGTTATGTCAATGCGTTTTGTTGAAAATATTCTTTGGTCCACTGACAGGAGATCTGAATTTATATTCTTTTTGGAGAAATTTAGAAAGGACATTTTAAAAAGGGTTAACTGCTAGCAGCTTAAGATGATGGCCTAGTTTACAACACTGTAACCTGTGAGGAGGAGTCAAAATGTCTGTGCATTTCCCAGCAAGAACCAAGACCCATGGAGTTTAAAGAAACTAACTGTTCTTTTCAGAAATACTGCTCACTCCTATGTTTGAGTGACTGTCACATGACAACCCCTCCCCATCTGTGGTTTTAAGCTGGTGTTTTTCTCTACAGCAGATGAGAAGCAACTGGACTCTGACATGAGCAGACCCTGAATGGGTCTCTCTCTCTCTCTGTCCATTCCACTTTGAAAGCTTTCAAATCCTGCTTGTTGACTGACCACCTTTGTACACTCCGGCTACAATCAGAAACCCTGCTGGAGGAAATCATCCGCATCGCTATCTCCAAGAAACCCATCAAATCAGTCATCTATCTCTTCAAGCAAAAAGCTTCAGGTCCACCAAATTCAGCTAGAAGCCAGATGAATCACCAAACTTCACAGACTGTGTACCTTTTTTTATGGACTCTAACTCAACCAATCTATCTTTCCCCACTCTAACCTATTTGTGTGTGTGTAAACATCTAGTGTGTATGCATGTGTGTGAAGGTTCGAGTGTTGTTTATTATTTTAACAGTTCGGTTTAGGTATAATAAAGTTTTTTTAAATTCATTCATGGGATGTGGGCATCGCTGGTCAGGCCAGCATTTATTGCCCATCCCTAATTGCCCTTGAGAAGGTCGTGGTGAGCTGCCAGTCCATGTGGGGTAGGTACACCCACAGTGCTGTTAGGAAGGGAGTTCCAGGAGTTTGACCCAGCGACAGTGAAGGAACGGTGATATAGTTCCGAGTCAGGATGGTGTGTGACTTGGAGCGGAACTAGCAGGTGGTGGTGTTCCCATGCATTGGCTGCCCTTGTACTTCCAGGTGGTAGGGGTCACGGGTTTGGAAGGTGCTATCTCAGGAGCCTTGGTGCATTTCTGCAGTGCATCTTGTAGATGGTACACACTGCTGCCACTGTGCGTCGGTGGTGGAGGGAGTGAATGTTTGTGGATGGGTTGCCAATCAAGCGGGCTGCTTTGTCCTGGATGGTGTTGAGCTTCTTGAGTGTTGTTGGAGCTGCACCCATCTAGGCAAGTGGAGAGTATTCCATCACATTCCTGACTTGTGCCTTGTAGATGGTGGACAGGCTTTGGGGAGTCAGGAGGTGAGTTACTCGCCTCAGGATTCCTAGCCTCTGACCTGCTCTTGTCGCTATGGTATTTATATGGCAACTCCAGTTCAGTTTCTGGTCAATGGTAGCCCCTAGGATATTGATAGTGGGGGATTCAGCAATGGTAATGCCATTGAATGTCAAGGGGAGATGGTTCGATTCTCTCTTGTTGGAGATGGTCATTGTCTGGCACTTGGGTGGCGCGAATGTTACTTGCCACTTATCAGCTCAAGCCTGGATATTGTCCAGGTCTTGCTGCATTTCTACACGGACTGCTTCAGTATCTGAGGAGTCACAAATGGTTTTGAATATTGTGCAATCGTCAGTGAACATCCCCACTTCTGACCTTATGATTGAAGGAATGTCATTGATGAAGCAGCTGAAGATAGTTGGGCCTAGGACACTACCCTGAGAAACTCCTGCAGTGATGCCCTGGAGCTCAGATGATTGACCTCCAACAACCACAACCATCTTCCTTTGCGCTAGGTATGACTCCAGCCAGTGGAGGTTTTTCCCCATGATTCCCATTGACCTCAGTTTTGCTAGGGTTCCTTGATGCCATACTCGGTCAAATGCTGCCTTGATGTCAAGAGCAGTCACTCTCACCTCACCTCTTGAGTTCAGCTCTTTTGTCCATGTTTGAACCAAGGCTGTAATGAGGTCAAGAGCTGAGTGGCCCTGGCGGAACCTAAACTGAGCGTCACTGAGCAGGTTATTGCTAAGCAAATGCCGCTTGATGGCGCTGTTGATGACACTTTCCATCACTTTACTGATGATTGAGAGTAGGCTGATGGGGCTGTAATTGGTCAGTTTGGACTTGTCCTTTTTGTGTACAGGACATACCTGGGCAATTTTCCACATTGGTGGGAAGATGCCAGTGTTGTAGCTGTACTGGAACAGCTTGGCTAGGGGCGCAGCAAGTTCTAGAATACAGGGCTTCAGTACTATTGCCGGAATATTGTCAGGGCCTATCGCCTTTGCAGTATCCAGTGCCTTCAGTTCACCTCTTTCTTTGTTAATTCAAGAAAACCTGTCCAATTAGTTCTTGTTATGATCATTGCAAGTAAGTATTCAAACACCTACTGAATTGGCCAGTACATTCACTTTGAAAAAGAATTAAATCTGTTGTGGGCTATCAAGGAGAAGGAAAAGAGGGAAGCCCTTCACTTCAACCCCTGCTCACTTGACTGCAACAAAGGTGAGTTCGTGGGTAGAGCTCATGAAGCTTTTTCCATGTTATCAGAGGAATGTTCCTCTGATTATGAACAAACTAAAACTGCAATTCTAAATGCATATGAGCTGCTACCAGAAGCATATAGACAGAAATTTCGACACACCTAAAAAAGACTCACACAGACTTACATTGAATTCGAAAGAAATAAACATATGGCTTTTGATCGCTGGATACGATCTCTCAAGTTAGAAAATTTGAGAGAAGTGCTGTTGCTGGAAGAGTTCAAAAATAGCATCCCAAGTAGTTTAAAACTCACACTGAAGAACAATGAATTCACAGGGTGAGGGAAGTCGCCACCATGGCAGATGACTTTGAACTCATACATAAATCCTTTATTCAGGGAAAAACCTTTCGTGATAATTCCCAGAGATTTGGTAAGGGTAGAAAGTGCCAAAGTGCTAGCAGATGGAGTGTTAGCGAGAGGGAAACAAAAGGTGAGCACACAAGAAGCCTTCGAATAGTAAGGAAGAAAATGCAGAGGGCAGGAATATATACCACATACCTGTGTGTTCCCATTGCAGCAAAACAGGGCATAGCAAAGCTGACTGCTGCAAGTTAAAGAGAATGCAATTAATCTTGTAGGCGTGCACAAGGTTAACAAAGCAAAGGGTGCCCTGGCAGATCCAACTGTGGCCCTAGCCTTGAGAAAGAACTCCACAAAGAATATTGACATAGGTATGGGCGAAGTAGAGAAAATTCCTGCAGAATATCAGGATTTTGTTTTAAAAGGAACGGTGTCTCCATACCCCTCTAGTGAGGCAGGTCAACCCATTGTCCTGCTTTAAGACACAGAGGCCATGCAGTCCCTTATGCTGAGTAAAGGAATGACCTTCCCCCCTCCAGAGAGCTCATTAAAAGAGAAGGTTCTGGTAAAAGGAATTGAAGAAGAATACATGTTTGTACCCCTGTATTGGGTCCACTTGCAACGTGACCTGGTTTCTGAGCCAGTTACTATAGGAATTTTCCCTCGTCTACCTGTGGCTGGTATCGACCTGCTATTCGGCAATGATTTGGCTGGAGGTAAGGTAGTCGCAGCCCCAGTGATATTAGATCAACTAAATGACGCCAAGGATACAGAGCAAATTCAGGAGGAAGTCCTTGGAATCTTTATTTCCTATGCGGTAACAAGGGCCATAGCCAAGCAAACTCCCCCAGAGAGAGCTGAACCAGAAAATCAGCGCAATGATTCAGCGGTCTGGCCAGCTGAAACATTTTTCGGAGATTTAGGGACAGGAAATGGCAGACCCTCCATAATTAAAGCCTAAAAAGCAGACCCTGGTTTTAAAAAGATAGCACAGGCAGCTTATTCCGAGGCAGACACAGAGAAGCTGCCTGAGTGTTACGATTTAAAAAATGAAATGGAGAACCCCACAATGACTCGCGGAGGAGGAGTAGTTCATCCATGTTCTGGTGCTGCTGCCCCTGAAGGACAAACCATTAAAGACCAGGTTTAGTAGCCCATGTAGTGTAGGGAAAAAGATGAATGAGGTAAACCAACCTTCCTGAATCTCTGGGAATTATCATGAAAGGCTCTTCCCTGAGTAGTGTTTATGTGTGAATTCGAAGTCATCTGCCATGGTGGCGGCTTCTCTCACCCTGTGAATTCTTTGTTCCTCTATGTGCGTTCTTATATTACTTGGTATGCTACTTTTGAACTCTTCCAGCAACATCTCTAACACTTCTGACAGAAGGAAGAAACAAAAAGTGTGTAATATTAACAGGGTGAAAAGATACTACAGTCAGGAGCTAGACAGATAAATGAGTGTGTGCCAGAAGTATACATAATAGAGGAAGAAAGCAGAAGTAGTGAGGACGAACTGGACGAAGACAAGAACCCTAAAAACTCGAAAATTGAACCTACCTACTGCTAAATTGAAAAACTCCAAAATTTTAAAGGAATTAGTCACAATGCTGGACTATCTCTCTGAAAACAGAGACAGGACCTAATCACATTATTAAAAGGAGAGACCCCACCAATAAAACAGAACCCCTATAGATTGAACCCAAATAAGCGAGCTCAGGCCCGCCAAGAAATTCAGTACATGCATGAAAATTATTGAATGGAACCCAGAGTGTCTGGAGCTCTCCTATATTATTGGTTCCGAAACCTGATGGTACAACCGGCTCTGTATTGATTACCACAAGGTCAATGCAGTTAAAAAAAAACAATTCATACCCAATCCCCCATATCAAAGACTGCATAGAACAGCTAGGAAATTCCATCTACACCAGCAAGATAGACTTATTGAAAGGATACTGTACCATTTTTATTAAGGAATGCTTTGCTGGTTCAAAAATCTGTCCAATCTTCTGACTTGCCACTAGTCTTCTCAGACTTGTACAGTGTTTCTTTTAATTTGATACTATCCTTAACTTCCTTATTTAGCCACACATGATGCACCCTTCTCAAAGAGTCTTTCTTTCTCACTGGGATAAATCTTTGCTGAGAGTTATTAAATATCACCTTAAAAGTCTGCCACTGCATCTCTACTGTTTTACCTTCTAACCTAGTATTCCAGTTCACTTTAGCCAACTCTGCCTTCATACCCTTATAATTACCTTTATTTAGGTTTAGAACACTAGTCTTAAACCCACACTTCTCACTTTTAAATTGAAATTCTATCATGTTATGATCACGGTCGCCTAGAGGCTCCTTTACTACAAGGTTATTGATTAATCCTGTCTAATTGCACATTACAAGGTATAAAATAGCCTGCTCCCTGGTTCACGCTGGAACATACTGCTCTAAGAAATTGTCCGGAATACACTCTATGAACTCATTTTCCAGGCTACCTTTGCCAATCTGATTTACTCAACCTGCACGTAGATTAAAGTCACCCATGATTATTGCAGTACCTTTCTTACATGTCCCATTTATTTCTTCCTGTGTACTCTGTCCTACAGTGTAGCTAGTGTTAGGGGGGTCTGTAAACTACTCCCGTAAGTGATCTCTTCCCATTCCTATTTCTTATCTCTACCCAAACTGATTCTACGTCGTGCTCTTTTGAACTAAGGTCATCTCTCACTACTGAACTAATGTCCTCCTGAATTAACAGAGCTACTCGACCACCTTTTCCTCACTTCCTGTCTTTCCGAAATGTCAAATACCTTTCTATATTCAGGTCCCAGCATTGGTCACCTTGCAACCATGTCTCTGTAATGGCTATCAGATCAAACATATCTATTTCTATCAGTGCTAACAATTCATCCATTTTGTTATGAATGCTGCGTGCATTCAGATACAGAGCCTTTAACTCTGGTCTTTTTACCTTTTCTGTAATCTCTGGCCTTATCTACTGGTGCACTCTTAAGTTTGCATGCTCTGATCCTTCCAGTCACACTCTGGTTATCATTACCCAATTTGCTACCCTGCTCTGTTACCTTGTTGTCTGCCTTTACTTTACCAAATCTCCCCTCACGTGAGTCCTCTCCCGCCCCCTCACTATTTATTTTAGAGCTCTCTCTGCCGCCCTAGTTATACGACTCGCCAGAACACTGGTCCCAACAGGGTTCAGGTGAAGACCATCTCAATGGTACAACTCCCACTTTCCTCATTACTGGTGTCAGTGCCCCATGAATCAAAACCTATTTCTCCCAGACCAGTCTTTTAGCCACACATTCATATCGCTAATCATATTTACCCTGCTCCAATTTGCTCGTGGCTCAGGTAATAATCCAGACATTATTACCTTTGAGGTTCTGATTTTTAATTTACCCCCTAGCTGCTCATAATCCTCAAGCAGAACCTCTTTCCTAGTTCTATCTTTTGTCATTGGACCAAGACAACTGCATCCTTCTCCTTCCCACTGCAAGTTCCTCTCCAGCCCTGAGCAGATGTTCCGAACCCTTAAATCAGGCAGGCAACACAGCCTCTGGACTCTTGCTCTCAGCTACAGAGAACTGTGTCTATCCCCCTGACTATATTGTCCCCTACCACCACTACATTCCTATTTACTCCTCCTGCTTGAGTGGTCTGTTTGCTCATCCATCTTGCAGCCCCTGCTCTCATCCATACAAGCTGCAAGAAACTCAAACCTGTTGGACAATTGCAAAGGCTGGAAACCAGGTGATCTCAAGTAAACACGACGGGTGGTTTGACTTAAGAGCTATTCTTTGTTGTGACAAGACAGAATTTATGACTAACATGAGACTTACCTGAAAAAAAAAGTTTAGTTTCATTTTGAACTGTTAAAAGCCAGTGGGTGTGGACTAAAGCAGGCAGTTGGAATCTGCATATGGACCTGCCAGGAGTTCAGAAGAAAACTGTTACCTCTCTTTCAAGAATCCCTGCTCTTGAAAAGCAAAAGCCTGTATGAAGTGGTGCCTTTGCCTCCTGCATTTTTGAAGAAACCCTGAATATTTGTAGAAATCTTGCGTCTTCAAATGAGCTTTGTATCAAATGTGTGTGAGAACTGACACCTATTGCTGCACACCTGATGGAAGACCTATGTGAAGCCTTCTGCAGTTGAATTTCTTTGAACACCTACCCAAAGCAGACTGTTCCTCAACCACATCTGGAAAGACTCCTAGTGGCCACCAACTATTCGACTTTGGGACACCTAGCCAAATCAAAGGACTTCCTTCCATATCTTTCCAGGCTAAGTTTTTTTTTATCCTTCCATTTCTTTGTAATGGCTGCAAACAAAAATCTCTTTTTTCCTGGTTAACCGGTTTTTGGATGTGTGAGTGTGTGTGAGGGCTAGGTTATAAAAAATACGCAGCTTTAATATTTTAATTCGCATATATATATATATATATATATATCAATATAAGTATATATATACTTCATTATTGGTTAAGACTTGATTTTATAATAAACAGATAATTTTGTTGTTTATTAAAGAAACCTGGTTGGTGTGCTTTATTCTGGGGACAAACAGAGTATCTCATTGGCTGTTTCAGTAAGTGGGAAAAATTATTGATATGCTGTGACCTGTGGAGAAGCAGGACTGAATTAACAGTGCTCTCTTCCCACCTTGGTCATAACACTACTACTAATAAAACCTTAATAAATTACCTGGGTTTCAGAAAATTCTTATTCTATTTCAATTAATGTTAGACTTACCTTGATTAAAATCCCTGAGTTTGGATAAGAGAAAAAGAGAAAATGCTCAACAACCAAAGAACCTACCCTCTTTGCTGTGACATCACACTCCAGTTTATTTTGGAATGCTCTGAACCCCCCACCCCCTACTCCTCCCACAGCTCTTCAAACTCTTGCCACTGTCTCTAGGATATCCTCTATTTCTCGGAAGCTACTGGTGTCTTCTACAGCAATTGTGAGCTGAAAAATGGTAGAAAAAGAAGCACCTCTTTCCCTCTCTGCACCAACTTCCCACATGAACCAAATTCCGAACTACACACTCTGTCTACGTCTCACTCAGGTATATTCTCCTCTCCACGTGTCCCCAGCTGCCATGGCAGGATTAGAACCCCTGTCCCTAGGGCATTAGCCAGAGTCACTGGATTACTAGTTCAGTAACAGCCCTCAGAGAGATTTATTATTGTAATTGTATTGAGGGGACGTAGACAGGTTAAGTGAGTGGGAAAGAACATGGCAGAAGGAATACAATGTGGAAAAATGTGAAGTTATCCACTTTGGTACGAAAAACAGAAATGAAGAGTATTTATTAAATGGTGAGAGATTGGGAGGTGTTGATGTCCAGAGAAACCTGGGTGTCCTTGTTCATGAGTCACCGAAAGCTATCATGCATGTCCAGCAAGCAATTAGGAAGGCATATGGTGTGTTGGCCTTTATTGCAAGAGGATTTGAGTACAGGAGTAAAGAAGTCTTGCTGCAATTGTACAGAGCCTTGGTGAGACCACACCTGGAATGTTGTGTACAGTTTTGTTTTCCTTACCAAAGGAAGGATATACTTGCCTTAGAGACAGTGCAACAAAGGTTAACCAGACTGATTCCTGGGATGACAGGATTGTCCTTTGAGGAGAGATTGAGGAGACTGGGCCGGTAATCTCTAGAGTTTAGAAGAGTAAGAGATGATCTCATTGAGGCTATAATATTCTTACAGGGCTCGACAGGATAAAGGCAGAAAGGAGGTTTCCCTTGGCTGGGGTGGAAGGGAGTCTGGAACCAAGGGACACAGTCTCAGAATAAGGGGTAAACCATTTAGGACTGAGATGAGGTGGAATTTCTGCACTCAGAAGATGGTGACTCTTTGGAATTCTCTACCCCACAGGGCTATGAAGGTTCAGTCATTGAGCATATTCAAGGCAGAGATCAATAGATTTCTATATATTAAACATATCAAGGGATATGGGGATAGTGTGGGAAAATGGCATTGAAGTAGAAGACCAGTCATGATCTATTTGAATGGTGGAGCAGATTTGAGGGACCAAATGGCCTACTCCTGCTCCTATTTCCTATGTTCCTAATACTGAGCCCACAGAGGGATATGTTGCTGTAATACTGAGCACAGGAAGGATCCACTACTGTAATATTGAGCGCATGAAGGATCTATTACTATAATACTGAGCTCACAGAGGGATCTATTGCTGTAATCCTGTGCCCACAAAGAGATCTGATACTGTAATATTAAATGAATGGAAGGATCTATTGCTGTACTACTGAGCCCACAAAGCAATCTATTGCTGTACTACTGAGCCCACTGAGAGATCAATTACTTTAGTATTGAGCCCACAATGAGATTCAGTAAGGTAATAAAGAGACTTTTTCCATTAACAATCAATTTTTGATTTTCTGTTGACTGTTGACAGGAATTCACACTTTCCAATGGATAAGAACTGTTGAGATCACTGACAACGGCTCCATTAAGAGATCGATGCGTGTTGGATTTGATGGAAAGGATTATATTAGTTTAGAACCTGACAGAATGAAATGGGTTGCAACCAATCAGAATGCAGTGAAGACCAAGGAGAAATGGGATTCTGATGAATCCTGGAACAAGTATTGGAAATGGTATTTGGAAGTAGAACTTGTTGAACGTTTAAAACTACGTTTACACTTTGGAAAGGAATATTTCCAAAGGAAAGGTATTTATTTCAGTTTTTACCCCATGTTCTGATCTAACATCACTGATCTATGAATCCATTATCCTGTTCCATTCAGTGTCTGTGTATTGTTTGTGTTTTTATCCTTTCCCATTACAGTTCAGCCTGAAGTGTTCATCTCCAGAAGTGACCCCAATAGTCAGTACAAGCCGTTCACTCTCTCCTGCCTGGTTACTGGATTTTATCCTGTAGACATTGAGGTGAACTGGCTAAGGAATGGAGAGGTAATGTCTGAGAGCCAATCCTCGGGGGTGCGACCGAACCACGATGGGACTCATCAGATCCAGAAAGAGATTGAAATAAATGTTGGGGATGAGGATCAATACTCCTGTCAAATTGATCACAGCAGCCTGGCAGAGGCCAAGCTCTCTCAGTGGGGTAAGGAACTGCCCTGGATGTGTGTGAGAGGAGAGACAGAGAATGAGAGAGAGAGTGGGTGTGAGCGAGAGGGGAGAATGAATGAGATATAGATTGTAATGGACAGGAGAAACTGAGACTGTGGCAAGGAAACAGATTCAAAAAAAGAAAGGAAGAGTGAAACTGGGGAAATTAAAATGAAAGACATCACCAAGCAAGCCATATATTGTACATAAAAACAAGAAATGCTGGAAATACTCAGCAGGTCTGGCAGCATCTATGGAGAGAGAAGCAGAGTTAACATTTCAGGTCAGTGACCATTCATCAGAAGCCATAATTTGTCATGTTTGATGATTTTCCCATGTTTGGCTGCAGGAGTTTTGAACTGACTTACATTGCTATGTTGCTGTTGAAGTAAATTCAGCAGACAAGTGGTTAAATCCACCCAGCGAACAAGCTTTCAAGGAAAGCTTGGTCGATCAGCAACTGGGGTTTGATAAAGTGGCTGTCAGAATTGTGTTTTTCACAAACCACATCAGTTGGAGACAAAGAGGATTCCTTGCTACTTTGCTGACAAACACACATCCAATATTACGATGGCCTCAACCCCCAGAGCAAATCACGAGGTGGCTGCTCGGAGCCCAGAAAATAGAAGGTGGGGCAAGTTTAAAGGCAAGCAGCTGGTGTGTGTTCTTCTTTTGTCTTCAGGCGAGGAGATTGTAACTTGCTATCACTTTACTAAATCAGTAACTAGTTAACTAATCAATAAATAATAAGCTTTGATAAACATGGCAGGACAGGTGGTGTACTGTAATGGCAACATGTGGGAGTTTGTGGAAAGCATAGCGATCCCGGAGAACCATAACTGCACTAAGTGTCTGCAGCTTGACCAACTTTGGCTCAGAGTTGTTGAAATGCTATCCAAACTGCAGACATTGCAGGGCATCAGGGAGAGGGAGAGTTACCTGGACCCTTTATTCGGGAGACAGTCATACCCCTTAGGTTAAGTAGAACTTTGAAGTTGGTCAATGATCAGGGACAGGAGGCTGTGACTACGAGTCAGGCAGGTATGGGGATCCAGGATGTAGTGAGAGAGCCCCAGCCCTTGACTTTGACCAACGGGTACGAGGTATTTACTACCTGTGTAGATGAGAACAAGTACTGCAGGGTGGATGGGCAAGCTGCAATAGGGCACTTAAGTTGGGGGAGTGAAAAGGAACGTGGTAACGATAAGGGACCGTATAGTCAGGGGGATTTATACTGTTGCTGAAGCAGTTTGAGGAGTTAGGCTCCAAATCAAAATACAGAATCTCAAAGGTTATAATTGGCATGTGGTCAAGCAGATTAGACAATTAAATGCATAGCTCAAAGCGTGGTGTGGGAAGAAGGGGGTTTCAATTCATGGGGTCAGTACTGGGCAAAGAGGGAGCTGTTCTGTTGGGATGAGCTTCACTTAAACCAGGCTGCGATCAGTTTCCTGGTGAATAGTATATCTGGGGCTCTGGATAGGGCTTGAAACTAAAAAGGAAGGGAGAATTCAGGTGAAGGAAGATTTAGAAATCTAAACAGAAAAGACCAGACAGTCATACAGTACAGTAATTTGGGTAAAGACAAGCAGAGTGGGACAGGAAAGGACAGAGCACTTAACGGTAATAACGCATCAGAGAATAAGGTTCATGCAAAGAATAGTTTAAAAAAAAAGTTAACGGCTCTTGATCTGAATGCACAAAGCAGTCATAATAAGGTAAATGAACTCATGGCATGAATAGAGATAAATGATTTTGTTCTAATCACTGTTACAGAGACACGGTTACAAGTTGACCAAGATTGGGAAATACATTTTCCAGGGCACACAAAATTTCAAAAAAGTCACAGAATGGAAAAGGAGGAGGTGTAGTCCTGATAATAAGGACAGTATTGAGATAGGACCTTGGCTCAGAGGATCAGGAAGTAGAATCATTAGAGGTGGAGATTAGGAATAACAAGGGTCAGAAAATGCTCATGGGAGTAGTTTATAGGCCCCCTAACCGTAGTTATATTATTGGCAAGAGTATTAAGCAAGAAATAATTGATGTCTGTAACAAAGGCAATTTAATAATTGTGGAGGACTTTAATCTTCATATGGACTGGACAAATCAAATTGGCAAAGGTAGTCTAGAAGATGGCTTTGTAGAATGCCTTCCAGGAAGAATACATTGTGGAACCAAACTAGGAGTAAACCTATTTTATTTCTAGTATTGTGCAATGAGGCAGGTTTACTTAGTAATCTCAGAGTAAATGATCATCTGGGAAAAAGTAATAATCAGACAATTAACTTCCATCTTAAGTTTGAAAGTGACATGTCCAGTCCCAAACAAAAATCTTAAACTTCAACAAAGCCAATTACAGAAGACAAATAGACTAATAGGGATGGTGGTAAATAAACAGAGGGAAACATGTAAAGAAACTATTCAAAATGTGCAAAATTAATTTCAATTATAAAGAAAATCAGCAAGGGGATGGGGAATGGGCTGGTCAGACCCGAGATACTGGGACTGGGGGGTGGGGATGGGCTGGTCAGACCTGAGACACAGTGACTGGGGGATGGGGGAAGGGCTGGTCAGACCTGAGACACAGTGACTGGGGGGTGGGGATGGGCTGGTCAGACCTGAGACACAGTGACTGGGGGATGGGGGAAGGGCTGGTCAGACCTCAGACACAGTGACTGGGGGATGGGGGAAGGGCTGGTCAGACCTGAGACACAGTGACTGGGGGATGGGGAATGGGCTGGTCAGACCCGAGATACTGGGACTGGGGGATGGGGATGGGCTGGTCAGACCTGAGACACAGTGACTGGGGGATGGGAGATGAGCTGGTCAGACCTGAGGCACAGTGACTGCGGGATGGGGGAAGGGCTGGTCAGACCTGAGACACAGTGACTGGGGGATGGGGAATGGGCTGGTCAGACCCGAGATACAGGGACTGGGGGATGGGGATGGGCTGGTCAGACCTGAGACACAGTGACTGGGGGATGGGAGATGAGCTGGTCAGACCTGAGACACAGTGACTGGGGGATGGGGGAAGGGCTGGTCAGACCTGAGACACAGTGAGTGGGGGATGGGGAATGGGCTGGTCAGACCTGAGACACAGTAACTGGGCAGTGGGGAATGGGGTGGTCAGAACTGAGACACTGGGACTGGGGGATGGGGAATGGGCTGGTCAGACCCGAGATACTGGGACTTGGGGATGGGGAATGGGCTGGTCAGACCCGAGATACTGGGACTTTGGGATGGGGAATGGGCTGGTCAGACCTGAGACACTGGGACTGGGGGATGGGGAATGAGCTGGTCAGACCCGAGATACTGGGACTGGGGGGTGGGGATGGGCTGGTCAGACCAGAGACACTGGGACTGGGGGATGGGGATGGGCAGGTCAGACCTGAAACACAGTGACTGGGGGATGGGGAATGGGCTGGTCAGACCCGAGATACTGGGACTGGGGGATGGGGGATGGGCTGGTCAGACCCGAGACACTGGGACTGGGGGATGGGGAATGGGCTGGTCAGACCCGAGATACTGGGACTGGGGGATGGGGATGGGCTGGTCAGACCTGAGACACTGAGACTGGGGGATGGGCTGGACAGATCTGAGACACAGGCACTGGGGGATAGGGCATGGGCTGGTCAGACGCGAGACACAGTGACTGGGGGATGGGGAATGGGCTGGTCAGACCTGAGACACTGGGACTGGGGGATAGGGAATGGGCTGGTCAGACCTGAGACACTGGGACTGGGGGATGAGGGATGGGGGATGGGCTGGTCAGACCTGAGACACTGGGACTGGAGGATGGGGGATGGGCAGGTCAGGCCTGAGACGCAGTGACTGGGGGATGGGGAATGGGCTGGTCAGACCTGAGACAGTGGGACTGGGGGATGGGGAATCGGCTGGTCAGACCTGAGACACTGGGACTGGGGGATGGGGGATGACTGGTCAGACCTGAGACACTGGGACTGGGGGATGGGCTGGTCAGACCTGAGACACTGGGACTGCGGGGATGGGGGAATCGGCTGTTCAGACCGGAGACACTGGGACTGCGGGGATGGGGGATGGGCTGGTCAGACCCGAGACACTGGGACTGGGAGATGGGGGATGAGCTGGTCAGACCTGAGACACTGGGACTGCGGGGATGGGGAATGGGCTGGTTAGACCCGAGACAGTGGGACTGGGAGATGGGGGATGAGCTGGTCAGACATGAGACACTGGGACTGGGGGATGGGGGTTGGTCTGTTCAGACCTGAGACACTGGGACTGTGGGGATGGGGAATGGGCTGGTCAGACCCGAGACAGTGGGACTGGGAGATGGGGGATGAGCTGGTCAGACATGAGACACTGGGACTGGGGGATGGGGGTTGGGCTGGTCAGACCTGAGGCACTGGGACTGGGAGATGGGGAATGGGCTGGTCAGACCCGAGACAGTGGGACTGGGAGATGGGGGATGAGCTGGTCAGACATGAGACACTGGGACTGGGGGATGGGGGTTGGGCTGGTCAGACATGAGACACTGGGACTGCCGGGATGGGGGATGGGCTGGTCAGACCTGAGACACTGGGAATGGGGGATGGTCTGGTCAGACCCGAGACACTGGGACTGGGGGATGGGGGATGGACTGCTCAGACTCGAGACACTGGGACTGGGGGATGGGCTGGTCAGACCCGAGGCACTGGGACTGGGAGATGGGGGATGGGCTGGTCAGACCCGGGAAAATGGGAGTGGGGGGATGGGCTGGTCAGACTCGAGACACTGGGACTGGGGGATGGGGGATGGTCTGGTCAGACCCGAGACACTGGGACTGGGGGATGGGCTGGTCAGACTCGAGACACTGGGACTGGGGGATGGGCTGGTCAGACCCGAGGCACTGGCACTGGGAGACGGGGGATGGGCTGGTCAGACCTGAGATGCTGGGAATGGGGGTTGGGCTGGACAGACCCGAGATACTGGGACTGGGGGATGGGGAATGGGCTGGTCAGACCCGAGAAACTGGGACTGGGGGATGGGGATGGGCTGCTCAGACCTGAGACACTGAGACTGGGGGATGGGGGATGGGCTGGTCAGACCTGAGACACTGGGACTGGGGGATGGGGGATGGGCTGGTCAGACGCGAGACACAGTGACTGGGGGATGGGGAATGGGCTGGTCAGACCCGAGATACTGGGACTGGGGGATGAGGGATGGGGGATGGGCTGGTCAGACCTGAGACACTGGGACAGGGGGATGGGGAATGGGCTGGTCAGACCTGAGACACTGGGACTGGGGGATGAGGGATGGGGGATGGGCTGGTCAGACCTGAGACACTGGGACTGGAGGATGGGGGATGGGCAGGTCAGGCCTGAGACGCATTGACTGGGGGATGGCGAATGGGCTGGTCAGACCTGAGACACTGGGAGTGGGGGATGGGGGATGGTCTGGTCAGACACGAGTAACTGGGTCTGGGGGATGGGGGATGGGCTGGTCAGACCTGAGACACTGGGACTGCGGGGATGGGGGAATCGGCTGTTCAGACCTCAGACACTGGGACTGCGGGGATGGGGGATGGGCTGGTCAGACCTGAGACACTGGGGGATGGGGGTTGGTCTGGTCAGACCTGAGACACTGGGACTGCGGGGATGGGGAATGGGCTGGTCAGACCCGAGACACTGGGACTGGGAGATGGGGGATGAGCTGGTCAGACATGAGACACTGGGACTGGGGGATGGGGGTTGGGCTGGTCAGACCTGAGGCACTGGGACTGGGAGATGGGGGATGTTCTGGTCAGACCTGAGACACTGGGACTGCAGGGATGGGGGATGGGCTGGTCAGACCTGAGACACTGGGATTGCGGGGATGGGGGATGGGCTGGTCAGACCTGAGACGCTGGCACTGCGGGGATGGGGGATGGGCTGGCCAGACCTGAGACACTGGGGATGGGGGATGGTCTGGTCAGACCCGAGACACTGGGACTGGGGGATGGGGGATGGGCTGGTCAGACTCGAGACATTGGGACTGGGGGATGGGCTGGTCAGACCCGAGGCACTGGGACTGGGAGATGGGGGATGGGCTGGTCAGACCCGAGACAATGGGACTGGGGGGGTGGGCTGGTCAGACTCAAGACACTGGGACTGGGGGATTGGGGTTGGTCTGGTCAGACCCGAGACACTAGGACTGGGGGATGGGGGATGGTCTGGTCAGACCCGAGACACTGGGACTGGGGGATGAGGGATGGGCTGGTCAGATCCGAGATACTGGGACTGGGGGATGGGGATGGGCTGGTCAGACCTGAGACACTTGGACTGGGGGATGGGGAATGGGCTGGTCAGACCCGAGATACTGGGACTGGGGGATGGGGGATGGGCTGCTCAGACCTGAGACACTGGGACTGGGGGATGGTGGAAGGTCTGGTCAGACCTGAGACACTGGGACTGGGGGATGGGGGAAGGTCTGGTTAGACCTGAGACACTGGAACTGGGGGATGGGGATGGGCTGGTCAGACCTGAGACACTGGGACTGGGGGATGGGGGAATCGGCTGGTCAGACCTGAGACACTGGGACTGCAGGGATGGGGGATGGGCTGGTCAGACCTGAGACACTGGGGGATGGGGGATGGGCTGGTCAGACCTGAGGCACTGGGACTGGGAGATGGGGGATGTTCTGGTCAGACCTGAGACACTGGGACTGCGGGGATGGTCTGGTCAGACCCGAGACACTGGGACTGGGGGATGGGGGATGGGCTGGTCAGACTCGAGACACTGGGACTGGGGCTATCGGCTGGTCAGACCCGAGGCACTGGGACTGGGGGGATGGTCTGGTCAGACCCGAGACACTGGGACTGGGGGGATGGGCTGGTCAGACTCGAGACACTGGGACTGGGGGATGGGCTGGTCAGACCCGAGGCACTGGGACTGGGAGATGGGGGATGGGCTGGTCAGACCTGAGATGCTGGGAATGGGAGATGGGCTGGTCAGACCTGAGATACTGGGACTGGGGGGGTGGGGATGGGCTGGTCACACCTGAGACACTGGGACTGGGGGATGGGGAATGGGCTGGTCAGACCCGAGATACTGGGACTGGGGGATGGGGATGGGCTGCTCAGACCTGAGACACTGGAACTGGGGAATGGGGGATGGGCTGGTCAGACCTGAGACACTGGGACTGGGGGATGGGGGAAGGTCTGGTCAGACCTGAGACACTGGGACTGGGGGATGGGGATGGGCTGGTCAGACCTGAAACACAGTGACTGGGGGATGGGGAATGGGCTGGTCAGACCCGAGATACTGGGACTGGGGGATGGGGGATGGGCTGGTCAGACCTGAGACACTGGGACTGGGGGATGGGGATGGGCTGGTCAGACCTGAGACACTGGGACTGGGGGATGGGGGATGGGCTGCTCAGACCTGAGACACTGGGACTGGGGGATGGGGGAAGGTCTGGTCAGACCTGAGACACTGGGACTGGGGGATGGGGGAAGGTCTGGTTAGACCTGAGACACTGGAACTGGGGGATGGGGATGGGCTGGTCAGACCTGAGACACTGGGACTGGGGGATGGGGGAATCAGCTGGTCAGACCTGAGACACTGGGACTGCAGGGATGGGGGATGGGCTGGTCAGACCTGAGACACTGGGGGATGGGGGATGGGCTGGTCAGACCTGTGGCACTGGGACTGGGAGATGGGGGATGTTCTGGTCAGACCTGAGACACTGGGACTGCGGGGATGGTCTGGTCAGACCCGAGACACTGGGACTGGGGGATGGGGGATGGGCTGGTCAGACTCAAGACACTGGGACTGGGGGATAGGCTGGTCAGACCCGAGGCACTGGGACTGGGAGATGGGGGATGGGCTGGTCAGACCAGAGACACTGGGACTGGGGGGATGGGCTGGTCAGACTCGAGACACTGGGACTGGGGGATGGGGGATGGTCTGGTCAGACCCGAGACACTGGAACTGGGGGATGGGGGATGGGCTGGTCAGACTCGAGACTGGGACTGGGGGATGGGCTGGTCAGACCCGAGGCACTGGGACTGGGAGATGGGGGATGGGCTGGTCAGACCTGAGATGCTGGGAATGGGGGATGGGCTGGTCAGACCTGAGATACTGGGACTGGGGGGGTGGTGATGGGCTGGTCACACCCGAGATACTGGGACTGGGGGATGGGGATGGGCTGCTCAGACCTGAGACACTGGAACTGGGGAATGGGGGATGGGCTGGTCAGACCTGAGACACTGGGACTGGGGGATGGGGGAAGGTCTGGTCAGACCTGAGACACTGGGACTGGGGGATGGGGATGGGCTGGTCAGACCTGAAACACAGTGACTGGGGGATGGGGAATGGGCTGGTCAGACCCGAGATACTGGGACTTGGGGATGGGGGATGGGCTGGTCAGACCTGAGACACTGGGACTGGAGGATGGGGATGGGCTGGTCAGACCTGAGACACTGGGACTGGGGGATGGGGAATGGGCTGGTCAGACCTGAGACACTGGGACTGGGGGATGGGGGATGGGCTGGTCAGACCCGAGACACAGTGACTGGGGGATGGGGAATGGGCTGGTCAGACCTGAGACACTGGGACTGGGGGATGGGGAATGGGCTGGTCAGACCTGAGACACTGGGACTGGGGAATGGGGGATGGGCTGGTCAGACCTGAGACACTGGGACTGGAGGATGGGGGATGGGCTGGTCAGGCCTGAGACGCAGTGACTGGGGGATGGGTATGGGCTGGTCAGACCTGAGACTGGGACTGGGGGATGGGGAATCGGCTGGTCAGACCTGAGACACTGGGAGTGGGGGATGGGCTGGTCAGACACGATTAACTGGGACTGGGGGATGGGGGATGGGCTGGTCAGACCCGAGACACTGGGACTTGGGGATGGGGGAATCGGCTGGTCAGACCTGAGACACTGGGACTGCGGGGATGGGGGATGGGCTGGTCAGACCTGAGACACTGGGGGATGGGCTGGTCAGACCCGAGACACTAGGACTGGGGGATGGGGGATGGGCTGGTCAGACCCTAGACACTGGGACTGTTGGATGGGAGATGGGCTGGTCAGACCTGAGACAGTGGGGCTGGGGGATGGGGGTATCGGCTGGTCAGACCTGAGACACTGGGACTGCGGGGATGGGGGAATCGGCTGGTCAGACCTGAGACACTGGGGGATGGGGGATGGTCTGGTCAGACCTGAGACACAGTGACTGGGGGATGGGGGATGGTCTGGTCAGACCCGAGTCACACTGGGACTGGGGGATGGGGGATGGGCTGGTCAGACCCGAGGAACTGGGACTGGGGGGATGGGGGATGGGCTGGTCAGACTCGAGACACTGGGACTGGGGGATGGTCTGGTCAGACCCGAGACACTGGGACTGGGGGGATGGGGGATGGGCTGGTCAGACCCGAGACACCAGGACTGGGGTATGGGGGATGGGCTGGTCAGACCCGAGACACTGGGACTGGGGGATGGGTGAAATTAACATCCTGAGAAAAGATTGTCGAAACATCCCAATAATTCTATGCATTAAATTCAGTCAGGAGGTAGTCATGTTCATGACACATGCAATGAGTGTGACAGAACTGAGTGATAAATACAAGTATGTGTGTACAATGAATATTTAAGAAAGATCTCTAAGATAAAAGTAACAGATTTCCAGTCTGTTACACTTACATTGAGGGAATTTGAAGCAATCTTGTTCAGAGCAAATATTTTGCAGCTGATTAATGCTCATCGACACTTTATTTCCCACAATCACTAAACAGAGAATGTCAATCATTTAAAAGATGCAGAGAGACTCCCAACAATAGAAATAACTTCACAAACAGAAAAGAGAAGCCAGACCTTTCTTCCTGGTTTCTGACCTAAAGCCCCCAGAGCTAACAATCTATTCAGTTTCAAGCTAATTCCAATCTCAGAATTCTCTGAATGTGCAGCAATGAGTCTGTGTTTACTTAATAACCATTAGATTTTGTGGCTTAAGTGGACACAGCTGCACATGAGCAGAGCAATTCGCAAGGAAAGACTTACATTTTCATAGCGTCTTTCACTAACTCAGAACATCCGAAAGCTCTTTACAGCTTTTTGAAGTGTAGTTACTGCTGCAATATAGGAAATGCATCAGAATATTTACACACTGCAACCTCCCACAAACAGTAATTTAATAGTGACTAGAAAATATTTTGGTCAGGACAGCAGGGAGAACTTCCCTGCCCTTCTTCGAAATAGTGCCATGGGATATTTAAATCCATCTGAGAGGGCAGACTGGGGCGTATTTTAATGTCTCATAGAACGATGGCAACTGTTAGTGCAGCACTCCCTCAGTACTGACCCTCTGACAAGACTGCACTCCCTCAGTAATGCCCCCTCCAACAGCGCAGCACTGCCTCAAAAATGACCCTCCAACAGTGCAGCACTGCCTCAGTACCGACCCTCTGACAAGACTGCACTCCCTCAGTAATGCCCCCTCCAACAGCGCAGCACTGCCTCAGTACTGGCCCTCTTCCGACAGTGCAGCAATGCCTCAGTACTGGCCCTCTTCCGACAGTGCAGCACTGCCTCAGTACTGGCCCTCTTCCGACAGCGCAGCACTGCCTCAGTACTGGCCCTCTTCCGACAGCGCAGCACTGCCTCAGTACTGGCCCTCTTCCGACAGCGCAGCACTGCCTCAGTACTGGCCCTCTTCCGACAGCGCAGCACTGCCTCAGTACTGGCCCTCTTCCGACAGCGCAGCACTGCCTCAGTACTGGCCCTCTTCCGACAGCGCAGCACTGCCTCAGTACTGGCCCTCCGACAGTACGGCACTCCCTCAGTACTGGTCCTCCGACAGTACGGCACTCCCTCAGTACTGGCCCTCTTCCGACAGTGCAGCACTGCCTCAGTACTGGCCCTCTTCCGACAGCGCAGCACTGCCTCAGTACTGGCCCTCTTCCGACAGCGCAGCACTGCCTCAGTACTGGCCCTCTTCCGACAGCGCAGCACTGCCTCAGTACTGGCCCTCTTCCGACAGCGCAGCACTGCCTCAGTACTGGCCCTCTTCCGACAGCGCAGCACTGCCTCAGTACTGGCCCTCTTCCGACAGCGCAGCACTGCCTCAGTACTGGCCCTCCGACAGTACGGCACTCCCTCAGTACTGGTCCTCCGACAGTGCGGCACTCCCTCAATACTGCAATGGAGTGTCAGCCTAGCTTTTGTGCTCAGAAGTCTAATTGTGCTCAGTTTTCCCTGTCCACAACGTCTCTCTTGACCCCTCCACTACCTGTGTGTTGCTAGTCCGAGATCCAGGGTGGAATTTTTACTTGCTGCTCGGGTGTGAATCTTGTCCTCGTAACAATGGAAATCAGGTATTTTCTACGAGCAGACGTGTGAGATTCAGCAGTGAGGCTGTTTCCTGGGCTGTACAATGTCATCTCGGAGATTGAACAAAGACAACACACAGACAGACAGGCTGGGAATAGAGAGACAATCCTGACATTTTAAATATGTTTCAGAAATGCCAGAAAACAGTGGGGGACAATTCCTGCTTGGAATTATAACTGGATCAGTGATCGCTGCACCGGCTGTTATATTGGGAATAATCGGAATAGTCATCTGGAAAAGGCAACAGAGAGGTAAGAAACAGAGAGAGAGGAATGTGGAATGGAAGGGACAGAGTGAGTGTGAAGGAATCTCCAGTACTGGGAGTACAGGACACTGAGAGGGGAGAGTGAGAGACAGGGAGTGTGGAACTGAGGGGACAGAGTGAGTGTGAGGGAATCTCCAGTACTGGGAGTACAGGACCCTGAGAGGGGAGAGTGAGAGAGAGGGAATGTAGAACTGAGGGGACAGAGAGAGAGTGAGGGAATCTCCAGTACTGGGAGTACAGGACATTGAGGGCGAGAGTGAGAGAGAGGGAATGTAGAACTGAGGGGACAGAGTGAGTGTGAGGGAATCTCCAGTACTGGGAGTACAGGACCCTGAGAGGGGAGAGTGAGAGAGAGGGAATGTAGAACTGAGGGGACAGAGTGAGTGTGAGGGAATCTCCAGTAGTGGGAGTACAGGACCCTGAGAGGGGAGAGTGAGAGACAGGGAATGTGGAACTGAGGGGACAGAGTGAGTGTGAGGGAATCTCCAGTAGTGGGAGTACAGGACCCTGAGAGGGGAGAGTGAGAGAGAGGGAATGTAGAACTGAGGGGACAGAGTGAGTGTGAGGGAATCTCCAGTACTGGGAGTACAGGACCCTGAGAGGGGAGAGGGAGAGAGAGGGAATGTAGAACTGAGGGGACAGAATGAGTGTGAGGGAATCTCCAGTACTGGGAGTACAGGACCCTGAGAGGGGAGAGGGAGAGAGAGGGAATGTAGAACTGAGGGGACAGAATGAGTGTGAGGGAATCTCCAGTACTGGGAGTACAGTACATTGAGGGGGAGAGTGAGAGAGGGAATGTAGAACTGAGGGGACAGAGTGAGTGTGAGGGAATCTCCAGTACTGGGAGTACATGACACATAGAGGGGAGAGTGAGAGAGGGGAATGTGGAACTGAGGGGACAGAGTGAGTGTGAGGGAATCTCCAGTAGTGGGAGTACAAGACACTGAGAGGGGAGAGTGAGGGAGAGGGGAATGTGGAACTGAGGGAACAGAGTGAGTGTGAGGGAATCTCCAGTCGTGGGAGTACAAGACACTGAGAGGGGAGAGTGAGAGAGAGGGGACAGAGTGAGTGTGGAGAAATCTCCAATACTCAGCATTGAGAGGAGAGAGTGAGGGACTGGGGTATTTTATAGGATTAAATGGAATTTATAGAAAACACAGGCCATTCGACCCAACAGCTTTGTCCTGGTGTTTCTGTCCCACATGGGCCTCCTCCCATCATACTGTATCTAACCCTATCAGCACATCCTGTTATTTCTTTCTCCCTCATCTATTTATCTAGCTTCTCCCTAATGCATCTATCAAATCACCTCCACTACTCCCTGTGGTAGTGAGTTCCACAGTCTGCATAAAGAAGTTTCTTCTGAATTCCTTATTGAATTTATTCATGACTGTTTTATCTTCAAGGCCTCTAGTTTTGGACAACCCACAAGTGGCAACATCCTCTACACATCTACCCTATTGGATATCGAGATCAAAACTGTTCACTTGACTCTGTGGTCCAACCAAGAGTCTTTCTTAGTTTAATATAACTTCTCTATTTTCAGTTCTATTCCTGTGGAAATGAACCCCAGTCGTTTATATATTGCAAAAAAATCAGTCATTCCAGCATTGACGCTTGGGGAACATCACTGTCGACCATCCTCCAGTCTGAAACAACCATTTACTACAACTCACTCTTGTCTGTACTTAAGCCAGTTTTTTTTATCCAATTGGACACTGACCCTCCTATTCCATGAACCTCAATTTTGCTAACCACTCTTTTATGTGTTACCTCATCAAATGCTTTTTAAAAATCCACATAAACAACAACCACTGTATTCCCTTCATCAACTTTCTCTATTACTTCATCAAAACATTCAGTTGAATTAGTTGAGCATGATCTGCCTTTTATAAATCCATGCTGCCTATCCTGAACTAACTCAAATCTCTTTAAGTGCTTGTTGATATTTCCCCTGATTATTGTTTCGAAAACCTTACCCACCAATGATATTAAATATTTAGTACCTCCCCCCCCTTCCATTACCATACCCATTTCCTCTCCCCTTTCTGCTTCTACTGATATTTTGTCAGATTCCTCTTCCTTAGTGAACATTGATACAAAGTACTCAAAGTGTATTAACCTTGCCCTGCATCTCTCAGCATATATCAGTCTTTTTGTCCCTAATAGGCCTCACTCCTCCTCTTCCGACCCATTTACTATTTACATGCTGATAGAAAATCTTTGGGTTCCCTTTTATGTTGATTGCCATTCTATTTTTGTGCTCTCTCTTTGCTGTTCTTATTTTCCTCTTCACTTCCCCTCTCAACCTATTGTATATGGCCTGGTTCTCACTTGAAGAATTTTCCTGACATGCATCTTACACCCTCTTCTTTTATTTGCATCATAATCTCTATCTCCCTCATCATCCAAGGAGCCCTGTTTTTGGTTCCCTTACCTTTTGCATTTGTTGGAATGTTCCTAGCCTGTACTTGAAACATCTCTTCCTTAAAGATAACCCATTGTTCCGATACAGCTTTTCCTGCTTTGATACAATTTTATCCTTCTCATCGCATTAAAATTAGTCCTCTTCTAATCTAGACATTCTCCCTTATTTTGTTCCTTGCTTTTCTGCATTACTAGTCTAGACCTTATGATACAATGATCACTCTTACCCAAGTTTTCCCCCACAGACACTTGATCCATGTGGCCCACCTCATTTCCCACATCAGATCCAGTAATGTCTCCTTTCTAGTTGGGATGAGAACATACTGATCTAGGAAGTTCTCCTGAAAATATTTCAAAAATTCCACCCCCTCTTTACCCTTTACTCTAAAATTATCCCAATTGATATTTGGGTAATTAAAGTCCCCCAATATCACCACTCTATAGTTCTTGTGCATCTCTGTAATTTCCCTGCAGATTTGCTCCTCTATCTCTCTCCCACTATTTGGAGGTCTATAGAATTCCCCGAGTAACATGATCAAACTCCTTTTGCTCCTCAACTCTAACCAAATGGATTCTGTCCTTGCCCCTTCGAGGACGTCCTCCCTTTCCAACACGACAATGTCTGCCCTGATCAGTACTGGCACCTTCCCTCCCTTTTTTTCTTTCTCTATCTTTTCTGAACATTTTATATCCTTGTACATAAAGCACCACGTCCTCACCATTTTTAAGCCACGTTTCCGTTATTGTCACTACATCATATTCCCAGACTGCTATTTGTGCTTGTAGCTCACCAACCTTATTCACCACACTTTGTGTATTTCAACATGCATTGTAATCCTGTCTTTGCATTCCTCATAGACCTTCTCAGTCCACTGCCATCTTAGTAATCATGGTCTTGGTACTCAGTTATATTGTTTCAGTTCTACCTACATCTCGGCCTCTGAAATTCTGCTAATCTGCTAATCTTTCAGTTCTGACACAGAAGTCTGCCTCTTTTTGATCTCTGCTGGATTTCTACTGAATTTTACCCTCTGACCATTTGGTTCCTTTTAATAAAAGCAAAATACTGCGGATGCTGGAAATCTGAAACAAAAACAAGAAATGCTGGAATCACTCAGCAGGTCTGGCAGCATCTGTGGAAAGAGAAGCAGAGTTAACGTTTCGGGTCAGTGACCCGAAACGTTAACTCTGCTTCTCTTTCCACAGATGCTGCCAGACCTGCTGAGTGATTCCAGCATTTCTTGTTTTTGGTTCCTTTTAAACCTTTCAGGCCAATGAAAGATTTGATCAACGAAGGTCCAAACCACAGTTTCCCATCAGGTCACCTCTCAGTTGCTTTTACCCAGGATGTATCACAAGTAGGGTTAAAAATAGAGTTCAGTATAAGATTCTCCAGAGCTGCCATATCTCAGTGTGTAACATGTAGTTAAAAAGGATTCACATTGAAAACTCCTTACTGTCTTCCTTAGAAACAGATAAAGCAGGAAACCCACAGCAACTATTCCACATGAATGCTGGGAAAGGACTTCAAACCAGTGTCCATGTTTTACAAAATTCTGTTTAAATTACTGGCCCTTTAATGTCTACAGTTACTCTTTTCTCAAATATCATGTAGTTTACATGTTTAGTATTTTCATTTGTTTCAGCACAACTATTTCTGAAGATCGATCCCACTCTCCATCACCCGGAAACCATGGATAATGAAGTGGAACTGGAGTCGACTGAATCCGACCCACAGATCAAAACGGAGCCTTTTCAGAGAGGGTCACATGTCAGAACAAGTCCACATGACCCAGTGGACGGTAACAAAACCACAACTGTACAAGAACAGAGTTCAGTCCAAACAGACACTGCAATTCCTGCAAACAATGTTTCTGATGTAAAACGTAATCCAGACAATGATATTGTAGAATTCTTAACAGACTATGAGGAACGAGAAACAACACAGAGTTTACTGAGACACTGCGATCCACATTGAAAAAAGCCCTGGACATAATCCATCAACAGATGACCAGCTGGACTCAAGAGTTTGGAGGACCGGGCAGTGACTGAAAGGACATGGGAATTGAAATAGATGAGAATGACAAGCTGTGTTCACAAGACAAAGCAAGGCCTGCAAACATTTATAATGAGATTAAAAGAGAGGCCATTAGCCAATACAAATTGGAAAATATATCTTTTCAGGATTTCAAACGGAGTCATGCAAAACATCGGGAGGGAAACTCATTGACAAAAAAACTGGGATTGGAGATTGTGCAGCATGAGGCACCACTGCAAAGATGGGAAATTCTTATCCCAGAAAAACTTCCAAGTGGCTCTGATGCTCCATTTGAAAGAGACAGACAGTTCTGATGAATATTACCGATATATAAAACACAGCTTGTCATTTGAAAAAGATTGGCTGAAGGAACAAGTTATACAACACTGTGCAGCCACACATGATAAACAAGTTCCTCTGCTGTGCTCTCTCGCACTGGATATTCTGCAGGGGATTATCAGTCGGGTGAGGGAAGCTCTCAAGGATATAACACCTCCAGATAATGAGAATTCAGTGGTCGGTTTTATTCAGGCAGTTAAAGAGAAACTGGGTGATGAGATACAGATTCCAAAGGAGACATTGGGAACTGTTACTTTTCAGTCTGAAAAGATTAACCCACAGAACTTTAAACAAGAAATTGAAAGGTTTATCAGTACAAAGGATTTGACTAAAAGTGTTGAAGATTGGGGGAAGGATATTGCTGGGAAAATCACTGCTCTCCCCACCAGTCCATCCAGTGAATTGAACACAATGTTATGTGGCTGTGGGGAGCAGTGTCCTTTCTGTGGAGTCCTGTACAAACAGGGGGCACTCACAGCACAGTGCTGAATATCACCAGAGCAGAGGACTGATTGGATACAGAAACATTAATACTGAGAAACTAATATCAGAGAATTGTTCAATGGATTTCATGAGTGATGTGAGTTTCGGAATAAAGATACCGACTGGAAATCGTTTCTTTTCAAGAGCTCCAGAACTGTCAATAACCAATACTGTCACTGGAATATTCCCACCAATATTCCCTGGGCAACACAGTGGCGCAGTGGTTAGCACCGCAGCCACACAGCTCCAGCGACCCAGGTTTGTTTCTGGATACTGCTTGTGTGGAGTTTGCAAGTTCTCACTGTGACCACGTTGGTTTTCTCCCACAGCCAAAGACTTGCAGGCTAATAGGTAAATTGGCCATTGTAAATTCCCCTAGTGCTTGTAGGTGGTAGGGGAATTGAGAAGGTGTGGTAGGAATATGGGATTAATGTAGGATTAATAGAAATGGGTGGTTGATGGTCGGCATAGAGTCAGTGGGCCGAAGGGCCTGTTTCAGTGCTGTATCTCTAAATAAATACCAGCATTAAAACATTGTCTTTTAGAAATGGGTTTACAACAATTACGAAATACATTTCGCTGATAAATACTCGGTGAACCCAATAGACGGCATTGCCGTTTGGAATATACCCTGGAATAAGATTGAAAAAGACATTGAAGATAAATACAGTTGTGTAGATTCATGATATGAAAGCAGAAAACGCTGGAAATACTCAGCAGGTCTGACTGCCTCTGTGGAGAGTTAATATTTCAAGTCAATGGCCCTTCATCACAAAGTTAATATTTCAGGTCAATGGCCCTGCATCACAAAGTTAATATTTCAGGTCAATGGCCCTGCATCACTGAGTTAACATTTCAGGTCAATGGTCCATCATCAATGAGTGAACATTTCAGGTCAATGGCCCTGCATCAATGAGTTAACATTTCAGGTCAATGGTCCATCA
Source organism: Heterodontus francisci (assembly GCF_036365525.1). Classification (NCBI taxonomy): domain Eukaryota; kingdom Metazoa; phylum Chordata; class Chondrichthyes; order Heterodontiformes; family Heterodontidae; genus Heterodontus; species Heterodontus francisci. The sequence goes on from NC_090399.1 coordinate 53,456,996, forward strand.
TCAATGAGTGAACATTTCAGGTCAATGGTCCTTCATCAATGAGTTAACATTTCAGGTCAATGGTCCATCATCAATGAGTGAACATTTCAGTTCAATGGTCCTTCATCAATGAGTTAACATTTCAGGTCAATGGTCCATCATCAATGAGTTAACATTTCAGGTCAATGGTCCATCATCAATGAGTTAACATTTCAGGTCAATGGTCCATCATCAATGAGTTAACATTTCAGGTCAATGGTCCATCATCACTGAGTTAACATTTCAGGTCAATGGTCCTTCATCAATGAGTTAACATTTCAGGTCAATGGTCCTTCATCACTGAGTTAACATTTCAGGTCAATGGTCCATCATCAATGAGTTAACATTTCAGTTCAATGGTCCTTCATCAATGAGTTAACATTTCAGGTCAATGGTCCATCATCAATGAGTTAACATTTCAGGTCAATGGTCCATCATCAATGAGTTAACATTTCAGGTCAATGGTCCATCATCACTGAGTTAACATTTCAGGTCAATGGTCCTTCATCAATGAGTTAACATTTCAGGTCAATGGTCCTTCATCACTGAGTTAACATTTCAGGTCAATGGTCCATCATCAATGAGTTAACATTTCAGGTCAATGGTCCTTCATCACTGAGTTAACATTTCAGGTCAATGGTCCATCATCACTGAGTTAACATTTCAGGTCAATGGTCCTTCATCAATGAGTTAACATTTCAGGTCAATGGTCCTTCATCACTGAGTTAACATTTCAGGTCAATGGTCCATCATCACTGAGTTAGTATTTCAGGTCAATGGCCCGTCAATAGTTCTGTTTCTCCCTGAGTATGACCTGCTGAGTATTTCCTACATTTTCTGTTTTTATTTCAGATTTCCAGCATCCACAGTATTTGCTTTTGTATTCGTGAAGATTATTGATTTCACTTAACTTATTAGTTTTAAAAACGTAACCAGAGAAGCTCCCTCCCTCCCTCCCTCCATCCCTCCTCCTCCCACTCCAAGTATCTGCCTCCAGTGCTCAGTGAACCTGAACGTCCTCGTCTTCACTCCAAGCTCCTACCTGCTGATGTCCAGACTGGTATTTCTCAGCTTGAAGCATGGGGCAGGCTCCATCAGGATCTCTGTTTAACATCTACAGCTCACTTACCAGAACCTCAGAATCACTGAGGCCTCTTCACCATCTGAAGTCACAATCAACTCCATATGGGTGGGAAATTCCTCGGAGTCGCTCCTGCTGTCTCACTGTCACTCTGCTGGAAATCCTGTCCTTCTGGCTAGCTTGTAGTATGGGATTGGGAGTGGCTCTGAGGAATTTTCCAGCCTATTTAATAGATTTGAAGGAGTTTCTCTGACAGTGACCTTTCTACTGAAATGTGCTCCCACTGTTTAGCAGGTGGTGAAAGTTAATTTGCTTCACTGGTTCCCTCGTATAAAGAGTTAATCAGAAAGAATAAAATGGGAAATAGTGGAAATACTCAGCAGGTCAGGCAGCATCTGTAGAGAGAGAAACAGAGTTAATATCTGATGAAAGGCCATTGACCGGAAACATTAACTCTGTTTCTCTCCACCAATACTGCCTGAGCTGTATTTCCAACATTTTCTGTTTCTCTGTCTGATTGTGGTTGACAGTTTTATAACAGGGTAGGAGGTTAACAATTTCCCCAATAAATATATGAAAGTAAAGACAAGTCCTCACCCACTCCTTGAATTTCTATCAGCTTTTCTAATTAATAATTTTAACTTTTTGGCTGAATTATTTTCTTCTCGCAAGTAATCTTTCGGTAAAAGTTTAACCTTATATATCGTAACAAATGATTGTACGCTGATCGTAGGGCAGTTTGGAGTCAAAAGAAGCATGCAATAGCCAGAGAGAACCAGACAGCTCAAACATTTGAGAGGATAATTGGGAAAAAAAGATGTTCCTCAATATCCTATCATCATAGAATGATGCAGCACAGAAGGAGGCCATTCAGCCCATTAGACCTGTGCTGGTTCTTTGAAAGAGCTATCTCATTAATTCCACTCCCTGCCCTTTCCCCCCGGCCCTGTAAATGTTTCACCTTCAAGTGTTATCCAACTCCCTTTTGAAAGTTCTGTATGATGGAGAGGGGAAATAACAGCTCAGACCTCTTAGATACAAAGAAATAATGGTGAAAATCCAAAATAAAACAATGTAAATTCAGGCCTGACAGGACCTAAAAATAGAAACAATAGGATTAAATTAGCATTTTTGATTCGGGGATCTCAATCTGAAATGTTAAACTGTGTTATCTGTTTTTCATATGCTGACTGGCCTGTGTGCTTGTGTTCTTTTCTATTTATCTCTCTGTCTTATTTTAGAATTAAATAAGAGTGTCATTGTTTAATCATTATATATCAATATCAAAAGGAAATCAGTAACTAATTTCAGAAACAAGTCCTAACTGTAACAAGTTTCTAATACTGTAATACAGAGAGGTTAAACTAGGCTCTTCCTATCGTTATGTTTTATCATTTTATTGTTTCAAATATTTTCTACAAATAATGAAATATCAGATTATAAATGATGTTGCTTGTGCTCAATTATTAGACAAAATATGTGATTCCTGTTTGTTGAATTTTAAAATTGTAGTGTAAAACAATCCTGTCTAAGATTTTATTCTGAAATTCTTACTGCAATAGTTTCGAATTTTAATTTCAAACTAAATAAATGCTTGAATTTTGAAAAACAGTGTTTGAATTTGAATTTTCTATAAGGTTGCAACAAGTGTTAGAACATATAAGAACATAAGAAATAGATGCAGAAGTAGGTCATTTAGCCCCTCAAGCCTGCCCCACCATTCAATAAGATCATGGCTGATCAGCCCCAGATCTCAACCCTTCTTTCGTGCCAGCTCCTCATAGCCCTAGTTTCTACATTCCATCAGTCAAGTGTACTTTATCAAGTGATTTTCCTTGAAACTGTATAAACTTTAATCAGTTATCACCTGCTTGTTGATAAAACAAATGATTTAATCCAGCTCAGTGTCATCATTAATAACAATTAAATACCAGGAAAAGGCTGTGTAGCAAGTCAGTGACGGGAGGATCAGTGTCTAACCTTCCCGAGTAATATGTAATAGTATTTTAGTATTCAGTGCCTGATATGTTTTCACTCTGACCTTCTGCCAAAGATCACTCCATTAGTGACCCCTTGTCCCCAAATTCCTACAAACCAGAGTGTGACTGTAAATGCATAATATCTGGTAATATAACCTGATCCAGATACTGAATCAAACCAAATTAATAAAAGCAAAATACTGCGGATCCTGGAAATCTGAAATAAAAACAAGAAATGCTGGAACCACTCAGCAGGTCTGGCAGCATCTGTGGAAAGAGAAGCAGAGTTAACGTTTCGGGTCAGTGACCCTTCTTTGGAACTAGCAAATATTAGAAATGTCAAAGGTTATAAGCAAGTGAGCCGGGGGTTGGGCAAGAGATGACAAAGGAGAAGGTGTAGATTGGATAAGGCCACATAGCTGACCAAGAGGTCATGGAGCAAAGGCAAATAATATGTTAATGCTGTGTTGAAAGACAAAGCATTAGTCCAGATAGGGTGTTAACAAACTGAAGATTGAGCAGCAGCAAGTACAAACATGAAAAAAAACAGTGGGTAAGCAAACTGAACAAACTACAATGAAATGAAATAAACAAAAGAAAAAAAAATGTAAAAAAGAGAAAAGAAAAAAATTACTAAAAATAAAAGTAAAATGGGGGGCTGTCATGCTCTGAAATTATTGAACTCAATGTTCAGTCCGGCAGGCTGTAGTGTGCCAAATCGGTAAATGAGATGCTGTTCCTCGAGCTTGCGTTGATGTTCACTGGAACACTGCAGCAAGCCCAGGATAGAGATGTGAGCATGAGAGCAGGGGGGAGTGTTGAAATGGCAAGCAACCGGAAGCTCAGGGTCCTGCTTATTCTGATCTTGTATGGTGAGCAGCCCCTGGACTTGGAACATTGGAAGAATATATATATCCTATCGGACAGCAGTTTAGACATTTAAATGTGAAGCAAATTCATTAAGAAAGACAACTTACATTACAGATTTTCTTCCAGAAAACACGATTCACAGATTTCCCTTATTTTAAAAAGGAATTTGATTATTACTAAAAGGTGCTGAATTATTTAATATATATAAAGGGAAGATGAAAGAGGACGGTGTGAAACAGACTGGTAAGCTCGAGGAAGTGCTCGTTAGGAGGGAAGATGTGTTGGGGTTTTTGAATAACTTGAAGATAGACAAGTCTCCCGGGCCTGACGGGGTATATCCAAGGATGTTATGGGAAGCAAGGGATGAAATTGCAGAGCCGCTGGCAATGATCTTTTCATCTTCTCTGTTGACGGGGGTGGTACCAGGTGATTGGAGGGTGGCAAATGTTGTGCCCCTGTTCAAGAAAGGGAATAGGAACAACCCTGGGAATTACAGGCCAGTTAGTCTTACTTCGGTGGTAGGCAAGTTGATGGAAAAGGTGCTGAGGGATAGGATTTCTGAGCATCTGGAAAGACACTGCTTGATTCGGGACAGTCAGCACGGTTTTGTGAGGGGTAGGTCTTGCCTCACAAGCCTGATTGAATTCTTTGAGCAGGTGACCAAGCAAGTGGATGAGGGTAAACCAGTGGATGTGGTGTACATGGATTTTAGTAAGGCATTTGATAAGGTCCCCCATGGTAGACTTATGGAGAAAGTCAGGAGGCATGGGATAGTGGGGAATGTGGCCAGTTGGATTAAGAATTGGCTAACTGATAGAAGGCAGAGAGTGGTCTTAGATGGTAAATACTCAGCCTGGAGCCCAGTTACCAGTGGCGTGCCACAGGGATCAGTTCTGGGTCCTCTCCTGTTTGTGATTTTTATTAACGACTTGGATGAGGAAGTCGAAGGGTGGGTCAGTAAATTTGCAGATGATACAAAGGTTGGTGGAGTTGTGGATACCGAGGAGGGCTATTGTCGTCTGCAAAGGGACTTGGATAGGTTGCAGTGCTGGGCTGAAAAGTGGCAGATGGAGTTTAACCCTGAAAAGTGTGAGGTCGTCCATTTTGGAAGGACAAACACGAATGCAAAATACTGGGTTAACGGTAGGGTTCTTGGGCATGTGGAGGAGCAGAGAGACCTTGGGGTCTATGTGCATAGATCGTTGAAAGTTGCAACTCAAGTGGATAGGGCTGTGAAGAAGGCATATGGGGTGTTAGCGTTCATTAGCAGAGGGATTGAATTTAAGAGCCGTGAGGTGATGATGCAGCTGTACAGGACCTTGGTAAGGCCTCATTTGGAGTACTGTGTGCAGTTCTGGTCGCCTCATTTTAGGAAGGATGTGGAAGCCTTGGAGAGGGTGCAGAGGAGATTTACCAGGATGTTGCCTGGAATGGAGAATAAGTCTTACGAGGAAAGGCTGAACATTCTAGGCCTCTTCTCATTAGAACGGAGAAGGATGAGGGGTGACATGATAGAGGTTTATAAGATGATCAGGGGAATAGATAGGGTAGACAGTCAGAAACTTTTTCCCCGGGTGGAGCAAAGCGTTACAAGGGGTCATAAATTTAAGGTGAAGGGTGGGAGATATAAGGGGGATGTCAGGGGAAGGTTCTTTACCCAGAGAGTGGTCGGGGCATGGAATGCCTTGCCTGGGGAAGTTGTTGAGTCAGAAACTTTAGGGACTTTCAAACGGCTTTTAGATAGGTATATGGATAAAGGAGAATGATGGGGTATAGATTAAATTGTCCTTGACAGAGGACAAAGGATCGGCACAACATCGTGGGCCGAAGGGCCTGTTCTGTGCTGTATTTTTCTATGTTCTATGTTCTATGAAAGATGTTAATCGTACAGGACAGTGAAAAGTCACCATCTGGTGGCAGAGAGGGGCTGTAATCACTTTCCATTGCACTGTGATATAATGAGACTGGAATGTGGGGGATCCAACACTCAGGGGCATCAATATAAGAAAGGACAGCAAATTACAAAATCTCTAAAAGCCCAATTTTCTCTAATTTAGATGGGGAGATCCACGATTACAAATCCATTTGAAAAAGGGTCCTTCAGCCAAAGAAACTTTGAAAAGCACAACTCGATCAACCCTGATCTTTGAAAAGTGGTGGAATTTTATCCTCTCAGATGGTGGTTTGAACTCCAAACTGTGAAGCAAATTTAACAAGAACAACAACAATTTGCATTTCATAGAACCTTTAATGTGGAAATACTCCCAAGGTGTTTCACCAATGGTAATGAACGATAAACGACATGGAACAAAGGAGATACTAGGAGACATGACCGAAAGCTTGTTTAAAGAGGTGAGTTTTCGGGATAATGGGTTAGTCTACAGACCACCTAATAGTGGAAGGGAGGTGGCATAAGAAATGTGCAAACAATTTAGGGAAATGAGTAAGAACAGAATAATAATCATGGGGATTTCAACTAGTCTGATATTAGTTGGTCAGAAGAGGTAGGTGAAGGTGAGAAGGGAATGGAGTTCCTAAAATGAATCCTTTATTATCCAGCATGTAAGAAGCCCAAAAACAGAGGATTATCCATGGGATCAAGTAATAGGGAATGAACCAGAGCAGATAAGAGAAGTGAAAGTCGAGGAACATCTGGGCAATAGTGACCATAATATATTACAGTTTAAGCTAACAATTGATCAGCACTTAAGCTGGAGAAAAACTCCTGTTTTCATAATTCTTTCATGGGATGTGGGCATCACTGGCAAGGCCAGCATTTGTTGCTTATCTCTAATTGTCCTTGACAACTGACTGGCTTGCTGAGCCATTTTAGAGGGCAGGTAAGAATCAACCACATTGCTATGGGTCTGCAGTGACATGTAGGTAAGGAGGGCCGATTCCCTTCTCCAAAGGCCATTAGTGAACCAGATGTTTTTTTTTAATAACAATTGAGGTCATTATTGAGACTAGCTTTCAATTCCAGATTTTTATTAATTAATTGAATTGAATTCCCCCAGCTGTTGTGGTGGGATTTGAACCCATGTTCCCAGGGTATTAGATTAGCCCTCTGGATTACTAGTTCAGTGACATTGCCACTATGCCACCAAATCCCACTCTCCCTTTTTAAGGGCTGAGAATAGAACTTTGGAAAATAAAATGGACAGCAACATTGGCCGGACAATCAATGTCTCATACAGTGGCTGCTGTACCTCCAGTATTCTCTTTTCAATGTTTGTGTCTTGGGATTCTGTATCTCGGTCCCGTTGAGCAGAGATTGGAGAGGGTGGCACACTCCAGCACATACTCTTCCCAGCTGTCCCAGTTACCGCTGTCTGCTCCTGCTCACTTGCACTGTAAGAGTCACCAGGTGCCATTCCATCTATCCAAGTAGGAGGTTTAACTGAGATGCTGATAGCTGCGCTGGTGCCTGCAACATGTATATCACAGAAGGCGTGTGTCATCAGAAGGTATCAGTCCCTGCGAAGAGTCTTCTTCCTGTCTGGGCAGTGACTCATGCCTGTTTGTATGATTTTTGTTTTACTCATTTATGGGGATGTGGATGTTGCTGGCCAGGCCAGCATTTATTTCCCATCTCTAATTGCCCTTCCGAAGCTGGTGGTGAGCTGCCTTCTTGGAACAGCTTCAGTCCATGTGGGGTAGGTAAACCCACAGTGCTGTTAGGAAGGGAGTTCCAGGATTTTGACCCAGTGACAGTGAAGGAACGGTTCCAAGTCAGGATGGTGTGTGACTTGGAGGGAACTTGCAGGTGGTGGTGTTCCCATGCATCTCCTGCCCTTGTCCTAGTTGGTAGAGGTCGCAGGTTTGGAAGGTGCTATCTAAGGAACCTTACATTACTGAAGTGCATCTTGTAGATGGTACACACTGCTGCTACTGTGCGTCGGTGGTGGAGGGAGTGAATGTTTGTCCTGGATGGTGTCGAACTTCTTGAGTGTTGTTGGAGCAGCACCCATCCAGGCAAGTGGAGAGTATTCCATTATACTCCATTCCACTCATGCCTCACAAGCCTTATTGAATTCTTTGAAGATGTGACAAAACACATTGATGAAGGAAGAGCAGTGGATGTGGTGTATATGGATTTTAGCAAGGCGTTTGATAAGGTTCCCCATGGTAGGCTCATTCAGAAAGTAAGGAGGCATGGGATACAGGGAAAGTTGGCTGTCTGGATACAGAATTGGCTGGCCCATAGAAGTCAGAGGGTGGTAGTAGATGGAAAGTATTCAGCATGGAGCTTGGTAACCAGTGGTGTTCCGCAGGGATCTGTTCTGGGACCTCTGCTCTTTGTGATTTTTATAAATGACTTGGATGAGGAAGTGGAAGGCTGGGTTAGCAAGTTTGCCGATGGCACGAAGGTTGCTGGAGTTGTGGATAGTGTGGAAGGCTGTTGTAGGTTGCAACGGGACAGCAGAGCTGGGCTGAGAAGTGGCAGATGGAGTTCAACCTGGAAAAGTGTGAAGTGATTCATTTTGGAAGGTCGAATTTGAATGCGGAATACAGGCTTAAAGACAGAATTCTTGGTAGTGTGGAGGAACAGAGGGATGTTGGGGTCCATGTCCATAGATCGCTCAAAGTTGCCACCCAAGTTGATAGGGTTGTTAAGAAGGCGTATGGTGTGTTGGCTTTCACTAACAGGGGGATTGAGTTTAAGAGCCACGAGGTTATGCTGCAGCTCTATAAGGTCCTGGTTCGACCACACTTGGAATATTGTGTTCAGTTCTGGTCTCCTCATTATAGGAAGGATGTGGAAGCTTTAGAGAGGGTGCAGAGGAGATTTACCAGGATGCTGCCTGGACTGGAGGGCATGTCCTACGAAGAAAGATTGAGGGAGCTAGGGCTTTTCTCATTGGAGCGAAGAAGGATGAGAGGTGACTTGATAGAGGGGTATAAGATGATGAGAGGCATAGAGTGGACAGCCAGAGACTTTTTCCCAGGGTGGAAAGGGCTATCACCAGGGGGCATCATTTTAAGGTGATTGGAGGAAGGTTTCAGGGAGATGTCAGAGGTAGGTTCTTTACACAGAGAGTGGTGGGTGCATGGAATGCGCTGCCAGCGGTGGTAGTGGAAGCAGATACATTAGGGGTATTTAAGCGACTCTTGGATAGGTACATGGATGATAGTAGAATGAAGGGTAGGTAGTTACTTAGATCTTAGAGTAGGTTAAAGGTTCGGCACAACATCATGGGCCGAAGGGCCTGTACTGTGCTGTATTGTTCTATGTTCTATGTTCTATGTCCTGACTTGTGCCTTGTAGATGGTGGACAGGTTTTGGGGAGTCAGGAGGTGAGTTACTCTCCGCAGGATTCCAAGCATCTCACCTGCTCTTGTAGCCATGCTATTTATATGGCTACTCCAGTTCAGTTTCTGGTCAATGGTAACCCCCAGGCTGTTGATGTGTGAGGGCTCTGGAGGTGTGAAGAAAGGGGCAAGATTTAGTGATGATCTTTGAAAGTGTTGAATGAATCATGAATCATGAATCACTGGATCAGATGGTGTTCTGAAGCCCACTGAAGGTGCAGTTGTTTTGTGGGTGACGCTGGTCTGAAAGATGAATGCAGTCACCCTGCTTCTCTGATCTTCCAGCCTCGCCACCTCCAATGCTGAGTGTGCTTGAGATGTCGCTGATCTCAAGTACACCATCCTCCACGAAGGACTTCAGCTATTGCCTCAACCCTCCTCCAGTCCTGACCCTGTCTCTGGCATCCTGCACTCTCTTCTCCTGCAAGGGGCATACAAGTGGCTCGCAGGAATGTATGCATCCTATGGATGTACTGCTTTTGGTGAAGGTAACAATCAGGTAGAGGCATAAGGAATGGGAATAGCAAATAGATGATAAATACCTGGTAGTTCAAGGTAATAGGGAGAACAGGTGTTGAGTGTTAATTAGTTAATTGTATTCAAATGTGTATGTATTGTTATGATCCTGTAGTTTTTTCCCCCAGCGAATATGCGGTGTGCCTTTAAGGCTTGCAAAGGATCAGTACTGCTTTAAGAACCAGCAAGCCTCAGGAGTTGGAGAAAGTGCATTTTTGGTTGCCGTTGGAAACAGACATTTGGAGACTGCAATTCAAAGGTTGCATTTTCATTATCTTGGATACAGCCACTGGGGCTTAGCATCGAGTGATACATTTGTTACAATTCAATTTTGAACTGTTTTTTTAGTTGATGACAGTCTGTTCTAACAGTACACAAACAGACAGCTGCTGTCAGCACCCGAAAGAAGAGCTCACAGAAGAGAATTTGGTCTGTTTAATTATTATCTCTCAAAATTCTAAAAAGAAATCAAGCCAAAACAGAGATCTCTGATAATTTAAAGTGAAGGAAGGGAAGTTAGACTGTCACAATCTTTTATCCCTCAAGAACTCTAAAATCATATTGTGTCTATTGAAAGTGTTTGCAAGTTGTTAATTGTTGAAATCCATCGCTGAAGAAGGAAAGCATCACTTACTGCTGGAATTAGACTGTGGACTGTTACACTGTTGAAGAACTTTTTTTACCATTTCTATTTTTAATGTTGTTTATATCTTCATAATGTTAAATAATTTAGTTTTTCTAATTAAACAGTTAATTTGCTGATTTAAAGACACCTGGTTTGGTTAGCCTCATTTGGGGGTTAATAGATCATACAATTTGGCTGAGTCTTTCTTTAATTTGGAAAGTTTAAAATGATATGTTAGGCGATCTGTGGAGGGACGGGATTGACTTATCAGTACGTTTCTCCCACCACAATCAGAATTGTATATTTTGACTGGGGGGCTTTGACTGGAGTGGTTGTATAAAGGAGAGCCAGCCAACAATGGCTGTGTGTTGTTAGGAGTGGAGAAGTAAGCTCTGTGTCAAGCAATAAACAGTCTCTGCCTAGGTTCCCTGGTGTCGGTGTCTTCTTCACCCACAGGCTTGTAAGTTCTATTAAAATTGGTAGCAGAGCATGGTTGCCTGAAAGTGAAGATTGGAGACTGAGATTTGTTTTCAGACAGGGGAAGGCTGTAATTGGAGTTTTTTTTGAAGAAAGGTGACTGAAACCAGGTGTAAGGTATCGGGATATGATTTCCCACTGCTGTTTTGTGAAGCTGAGCTTACAATCAATGGAAGAATGAAGTTGATATATGGACACGGGTTATGTCTTTACCAAAAAGGAAGCAAGGAATAGCCCTTGCACTTTCACTTCCTGCCAGAAGCAAGATCAGGGGCAAAGTGTTCTCGAAGCTAAAGGTTCATCATTTGGACAATGAGGAAAGTTTGAACAATCTCTTAAAATTTATGAAAAGAATTTATATGTACGATGACTTATTAAGTGCCTATGAGGTGTGGTTGGACTTTGATAAAATTTAGAAAAATAGATGGTTCTTCCATCGAAGAATATATTATGTAATTTAACTGATTATATGCAACGTTGCAGCGATTCTTGTTGGAAATTCCTCGATCAAACTGCCTTCAAATTGTTGGATTGTGCTGGGATATCGAACATGGATAGGCTCTTGGTATTAACCGGAGTTAAATTTAAGGAAAGATATATGCTTTTTGATCAGATATTTGACGCTCTGAAAAAAATTTTGGGAAAACATTCCTTCCCGGCTGCTTTCATGGCGCAAGTGGGCTCTTCAACGGTGACACCTAAGGTGGAGGATGCAATGCTAGCAGCATTTCGAGGCCGTTCAAATATGGGGACCAAACGTCAGTACGAAAGGAGAATCACACACAAAGTGAATGAGGGTAGAGACCCTTTCAGCAGCTATAACAGACAGCAGGAATTGGGTGATTATGGCAGAAGGATGAACCCCAGGAATAACCAAGGGGTGGTCAACAAGTGTTTCCGACGTGACTCAAAGTATCACCATGTGTTGCATTGTCCAAAAAGGGATAACAGAGTTTTTGAGATGACACATGACGTGGAAGGTTTGGAAGGTGAGGATGACGATACTGATCAATCAGAAGGAATTGTGCTGGTCACGAGGAGCTTCTGTCCAGTAATGAGTGTCCTACCCGGAGTTTCGTTAAATTGTGCAGTACGAGATAATGGGTGTACATCCACAATATGTGAAGTGGACAGGTTGAGGATTCTTATGGATTCTTTAAGTAAGGAAGACCAAAGTAAGGTCAAAGGATATGACAGTTCTACCTGCTTCAGGTTTAGGGATGACAACAGGTTGAAATCAGTAAAAAGAGTGGTAATTCCGTGTAAAATAGCAGGGGTAAACCATTTTATTAGTATGGATGTATCCAGTGATATACCTTTGCTGTTAAGTAAACTGTCTATGCAAAAGGCTCGGATGAAATTGGATATGAAATATGATAAGGCAATTGTCTTAGGGAAATCTGTAGCTTTGCAGTTTACACAGTTGGGACAGAATCGTATTCCTTTAGCGAGACCTAACATCTCGAAGCAGGATGTTAAAGAAGTATTAATGGCCTCGGGGGTAGGGATTTAAAGGAGAAAAGGCAAATTATTTCAAAACTACATCAACTGTTTGCACATCCACCCTGTCATGGCTTGAAGATTCTGTTAAAAGATGCAGGGGTAATAGATGATGACAACACTAAACATATCGAAGATCTCAGTGAAAAATGTGATATCTGTTAAAAAGAAAATACAGGAGGACGTCATCGCGACCCCTAGTGAGCCTTCCATTAGTAAGGGACTTTAATGAAACCGTAGCGATGGGCTTGAAGGTATAGGATAAAGACAAAAACATTTTTTATTCTGCACTTCATAGACAAAGCGACTGGATTCAGTCTGTCAATGGTCATTTACAGTAAAGACAAAAATGTAATAGTGGACAAGATAATGGAAAGGTGGATAGGAACGGGATTGGGAGCACTGGCTATGTTTCTAAGTGACAATGGTGGAGAATTTGCCAATGATGAGTTCAGGAGTATGTGTGAAAATATAAATATTGCAGCAATGCACACGGCAGCAGGAAGTCCTTTTAGTAATGGGATTTGTGAGAGAAATCAGGCCGTGATTGATGAAATGCTTCGAAAAATTTTATCCGATCAGCCAAATTGTAAATTGACTACAGCTCAGGCATGGACAGTGCATGTGAAAAACATGCTTCAAATGGTCGGGGAGCTACAGCTCTTATCAATTAGTTTATGGCAGGAATCTGAAAATAACTTCTGGAACGAGGGATCATCCCCCGCCTTTAGAGGGGACTACAATTAGTTCAATTTTTCCAGGACATTTGAATGCCATGCATGCAGGGAGAAGAACATTTATTAATGCAGAGGTTTCAGAAAAGATCAGGAGAGCTTTGAGGTATCAGGCCATCAGGAAAGATTTTTAGTACTGGGGATATGCGGAATTACGAAAGAGAAATACATCAGACCTTTGTGAGCAACAGACTGTGGCTGATAATGGGCTGACTGAGAGTGGACCAAGTGATAGTGAAGATCCAGATAAGGCCATTTATCCCAAATATCAACGACTGAAAGTGGGAACTAGAGTGACGTATATGCCAGAAGGGACTAATGAATGGAGGGAAGCCACCATTATAGGAAGGGCAGGAAAGGCCACAGGGAAATACAAACATTGGCTGAATGTACAAGACAAGGGAGAGGATATCAGACCTATCGATTGGCAGAAGGAAGTGAAAATGTGGAAGGCCAGAAAACATAGTGTAAGTTCAGGCAGTGGGCCAGAAGGTGATCATAGTGCCAGGAAAAGGTCACGACCATGTGAAAGGAAGTTTGGTTGTAGGTGGGACAGATCAAGTAGTAGCATTCCTGAAAGGGATAGGAAATTTAGTAGGGAACATGGTTTCACAAGAGCAAGGACCAGAGAGCTGGCGAGGAGTGCCACAAGATGTAAGAGCCCCTACAATAGAGGAACACTAGTGGCTACTAACAAGTTAGATGGTAAATTGGTAAAGGGCGCGAAGCAAAAAGAGCTTGGCAGTTGGAGAGAGTTTGGTGCATGCACGGAGGTGCCAAATAGAGGACAACCAGCATTGTCCCATAGGTGGGTCTGTACAGAGAAAGTACTTCCCAATGGTATGTATAAAGCTAAGGCCAGACTTGTAGTTCGGGAATTTGAGGAGCGACTAGGCGACCAAGAAGTTAGAACGGACTCCCCAACAGCAGGAAAAGCAAGTTTGAGGATTTTAGCCACACTCATGGGAATGTAAGTCCACTGACATCAAAGCAGCAATTGTGCAAGGGAAGAAATTTCAAAAGGAAGTATTTTTAACGCCACCAAAAGAAGCTGGAGATACAGAAGGGAAATTATGGAAGCTAAACAAGTGTGTTTATGGGCGAAATGATACAACCAGGGTGTGGTATTTTTCAGTTAGCTTCGTCCTACTAAAAGCTGGTTATATTCAGCTAGAAATTGATCCGGCAATGTTTTATTGGTACTGTGAAGAAAAACTAGCAGGCATTTTCTTGCTGCATGTGGTCATTATTATATTGCCATTTGTGGGAGCTTGCTGTGCACAATGTGTTTGCTGTGATTCTCACATTACAACAGTGCTGACACTTCACAAAAACTCCATTGGCTGGATAGCACTTTGGGGTGTCTAGTGTCATTAAAGCAAATCTTTCTTTCTTTAAAATCAGGGACACCTTGTCCGAGAAAGAACCAATTCACACATACGCTCCCCACCCTTTCACACACACACTCTACCCCATCCAACTCCCCACCCTTTCACACACACACTGTACCCCATCCAACTCCCCACCCTTTCACACACACACTGTAAGGCATCCAATTCTCCGCCCTTTCACACACACACACTGTACCCCATCCAACTCCCCACCCTTTCACACACACATACTGTACCCATCCAACTCCTCAGCCTTTCACACACACACACTGTACTCCATTCAACTCCCCACCCTTTCACACACACTGTACCCCATCCGCCTCGCCACCATTGCACACACACACTGTAACGCATCCAATTCTCCACACATTCACACGCACACTGTACCCCATCCAACTCCCCACCCTTTCACACACACATACTGTACCCATCCAACTCCTCAACCTTTCACACACACATACTGTACCCCATTCAACTCCCCACCCTTTCACACACACTGTACCCCATCCGCCTCGCCACCATTGCACACACACACTGTAACGCATCCAATTCTCCACACATTCACACGCACACTGTACCCCATCCAACTCCTCACCCTTTCACACACACACTGTACCCCCATTCAACTCCCACACTTACACACACACACTGTACCCCATCCAACTCCTCACCCTTTCACACACACACTGTACCCCCATTCAACTCGCACACTTACACACACACACTGTACCCCATCCAACTCCTCATCCTTTCACACACACACACACTGTACCCCATCCAACTCCGCAACCTTTCACACACACACTGTGCCCTATCCAACTCCCTACCCTTTCACACACACACTATGCCCATCCAAAGCCTACCCACCCTGCTCAAGGCAATATCTCATCCCTTAGAAATATTTGTAAATCCCTCGATGGCTTCACTCCTCCCAAACTGTGACTTTGTCCAACCCTACAAGCCTCTAAAATCTCCGCTCTCCTCCAAGTCTGTCCTCTTGCTCTTCACAGATTATAATCGTTCTGAACTTTGCAGCCAAGGCTGTATTACTCCCTTTCTAAATTACTATCACTCTTCCATTACCACATTCCTTTAAAATCTAACTCTTTGGCTAAGCCTTTGTTCACCAATCAGCTGACAAGCTTGTGCCCCAATCCAGACCTGTGACTCTCAGGGTTCCCAGGTCTTGGTGTTATTAATAACTGGCCTTGTGCTGCATTCTGCTCAGAATCCAATTTCAGTGACAGTGGCACGAGTTCCAAAAGGTGCTGCTGCAGTTCACAGTGCAAGAGAAACCTCTGCTAGATACCAAATCAATATCAAGAGAGAAACCTCTGCGAGACCACAAATCAACAACACAAGAGAAACCTCTGCTAGATACCAAATCAATATCAAGAGAGAAACCTCTGCGAGACCACAAATCAACAACACAAGAGAAACCTCTGCTAGATACCAAATCAATATCAAGAGAGAAACCTCTGCGAGACCACAAATCAACAACACAAGAGAAACCTCTGCTAGATACCAAATCAATATCAAGAGAGAAACCTCTGCGAGACCACAAATCAACAACACAAGAGAAACCTCTGCTAGATACCAAATCAATATCAAGAGAGAAACCTCTGCGAGACCACAAATCAACAACACAAGAGAAACCTCTGCTAGATACCAAATCAATATCAAGAGAGAAACCTCTGCGAGACCACAAATCAACAACACAAGAGAAACCTCTGCTAGATACCAAATCAATATCAAGAGAGAAACCTCTGCGAGACCACAAATCAACAACACAAGAGAAACCTCTGCTAGATACCAAATCAATATCAAGAGAGAAACCTCTGCGAGACCACAAATCAACAACACAAGAGAAACCTCTGCTAGATACCAAATCAATATCAAGAGAGAAACCTCTGCGAGACCACAAATCAACAACACAAGAGAAACCTCTGCTAGAACCAAAATCAACAGCACAAGAGAAACCTCTGCTAGATACCAAATCAATATCAAGAGAGAAACCTCTGCGAGACCACAAATCAACAACACAAGAGAAACCTCTGCTAGAACCAAAATCAACAGCACAAGAGAAACCTCTGCTAGATACCAAATCAATATCAAGAGAGAAACCTCTGCTAGACCACAAATCAACAACACAAGAGAAACCTCTGCTAGATACCAAATCAATATCAAGAGAGAAACCTCTGCGAGACCACAAATCAACAACACAAGAGAAACCTCTGCTAGATACCAAATCAATATCAAGAGAGAAACCTCTGCGAGACCACAAATCAACAACACAAGAGAAACCTCTGCTAGAACCAAAATCAACAGCACAAGAGAAACCTCTGCTAGATACCAAATCAATATCAAGAGAGAAACCTCTGCGAGACCACAAATCAACAACACAAGAGAAACCTCTGCTAGAACCAAAATCAACAGCACAAGAGAAACCTCTGCTAGATACCAAATCAATATCAAGAGAGAAACCTCTGCGAGACCACAAATCAACAACACAAGAGAAACCTCTGCTAGATACCAAATCAATATCAAGAGAGAAACCTCTGCGAGATCACAAATCAACAACACAAGAGAAACCTCTGCTAGATACCAAATCAATATCAAGAGAGAAACCTCTGCGAGACCACAAATCAACAACACAAGAGAAACCTCTGCTAGAACCAAAATCAACAGCACAAGAGAAACCTCTGCTAGATACCAAATCAATATCAAGAGAGAAACCTCTGCGAGACCACAAATCAACAACACAAGAGAAACCTCTGCTAGAACCAAAATCAACAGCACAAGAGAAACCTCTGCTAGATACCAAATCAATAACAAGAGAGAAACCTCTGCGAGACCACAAATCAACAACACAAGAGAAACCTCTGCTAGATACCAAATCAATATCAAGAGAGAAACCTCTGCGAGACCACAAATCAACAACACAAGAGAAACCTCTGTTAGAACCAAAATCAACAGCACAAGAGAAACCTCTGCTAGATACCAAATCAATATCAAGAGAGAAACCTCTGCGAGATCACAAATCAACAACACAAGAGAAACCTCTGCTAGAACCAAAATCAACAGCACAAGAGAAACCTCTGCTGGACCCCAAATCAACAGCACAAGAGAAAACTTTGCTCGACCCCAAATCTACAGCACAAGAGAAACCTCTGCTAGACCCCAAATCAACAGCACAAGAGAAACCTCTGCTGGACCCCAAATCAACAGCACAAGAGAAAACTCTGCTCGACCCCAAATCAACAGCACAAGAGAAACCTCTGTGAGACCCCAAATCAACAGCAGAAGAGAAACCTCTGTTAGACCTCAAATCAACAGCACAAGAGAAACCTCTGCTAGACCCCAAATCAACAGCACAAGGGAAATCTCTGCTAGAGCAATCAACAGCACAAGGGAAACATCCGCAAGTCCCCAAATCAACAGCACAGGAGAAAACTCTGCTGGACCCCAAATCAACAGCACAGGAGAAACCTCTGCTAGACCCCAAATCAACAGCACCACAGAAATCTCTCATAGACCCCAAATCAACAGCACAGGAGAAACCTCTGCTGGACCCCAAATCAACATCACAAGAGAAACCTCAGCGAGACCCCAAATCAACAGTACAAGAGAAACCTCTGCCAGACCCCAAATCAACAGCACAAGAGAAACCTCGGCTAGACCCCAAATCAACAGCACAAGAGAAACCTCTGCTGGACCAATCAACAGCACAAGAGAAACCCCTGCCAGACACCAAATCAACAGCACAAGGGAAATCTCTGCTCGAACAATCAACAGCACAAGAGAAACCTCTGCCATACCCCAAATCAACAGCACAAGAGAAACCTCTGCTAGACCCCAAATCAACATCACAAGAGAAATCAATGCTAGACCCCAAATCAACAGGACCAGATAAACCTCTGCGAGACACCAAATCAACAGCACAGGAGAAACATCTGCGAGACCCCAAATCAACAGCACAAGAGAAACCTCGGCTAGACCCCAAATCAACAGCACAAGAGAAATCTCTGGAAGACCCCAAATCAACAGCACAGGAGAAACCTCTGCTGGACCCCAAATCAACATCACAAGAGAAGCCTCTGCTAGACCCCAAATCAACATCAAAAGAGAAATTTCTGCTCGACCCCAAATCAACAGCACAAGGGAAATCAATGCTAGACCCCAAATCAACAGCACCAGATAAACCTCTGCTAGACCCCAAATCAACAGCACAGGAGAAACCTCTGCACGACCCCAAATCAACATCCGAAGAGAAATTTCTGCCAGACCCCAAATCAACAGCTCAAGAGAAACCTCTGCTGCACCCCAAATCAACATCATAAGAGAAACCTCTGTTAGACCCCAAATCAACATCACAAGAGAAACATCTGCTCGACCCCAAATCAACATCACAAGAGAAACATCTGCTCGACCCCAAATCAACAGCACAAGAGAAACCTCTGCTGGACCCCAAATCAACAGCACAAGAGAAACCTCTGCCAGACCGCAAATCAACATCAGAAGAGTAACATCTGCTCGACCCCAAATCAACAGCACAAGAGAAACCTCTGCTGGGCCCCAAATCAACAGCACAAGAGAAACCTCTGTTCGACCCCAAATCAACATCAAAAGAGAAACATCTGCTAGACCCCAAATCAACAGCACAAGAGAAACCACTGCCAGACCAATCAACAGCACAAGAGAAACCTCTGCTAGACCACAACTCAACAGCACAAGAGAAACCTCTGCTAGACCCCAAAACAAAATCACAAGACAAACCTCTGCTGGTCCCCAAATCAACATCATAAGAGAAATTTCTGCTCGACCCCAAATCAACATCACAAGAGAAACCTGTTAGACCACAAATCAACATCACAAGAGAAACCTCTGCTCGACCCCAAATCAACAGCACAAGAGAAACCTCTGCTCGACCCCAAAACAAAATCACAAGACAAACCTCTGCGAGACCCCAAATCAACATCACAAGAGAAACCTGTTAGACCACAAATCAACAGCACAAGAGAAACCTCTGCTGGACCCCAAATCAACATCATAAGAGAAACCTCTGCTGGACCCCAAATCGACATCATAAGAGAAACCTCTGTTGGAGCCCAAATCAACATCACAAGAGAATCCTCTGCTAGACCAATCAACAGCACAAGAGAAACCTCTGCTAGACCCCAAATCAACAGCACAAGGGAAATCTCTGTTCGACCCCAAATCAACAGCATAAGAGAAAACTCTGCCATACCCCAAATCAACATCATAAGAGAAACATCTGCTAGACCTCAAATCAACAGCACAAGAGAAACCTCTGCTAGACCCCAAATCAACAGCACAAGAGAAACCTCTGCTAGACCCCAAATCAACAGCACAAGGGAAACCTCTGCTAGATCCCAAATCAACAGCACAAGAGAAACCTCTGCTGGACCCCAAATCAACAGCACAAGAGAAACCTCTGCTAGATCCCAAATCAACAGCACAAGAGAAATCTCTGCTGGACCCCAGATCAACAGCACAAGAGAAAACTCTGCTACACCCCAAATCAACAGCACAAGAGAAACCTCTGCTCGACCCCAAATCAACAGCACAAGAGAAACATTTGCTGGACTCCAAATCAACAGCACAAGAGAAAACTCTGCTTGACCCCAAATCAACAGCAGAAGAGAAACCTCTGTTAGACCCCAAATCAACAGCACAAGAGAAACCTCTGCTAGACCCCAAATCAACAGCACCAGAGAAACCTCTGCTCGACCCCAAATCAACAGCACAGGAGAAACCTCTGCTAGACCCCAAATCAACAGCACAAGAGAAACCTCTGCTAGACCCCAAATCAACAGCACAGGAGAAACCTCTGCTAGACCCCAAATCAACAGCACAGGAGAAACCTCTGCTAGACCCCAAATCAAAAGCACCAGAGAAACCTCTGCTCGACCCCAAATCAACAGGACAGGAGAAACCTCTGCTAGACCCCAAATCAACAGCACAGGAGAAACCTCTGCGAGACCCCAAATCAACAGCTCAGGAGAAACCTCTGCTAGACCCCAAATTAACATCATCAGGGAAACCTCTGCTAGTCCCCAAATCAACAGCTCAGGAGAAACCTCTGCCAGACCCCAAATCAACATCATAAGGGAAACCTCTGCTAGACCCCAAATCAACAGCACAAGAGAAACCTCTGCGAGAACGCAAATCAACAGCACAGGAGAAACCTCTGCTAGACCCCAAATCAAAAGCACCAGAGAAACCTCTGCTCGACCCCAAATCAACAGGACAGGAGAAACCTCTGCTAGACCCCAAATCAACAGCACAGGAGAAACCTCTGCGAGACCCCAAATCAACAGCTCAGGAGAAACCTCTGCTAGACCCCAAATTAACATCATCAGGGAAACCTCTGCTAGTCCCCAAATCAACAGCTCAGGAGAAACCTCTGCCAGACCCCAAATCAACATCATAAGGGAAACCTCTGCTAGACCCCAAATCAACAGCACAAGAGAAACCTCTGCGAGAACGCAAATCAACAGCACAAGAGAAACCTCTGCTAGACCCCAAATCAACAGCTCAGGAGAAACCTCTGTTCGACCACAAATCAACAGCACAAGAGAAACCTCTGCTAGACGGCAAATCAACAGCACAAGAGAAACCTCTGCCAGACACCAAATCAACAGCACAAGGGAAATCTCTGCTCGAACAATCAACAGCACAAGAGAAACCTCTGCCATTCCCCAAATCAACAGCACAAGAGAAACCTCTGCTAGACCACAAATCAACATCACAAGAGAAACCTCTGCTGGACCCCAAATCAACAGCACCAGAGAAACCACTGCCAGACCAATCAACAGCACAAGAGAAACCTCTGATAGACCCCAAAACAAAATCACAAGACAAACCTCTTCTAGACCCCAAATCAACAGCAATGGAGAAACCTCTGCACGACCCCAAATCAACATTAGAAGAGAAACCTCTGTTAGACCCCAAATCAACAGCACAAGAGAATCCTCTGCTGGACCCCAAATCAACAGCACAAGAGAAACCACGTCCAGACCAATCAACAGCACAAGAGAAACCTCTGCTAGACCCCAAAACAAAATCACAAGACAAACCTCTGCTGGACCCCAAATCAACAGCACAGGAGAAACCTCTGCTGGACCCCAAATCAACATCATAAGAGAAACCTCTGTCAGACCCCAAATCAACAGCACAAGAGAAACCTCTGCGAGACCCCAAATCAACAGCACAAGAGAAACCTCGGCTAGACCCCAAATCAACAGCACAAGAGAAACCTCTGCTGGACCAATCAACAGCACAAGAGAAACCTCTGCCAGACACCAAATCAACAGCACAAGGGAAATCTCTGCCAGAACAATCAACAGCACAAGAGAAACCTCTGCCATACCCCAAATCAACAGCACAAGAGAAACCTCTGCTAGACCCCAAATCAACAGCACAAGAGAAACCTCTGAGAGACCACAAATCAACATCATAAGAGAAACTTCTTCTGGACCCCAAATCAACAGCAATGGAGAAACCTCTGCACGACCCCAAATCAACATTGTAAGAGAAATTTCTGCTAGACCCCAAATCAACAGCACAGGAGAAACCTCTGCTGGACCCCAAATCAACATCATAAGAGAAACCTCTGTCAGACCCCAAATCAACAGCACAAGAGAAACCTCTGCTAGACCACAAATCAACATCACAAGAGAAATTTCTGCCAGACCCCAAATCAACAGCACAAGAGAAACCTCTGCTGGACCAATCAACAGCACAAGAGAAACCTCTGCCAGACACCAAATCAACATCAAAAGAGAAACCTCGGCTGGACCCCAAATCAACATCACAAGAGAAGCCTCTGCTAGACCCCAAATCAACATCAAAAGAGAAATTTCTGCCAGACCCCAAATCAACAGCACAAGAGAAACCTCTGCTGGACCACAAATCAACAGCACAAGGGAAATCAATGCTCGACCCCAAATCAACAGCACCAGATAAACCTCTGCTAGACCCCAAATCAACAGCACAGGAGAAACCTCTGCACGACCCCAAATCAACATCATAAGAGAAATTTCTGCTAGACCCCAAATCAACAGCACAAGAGAAACCTCTGCTGGACCACAAATCAACAGCACAAGGGAAATCAATGCTAGACCCCAAATCAACAGCACAAGAGAAACCTCTGCTCGACCACAAATCAACATCACAAGAGAAGCCTCTGCTAGACCCCAAAGCAACAGCATAAGAGAGATTTCTGATAGACCACAAATCAACATCACAAGAGAAACCTCTGTTAGACCCCAAATCAACATAACAAGAGAAACATCTGCGAGACCCCAAATCAACAGCACAAGAGAAACCTCTGCTAGACCCCAAATCAACATCACAAGAGAAACATCTGCCAGACCCCAAATCAACATCACAAGAGAAACCTCTGTTAGGCCCCAAATCAACATCACAAGAGAAACATCTGCTGGACCCCAAATCAACAGCACAAGAGAAACCTCTGCTAGACCCCAAATCAACATCACAAGAGAAACCTCTGCTGGACCCCAAATCAACATCACAAGAGAAACCTCTGCTCGATCCCAGATCAACATTAGAAGAGAAACCTCTGCTAGACCCCAAATCAACAGCACAAGAGAAACCTCTGCTAGACCCCAAATCAACATCACAAGAGAAACCTCTGCTGGACCCCAAATCAACATCACAAGAGAAACCTCTGCTCGATCCCAGATCAACATTAGAAGAGAAACCTCTGCTGGACCCCAAATCAACAGCACAAGAGAAACCTCTGCTAGACCACTAATCAACAGCACAAGAGAAACCTCTGTTCGACCACAAATCAACATCACAAGAGAAACCTCTGCTGGACCCCAAATCAACATCACAAGAGAAACCTCTGCTGGATCCCAAGTCAACAGCACAAGAGAAACCTCTGCGAGACCACAAATCAACATCACAAGAGAAACCTCTGCTAGTTCCCAATCCACAGCACAAGAGAAACCTCTGCTGGACCTCAAATCAACAGCACATGAGAAACCTCTGCTAGTTCCCAATCCACAGCACAAGAGAAACCTCTGCTGGACCTCAAATCAACAGCACATGAGAAACCTCTGCTAGACCCCAAATCAACTGCACATGAGAAACCTGTGCTGGACCCCAAACCAACAGCAGAAGAGAATCCTCTGCTGGGCACCAAATCTAGAGCAGAAGAGAAACCTCTGCTCGACTCCAAATCAACAGCACAAGAGAAACCTCTGCTAGACCCCAAATCAACATCACAAGAGAAACCTCTGCTCGACCCCAAATCAACATCACCGGAGAAACCTCTGCTAGACCCCAAATCAACATCACAAGAGAAACCTCTGCTCGACCCCAAATCAACATCACCGGAGAAACCGCTGCTCGATCCCAGATCAACAGCTCAAGAGAAACCTCTGCTAGTCCCAAATCAACAGCACAAGGGAAACCTCAGCTAGTTCCCAATCAACAGCACAAGAGAAACCTCTGCGAGACCACAAATCAACAGCACAGGAGAAACCTCTGCTAGACCCAAATCAACATCACAAGAGAAACCTCTGCTAGACCCCAAATCAACATCACAGGAGAAACCTCTGCTCGATCCCAGATCAACAGCTCAAGATAAACCTCTGCTAGTCCCAAATCAACAGCACAAGAGAAACCTCTGCTAGACCACAAATCAACAGCACAGGAGAAACCTCTGCTAGACCCAAATCAACATCACAAGAGAAACCTCTGCTAGACCCAAATCAACATCACAAGAGAAACCTCTGCTAGACCCAAATCAACATCACAAGAGAAACCTCTGCTAGTCCCAAATCAACAGCACAAGAGAAAACTCTGCTAGACCCCAAATCAACATCACAAGAGAAACCTCTGCTGGACCCCAAATCAACATCAGAGGAGAAACCTCTGCTAGACCCCAAATCAACATCACAAGAGAAACCTCTGCTAGTTCCCAATCAACAGCACAAGAGAAACCTCTGCTAGACCACAAATCAACAGCACAGGAGAAACCTCTGCTCGATCCCAAATCAACAGCACAAGAGAAACCTCTGCTAGACCACAAATCAACAGCACAGGAGAAACCTCTGCTCGACCCCAAATCAACATCACAAGAGAAAACTCTGCTAGACCCCAAACCAACAGCACAGGAGAAACCTCTGCTGGACCCCAAATCAACATCACAAGAGAAAACTCTGCTAGACCCCAAACCAACAGCACAGGAGAAACCTCTGCTGGACCCCAAATCAACTGCACATGGGAAACCTCTGCTAGACCCCAAACCAACAGCGGAAGAGAATCCTCTGCTGGGCACCAAATCTAGAGCAGAAGAGAAACCTCTGCTCGACTCCAAATCAACAGCACAAGAGAAAGCTCTGCTAGACCCCAAATCAACATCACAAGAGAAACCTCTGCTCGACCCCAAATCAACAGCACAAGAGAAAACTCTGCTAGACCCCAAACCAACAGCACGGGAGAATCCTCTGCTAGACCTCAAACCAACAGCACAAGAGAAACCTCTGCTAGACCTCAAATCAACAGCACAGGAGAAACCTCTGCTAGACCCCAAACCAAGAGCAGAAGAGAATCCTCTGCTGGGCACCAAATCTGGAGCAGAAGAGAAACCTCTGCTCGACTCCAAATCAACAGCACAAGAGAAACCTCTGCTGGACCCAAATCAACATCACAGGAGAAACCTCTGCTAGACCCCAAATCAACATCACAAGAGATACCTCTGCTCGACCCCAAATCAACATCACCGGAGAAACCTCTGTTAGATCCCAAATCAACATCACAAGAGAAACCTCTGCTGGACCCCAAATCAACAGCACAAGAGAAACCTCTGCCAGACCCCAAATCAACATCACAAGAGAAACCTCTGCTGGACCCCAAATCAACATCACAAGAGAAACCTCTGCTAGACCCCAAATCAACAGCACAAGAGAAACCTCTGCTCGACCCCAAATCAACATCACAAGAGAAACCTCTGCTGGAACCCAAATCAACATCACAAGAGAAACCTCTGCTCGATCCCAGATCAACAGCTCTAGAGAAACCTCTGCTAGTCCCAAATCAACAGTATAAGAGAAACCTCTGCTAGACCACAAATCAACAGCACAGGAGAAACCTCTGTTCGACCACAAATCAACATCACAAGAGAAACCTCTGCTAGATCCCAAGTCAGCAGCACAGGAGAAACCTCTGCTAGATCCCAAATCAACATCACAAGAGAAACCTCTGCTCGATCCCAAATCAACAGCACAAGAGAAACCTCTGCTAGACCCAAATCAACAGCACAGGAGAAACCTCTGCTAGATCCCAAATCAACATCACAAGAGAAACCTCTGCTCAACTCCAAATCAACATCACAGGAGAAACCTCTGCTAGACCCCAAATCAACAGCACAAGAGAAACCTCTGCTAGACCCAAATCAACATCACAAGAGAAACCTCTGCTAGACCCCAAATCAACAGCACAAGAGAAACCTCTGCTAGACCCAAATCAACAGCACAAGAGAAACTTCTGCTGGACCCCAAATCAACATCACAAGAGAAACCTCTGCTGGACCCCAAATCAACATCACAAAAGAAACCTCTGTTCGATCCCAGATCAACAGCTCAAGAGAAACCTCTGCTGGACCCCAAATCAACAGCACAAGAGAAACCTCTGCTAGACCACAAATCAACAGCACAAGAGAAACCTCTGTTCGACCACAAATCAACATCACAAGAGAAACCTCTGCTAGTTCCCAATCAACAGCACAAGAGAAACCTCTGCTGGATCCCAAGTCAACAGCACAGGAGAAACCTCTGCTCGATCCCAAATCAACAGCACAAGAGAAACCTCTGCTAGACCCAAATCAACAGCACAAGAGAAACCTCTGCTAGATCCCAAATCAACATCACAAGAGAAACCTCTGCTAGACCTCAAATCAACAGCACAGGAGAAACCTCTGCTAGACCCCAAATCAACTGCACATGAGAAACCTGTGCTGGACCCCAAACCAACAGCAGAAGAGAATCCTCTGCTGGGCACCAAATCTAGAGCAGAAGAGAAACCTCTGCTCGACTCCAAATCAACAGCACAAGAGAAACCTCTGCTAGACCC
This sequence comes from Heterodontus francisci, assembly GCF_036365525.1. Classification (NCBI taxonomy): domain Eukaryota; kingdom Metazoa; phylum Chordata; class Chondrichthyes; order Heterodontiformes; family Heterodontidae; genus Heterodontus; species Heterodontus francisci. The sequence goes on from NC_090399.1 coordinate 53,483,626, forward strand.
CAAATCAACATCACAAGAGAAACCTCTGCTCGACCCCAAATCAACATCACCGGAGAAACCTCTGCTAGACCCCAAATCAACATCACCGGAGAAACCTCTGCTCGACCCCAAATCAACATCACCGGAGAAACCTCTGCTCGATCCCAGATCAACAGCTCAAGAGAAACCTCTGCTAGTCCCAAATCAACAGCACAAGAGAAACCTCTGCTAGTTCCCAATCAACAGCACAGGAGAAACCTCTGCTAGACCACAAATCAACAGCACAGGAGAAACCTCTGCTCGATCCCAAATCAACAGCACAAGAGAAACCTCTGCTATTTCCCAATCAACAGCACAAGAGAAAACTCTGCTAGACCCCAAACCAACAGCACGGGAGAATCCTCTGCTAGACCTCAAACCAACAGCACAAGAGAAACCTCTGCTAGACCTCAAATCAACAGCACAGGAGAAACCTCTGCTAGACCCCAAATCAACTGCACATGAGAAACCTCTGCTCGACCCCAAAACAACAGCGGAAGAGAATCCTCTGCTGGGCACCAAATCTAGAGCAGAAGAGAAACCTCTGCTCGACTCCAAATCAACAGCACAAGAGAAACCTCTGCTAGACCCCAAATCAACATCACAAGAGAAACCTCTGCTAGAGCTCAAATCAACAGCACAGGAGAAACCTCTGCTAGACCCCAAATCAACATCACAAGAGAAACCTCTGCTAGAGCTCAAATCAACAGCACAGGAGAAACCTCTGCTAGACCCCAAATCAACTGCACATGAGAAACCTCTGCTAGACCCCAAACCAACAACAGAAGAGAATCCGCTGCTGGGCACCAAATCTGGAGCAGAAGAGAAACCTCTGCTGGACCCGAATCAACATCACAGGAGAAACCTCTGCTAGACCCCAAATCAACATCACAAGAGATACCTCTGCTCGACCCCAAATCAACATCACCGGAGAAACCTCTGTTAGATCCCAAATCAACATCACAAGAGAAACATCTGCTGGACCCCAAATCAACAGCACAAGAGAAACCTCTGCCAGACCCCAAATCAACATCACAAGAGAAACCTCTGCTGGACCCCAAATCAACATCACAAGAGAAACCTCTGCTCGATCCCAGATCAACAGCTCAAGAGAAACCTCTGCTAGACCCCAAATCAACATCACAAGAGAAACCTCTGCTAGACCCCAAATCAACATCACAAGAGAAACCTCTGCTCGATCCCAAATCAACAGCACAAGAGAAACCTCTGCTAGACCCCAAATCAACATCACAAGAGAAACCTCTGCTAGACCCCAAATCAACATCACAAGAGAAACGTCTGCTCGATCCCAAATCAACAGCACAAGGGAAACCTCTGCTCGACTCCAAATCAACAGCACAAGAGAAACCTCTGCTCGACCCCAAATCAACAGCACAAGGGAAACCTCTGCTCGACTCCAAATCAACATCACCGGAGAAACCTCTGCTCGATCCCAAATCAACAGCACAAGGGAAACCTCTGCTCGACTCCAAATCAACAGCACAAGAGAAACCTCTGCTCGACCCCAAATCAACAGCTCAAGAGAAACCTCTTCTCGATCCCAAATCAACAGCACAAGGGAAACCTCTGCTGGAACTGAAATCAAAAGCACAAGAGAAACCTCTGCTACACCCCAAATCAACATCGCAAGAGAAACCTCTGCTCGACCCCAAATCAACATCACAAGAGAAACCTCTGCTAGACCCCAAATCAACATCACAAGAGAAACCTCTGCTCGACCCCAAATCAACAGCTCAAGAGAAACCTCTTCTCGATCCCAAATCAACAGCACAAGGGAAACCTCTGCTGGAACTGAAATCAAAAGCACAAGAGAAACCTCTGCTACACCCCAAATCAACATCGCAAGAGAAACCTCTGCTCGACCCCAAATCAACATCGCAAGAGAAACCTCTGCTCGACCCCAAATCAACATCACAAGAGAAACCTCTGCTAGACCCCAAATCAACATCACAAGAGAAACCTCTGCTAGACCCCAAATCAACATCACAGGAGAAACTTTTGCGAGACCACAAATCAACATCACAAGAGAAACCTCTGCTCGATCCCAAATCAACAGCACAAGAGAAACCTCTGCTAGACCCAAATCAACATCACAAGAGAAACCTCTGCTCGATCCCAGATCAACAGCTCAAGAGAAACCTCTGCTAGACCCCAAATCAACATCACAAGAGAAACCTCTGCTAGTTCCCAAATTAACAGCACAAGAGAAACCTCTGCTTGTCCCAAATCAACAGCACAAGAGAATCCTCTGCTAGACCTCAAACCAACAGCACAAGAGAAACCTCTGCTAGACCTCAAATCAACAGCACAGGAGAAACCTCTGCTAGACCCCAAACCAAGAGCAGAAGAGAATCCTCTGCTGGGCACCAAATCTGGAGCAGAAGAGAAACCTCTGCTCGACTCCAAATCAACAGCACAAGAGAAACCTCTGCTGGACCCAAATCAACATCACAGGAGAAACCTCTGCTAGACCCCAAATCAACATCACAAGAGATACCTCTGCTCGACCCCAAATCAACATCACCGGAGAAACCTCTGTTAGATCCCAAATCAACATCACAAGAGAAACCTCTGCTGGACCCCAAATCAACAGCACAAGAGAAACCTCTGCCAGACCCCAAATCAACATCACAAGAGAAACCTCTGCTGGACCCCAAATCAACATCACAAGAGAAACCTCTGCTAGACCCCAAATCAACAGCACAAGAGAAACCTCTGCTCGACCCCAAATCAACATCACAAGAGAAACCTCTGCTGGAACCCAAATCAACATCACAAGAGAAACCTCTGCTCGATCCCAGATCAACAGCTCTAGAGAAACCTCTGCTAGTCCCAAATCAACAGTATAAGAGAAACCTCTGCTAGACCACAAATCAACAGCACAGGAGAAACCTCTGTTCGACCACAAATCAACATCACAAGAGAAACCTCTGCTAGATCCCAAGTCAGCAGCACAGGAGAAACCTCTGCTAGATCCCAAATCAACATCACAAGAGAAACCTCTGCTCGATCCCAAATCAACAGCACAAGAGAAACCTCTGCTAGACCCAAATCAACAGCACAGGAGAAACCTCTGCTAGATCCCAAATCAACATCACAAGAGAAACCTCTGCTCAACTCCAAATCAACATCACAGGAGAAACCTCTGCTAGACCCCAAATCAACAGCACAAGAGAAACCTCTGCTAGACCCAAATCAACATCACAAGAGAAACCTCTGCTAGACCCCAAATCAACAGCACAAGAGAAACCTCTGCTAGACCCAAATCAACAGCACAAGAGAAACTTCTGATGGACCCCAAATCAACATCACAAGAGAAACCTCTGCTGGACCCCAAATCAACATCACAAAAGAAACCTCTGTTCGATCCCAGATCAACAGCTCAAGAGAAACCTCTGCTGGACCCCAAATCAACAGCACAAGAGAAACCTCTGCTAGACCACAAATCAACAGCACAAGAGAAACCTCTGTTCGACCACAAATCAACATCACAAGAGAAACCTCTGCTAGTTCCCAATCAACAGCACAAGAGAAACCTCTGCTGGATCCCAAGTCAACAGCACAGGAGAAACCTCTGCTCGATCCCAAATCAACAGCACAAGAGAAACCTCTGCTAGACCCAAATCAACAGCACAAGAGAAACCTCTGCTAGATCCCAAATCAACATCACAAGAGAAACCTCTGCTAGACCTCAAATCAACAGCACAGGAGAAACCTCTGCTAGACCCCAAATCAACTGCACATGAGAAACCTGTGCTGGACCCCAAACCAACAGCAGAAGAGAATCCTCTGCTGGGCACCAAATCTAGAGCAGAAGAGAAACCTCTGCTCGACTCCAAATCAACAGCACAAGAGAAACCTCTGCTAGACCCCAAATCAACATCACAAGAGAAACCTCTGCTCGACCCCAAATCAACATCACCGGAGAAACCTCTGCTAGACCCCAAATCAACATCACCGGAGAAACCTCTGCTCGACCCCAAATCAACATCACCGGAGAAACCTCTGCTCGATCCCAGATCAACAGCTCAAGAGAAACCTCTGCTAGTCCCAAATCAACAGCACAAGAGAAACCTCTGCTAGTTCCCAATCAACAGCACAGGAGAAACCTCTGCTAGACCACAAATCAACAGCACAGGAGAAACCTCTGCTCGATCCCAAATCAACAGCACAAGAGAAACCTCTGCTATTTCCCAATCAACAGCACAAGAGAAAACTCTGCTAGACCCCAAACCAACAGCACGGGAGAATCCTCTGCTAGACCTCAAACCAACAGCACAAGAGAAACCTCTGCTAGACCTCAAATCAACAGCACAGGAGAAACCTCTGCTAGACCCCAAATCAACTGCACATGAGAAACCTCTGCTCGACCCCAAAACAACAGCGGAAGAGAATCCTCTGCTGGGCACCAAATCTAGAGCAGAAGAGAAACCTCTGCTCGACTCCAAATCAACAGCACAAGAGAAACCTCTGCTAGACCCCAAATCAACATCACAAGAGAAACCTCTGCTAGAGCTCAAATCAACAGCACAGGAGAAACCTCTGCTAGACCCCAAATCAACATCACAAGAGAAACCTCTGCTAGAGCTCAAATCAACAGCACAGGAGAAACCTCTGCTAGACCCCAAATCAACTGCACATGAGAAACCTCTGCTAGACCCCAAACCAACAACAGAAGAGAATCCGCTGCTGGGCACCAAATCTGGAGCAGAAGAGAAACCTCTGCTGGACCCGAATCAACATCACAGGAGAAACCTCTGCTAGACCCCAAATCAACATCACAAGAGATACCTCTGCTCGACCCCAAATCAACATCACCGGAGAAACCTCTGTTAGATCCCAAATCAACATCACAAGAGAAACATCTGCTGGACCCCAAATCAACAGCACAAGAGAAACCTCTGCCAGACCCCAAATCAACATCACAAGAGAAACCTCTGCTGGACCCCAAATCAACATCACAAGAGAAACCTCTGCTCGATCCCAGATCAACAGCTCAAGAGAAACCTCTGCTAGACCCCAAATCAACATCACAAGAGAAACCTCTGCTAGACCCCAAATCAACATCACAAGAGAAACCTCTGCTCGATCCCAAATCAACAGCACAAGAGAAACCTCTGCTAGACCCCAAATCAACATCACAAGAGAAACCTCTGCTAGACCCCAAATCAACATCACAAGAGAAACGTCTGCTCGATCCCAAATCAACAGCACAAGGGAAACCTCTGCTCGACTCCAAATCAACAGCACAAGAGAAACCTCTGCTCGACCCCAAATCAACAGCACAAGGGAAACCTCTGCTCGACTCCAAATCAACATCACCGGAGAAACCTCTGCTCGATCCCAAATCAACAGCACAAGGGAAACCTCTGCTCGACTCCAAATCAACAGCACAAGAGAAACCTCTGCTCGACCCCAAATCAACAGCTCAAGAGAAACCTCTTCTCGATCCCAAATCAACAGCACAAGGGAAACCTCTGCTGGAACTGAAATCAAAAGCACAAGAGAAACCTCTGCTACACCCCAAATCAACATCGCAAGAGAAACCTCTGCTCGACCCCAAATCAACATCACAAGAGAAACCTCTGCTAGACCCCAAATCAACATCACAAGAGAAACCTCTGCTCGACCCCAAATCAACAGCTCAAGAGAAACCTCTTCTCGATCCCAAATCAACAGCACAAGGGAAACCTCTGCTGGAACTGAAATCAAAAGCACAAGAGAAACCTCTGCTACACCCCAAATCAACATCGCAAGAGAAACCTCTGCTCGACCCCAAATCAACATCGCAAGAGAAACCTCTGCTCGACCCCAAATCAACATCACAAGAGAAACCACTGCTAGACCCCAAATCAACATCACAAGAGAAACCTCTGCTAGACCCCAAATCAACATCACAGGAGAAACTTTTGCGAGACCACAAATCAACATCACAAGAGAAACCTCTGCTCGATCCCAAATCAACAGCACAAGAGAAACCTCTGCTAGACCCAAATCAACATCACAAGAGAAACCTCTGCTCGATCCCAGATCAACAGCTCAAGAGAAACCTCTGCTAGACCCCAAATCAACATCACAAGAGAAACCTCTGCTAGTTCCCAAATTAACAGCACAAGAGAAACCTCTGCTTGTCCCAAATCAACAGCACAAGAGAAACCTCTGCTAGACCCCAAATCAACATCACAAGAGAAACCTCTGCTCGACCCCAAATCAACATCGCAAGAGAAACCTCTGCTCGACCCCAAATCAACATCACAAGAGAAACCTCTGCTAGACCCCAAATCAACATCACAAGAGAAACCTCTGCTGGACCCCAAATCAACATCACAAGACAAACCTCTGCTCGATCCCAGATCAACAGCTCAAGAGAAACCTCTGCTAGTCCCAAATCAACAGCACAAGAGAAAACTCTGCTAGATCCCAAATCAACATCACAAGAGAAACCTCTGCTAGACCCCAAATCAACAGCACAAGAGAAACCTCTGCTCGACCCCAAATCAACATCACAAGAGAAACCTCTGCTCGATCCCAGATCAACAGCTCAAGAGAAACCTCTGCTAGTCCCAAATCAACAGGATAAGAGAAACCTCTGCTAGACCACAAATCAACATCACAGGAGAAACCTCTGCGAGAGCCAAATCAACAGCACAAGAGAAACCTCTGCTGGACCCCAAATCAACATCACCAGAGAAACCTCTGCTTGTCCCAAATCAACAGCACAAGAGAAACCTCTGCGAGACCACAAATCAACAGCACAAGAGAAACCTCTGCTCGTCCCAAATCAACAGCACAAGAGAAACCTCTGCTCGACCCCAAATCAACGTCGCAGGAGAAACCTCTGCTCGACCCCAAATCAACATTACCGGAGAAACCTCTGCTAGACATCAAATCAACATCACCAGAGAAACCTCTGCTAGTCCCAAATCAACAGCACAAGAGAAACCTCTGCTAGACCCCAAATCAACATCACAAGAGAAACCTCTGCTCGATCCCAAATCAACGTCGCAGGAGAAACCTCTGCTCGACCCCAAATCAACATTACCGGAGAAACCTCTGCAAGACATCAAATCAACATCACCAGAGAAACCTCTGCTAGACCACAAATCTACATCACCAGAGAAACCTCTGCTCGTCCCAAATCAACTGCACAAGAGAAACCTCTGTTCGACCACAAATCAACATCACAAGAGAAACCTCTGCTAGTTCCCAATCAACAGCACAAGAGAAACCTCTGCTAGACCACAAATCAACATCACCAGAGAAACCTCTGCTCGTCCCAAATCAACTGCACAAGAGAAACCTCTGTTCGACCACAAATCAACAGCACAAGAGAAACCTCTGCTAGACCACAAATCAACAGCACAAGAGAAACCTCTGCTACTTCCCAAGTCAACAGCACTAGAGAAACCTCTGCTGATCCCAAATCAACAGCACAAGAGAAACCTCTGCTAGACCCAAACCAACAGCACAAGAGAAACTTCTGTTCGACCACAAATCAACATCACAAGAGAAACCTCTGCTCGACCCAAATCAACAGCACAAGAGAAACCTCTGTTCGACCACAAATCAACATCACAAGAGAAACCTCTGCTAGATCCCAAGTCAACAGCACAAGAGAAACCTCTGCTGGACCCCAAATCAACATCACAAGGGAAACCTCTGCTGGAACTCAAATCAACAGCACAAGAGAAACCTCTGCTCAACTCCAAATCAACAGCACAAGAGAAACCTCTGCTAGTTCCCAATCAACAGCACAAGAGAAACCTCTGCTAGACCCCAAATCAACATCACCAGAGAAACCTCTGCTAGACCACAAATCAACATCACCAGAGAAACCTCTGCTAGACCCCAAATCAACAGCACAAGAGAAACCTCTGCTAGACCACAAATCAACATCACCAGAGAAACCTCTGCTCGTCCCAAATCAACAGCACAAGAGAAACCTCTGCTAGACCACAAATCAACAGCACAAGAGAAACCTCTGCTCAACTCCAAATCAACAGCACAAGAGAAACCTCTGCTAGACCACAAATCAACATCACAAGAGAAACCTCTGCTAGACCCAAATCAACATCACAAGAGAAACCTCTACGAGACCCCAAACAACATCACAAGAGAAACCTCTGCTCGACCCCAAATCAACATCACAGGAGAAACCTCTGCTCGATCCCAAATCAACAGCACAAGAGAAACCTCTGCTGGACCCCAAATCAACATCACAAGGGAAACCTCTGCTGGAACTCAAATCAACAGCACAAGAGAAACCTCTGCTCAACTCCAAATCAACAGCACAAGAGAAACCTCTGCTGGACCCAAATCAACATCACAAGAGAAACCTCTGCTGGACCCAAACAACATCACAAGAGAAACCTCTGCTCGACCCCAAATCAACATCACAGGAGAAACCTCTGCTCGACCCCAAATCAACATCACAGGAGAAACCTCTGCTCGACCCCAAGTCAACATCACAAGAGAAACCTCTGCTCGATCCCAAGTCAACAGCACAAGAGAAACCTCTGCTAGTTCCCAATCAACATCACAAGAGAAACCTCTGCTAGACCACAAATCAACATCACAGGATAAACCTCTGCTAGACCACAAATCAACATCACAAGAGAAACCTCTGCTAGACCTCGAATCAACAGCACAAGAGAAACCTCTGCTGGACCTCAAATCAACAGCACAGGAGAAACCTCTGCCAGACCCCAAATCAACATCACAAGAGAAACCTCTGCTGGACCTCAAATCAACTGCACATGAGAAACCTCTGCTGGACCCCAAATCAACAGCACAAGAGAAACCTCTGCTGGACCCCAAATCAACAGCACAAGAGAAACCTCTGCTGGACCTCAAATCAACAGCACAGGAGAAACCTCTGCCAGACCCCAAATCAACAGCACAAGAGAAACCTCTGCTGGACCTCAAATCAACTGCACATGAGAAACCTCTGCTGGACCCCAAATCAACAGCACAAGAGAAACCTCTGCTGGACCTCAAATCAACAGCACAGGAGAAACCTCTGCTAGACCTCGAATCAACAGCACAAGAGAAACCTCTGCTGGACCTCAAATCAACAGCACAGGAGAAACCTCTGCCAGACCCCAAATCAACAGCACAAGAGAAACCTCTGCTAGACCCCAAATCAACATCACAAGAGAAACCTCTGCTAGAGCTCAAATCAACAGCACAGGAGAAACCTCTGCTAGACCCCAAATCAACATCACAAGAGAAACCTCTGCTAGAGCTCAAATCAACAGCACAGGAGAAACCTCTGCTAGACCCCAAATCAACTGCACATGAGAAACCTCTGCTAGACCCCAAACCAACAACAGAAGAGAATCCGCTGCTGGGCACCAAATCTGGAGCAGAAGAGAAACCTCTGCTGGACCCGAATCAACATCACAGGAGAAACCTCTGCTAGACCCCAAATCAACATCACAAGAGATACCTCTGCTCGACCCCAAATCAACATCACCGGAGAAACCTCTGTTAGATCCCAAATCAACATCACAAGAGAAACATCTGCTGGACCCCAAATCAACAGCACAAGAGAAACCTCTGCCAGACCCCAAATCAACATCACAAGAGAAACCTCTGCTGGACCCCAAATCAACATCACAAGAGAAACCTCTGCTCGATCCCAGATCAACAGCTCAAGAGAAACCTCTGCTAGACCCCAAATCAACATCACAAGAGAAACCTCTGCTAGACCCCAAATCAACATCACAAGAGAAACCTCTGCTCGATCCCAAATCAACAGCACAAGAGAAACCTCTGCTAGACCCCAAATCAACATCACAAGAGAAACCTCTGCTAGACCCCAAATCAACATCACAAGAGAAACGTCTGCTCGATCCCAAATCAACAGCACAAGGGAAACCTCTGCTCGACTCCAAATCAACAGCACAAGAGAAACCTCTGCTCGACCCCAAATCAACAGCACAAGGGAAACCTCTGCTCGACTCCAAATCAACATCACCGGAGAAACCTCTGCTCGATCCCAAATCAACAGCACAAGGGAAACCTCTGCTCGACTCCAAATCAACAGCACAAGAGAAACCTCTGCTCGACCCCAAATCAACAGCTCAAGAGAAACCTCTTCTCGATCCCAAATCAACAGCACAAGGGAAACCTCTGCTGGAACTGAAATCAAAAGCACAAGAGAAACCTCTGCTACACCCCAAATCAACATCGCAAGAGAAACCTCTGCTCGACCCCAAATCAACATCACAAGAGAAACCTCTGCTAGACCCCAAATCAACATCACAAGAGAAACCTCTGCTCGACCCCAAATCAACAGCTCAAGAGAAACCTCTTCTCGATCCCAAATCAACAGCACAAGGGAAACCTCTGCTGGAACTGAAATCAAAAGCACAAGAGAAACCTCTGCTACACCCCAAATCAACATCGCAAGAGAAACCTCTGCTCGACCCCAAATCAACATCGCAAGAGAAACCTCTGCTCGACCCCAAATCAACATCACAAGAGAAACCTCTGCTAGACCCCAAATCAACATCACAAGAGAAACCTCTGCTAGACCCCAAATCAACATCACAGGAGAAACTTTTGCGAGACCACAAATCAACATCACAAGAGAAACCTCTGCTCGATCCCAAATCAACAGCACAAGAGAAACCTCTGCTAGACCCAAATCAACATCACAAGAGAAACCTCTGCTCGATCCCAGATCAACAGCTCAAGAGAAACCTCTGCTAGACCCCAAATCAACATCACAAGAGAAACCTCTGCTAGTTCCCAAATTAACAGCACAAGAGAAACCTCTGCTTGTCCCAAATCAACAGCACAAGAGAAACCTCTGCTAGACCCCAAATCAACATCACAAGAGAAACCTCTGCTCGACCCCAAATCAACATCGCAAGAGAAACCTCTGCTCGACCCCAAATCAACATCACAAGAGAAACCTCTGCTAGACCCCAAATCAACATCACAAGAGAAACCTCTGCTGGACCCCAAATCAACATCACAAGACAAACCTCTGCTCGATCCCAGATCAACAGCTCAAGAGAAACCTCTGCTAGTCCCAAATCAACAGCACAAGAGAAAACTCTGCTAGATCCCAAATCAACATCACAAGAGAAACCTCTGCTAGACCCCAAATCAACAGCACAAGAGAAACCTCTGCTCGACCCCAAATCAACATCACAAGAGAAACCTCTGCTCGATCCCAGATCAACAGCTCAAGAGAAACCTCTGCTAGTCCCAAATCAACAGGATAAGAGAAACCTCTGCTAGACCACAAATCAACATCACAGGAGAAACCTCTGCGAGAGCCAAATCAACAGCACAAGAGAAACCTCTGCTGGACCCCAAATCAACATCACCAGAGAAACCTCTGCTTGTCCCAAATCAACAGCACAAGAGAAACCTCTGCGAGACCACAAATCAACAGCACAAGAGAAACCTCTGCTCGTCCCAAATCAACAGCACAAGAGAAACCTCTGCTCGACCCCAAATCAACGTCGCAGGAGAAACCTCTGCTCGACCCCAAATCAACATTACCGGAGAAACCTCTGCTAGACATCAAATCAACATCACCAGAGAAACCTCTGCTAGTCCCAAATCAACAGCACAAGAGAAACCTCTGCTAGACCCCAAATCAACATCACAAGAGAAACCTCTGCTCGATCCCAAATCAACGTCGCAGGAGAAACCTCTGCTCGACCCCAAATCAACATTACCGGAGAAACCTCTGCAAGACATCAAATCAACATCACCAGAGAAACCTCTGCTAGACCACAAATCTACATCACCAGAGAAACCTCTGCTCGTCCCAAATCAACTGCACAAGAGAAACCTCTGTTCGACCACAAATCAACATCACAAGAGAAACCTCTGCTAGTTCCCAATCAACAGCACAAGAGAAACCTCTGCTAGACCACAAATCAACATCACCAGAGAAACCTCTGCTCGTCCCAAATCAACTGCACAAGAGAAACCTCTGTTCGACCACAAATCAACAGCACAAGAGAAACCTCTGCTAGACCACAAATCAACAGCACAAGAGAAACCTCTGCTACTTCCCAAGTCAACAGCACTAGAGAAACCTCTGCTGATCCCAAATCAACAGCACAAGAGAAACCTCTGCTAGACCCAAACCAACAGCACAAGAGAAACTTCTGTTCGACCACAAATCAACATCACAAGAGAAACCTCTGCTCGACCCAAATCAACAGCACAAGAGAAACCTCTGTTCGACCACAAATCAACATCACAAGAGAAACCTCTGCTAGATCCCAAGTCAACAGCACAAGAGAAACCTCTGCTGGACCCCAAATCAACATCACAAGGGAAACCTCTGCTGGAACTCAAATCAACAGCACAAGAGAAACCTCTGCTCAACTCCAAATCAACAGCACAAGAGAAACCTCTGCTAGTTCCCAATCAACAGCACAAGAGAAACCTCTGCTAGACCCCAAATCAACATCACCAGAGAAACCTCTGCTAGACCACAAATCAACATCACCAGAGAAACCTCTGCTAGACCCCAAATCAACAGCACAAGAGAAACCTCTGCTAGACCACAAATCAACATCACCAGAGAAACCTCTGCTCGTCCCAAATCAACAGCACAAGAGAAACCTCTGCTAGACCACAAATCAACAGCACAAGAGAAACCTCTGCTCAACTCCAAATCAACAGCACAAGAGAAACCTCTGCTAGACCACAAATCAACATCACAAGAGAAACCTCTGCTAGACCCAAATCAACATCACAAGAGAAACCTCTACGAGACCCCAAACAACATCACAAGAGAAACCTCTGCTCGACCCCAAATCAACATCACAGGAGAAACCTCTGCTCGATCCCAAATCAACAGCACAAGAGAAACCTCTGCTGGACCCCAAATCAACATCACAAGGGAAACCTCTGCTGGAACTCAAATCAACAGCACAAGAGAAACCTCTGCTCAACTCCAAATCAACAGCACAAGAGAAACCTCTGCTGGACCCAAATCAACATCACAAGAGAAACCTCTGCTGGACCCAAACAACATCACAAGAGAAACCTCTGCTCGACCCCAAATCAACATCACAGGAGAAACCTCTGCTCGACCCCAAATCAACATCACAGGAGAAACCTCTGCTCGACCCCAAGTCAACATCACAAGAGAAACCTCTGCTCGATCCCAAGTCAACAGCACAAGAGAAACCTCTGCTAGTTCCCAATCAACATCACAAGAGAAACCTCTGCTAGACCACAAATCAACATCACAGGATAAACCTCTGCTAGACCACAAATCAACATCACAAGAGAAACCTCTGCTAGACCTCGAATCAACAGCACAAGAGAAACCTCTGCTGGACCTCAAATCAACAGCACAGGAGAAACCTCTGCCAGACCCCAAATCAACATCACAAGAGAAACCTCTGCTGGACCTCAAATCAACTGCACATGAGAAACCTCTGCTGGACCCCAAATCAACAGCACAAGAGAAACCTCTGCTGGACCCCAAATCAACAGCACAAGAGAAACCTCTGCTGGACCTCAAATCAACAGCACAGGAGAAACCTCTGCCAGACCCCAAATCAACAGCACAAGAGAAACCTCTGCTGGACCTCAAATCAACTGCACATGAGAAACCTCTGCTGGACCCCAAATCAACAGCACAAGAGAAACCTCTGCTGGACCTCAAATCAACAGCACAGGAGAAACCTCTGCTAGACCTCGAATCAACAGCACAAGAGAAACCTCTGCTGGACCTCAAATCAACAGCACAGGAGAAACCTCTGCCAGACCCCAAATCAACTGCACATGAGAAACCTCTGCTGGACCCCAAATCAACAGCACAAGAGAAACCTCTGCTGGAACCAAAATCAACATCACAAGAGAAACCTCTGCTTGTCCCAAATCAACAGCAGAAGAGAAACATCTGCTAGACCCCAAATCAACATCACAAGAGAAACCTCTGCTAGACCACAAATCAACATCACAAGAGAAACCTCTGCTAGACCCCAAATCAACATCACAAGAGAAACCTCTGCTGGGCACCAAATCTAGAGCAGAAGAGAAACCTCTGCTCAACTCCAAATCAACAGCACAAGAGAAACCTCTACTAGACCCCAAATCAACAGCACAAGAGAAACCTCTTCTCGATCCCAAATCAACAGCACAAGGGAAACCTCTGCTGGAACTCAAATCAACATCACAAAAGAAACATCTGCTAGACCCCAAATCAACATCACTGGAGAAACCTCTGCTAGACCCCAAATCAACAGCACAAGAGAAACCTCTGCTGGACCCCAAATCAACATCACAAGAGAAACCTCTGCTAGTTCCCAATCAACAGCACAAGAGAAACCTCTGCTAGTTCCCAAGTCAAGAGCACTAGAGAAACCTCTGCTGATCCCAAATCAACATCACAAGAGAAACCTCTGCTAGACCACAAATCAACAGCACAAGAGAAACCTCTGCTAGTTCCCAAGTCAACAGCACAAGAGAAACCTCTGCTGGACCCCAAATCAACATCACAAGAGAAACCTCTGCTGGACCCCAAATCAACATCACAAGAGAAACCTCTGCTCGATCCCAGATCAACAGCTCAAGAGAAACCTCTGCTAGACCACAAATCAACATCACAAGAGAAACCTCTGCTAGACCACAAATCAACATCACAAGAGAAACCTCTGCTAGACCCCAAATCAACTGCACATGAGAAACCTCTGCTAGACACCAAATCAACATCACAAGAGAAACCTCTGCTCGATCCCAAATCAACATCACAAGAGAAACCTCTGCTCGATCCCAAATCAACTGCACATGAGAAACCTCTGCTAGACACCAAATCAACATCACAAGAGAAACCTCTGCTCGATCCCAGATCAACATCACAAGAGAAACCTCTGCTAGTTCCCAATCAACAGCACAAGAGATACCTCTGCTAGACCTCAAATCAACTGCACAAGAGAAACCTCTGTTCGACCACAAATCAACATCACAAGAGAAACCTCTGCTCGATCCCAGATCAACAGCTCAAGAGAAACCTCTGCTAGACCCCAAATCAACATCACAAGAGAAACCTCTGCTAGACCACAAATCAACATCACAAGAGAAACCTCTGCTGGACCCCAAATCAACTGCACATGAGAAACCTCTGCTAGACACCAAATCAACATCACAAGAGAAACCTCAGCTCGACCCCAAATCAACATCACAAGAGAAACCTCTGCTGGGCACCAAATCTAGAGCAGAAGAGAAACCTCTGCTCGACTCCAAATCAACAGCACAAGAGAAACCTCTGCTAGACCCCAAATCAACATCACAAGAGAAATCTCTGCTAGTTCCCAATCAACAGCACAAGAGAAACCTCTGCGAGACCACAAATCAACATCACCAGAGAAACCTCTGCTCGTCCCAAATCAACAGCACAAGAGAAACCTCTGCTCGACCCCAAATCAACGTCGCAGGAGAAACCTCTGCTCGACCCCAAATCAACATTACCGGAGAAACCTCTGCTAGACATCAAATCAACATCACCACAGAAACCTCTGCTTGTCCCAAATCAACATCACAAGAGAAATCTCTGCTAGTTCCCAATCAACAGCACAAGAGAAACCTCTGCTCGTCCCAAATCAACAGCACAAGAGAAACCTCTGCTCGACCCCAAATCAACAGCACAAGAGAAACCTCTGCTAGACCCCAAATCAACATCACAAGAGAAATCTCTGCTAGACCCCAAATCAACATCACAAGAGAAATCTCTGCTAGTTCCCAATCAACAGCACAAGAGAAACCTCTGCTCGTCCCAAATCAACAGCACAAGAGAAACCTCTGCTCGACCCCAAATCAACATCACAAGAGAAACCTCTGCTAGTTCCCAAATCAACAGCACAAGAGAAACCTCTGCTCGACCCCAAATCAACAGCACAAGAGAAACCTCTGCTAGACCTCAAATCAACAGCACAGGAGAAACCTCTGCTAGACCCAAATCAACAGCACAAGAGAAACCTCTGCTAGACCCAAATCAACTGCACATGAGAAACCTCTGCTGGACCCCAAATCAACATCACAAGAGAAACCTCTGCTAGACCCAAATCAACAGCACAAGAGAAACCTCTGCTAGACCCAAATCAACTGCACATGAGAAACCTCTGCTGGACCCCAAATCAACATCACAAGAGAAACCTCTGCTAGACCCAAATCAACAGCACAAGAGAAACCTCTGCTAGACCCAAATCAACTGCACAAGAGAAACCTCTGCTGGAACCCAAATCAACATCACAAGAGAAACCTCTGCTAGTTCCCAAATTAACAGCACAAGAGAAACCTCTGCTAGTTCCCAAATCAACTGCACAAGAGAAACCTCTGCTGGAACCCAAATCAACAGCAGAAGAGAAACCTCTGCTGGAACCCAAATCAACAGCACAAGAGAAACCTCTGCTAGACCTCAAATCAACAGCACAGGAGAAACCTCTGCCAGACCCCAAATCAACTGCACATGAGAAACCTCTGCTGGACCCCAAATCAACAGCACAAGAGAATCCTCTGCTAGACCCAAATCAACTGCACAAGAGAAACCTCTGCTGGAACCCAAATCAACATCACAAGAGAAACCTCTGCTAGTTCCCAAATCAACTGCACAAGAGAAACCTCTGCTGGAACCCAAATCAACAGCAGAAGAGAAACCTCTGCTGGAACCCAAATCAACAGCACAAGAGAAACCTCTGCTAGACCCAAATCAACTGCACAAGAGAAACCTCTGCTGGAACCCAAATCAACATCACAAGAGAAACCTCTGCTAGTTCCCAAATTAACAGCACAAGAGAAACCTCTGCTGGAACCCAAATCAACATCACAAGAGAAACCTCTGCTAGTTCCCAAATCAACAGCACAAGAGAAACCTCTGCTAGACCCAAATCAACTGCACAAGAGAAACCTCTGCTAGTTCCCAAATCAACTGCACAAGAGAAACCTCTGCTGGAACCCAAATCAACAGCACAAGAGAAACCTCTGCTAGTTCCCAATCAACATCACAAGAGAAACCTCTGCTAGACCCCAAATCAACATCACAAGAGAAACCTCTGCTAGACCCCAAATCAACAGCACAAGAGAAACCTCTGCTAGACCCCAAATCAACATCACAAGAGAAACCTCTGCTAGACCCCAAATCAACATCACAAGAGAAACCTCTGCTAGACCCCAAATCAACATCACAAGAGAAACCTCTGCTAGACCCCAAATCAACAGCACAAGAGAAACCTCTGCTCGACTCCAAATCAACAGCACAAGAGAAACCTCTGCTAGACCCCAAATCAACAGCTCAAGAGAAACCTCTTCTCGATCCCAAATCAACAGCACAAGGGAAACCTCTGCTGGAACTGAAATCAAAAGCACAAGAGAAACCTCTGCTACACCCCAAATCAACATCGCAAGAGAAACCTCTGCTCGACCCCAAATCAACATCACAAGAGAAACCTCTGCTAGACCCCAAATCAACATCACAAGAGAAACCTCCGCTCGATCCCAAATCAACAACACAAGAGAAATCTCTGCTCGACCGCAAATCAACATCACCGGAGAAACCTCTGCTCGATCCCAATTCAACATCACAAGAGAAACCTCTGCTAGACCCCAAATCAACAGCACAAGAGAAACCTCTGCTCGACCCCAAATCAACATCACAAGAGAAACCTCTGCTGGACCCCAAATCAACATCACAAGACAAACCTCTGCTCGATCCCAGATCAACAGCTCAAGAGAAACCTCTGCTAGACCACAAATCAACATCACAAGAGAAACCTCTGCTAGACCCCAAATCAACAGCACAAGAGAAACCTCTGCTAGACCCCAAATCAACAGCACAAGAGAAACCTCTGCTAGACCCCAAATCAACAGCACAAGAGAAACCTCTGCTAGATCCCAAATCAACATCACAAGAGAAACCTCTGCTAGACCCCAAATCAACAGCACAAGAGAAACCTCTGCTCGACCCCAAATCAACATCACAGGAGAAACCTCTGCTCGATCCCAGATCAACAGCTCAAGAGAAACCTCTGCTAGTCCCAAATCAACAGCATAAGAGAAACCTCTGCGAGACCACAAATCAACAGCACAGGAGAAACCTCTGCGAGACCCAAATCAACAGCACAAGAGAAACCTCTGTTCGACCACAAATCAACATCACAAGAGAAACCTCTGCTGGAACTGAAATCAACAGCACAAGAGAAACCTCTGCTCAACTCCAAATCAACAGCACAAGAGAAACCTCTGCTGGACCCCAAATCAACATCACAAGGGAAACCTCTGCTGGATCTCAAATCCACAGCACAAGAGAAACCTCTGCTAGACTCCAAATCAACATCACAAGAAAAACCTCTGCTAGACCCCAAATCAACAGCACAAGAGAAACCTCTGCTCAACTCCAAATCAACAGCACAAGAGAAACCTCTGCTAGACCCCAAATCAACATCACAAGAGAAACCTCTGCTCGATCCCAGATCAACATCACAAGAGAAACCTCTGCTAGTTCCCAATCAACAGCACAAGAGATACCTCTGCTAGTTCCCAATCAACAGCACAAGAGATACCTCTGCTAGACCTCAAATCAACTGCACAAGAGAAACCTCTGTTCGACCACAAATCAACATCACAAGAGAAACCTCTGCTCGATCCCAGATCAACAGCTCAAGAGAAACCTCTGCTAGACCCCAAATCAACATCACAAGAGAAACCTCTGCTAGACCACAAATCAACATCACAAGAGAAACCTCTGCTGGACCCCAAATCAACTGCACATGAGAAACCTCTGCTAGACACCAAATCAACATCACAAGAGAAACCTCAGCTCGACCCCAAATCAACATCACAAGAGAAACCTCTGCTGGGCACCAAATCTAGAGCAGAAGAGAAACCTCTGCTCGACTCCAAATCAACAGCACAAGAGAAACCTCTGCTAGACCCCAAATCAACATCACAAGAGAAATCTCTGCTAGTTCCCAATCAACAGCACAAGAGAAACCTCTGCGAGACCACAAATCAACATCACCAGAGAAACCTCTGCTCGTCCCAAATCAACAGCACAAGAGAAACCTCTGCTCGACCCCAAATCAACGTCGCAGGAGAAACCTCTGCTCGACCCCAAATCAACATTACCGGAGAAACCTCTGCTAGACATCAAATCAACATCACCACAGAAACCTCTGCTTGTCCCAAATCAACATCACAAGAGAAATCTCTGCTAGTTCCCAATCAACAGCACAAGAGAAACCTCTGCTCGTCCCAAATCAACAGCACAAGAGAAACCTCTGCTCGACCCCAAATCAACAGCACAAGAGAAACCTCTGCTAGACCCCAAATCAACATCACAAGAGAAATCTCTGCTAGACCCCAAATCAACATCACAAGAGAAATCTCTGCTAGTTCCCAATCAACAGCACAAGAGAAACCTCTGCTCGTCCCAAATCAACAGCACAAGAGAAACCTCTGCTCGACCCCAAATCAACATCACAAGAGAAACCTCTGCTAGTTCCCAAATCAACAGCACAAGAGAAACCTCTGCTCGACCCCAAATCAACAGCACAAGAGAAACCTCTGCTAGACCTCAAATCAACAGCACAGGAGAAACCTCTGCTAGACCCAAATCAACAGCACAAGAGAAACCTCTGCTAGACCCAAATCAACTGCACATGAGAAACCTCTGCTGGACCCCAAATCAACATCACAAGAGAAACCTCTGCTAGACCCAAATCAACAGCACAAGAGAAACCTCTGCTAGACCCAAATCAACTGCACATGAGAAACCTCTGCTGGACCCCAAATCAACATCACAAGAGAAACCTCTGCTAGACCCAAATCAACAGCACAAGAGAAACCTCTGCTAGACCCAAATCAACTGCACAAGAGAAACCTCTGCTGGAACCCAAATCAACATCACAAGAGAAACCTCTGCTAGTTCCCAAATTAACAGCACAAGAGAAACCTCTGCTAGTTCCCAAATCAACTGCACAAGAGAAACCTCTGCTGGAACCCAAATCAACAGCAGAAGAGAAACCTCTGCTGGAACCCAAATCAACAGCACAAGAGAAACCTCTGCTAGACCTCAAATCAACAGCACAGGAGAAACCTCTGCCAGACCCCAAATCAACTGCACATGAGAAACCTCTGCTGGACCCCAAATCAACAGCACAAGAGAATCCTCTGCTAGACCCAAATCAACTGCACAAGAGAAACCTCTGCTGGAACCCAAATCAACATCACAAGAGAAACCTCTGCTAGTTCCCAAATCAACTGCACAAGAGAAACCTCTGCTGGAACCCAAATCAACAGCAGAAGAGAAACCTCTGCTGGAACCCAAATCAACAGCACAAGAGAAACCTCTGCTAGACCCAAATCAACTGCACAAGAGAAACCTCTGCTGGAACCCAAATCAACATCACAAGAGAAACCTCTGCTAGTTCCCAAATCAACAGCACAAGAGAAACCTCTGCTAGACCCAAATCAACTGCACAAGAGAAACCTCTGCTAGTTCCCAAATTAACAGCACAAGAGAAACCTCTGCTGGAACCCAAATCAACATCACAAGAGAAACCTCTGCTAGTTCCCAAATCAACAGCACAAGAGAAACCTCTGCTAGACCCAAATCAACTGCACAAGAGAAACCTCTGCTAGTTCCCAAATCAACTGCACAAGAGAAACCTCTGCTGGAACCCAAATCAACAGCACAAGAGAAACCTCTGCTAGTTCCCAATCAACATCACAAGAGAAACCTCTGCTAGACCCCAAATCAACATCACAAGAGAAACCTCTGCTAGACCCCAAATCAACAGCACAAGAGAAACCTCTGCTAGACCCCAAATCAACATCACAAGAGAAACCTCTGCTAGACCCCAAATCAACATCACAAGAGAAACCTCTGCTAGACCCCAAATCAACATCACAAGAGAAACCTCTGCTAGACCCCAAATCAACAGCACAAGAGAAACCTCTGCTCGACTCCAAATCAACAGCACAAGAGAAACCTCTGCTAGACCCCAAATCAACAGCTCAAGAGAAACCTCTTCTCGATCCCAAATCAACAGCACAAGGGAAACCTCTGCTGGAACTGAAATCAAAAGCACAAGAGAAACCTCTGCTACACCCCAAATCAACATCGCAAGAGAAACCTCTGCTCGACCCCAAATCAACATCACAAGAGAAACCTCTGCTAGACCCCAAATCAACATCACAAGAGAAACCTCCGCTCGATCCCAAATCAACAACACAAGAGAAATCTCTGCTCGACCGCAAATCAACATCACCGGAGAAACCTCTGCTCGATCCCAATTCAACATCACAAGAGAAACCTCTGCTAGACCCCAAATCAACAGCACAAGAGAAACCTCTGCTCGACCCCAAATCAACATCACAAGAGAAACCTCTGCTGGACCCCAAATCAACATCACAAGACAAACCTCTGCTCGATCCCAGATCAACAGCTCAAGAGAAACCTCTGCTAGACCACAAATCAACATCACAAGAGAAACCTCTGCTAGACCCCAAATCAACAGCACAAGAGAAACCTCTGCTAGACCCCAAATCAACAGCACAAGAGAAACCTCTGCTAGACCCCAAATCAACAGCACAAGAGAAACCTCTGCTAGATCCCAAATCAACATCACAAGAGAAACCTCTGCTAGACCCCAAATCAACAGCACAAGAGAAACCTCTGCTCGACCCCAAATCAACATCACAGGAGAAACCTCTGCTCGATCCCAGATCAACAGCTCAAGAGAAACCTCTGCTAGTCCCAAATCAACAGCATAAGAGAAACCTCTGCGAGACCACAAATCAACAGCACAGGAGAAACCTCTGCGAGACCCAAATCAACAGCACAAGAGAAACCTCTGTTCGACCACAAATCAACATCACAAGAGAAACCTCTGCTGGAACTGAAATCAACAGCACAAGAGAAACCTCTGCTCAACTCCAAATCAACAGCACAAGAGAAACCTCTGCTGGACCCCAAATCAACATCACAAGGGAAACCTCTGCTGGATCTCAAATCCACAGCACAAGAGAAACCTCTGCTAGACTCCAAATCAACATCACAAGAAAAACCTCTGCTAGACCCCAAATCAACAGCACAAGAGAAACCTCTGCTCAACTCCAAATCAACAGCACAAGAGAAACCTCTGCTAGACCCCAAATCAACATCACAAGAGAAACCTCTGCATGACCCCAAATCAACAGCACAAGAGAAACCTCTGCTCAACTCCAAATCAACAGCACAAGAGAAACCTCTGCTAGACCCCACATCAACATCACAGGAGAAACCTCTGCTAGACCCCAAATCAACAGCACAAGGGAAACCTCTGCTAGACCCCAAATCAACAGCACAAGAGAAACCTCTGCTCAACTCCAAATCAACAGCACAAGAGAAACCTCTACTAGACCCCAAATCAACAGCACAAGAGAAACCTCTTCTCGATCCCAAATCAACAGCACAAGGGATACCTCTGCTGGAACTCAAATCAACATCACAAAAGAAACATCTGCTAGACCCCAAATCAACATCACTGGAGAAACCTCTGCTAGATTCCAAATCAACAGCACAAGAGAAACCTCTGCTGGACCCCAAATCAACATCACAAGAGAAACCTCTGCTGGACCCCAAATCAACAGCACAAGAGAAACCTCTGCTCGATCCCAGATCAACAGCTCAAGAGAAACCTCTGCTAGTTCCCAATCAACAGCACAAGCAAACCTCTGCTAGACCTCAAATCAACTGCACAAGAGAAACCTCTGTTCGACCACAAATCAACATCACAAGAGAAACCTCTGCTAGTTCCCAATCAACAGCACAAGAGAAACCTCTGCTAGTTCCCAAGTCAACAGCACAAGAGAAACCTCTGCTGCACCCCAAATCAACATCACCAGAGAAACCTCTGCTAGTTCCCAATCAACAGCACAAGAGAAACCTCTGCTGCACCCCAAATCAACAGCACGGGAGAAACCTCTGCTAGACCTCAAATCAACAGCACAAGAGAAACCTCTGCTAGACCCCAAATCAACAGCACAAGAGAAACCTCTGCTAGATCCCAAATCAACATCACAAGAGAAACCTCTGCTAGACCCCAAATCAACAGCACAAGAGAAACCTCTGCTCGACCCCAAATCAACATCACAGGAGAAACCTCTGCTCGATCCCAGATCAACAGCTCAAGAGAAACCTCTGCTAGTCCCAAATCAACAGCATAAGAGAAACCTCTGCGAGACCACAAATCAACAGCACAGGAGAAACCTCTGCGAGACCCAAATCAACAGCACAAGAGAAACCTCTGTTCGACCACAAATCAACATCACAAGAGAAACCTCTGCTGGAACTGAAATCAACAGCACAAGAGAAACCTCTGCTCAACTCCAAATCAACAGCACAAGAGAAACCTCTGCTGGACCCCAAATCAACATCACAAGGGAAACCTCTGCTGGATCTCAAATCCACAGCACAAGAGAAACCTCTGCTAGACTCCAAATCAACATCACAAGAAAAACCTCTGCTAGACCCCAAATCAACAGCACAAGAGAAACCTCTGCTCAACTCCAAATCAACAGCACAAGAGAAACCTCTGCTAGACCCCAAATCAACATCACAAGAGAAACCTCTGCATGACCCCAAATCAACAGCACAAGAGAAACCTCTGCTCAACTCCAAATCAACAGCACAAGAGAAACCTCTGCTAGACCCCACATCAACATCACAGGAGAAACCTCTGCTAGACCCCAAATCAACAGCACAAGGGAAACCTCTGCTAGACCCCAAATCAACAGCACAAGAGAAACCTCTGCTCAACTCCAAATCAACAGCACAAGAGAAACCTCTACTAGACCCCAAATCAACAGCACAAGAGAAACCTCTTCTCGATCCCAAATCAACAGCACAAGGGATACCTCTGCTGGAACTCAAATCAACATCACAAAAGAAACATCTGCTAGACCCCAAATCAACATCACTGGAGAAACCTCTGCTAGATTCCAAATCAACAGCACAAGAGAAACCTCTGCTGGACCCCAAATCAACATCACAAGAGAAACCTCTGCTGGACCCCAAATCAACAGCACAAGAGAAACCTCTGCTCGATCCCAGATCAACAGCTCAAGAGAAACCTCTGCTAGTTCCCAATCAACAGCACAAGCAAACCTCTGCTAGACCTCAAATCAACTGCACAAGAGAAACCTCTGTTCGACCACAAATCAACATCACAAGAGAAACCTCTGCTAGTTCCCAATCAACAGCACAAGAGAAACCTCTGCTAGTTCCCAAGTCAACAGCACAAGAGAAACCTCTGCTGCACCCCAAATCAACAGCACGGGAGAAACCTCTGCTAGACCTCAAATCAACAGCACAAGAGAAACCTCTGCCAGACCCCAAATCAACTGCACATGAGAAACCTCTGCTGGGCACCAAATCGACAGCACAAGAGATACCTCTGCTCGACTCCAAATCAACAGCACAAGAGAAAGCTCTGCTAGTCCCCAAATCAACATCACAAGAGAAACCTCTGCTCGACCCCAAATCAACATTACCGGAGAAACCTCTGCTAGACATCAAATCAACATCACCAGAGAAACCTCTGCTAGTCCCAAATCAACAGCACAAGAGAAAACTCTGCTAGTTCCCAATCAACAGCACAAGAGAAACCTCTGCGAGACCACAAATCAACTTCACCAGAGAAACCTCTGCTCGTCCCAAATCAACAGCACAAGAGAAACCTCTGCGAGACCACAAATCAACTTCACCAGAGAAACCTCTGCTTGTCCCAAATCAACAGCACAAGAGAAACCTCTGCGAGACCACAAATCAACATCACCAGAGAAACCTCTGCTCGTCCCAAATCAACAGCACAAGAGAAACCTCTGCGAGACCACAAATCAACTTCACCAGAGAAACCTCTGTTAGACCCAAACCAACAGCACAAGAGAAACCTCTGTTCGACCTCAAATCAACATCACAAGAGAAACCTCTGTTCGACCCAAATCAACAGCACAAGAGAAACCTCTGTTCGACCACAAATCAACATCACAAGAGAAACCTCTGCTAGATCCCAAGTCAACAGCACAGGAGAAACCTCTGCTCGATCCCCAATCAACAGCACAAGAGAAACCTCTGCTAGACCCCAAATCAACATCACAGGGGAAACCTCTGCTGGAACTCAAATCAACAGCACAAGAGAAACCTCTGCTCAACTCCAAATCAACAGCACAAGAGAAACCTCTGCTAGACCCCAAATCAACATGACAAGAGAAACCTCTGCGAGACCCCAAATCAACATCACAAGAGAAACCTCTGCTAGACCCCAAATCTACAGCACAAGAGATACCTCTGCTCGACTCCAAATCAACAGCACAAGAGAAACCTCTGCTAGACCCAAATCAACATCACAGGAGAAACCTCTGCTCGACCCCAAATCAACATCACCGGAGAAACCTATGCTAGACCCCAAATCAACATCACCAGGGAAACCTCTGCTAGTCCCAAATCAACAGCACAAGAGAAACCTCTGCTAGACCACAAATCAACAGCACAGGAGAAACCTCTGCTAGACCCAAATCAACAGCACAAGAGAAACCTCTGTTCGACCACAAATCAACATCACAAGAGAAACCTCTGCTCGATCCCAAGTCAACAGCACAAGAGAAACCTCTGCTAGACCACAAATCAACAGCACAGGAGAAACCTCTGCTCGATCCCAAATCAACAGCACAAGAGAAACCTCTGCTAGACTCCAAATCAACAGCACAAGAGAAACGTCTTCTCGATCCCAAGTCAACAGCACAAGAGAAACCTCTGCTAGACCACAAATCAACAGCACAGGAGAAACCTCTGCTCGATCCCAAATCAACAGCACAGGAGAAACCTCTGCTAGACCCAAATCAACAGCACAAGAGAAACCTCTGTTCGACCACAAATCAACATCACAAGAGAAACCTCTGCTCGATCCCAAGTCAACAGCACAAGAGAAACCTCTGCTAGACCACAAATCAACAGCACAGGAGAAACCTCTGCTCGATCCCAAATCAACAGCACAAGAGAAACCTCTGCTAGACTCCAAATCAACATCACAAGAGAAACCTCTGCTCGATCCCAAGTCAACAGCACAAGAGAAACCTCTGCTAGACCACAAATCAACAGCACAAGAGAAACCTCTGCTAGACCACAAATCAACAGCACAAGAGAAACCTCTGCTAGACCACAAATCAACAGCACAGGAGAAACCTCTGCTAGACTCCAAATCAACAGCACAAGAGAAACGTCTTCTCGATCCCAAATCAACAGCACAAGGGAAACCTCTGCTGGAACTCAAATCAACATCACAAGAGAAACATCTGCTAGACCCCAAATCAACATCACAAGAGAAACCTCTGCTAGACCCCAAATCAACAGCACAAGAGAAACCTCTGCTCGACCCCAAATCATCATCACAAGAGAAACCTCTGCTCGACCCCAAATCATCATCACAAGAGAAACCTCTGCTCGATCCCAGATCAACAGCTCAAGAGAAACCTCTTCTCGATCCCAAATCAACATCACAAGAGAAACCTCTGCTAGTTCCCAATCAACAGCACAAGAGAAACCTCTGCTGGACCCCAAATCAACAGCACAAGAGAAACCTCTGCCAGACCCCAAATCAACTGCACATGAGAAACCTCTGCTCGACCCCAAATCAACAGCACAAGAGAAACCTCTGCTCTACTCCAAATCAACAGCACAAGAGAAACCTCTGCTAGACCCCAAATCAACATCACAAGAGAAACCTCTGCTAGACCCCAAATCAACAGCTCAAGAGAAACCTCTTCTCGATCCCAAATCAACAGCTCAAGAGAAACCTCTTCTCGATCCCAAATCAACATCACAAGAGAAACCTCTGCTCGACCCCAAATCAACATCACAAGAGAAACCTCCGCTAGTCCCCAAATCAACAGCACAAGAGAAACCTCTGCTCGACCCCAAATCAACATCACAAGAGAAACCTCTGCTCGACCCCAAATCAACATCACAAGAGAAACCTCCGCTAGTCCCCAAATCAACATCACAAGAGAAACCTCTGCTCGACCCCAAATCAACATCACAAGAGAAACCTCTGCTAGACCCCAAATCAACATCACAAGAGAAACCTCTGCTAGTTCCCAATCAACAGCACAAGAGAAACCTCTGCTAGACCCCAAATCAACATCACAAGAGAAACCTCTGCTCGACCCCAAATCAACAGCACAGGAGAAACCTCTGCTAGTCCCAAATCAACAGCATAGAACATAGAACATAGAACATAGAACATACAGCACAGAACAGGCCCTTCGGCCCACAATGTTGTGCCGATCCTTTGTCCTCTGTCAAGGACAATTTAATCTATACCCCATCATTCTCCTTTATCCATATACCTATCCAAAAGCCTTTTGAAAGTCCCTAAAGTTTCTGACTCAACAACTTCCCCGGGCAAGGCATTCCATGCCTCGACCACTCTCTGGGTAAAGAACCTTCCCCTGACATCCCCCTTATATCTCCCACCCTTCACCTTAAATTTATGACCCCTTGTAACGCTTTGCTCCACCCGGGGAAAAAGTTTCTGACTGTCTACCCTATCTATTCCCCTGATCATCTTATAAACCTCTATCATGTCACCCCTCATCCTTCTCCTTTCTAATGAGAAGAGGCCTAGAATGTTCAGCCTTTCCTCGTAAGACTTATTCTCCATTCCAGGCAACATCCTGGTAAATCTCCTCTGCACCCTCTCCAAGGCTTCCACATCCTTCCTAAAATGAGGCGACCAGAACTGCACACAGTACTCCAAATGAGGCCTTACCAAGGTCCTGTACAGCTGCATCATCACCTCACGGCTCTTAAATTCAATCCCTCTGCTAATGAACGCTAACACCCCATATGCCTTCTTCACAGCCCTATCCACTTGAGTTGCAACTTTCAATGATCTATGCACATAGACCCCAAGGTCTCTCTGCTCCTCCACATGCCCAAGAACCCTACCGTTAACCCAGTATTTTGCATTCATGTTTGTCCTTCCAAAATGGACGACCTCACACTTTTCAGGGTTAAACTCCATCTGCCACTTTTCAGCCCAGCACTGCAACCTATCCAAGTCCCTTTGCAGACGACAATAGCCCTCCTCGGTATCCACAACTCCACCAACCTTTGTATCATCTGCAAATTTACTGACCCACCCTTCGACTTCCTCATCCAAGTCGTTAATAAAAATCACAAACAGGAGAGGACCCAGAACTGATCCCTGCGGCACGCCACTGGTAACTGGGCTCCAGGCTGAGTATTTACCATCTAAGACCACTCTCTGCCTTCTATCAGTTAGCCAATTCTTAATCCAACTGGCCACATTCCCCACTATCCCATGCCTCCTGACTTTCTCCATAAGTCTACCATGGGGGACCTTATCAAATGCCTTACTAAAATCCATGTACACCACATCCACTGGTTTACCCTCATCCACTTGCTTGGTCACCTGCTCAAAGAATTCAATCAGGCTTGTGAGGCAAGACCTACCCCTCACAAAACCGTGCTGACTGTCCCGAATCAAGCAGTGTCTTTCCAGATGCTCAGAAATCCTATCCCTCAGCACCTTTTCCATCAACAGCACAAGAGAAACCTCTGCTAGTTCCCAATCAACAGCACAGGAGAAACCTCTGCTAGACCCAAATGAACAGCACAAGAGAAACCTCTGCTGGACTCCAAATCAACATCACAAGAGAATCCTCTGCTGGACCCCAAATCAACATCACAAGAGAAACCTCTGCTCGATCCCAGATCAACAGCTCAAGAGAAACCTCTGCTGGACCCAAATCAACAGCACAAGAGAAACCTCTGCTAGTTCCCAATCAACAGCACAAGAGAAACCTCTGCTAGACCACAAATCAACAGCACAGGAGAAACCCCTGCTGGACCCAAATCAACAGCACAGGAGAAACATCTGCTCGATCCCAAATCAACAGCACAAGAGAACCCTCTGCTAGACCCAAATCAACATCACAAGAGAAACCTCTGCTGGACCCAAATCAACAGCACAAGTGAAACCTCTGCTGGACCTCAAATCAACAGCACAATAGTGTTATGAAGGTGCTTCTATGTTAAGTTTTTTTTGAAGTATCATTTTTAAATTGTGAAGATGGATTCATTGGAAGGATTTTACAAATGCTGGACTTTGTTTTGTTGTTGACGATTCGCTGAACGGACACAGATTGTTTGAATACAACCTTTGCTGGAAATTAGGTGCTTTAAGTTCAATATACAACAGAAGCCTTGGTGACCCTGGGGAGGATGTTTGCAGAGAAGCAACATGTCAAGGTTTATGGAGGTCTGGATCATGACCTTCTGTTTGCAGTTTGGATATTGTTTTCAGTTCCGTTGAGATGTGAACTGCTTTGAAGACAGTTGCTGTTTTGCCTGCCAAGGAAATAGAAACCCCACCTCATTTTGCATGCACCTTTCTAGGAAACCCTGAGAAGGCCAGTGTGTCAGCTCATTTTGCCTCCTTGCTTTGGGAAAACCCTGCTATTCAAGTGTGTGTTGGCTGAAACTCCTGATGCCACATGTCCTGAAATGCTGACCAGATGATTTCTCGATATCTCCAGAATGAATTGCTTCTGAAATGATCCCAGTGGCCTGTCTGTGTATCCCTGGATGCCAGACCAGATGGGACAACTGATTTCCTTCCATATCTTCTCTTTTTTTTTTCAAGAATTAGCATGTATTTGGCCAAAATATTATTCTTTGTCCTTTTATTTTGTAACAGACCTCTGCAGAGAGAGGTCTGTATTTTTTCAGTGTATGTGTGAGTGTGTGTGGGGAGTTTTAAAGTGGAACTTTCATATTTCAATCTGTGTGTTAATGCTTTTCGTCATTACTGGATAAGTCTTGTTTGATAATAAACTGATAATTTTATTGTTTATTAAAGAATCCTGTTTGGTGTATTTTATTCTGGCACACAAAGTAGAGTATAGGATTGACTGCATCAGTAATTGCGTAAACATTTGAATACTTGTTGTGAGCTGTGGAGAAGCGGAACTAGAAAAGACAGTGCACTCCTCTCACCTCCGTCGTAACAATAGACTGAGGTATCTCCATACATTTCCTTGTCTTTTGCACTTGGCAAGTCCTGGATATCCTCTACTTTGCCAGGATCCAGTTTTATGACTACATCTGTATAAATGGAGCTGAAAAAATTGATGCAATTCGTGTTCACACTTCTCGCACTTTGCATGAGGATGTGCTGATTCCTTTGTTCTGCCCATCACTGCTATATCATCAGTGTTATGAGATTGCTTCTGTTTCTTTTGTAAAATATGTTTTAAGAACTTATGTTTGAACTGCGGACATTGAGTCATCTGGAGATTGCTGAACTTTGTCTTTTAAAAAACAAGAGGGAGAGTCGACAGAATGTTGGCTAGTAAACAAGTCTTATTGGAAGGCACCTGTTTTCAAGTAAAACCAGCAAGGGTTGTGCTTGTGACTCTGAAGAAATGCTTACAAGGAAATGACAAGCCAAGATTTATGGTTGTCGCAAGACTTGTTTCTGGAAAAATGTTAGTTTCAATTTGAACTGTTAAAAAGCTAGTTTACTTATTGACCTGCCAAGAGAACAGAAGTAGGTCCAGCCAGCTTAGATTTTCCTTTTTCTCTTGAAAAAACATCTTGCATCAAGTGGATTTTCTTTTTCCTCCTGTATTTGAAGAAACCTTTACTGCTACACTGCTGCTATGAGACCTAAGAAAATCCTTGTTGCTGCTTCCTGCTGTGAATCCTGACTGGAGTTTTCCGTGCTGCACCTTTTGGAAGCCTACCGAAACTGATCATCATGGCCTGGAAAGAACTGTTCTAGGAAGATCCCATTGACAGCCACCTATTTGCCTTTGGGACACCTCACTGAAACAAAGGACTTCCTTCCATACCCTCTTTTAAGCCTAAATAATTTTTTTAATTCCTTCTATTTCTTTGTAACAGCTGTAAACAAAAATCCCTTTTTTTCCCCAGTTAACCATTGTGCATGTACATGTTTGTGTGTGAGGGTGAGGGTAAATAAGGGGCTTTACTATTTCAGTGCATGCATATATTTATTTCCTTATTGGTTAACATTTGGTTTATAATAAATGGATAATTTTGGGTTGTTTATTTCAGAAACCTGATAGGTGAGCTTTATTGTGGGGAAAAATAGAGTAGCTGTTTCAGTAAGTGCTAAAATTTAAATATATGTTGTGATCTGTGGAGAAGTGGGAC
Source organism: Heterodontus francisci (assembly GCF_036365525.1). Classification (NCBI taxonomy): domain Eukaryota; kingdom Metazoa; phylum Chordata; class Chondrichthyes; order Heterodontiformes; family Heterodontidae; genus Heterodontus; species Heterodontus francisci. The sequence goes on from NC_090399.1 coordinate 53,514,893, forward strand.
TGAATTAACAGTGTACTCCTCCCACCATGGTGGTAACATATTAATTGGGGGCTCTTGTCAGGATTTCAACCCAACACCAAAAACATTCAATTGTAAGTGGGGTAATAACAATTGGGCGGCACAGTGGCGCAGTGGTTAGCACTGCAGCCTCACAGCTCCAGCGACCCGGGTTCAATTCTGGGTACTGCCTGTGTGGAGTTTGCAAGTTCTTCCTGTGTCTGCGTGGGTTTCCTCCGGGTGCTCTGGTTTCCTCCCACATGCCAAAGGACTTGCAGGTTGATAGGTTAATTGGCCATTATAAATTGCACCTAGTATAGGTAGGTGGTAGGGGAATATAGGGACAGGTGGGGATGTGGTAGGAATATGGAATTAGTGTAGGATTAGTATAAATGGATGGTTGATGGTCGGCACAGACTTGGTAGGCCGAAGGGCCTGTTTCAGTGCTGTGTCTCTAAAACTAAAACTAAAATCTAAAAAGGAAAATAAAGAAACAGGTTTCTTGTGTAATCGAGTAAAGTTTACACCACCAGAATGTCTGTAATGGTTGCTGAAACTTTTCTGGGGATGAAGGATGTATCCCTCGGTGACTTATGAACTTAACTAAGGTTAAGCATTGGCTATACAATTGGGGTTCGAATTGAAATCAGGAGCAAAAAACACAGAGATAATTGTCGTAAAAGCCCAACTTCTGGAATTGGAAGAAGAAGGCAAATCAGAGGGTAGTGCAGTTGAATTAGCTAAAATTCAGTTACAGATAAAGCAGTTGGAGCTTCAAAAGGAAAAATAAATAATAAGAAGAAAGCTTGAGCATAAAAAGAACTGGGAAAAATTAAGCTTGAAAAAGAAGTAACAATGAAAGAACTTGCGTTTGAGGAAAAGGAAAAGGAAAGAGCAAGAGAAAGAGACAGGAATTAATTCAAATTAGAAGGGCTGAAACTAAGAAAACAGAGTGGTCTTGATGCCAGTGCAGATTAGGGTGAGGAAGAATCCGACTCCAGCCCAAGACCTAGTGGAAAGTTGTTTAAATTTATACAAGCTGTCCCTAAGTTTGAGGAAAGGGACGTGGAGGCATTTTTCATTTCTTTTCAAAAGATAGCCAAACAAATGAAATGGCCAAAGGAAAGCTGTACACTGCTTATGCAAAGCAGGTTGGTAGGCAGAGCTCATGAAGTCTATTCCATGCTTTCTGAGGAGGCTTCTGCAGATTATGAGATGGCAAAAAAGGCTATTCTCGCTGCATATGAGTTAGTCCCTGAAGCTTACCGACACCAATTTCAGAACCTCCGGAGATTGGCTGGGCAGACTTTGTAGAAGTTGAGAAGGTAAAGTAAATTAATTTTGATTGTTGGATATGGGCACGAAAGATGGAAGCCACATATCAGAGCCTTAAAGAACTAATTCTCCTGGGATAATTTAAAGACTCCCTCCCTCCATTGGTATGGACTCATGGAAAGAATCGGAATGTTTTAGTGGCCAGAAAAGCAGCAGACATTGCTGACTATGAGCTTGTGTATAAGCCCAAACCCTTTGTCTGTCACTCCCACAAACCCGATAAGGAAAGAAGGTGGGAGAGTGAAAGGAAGGCAAGTAGCCGGGGACAAGAAGGGACAACCGGGAATGCCCCAGGATCAACTCCTCAGGTCAGAAAGCATAATGTTGAGGGTGGAAGTGAGGTCTGCAAGCCTAAGTGCAACCATTGTCACAAGGTAGGAAATCTTCATGCAGAATGCTGGAAGTTGCAAGGTTAAGCCATGGGACTTGCTGGGACACACAAAATCAATGCAGAGAAAGGGGCCTTGACTGAGAGTACAGCAGATCAGACTGTCGCTTTCACAGCCAAATACCAAAGCCAATGTGAGTGCAGGGATTGTGAATAAAATAGCTGAGAGTTATAGGGAATTCTTGTCAAAAGGAAAAGTAACTTCTTATCCCTCAAGTGAGGCAGGCAAATCTATTGTTATACTTGAGGATACAGGAGCAACCCAAACACTTTTGCCGGGGAAAGGCGTAACATTTCCAGTAGAGAGCGCACTGAATGCTAAAGTTTTAGTGTATGGTATGGGTGGGGAGTATATACCTGTACCTTGTATCGGGTGCACCTAGAGTGTGACCTAATGTCTGGAACTGGAACTGTAGGAGTTGTCCATAGTTTACCGGTAGATGGAGTTCATCTACTCCTAGGGAATGATTCGGCCGGAGCAAAAGTAGAGGCTTCTCCTGTAGTCACAGAGAAGGCAAGTGAAGTTAAAGAGACAGAACAGTTACAGGAAAAGCTTCAGGAAATTTTCCTTCGTGTGTTGTAACTCAAGCAATGGCTAAGACAGTTCCATGTCGGAGGTAAAATTGGCACCACAGACAGATAGCCAAATATCTGAAACTTTCTTTGGTGATTTGGATAATCCAAAGGAAATGTTTCATAATTCTTCTCTGATCACAGGTCAGCAAGCTGATCCAGAGTTAAATAAAGTAGCACAATCAGCTCGAACAGAAGCTGAGACAAAAGGGGTTCCAGAAAGCTATTATATTAAAGATGGTGCTCTGATGAGGAAGTGGAGACCTCCTCACTGATCTGCGGTTGAAGAATGGATGACTGTTCATCCGACAGTGGGACCGTCTAAGTATCGCGGGAATTATTAATGGTTAGAGCATGAAATTCCTATAGCGGGACCTGTGGAGATCCGGAAGACCAAATCATGCATAAGTCAGCATTATTACTGGCCAGATCTTTCCAAGGATGTGGTGCAGTTTTGTAAAACATACCATATGTGTCAGATTGTGAGAAAACTGACACCTCTAATTATCATAGCAGTTATTGGGGAACCATTTAGTAGGGTGTTAGTAGCCTGTGTAGGACCCTTGCCGAAAACAAAAGCGGAACACGAATATTACTCACTATGATGGATATGATTAGTCAGTTCCCAGAGGCCATTCCCTTGAGAACAATTCCTGCTAAGATAGTGGTAGAGAAGTTAACCCAATTCTTCACTCGATATGGATTACCAATTAAAATTCAGTCCGATCAAGGTTCCAATTTTATGTCTAAGATATTTCAAGAGGTTATGGGTAATTTGGGTATAACACAGTTAAAGTCTTCAGCATACCACCCATAGACACAGGGAGCTTTAGAAAGATACCATCAAACACTCAAAACAATGATTAGAGCAAACTGTCATGAATATCCCCATGATTGGGATAAAGGGCTAGACTTTCTATTATTTGCCACTAGGGATTCAACAAATGAATCTACAGGTTTTAGTCCTTTTGAGTTAGTTTATGGACATGAGATGGACATGAGGGTAGCACAGTGGCGCAGTGGTTAGCACTGCAGCCTCACAGCTCCAGTGACCCGGGTTCAATTCTGGGTACTGCCTATGCGAAGTTTGCAAGTTCTCCCTGTGACTGCGTGCGTTTTCGTCGGGTGTTCTGGTTTCCTCCCACAGCCCAAGACTTGCAGGTTGATAAGTAAATTGGCCATTGTAAATTGCCCCTAGTGTAGGTAGATTGTAGGAGAATAGTGAGGATGTGATAGGGGATATGGGATTAATGTAGGATTAGTATAAATGGGTGGTTGTTGGTCGACACAGACTCGGTGGGCCGAAGGGCCTGTTTCAGTGCTGTATCTCTAAATAAAATAAATAAGAGGTCCTCTAAAACTAATTAAAGAAAGGTTTTTAGAACAGAGGGATGAATCTTCTACACTAGATTATGTATCTATATTCCGAAAAAGGCTCCTGATAGCAATGTGGCTCAGAATCACTTTAAAGCATCCCGAACCACTATGATAAAATGGACAGACAAACATGCTGAGACCTGAAGATTTCAGCCAGGAGATGTAGGCCTGAATTTTATTCGGGTGCTGCTCTCCGCAGCGGCACCCTTTGAACTCACGGTGTGCCGCATTTGCTGGCTGCCACCGAGCCCCCGCGATATTACTCGCAGGGGCTCATTTCCATAGAGGCCGCGCACCGCCACCCCATATTACGTGGTGGGGGTGGGGGGAGGTGGTGTAGAACTGCCGGTTCCATGCTGCACACCGACACGGCTGTGAGTCATCTGCTGGGGCACCATTTAAAGGGCAGCCAATGCAGCAGCTGTGCCTGCATCCGAAGAAGATACCTGACACAGAGTGTTACGTTAGAGAAATATTTCATGATGGAGAAACAGCAGCGTGCCAGGGTGGCACCACGGTTCAGTGATGCCTCCCTGACCGCCCTCCTCCAGGCTGTGCGTGCAAGGCAGGAGGTCCTATACCCCAGTGATGGCAGGAAGAGTCCCTCACGCCTGAGCAAGGCAGCCTGGTTGGAGGTGGCTCAGGAGGTGAGCAGCCATGGTGACATCCGGCGCTAATGGGTGCCATGCCGATAATGAATGAATGACCTGCTGAGAAGCACAAGAGCAAGTACCAATGTCTATCAGGGCTCCATTGAAACTGGGTGCACCCACATGGAGTGGCATATGCCACTGCCATGCCACAGAACGGGAGGTTGGGCGGGGAGGAAACAAGTGCCATGAATGGTGCAATGTATGACAGCACTTACCCTTGTCCAGTGCTCAGGGAATGGCATCTACATGAGTGGCTCACTCAGCAGCGCACACCAATGACACACCACCTTTGCGACCAGCAACTGTCCTTTGACATGTATCACCCTGTTGACATGCCATTGTTAATATCTGCCCCCTTGCCCCTCCAGGCAAAGATGGCCCACAACTCGAGGGAGTCGTTCCGCAATGGAGGAGGTCCTGCCAATCTGCTGAGACCAACGGATGCCGAGGAGGAGGCCCTGCAGCTGGCACCAAGGGAGCAGGCTCACTCATTCAGGCAGATTGACATCAGGCTCCAAGGTGAGCAGACGTCCAATTGAAATGAAAGATAGGCACTGTGGACTGTTGGTTTGGTAATGCAATACTGCTGACATTGTGAAGTGTGTTACATTAGAACTGACAATGTCCCCTTCTCATTGTGTCTTCCAGGTGTAACAGCAGAGTTGAACCTGGCTGCGCGGTGACATCCACCAGCTCGGAGGAAGAGCCAGACTCCAAGGAACCAGCGTCCCAGGACATGAATGCACCTTCCACCAGCGCAGATAGTCACCTCGGTGGCCATCTGTCCGGCCTTAGAGTGTGGGTCACAATCGGGTGAGAGCACTGCACACATGCCCGAGCAGCTGACTGAGGCTGAGACAGCCATGGCCCCTGACAGTCGGAGGCCTGTGTGTGGCCAGGCCCTTGCTGAGCCCCAGGTTACTGATGACCCTCTGCTGTCGACAGACCAAGGCAGGCCGGAGCTAATGGAAAAGTTATGGCAACTGCAGGCGGAGATGCCACAGGCCATGCGCAGCCTTGAGCGGATGATAGGGGAGTCTATCCACGCCCTGACTGCTGCCATGTCGCAGGCATGTGAGCGCCTGCCATCATCCATTGAGGGTGGCGATGGCCCTCGTGGTGACCCAGGATCAATCAATATGATCAGACCTGCTATCCCTCGCCACTACTGTCACATCCCTTGAGCAGTGGCATGGACAATACCCCTACTCCTGGTCCATCCCGGGAGGGCAGAGGGGTTCCAACAAACCCTGAGATGGAGGGTCTCCACGGATGCAGTGACATGGACAGTGGCTCAGTCAGCTGCTGGCTCTAATTGTTTACACCAACGTGCAGCAGAGGTGAACTGGTGCACAGCAGGTGATCGAGGCCGATGTGTGGCTTACACAGCTCATGTCGGCTCCTATGGAGCTGAGAGCCTTTGTCTGCTCAGGCACTGCCGTTCATCCCTACATCCCTGCTAGCCCTGCATGCGGAGCCTGGGTGGCATCTGCCCTCCCAAGCACCTTCCTGTTATAGGTCCTCATCGTTCATATCGACTGAGGATGAATACAATTGACGTCTCTCCTCATCATGCCAGGTCTGGCCCTTATTGGGTGCATATTTGTGCAGACCACCATGAGCAGGAAAGAAAGGCCATGCCCTTTATGGCCCATTGTACAGGGCACCACCCTATCTATCCAGGCATTGAGAATGCATTTAGAACATGCAGATCACCTGCTCAATGGCAAATCTTTCAGCTCAGTGAATGGCGTTTTTTCTGTCCTCTGCAGCAGTGGTGGGGTCTCTCACTGGCATCTGAAGCTATGTCTGCAAAGGATAGCCCTTGTCTCCAAGAAGCCACCCCTCCATCTGAACCAGTTCAGTGAACAGCAGTGGCAGCTCCGACTGGCGCAGAACCAAGGTGTCATGGCAGCTGCCTGAAAAGCGGTCACAGATTTGCATGAAGCATCTGCGGTGATGAAATACCAGCTGCACCTAGATTGAGAGGATTGCTTTAAATGCAACATCTGCAGGCGGTAGCCTGGCTGGAGGTCTGATGGCCACACAGGTGCAGTCCATGAACCCTGAGGCCTATGGTTCTCCAGCAATGGTGCCGAACCTGATAGCCCTCTGGGCCTGGCTGTGAGGGTCCGTCCTGAAGCGGGCATACTCACTGGTCCTCTGATGCAGGGCACTGGTGTCCTCCCTGATGCAGCGGTGCACTGATGACTGTGTAACCCCACAAAGGTCTCTGTTGGGCCCCTAAAAGGCTGCAGAAGTGTCAGGCTTGAGAACCACTGCCACTATGAGGAACAAAGGCATGAGATGTCTACAGGAGCCCGTGGGCTGCAGGTCATCCTTGAGCAGGGCACAGAGACATGTCACCACCCTCTCTACATGTGCAATCTCCTCTGATACTGGTGCTCTGACATTCGATGGCATGTCATGTGGGGCCTGTAGATGCAATCGTAATGGCGAGCTCCCCTTGGGGGCTGCTGCTCACGTCCGGGGGCCTCCACGTGGATCGCATCCTACCTGTTGATATTGCCTCTGGCGCATACGGATCCTCAGGATAAGTTTATCACACAATGTAGGAAGAGCCAGACCTATTTCCATGTGATAAATAAAGTTGTATCCTTCATTTCTTGAAAGGTTCTTAAGAGGGCACGGATTGGTGTTGACGGCTACATCAGGTGCTAACATGGAACAATTATGTGGCATGGCTTGGCATTGCCCATCTTGGCCAACACTCAGAGTGGCACAGCATGACCACATCAAGATGCTACCAGTTGCATTGATTGTCCTCACCATCCATATAATCTTAATGCTCCTACTCTTTCCCTCCACTAATCCCAGACCTCTTCCCTCCTCCCTTCCAGAATGCAGAGTGAGACCCCTGAATATCCCCCTCCCTCCTCTCTTCCAAGATTCAGAGTTCAAACCCCTGAATATCCCCCCTCCCTCCTCCCTTCCAGTATGCAGAGTGACACCTCTGAAAACGGAACTTACCTTCCATAGCGAACCCTTCTGCCTCTGATGACCCATTGGTTTTTCTGATCCTGAATGGGCACATGACGGCCGCCCGTTCAAAGAAAATTCAGGAAGTGTCCATGGAGAGGCGGTGGCTGCATAATCTGCAGAGGTAAGTACCATTTAACATATTTTAATTGGGTGCCGCTGCCAGGTGGCGGGGAGCGGGCCGCACATAGTTCCCTGCACCGCCAGTAATTTTCAATGGGCCCTTCTCGACGTAGCGGGTCGAGGTGAGCCTCTCCCCGCAGAATTTTACCGGCTCCTGCACCGCGACCCTCAGCGTTGAGGGGCCGGTAAAATTCAGCCCGAAATGTTAGTTTTACTACCTTTACAGGGTGAACCATTGAAAGCATTGTTCAGTGGTCCATATGAAGTGGTCAAGAGAACTGGTAAGGTAAATTATTTGATTGAACCCCAGATCACTGGAAAAAAAAGTCGACTGCGGCATATCAATATGTTAAAACAATATTAGGAGGATAAGCAAATACAGGTATGTCAGGTAGGAGGGACAGTGAGGAATGAAAGAGATACTTGAGGATTAGACAGAAGGAGGCCTAGGAAATTCTGAAATTCAACTTCCTACTATCCGGTTAGCTGATACTGAATGGCTAGGGAGATTGGACACTATGCTTTCATATTTAGATGCAAAACATCAAGACCTAACAAGGCTGCTCACAGTATTTAAAAGAATCTGTCGGGATAAGCCAGGATGTACAACCTTAGCCACACATAATGTGAATGTAGGGGAATCCGTTCCTATAAAACAACATCCTTACCACTTAAATCCAGACCAACAGGCCCAAGTAAAAGCAGAGATCCAATACATGCTGGAAAACAACTTAACTGAACCCAGTCAAAGAAGCCGGAGTTCACCAACGGTAAGAGTTGCCTAAACCTGATGGTTCAACTAGACTTTGCTTAGACTACAGAAAAGTTAATGCAGCAACAAAGGCAGAATCTTCTCCAATCCCTTGCTTGGAAGGCTGGCAGTGCCATGTTGCTTACAAAGGTAGATTTGTTAAAGGGATACTGACAAGTTCCTTAACTCCCCAAGCTAAAGAAACATCAGCTATTGTCACACAGAACAGTCTTTTCCAGTGCCGAGTGATGCCATTTGGGCTAGAAAATGCCCCGGCAGCCTTTCAGAGACTGATGAATCAAGTGGTAACTGATTCTAACTGTGTAGTTTACTTTGACGATGTGCTGGTATACAGTGACATTTGGAAGGACCACTTGAAACAACTGGAAACTCTGTTTAAAAAATTACAAGCAGCTGATTTAGTGGTTAAACTGGCCAAAAACGAATTCGCAGAAGCGAGAGTGACCTACCTCGGGCATATAGTGGGGCAAAGACATGTGTTGCCAAGAACAGCGAACATACAAGACTTGGTGGAGTTCCCTACCCCTATGACTAAGCAAGAAATCATGAAGTTTTTGGTGATGTGTGGTTTCTACAGGAAGTTTGTACCAAATTTCAGCACTGCAGCAGCTCCACTAACTGATTTGCTACAGAAAAAGAAAACCAAGGTAGTGTGGTCAGGGGAATGTCAGACATCTTTTGAAATGCTGAAGGCTATTTTGACTAATGAACCAGTGCTGTTCCAAATTGCACTAAACCCTTCAAGGTAGTGATGGATGCTAGTGACCTGCGGGTTGGTGCAATCCTGTTACAAGATGATAAACCCTAACCCTAACCCTCACTCCTCTCTCTCTCCCTGTCCTTCTCTCTCTCCATGTTTCCCCCCTCACCCTGTATCCCCAAACCCCCGACCCCCAACACTCTCTCTCTGACAGTGCAGAGAGTGGGAACTCGTATCAGTGCACCATTTTAAAAGTTGCAGCCATAGGTTTCACAGCTGACAGGTGCTTAGAACAGAGACAACACTTCCAAACCTCCGACAAGCTTGTGTTTTTGGCAGGCTTTTAATAGAAATGGGAACCCACTTAGAAACCCTGAACCTCTGAGGTTCAGAAGCGCGGTCTCTGCTCTAAGCACCTGTCAGCTGTGAAATTGATGGCTGTGAATTTTTTAAAGTCAGACTGGTCTGGAAGAGGAAGTCAATGGGAAATTACTCATTCCTGAAATTACCATTCACGGACTTCAAAATTTTTACTCCCAACACTGGTGTCCGTGGGGAGATATTGTTTTTCTCCCCTACAGTTTGCTTCATCAGTAAGCAAGGATTAATTTCAGCAATGTATGGATCATATTATATAGAATGTTCCATGGTGTGTCTGTATTGCTGATGTTATGACTGAGGCAGGAGGAGTGCACTGTTAATTCAGTCCCACTTCTCCACAGGTCACAACATATATTTACATTTTCCCAATTACTGAAACAATCAATCAATCAGATATTCTATTTTTCCCCAGAATAAAGCACACCAACCAGGTTTCTCTAATGAACAACGAAAAATTATCCATTTATAATAAACCAAATTTTAATCAATAAGGAAGTAAATATATACGCAAATTGAAATATTAAAGCCCTTTTTTATCCTAGCCCTCACACACACACACACACACACACACACACACACACACACACACACACACACACACACAACTGGTTAACTGACAAAAAGGGATTTTTGTTTACAGCAGTTACAAAAAAATGGAAGGAATAAAATGAACCCACTTAGGCTTAAAAGAGGGTATGGAAGGAAGTCCCTTGTTTTGGTGAGGTGTCCCAAAGTAGATAGGTGACTGTTAATAGGATCTTCCTAGAACAGTTCTTTCCAGGCGATGTTGATGATCAGTCTGGGTAGGCTTCCAAAAGCTGCAACACAGAAAGCTCCAGTCAGGCTTTACAGCAGGAAGCAGCAACAGGGATTTTCTTAGGTCTTATAGCAGCAGTGTAGCAGTGGAGGTTTCTTCCAATACAGGAAGAAATACTAAATGCACTTGATGCAGGGTGTCTTTTCAAGAGAAAAATGGAAAATTAAGCTTATAATAGCTGGATTTTAACAATTAGTTCACTGGTTAGTAACCTTTAGTAACCTTATATTCCCCCTGGTTGAGGGGGAGATATTCTTATCAACAACTCATTAATTATCTTACTATTTTCAAGAAAAGCCACGAGCTCTAAGCTTTGTATCTTGTGACACACTTGTCCCACAAGTAGCAAATAGCAAAGTATTAAGAGTCCTACTACTAATACTATGGCCTGGGACAGTATCATAAACATAGACAGAGTCTGGAGCCAGGGGTGTTGGCCTACATTACATACAGTCTCCCGCCATTGGTGGTTGTCTAGCCATTGTATTTCCTGCATTCTACAGTATTATTCTGCACCATTCTTACTAAGTGTTTCTGTGAGGTGGTGGTCCTTTTTATTCCAGGTTTTAGTGTTGGCTGCTGTACAGGTACCCAACAATTCCCCTTCCTTGATTCCAACCCAAAGATTGTGATGGGAACATCCATGAATCCATGGCCCAATCACATGGGTTACAAAAGCATCATATTACATTCATTACAATATCACAATACATCCATCAAGCATGGACTTAAAAGATTCTCCAGCTCTCCCTTTACCTGTATCCATCTTGTGGATAGTTCTTACTAAATATAAATTTTTTTCTAGCCCTTCAACTGTCTTTCTGAACTTTAATTTTACTTCCTTACCAATGTGTTTAATTTATCCTGATTCTTGTAAAATTATTTTTCTCTGTAGAATATGTGCCGATATCGTGATGATTTAAAATGTTGTCTCACTCTACTGGATAAGTGAACCATTTCATGCCATGCTGTTTGTCAAGTAGGTGAACATGTCTGAGACCCATTCTTCAATGCATTTCATCATGCATTTTGCATGTTAGTTGCTTCACGTGTAGCAAATCACATCTGCACACTTACACCGATATCCCAATATCATGCCACACATTCTCAACTCTCAGGCAATCTTATCAAAAGATCAAGAAAGGGGGTGGGTGTCTGTCTGAGATCTTTGCTTACCTCCTCCTGCATGGACCCAATGTCTTGGGTAGTGGGCAGACTTTCAAATGTAGCTCTTTTAAAAAAACACATAGGCAAGGAGACAAATATCTCCGAGTAAAAGCTATCAAATTACCAGTCTCCTACAATTTCCTGACTTTCACTGGAAAGTTCTAAACTTCTTAGAAGTTCAACACTATACTAATTTAATGCTTTGAATTCTAATTCACCATTGGTTGTCCCCAGAATTCCTTAATTAGCTCTTGCATCAGCCAGATCTAATTGCCAATTCCCATTAATTATAATTCTATTTCATTTTGAGCTCTGGAGAAACTTTACATTCCAATATTCAAAATATCTTTAAAACAGAAATCAAACATTCCCATTTGATTCCAGGCTTTACTATATTTTGTTTGTTTTTCTCTGTCTTAGATGACACTTTAATTTCTTAAAAGTAACTTGCTAAATTACACTGAATTTTTGGCATCTTAAATTATTCCTAATTCAAATAACAGCGTTGCTGGGATGACAGGTTTTGTTAATGTTTCATTTATTGTCTCCCCAAAAGAAACATTTTGCTTTTTTATACTTAGAAACCAGACAGACTGCTTTTTCATTTTTTTTGTTGAATGAAATTTTGACTATCCCTTTAAATGTCAAATAAATTCCTCTTTGAGTGCTTTAAATAATCACCTATATCAATTTAATTGGGTTTATCGATTCCAATTTCTTGTGGCCAGGCTCAGTGGTATTGCATAGTGTTTTACATGAAAGACAGAAGTGCTTGCAACTATCTCTCCTTCTCAAGCATTTTGTCTTGGAAGTTAACAAACAACAAAAGTTTTTGAAAAGCCAAAGCCTTTGGTCCAAATTGTGACTATGCTGTGACATTTGATGTCTGTAGTTAAGGTCTTAAATTCTTAAAGCTGCTGAATCTCTTGCTGTGGCATCATTTCTCATGTGGTCCTGAAACCATTGTCACTTGTTTTAAAAAAAAGAATCCATTGTGGCTTTGCCCCAAAGTCTAATGGGTTAATTTGTCCAATTATATCTGTCAATTTAGAATTTAAAATGTAATAATGTCCAATATATAAATTTTACTCTCAGCACTGCAAAATTGTGTCACGGATTAAATGAAGAAAACAACAACTACAGTGGGGTGAATTTCTTTGCTTGTCTCCAATGGGGTGGAGCAAAACATTCTCAGATGCGTCACTTTACATAACTTTTTCTAACAGAAAAATTCCAGATCGAAAAAGAACTAAACTCCACTTTTCTCCCCAATTCTTTTGGTCTCCGTAGGGTTTGAAAACAATAAAGTCATTAGTAACATTATCAACTTCAAAGGAAATCATCTCCATGAGGGAACACAGCATTTTAGATTAAACTACAATTGTTTGCAAACTTTTTAAGATCTTTTGTAAGAAGTTTCAAATCAAAGTATTTTTTTGATACAACCAGGATGATTCTGAAATCCAATTCATAACAATAAACATTTAAAGTTCAAAACTGCCAATGTTATATGAGTGAACCTTATATTTGGAATTAAAGACTCCCTCAAATCTTGACATAATAAATTGAAAGTTCATTGTGGCCACCAACAAAATTATTGTTTTTCCCACTTAACAGGTCCATTAACCTTACCAATTTAAACTTAATTCAGATTTAACTTATAATACTTATTAACTACACACAGAACAGAATAGCACGTGCTTTTCTTAAGAAAAGGTAAATTACGTCATTTTTCTTGTTCTTTCTTCAGGTGCCTTTTCAAATGACTGTAATAAAACCAAAAGCTAAAGAAAAAGCTATTTAACATTCTTGCAACAGAAGACTTAACACCAGCTTCTCACACAAACTTTAATCAGACAGAATCTTTCCCATATCTCCTTTATTTATCCTTCTCTCCCTTAAACCAATAGCCAATTCCATTTGCTCCTTACACAGTCATGTCTTTAATTTAAACTACAAAAAACAGCAAGAGCAGGTTTTAAACTTTGGTCCAATTAAAGCATTGTTTTAAAATTTAAATTGGATTTCTGCCAGGCATCTTTCGGCTTTCAAGGCTGAAGCTTACCTCTTACAACATTGTTCATTGCCTTTTCACAGTTTCAAAACCAACTTTGAAAATCAAAATCAAAAATTACATCAGAATTTTTAAAAATGTAATTCAGCTTTTATATCCCATTTTTGGGTGTACAATCTTACCTTGAAATGAACACACTCGGCAATCACTTTCATACTTATTCAATTCCAAACAACATAGAAAAAATGATTCCTGTAATGGGTTATGAATTCAAGGTACCAAAAATCTGTGTTAAATTCCCATTCCCATTCCAAGGAATACATACAGATTCAACTAGTTCACAACCAAAACATGATTCCAGGTTCCCACAAAAATATGCATGTGTGAAAATAGAACAAGTACAGACTCATGCTTTCAACATTAAAGCCAGATTAGAAAGGGTTACTGACTGTTGGCTCAACAGAACACAAGCTACACAGATAAGGACATTCATTTGTCGAAGCTTCCAACATTCACACATTCGATCAAAAGGCACTAACTTTATTTTACTCACTTTAAGTTTCACAAAAAACTTCTTAAGTTGTCACCCTTTAGAGTGATAGAGTTATACAGCACAGAAACAGGCCCTTCGGCCCATCAAGTCTGTGCCGCCATCAAGCACCAAACTATTCTAATCTAATTTTCCAGCACTTGGCCTGTAGCCTTATATGCTATGACGTTTCAAGCCTGTGTGGAGTTTGCAAGTTCTCCCTGTGTCTGCGTGGGTTTTCTCCGGGAGCTCCGGTTTCCTCCCACAAGCCAAAAGACTTGCAGGTTGATAGGTAAATTGGCCATTATAAATTGTCACTAGTATAGGTAGGTGGTAGGGAAATATAGAGACAGGTGGGGATGTTTGGTAGGAATGTAGGATTAGTATAAATGGGTGGTTGATGTTCGGCACAGACTCGGTGGGCCGAAGGGCCTGTTTCAGTGCTGTATCTCTAATCTAATCTAATCTACTCATCTAAATACTTCTTAAATGTTGTGAGGGTTCCTGCCTCTACCAGCCCTTCAGGCAATGCGTTCCAGATTCCAACCACCCTCTGGGTGAAAAAATGTTTCCTCAGATCCCCTCTAAACCTCCTGCCCCTTACCTTAAATCTATGCCCCCTGGTTATTGACCCCTCCACTAACGGAAAAAGCTTATTCCTGTCTAATCTATCAATGCCCCTCATAATTTTGTATGCCTCAATCATGTCCCCCCTCAGCCTTCTCTGCTCCATGGAAAACAACCCTAGCCTTTTCAGTCTCTCCTCATAGCTGAAATGCTCCAGCCCAGGCAACATCCTGATGAATCTCCTCTGCACCCTCTCCAGTGCAATCACATCCTTCCTATTGTGTGGTGCCCAGAACTGTACACAGTACTCCAGCTGTGGCCTAACTGGCGTTTTATACAGCTCCGTCATAACCTCCCTGCTCTTATATTGTATGCCTCAGCTAATAAAGGGAAGTATCCCATGTGCCTTCCTAACCACCTTGTCTACTTGTGCTGCTGCCTTCAGTGATCTATGGACAAGTACACCAAGGTCCCTCTGATCCTCTGTCCCTCTGTACTTCCTAGGTTCCTACCATCCAGTGTATATTCCCTTGCCTTGTTAATCCCCCCAAAATGCATCACCTCACACGTCTCAGGATTAAATTCCATTTGCCACTGCTCCGCCCATCTTACCAGCCCATCTGTATCGTCCTGTAATGTAAGGCTTTCCTCCTCACTACTTAAGACACCACCAATTTTTGTGTCATCTGTGAACTTACTGATCATACCTCCTATATTCACATCTAAATCATTAATGTACACTACAAGCAGCAAGGGTCCCAGCACCGATTCACCACTGGTCACAGGTTTCCACTCGCAAAAACAACCTTCGACCATCACACTCTGCCTCCTGCCACGAAGCCAATTTTGGATCCAATTTGTCAAATTGCCCTGGTTCCCATGTGCTCTTACCTTCTTAACCAATCTCCCATGTGGGATCTTATCACAAGCCTTACTGAAGTCCATGTAGACGACATCAACTGCTTTACCCTCATCTACACATCTAGTCACCTCCTCGAAAAAATCAATCAAGTTAGTTAGACACAATCTCCCCCTGACAAAGCCATGCCGAATATCCCTGATTAATCCCTGCCTTTCCAAGTGGAGATTAATACTGTCCCTCAGAATTTTTTCCAATAGTTTCCCAAGCACTGATGTTAGATTCACCGGCCTGTAATTACCTGGTTTATCCCTGCTACCCTTCTTGAATAATGGTACCACATGCGCTGTCCTCCAGTCCTCTGGTACCTCTCCCGTGGCCAGAGAGGATCTGAAAATTTGTGTCAGAGCCCCTGCTATGTCCTCCCTTGCCTCACATAACAGCCTGGGATACTTCTCATCTGGGCCTGGGGATTTATCCATTTCTAAGCCCACTAAAACTTCCAATACTTCCTTTCTTTCAATTCTAATTTGTTCAAGTATATCACAATCCCCCTCCCTGATCTCTACACCTATATCATCCTTTTCCATAGTGAACACATATGAAAAGTAATCATTTAAAACCTCACCTATGTCCTCTAGCTCCACACACAGATTGCCACTTTGGTCTCTAATGGGCCCTACTCTTTCCCTGGTTATCCTCTTGCCCTTAAAATACTTATAAAACGCCTTAGAATTTTCCTTTATCTTGCCCGCCAATCTTTTTTCATGTCCCCTCTTCGGTCTCCTAATTACTTTTTTAAGTACCCCCCTACACTTTCTATACTCCTCTAGTGCCCCCGTTGTTTTCAGCACTCTGAGTCTGCCATAAGCCTCCTTTTATTTTCTTTTATTTTATCCCTTGACATCCAGGGTTCTCTGGACTTGTTGGTCCTACCCTTCAACTGAATGGGTACATGTTGGCTCTGAACCTTCACTATTTCCTCTTTGAATAACTCCCACTGGTTTGATGTAGACCTTCCTACAAGTAGCTGCTCCCAGTTCACTTTGGCCAGATCCAGTTTTATCATATTGAAATCGACCTTCCCCCAATTCAGTACCTTTATTTCTGGTCCGTCTTTGTCCTTTTCCATAACTACCTTAAATCTTACACAGTAATGGTCACTATCCCCAAATGATCCCCCACTGACACTTCTACCACTTGTCCAGCTGCATTCCCTAGGATTAGGTCCAGTACTGCCCCTTCTCTTGTAAGACTTTCTACGTACTGGCTCAAAAAACTCTCCTGTGTGCATTTCAAGAATTCCGCCCCCTTTAAGCCTTTTGCACTAAGACTATCCCAGTTGATATTGGGGACGTTGAAATCCCCTACTATTATTACCCTATTATTTTTACACCTGTCTGCGATTTGCCTACATTTCTGCTCCTCTATTTCTCCCTGACTGTTTGGAGGCCTATAGTACACTCCCAGCCAAGTGACTGCCCCATTTTTGTTTTTAAGTTCTACTCATATGGCCTCATTTGAGGAACCGTCTAAGATATCATCCCTCCTTACTGCAGTAATTGACTCCTTGATCAACAGTGTAATGCCACCTCCTATTTTGCCCCCTCCCCTGTCACACCTGAATATTCTATACCCTCCAAAATTGAGTTGCCAGTCTTGCCCCTCCCTCATCCATATCTCTGTGATAGCAATAATATCATAATCCCATGTGCTAATCAATGCCCTTAATTCATCTGCCTTACTAGTAAGACTCCTTGCATTAAAATAAATGCAATCCAGCCTTGCATTTTCCATTTGTGCCTTAACAGGTCTATATTTGCTCTGCCCTCCAGAATGACTCAGTTTCTCTTCTATATTTGACTGTGTATCATCCCCCACTGTACCTCCACTCTGTATCCCATTCTCCTGCTAAATTAGTTTTACCCCCCACCCCCCTAACAGAGCTCCCAGCAAGGATGTTGGTCCCATTCCGGTTCAGGTGTCGCCTGTCCAACTTGTACAGGTCCAACTTTTGCCAGAAACAGACCCAGTGGTCCAGGAAACTAAAGCCCTCCCTCCTGCACCATCTCCTCAGCCACGCATTCATCTACTCTATCCTCCTATTCCTCACCAGCACGTGGCACCGGGAGTAATCCAGAGATTACAACCTTTGAGGTCCTGCTTTTTAATCTGCTACTTAGTTCCCTAAATTCCTGTTGCAGGACCTCATCCCTCTTCCTACCTATGTCGTTGGTACCAATGTGTACCACGATCTCTGACTGCTCACCCTCTCCCTTCAGAATATCCTGCAGCCGCTCCGTGACATCCTTGACCCTAGCACCAGGGAGGCAACATAACATCCTCGTGTCTCATTTGCGGCCACAGAAACACCTATCTGTACGCCTTACGATAGATACCGCTATCATTATAGCTCTTCTACCCCTTTTCCTGCCATGCTGTGCAGCACAGCCATCCATGGTGCCGTCAACTTGGCTGTTGCTGCTTTCCCCTAGGATGCCATCCCCCCCAACAGTATCCAAAGTGGTATATCTGTTTGAAAGGGGGATGGCCACAGGGGACTCTGCACTACCTGCCTGCACCTACTACTCCTCCTGGTGGTCACCCATCCCTCTTGTGCCTGTGCAGCAGTTACCTGCATGTGACCACCTCTCTAAACATGCCATCCACGTCCTCAGCATCGCAGATGCTCCACAGTAAATCCACCCGCAGCTCCAGCTCTGTAATGCGGAGAGCCAGTAGCTGCAGATGGATACACTTCCTGCACACATGGTTGTCAGGGACACTAGAAGCGTCCCTGATTTCCCACAAAGTGCAGGACGAGCATATCACGGGTGCGAGATCTCCTGCCATGACTTAGCCTTAGATCAAGTAGTTACTCCCTTAATTAAAAATTCTAATTACACTAGGGGCCTTGTTCTACTCCAATACTTCCTACTACAATCTAAGTCCTTAATAAATGACACTAAATTTTCAAAGAACACTTTAGTAGTACTCACCTTATCACTTGAGATTTTTTCACAAAAAAAACTTTCCCCTTTTTTTGAATTATTTAAATACAGTAACAGCTGTTACTTACCCAACCAGTCACCTTCCAGATTTCCTGTGATGTCTCTGTAAGTCTTTATTTCGAGTTACAGCGGGCTCCAGCTCAGAGACACAGAGCCAGCCACTGCTCCTGTCTTCAGGTAAGTGAGGGCCTCGAGCCCCACGCTCTCTTTTACACGTCCCGCTTAGGATGCAATTCCACCCAGGTCTGCCAGTTGCCTTTCAATCTTCAATCTTCAATCCTCAATCTGATAACTCTCAGCTTCCCACTCCAGCTCTCCCCAATCTATGTTCTAACTACCGTCCTCATAGGGGGCCAGGACAGTGCCTCCCACAGTTGCTGCAGACACAATTGCCCATTGTCTCCCCAATTTTCCCTGCAATTCATAAATTTGAAGGCAGCATTGAGAGTGATCTGCTTCCCGTTGAGGTCTGCTCATCATTTCTCTGAGTGCTCCCCTAGCGTCTGCCAAATCTCCTTTTAAACATTCATTCTCCTCCTTCTGCTGTTTCAACTGGCTTTTAGATTCCTGAGTGTCAACCATGGCTGCACCAGTGTTTAGGGTAGAGACCTGCTGCTGCTGTAACAGAGAGGTCGTATGTTTGTGGCACAGCTCCAAATCTCGATCCGGCTGGTTCAGTCGCGCAACCTCTTTATCTTGGATCTGCTGAGTGCTGTAAGCCAGAAGGTTTTTGCCTTCTCTATCTTTAACTTCTTCTGGCCTATCCTATCTTGACTGAATGCTACAACTTCCTTGTATTTCTGTTTGATGACTCATTTAACATCTTTAGACAACATGACTTTATTATTCTCTTTATTGATATGCTGTGACACATAAATACATTAAAAAAAGCCTAACCAGGGGGAAAAAAAGATTCGGTTTCCAGCTGTTTCTTAGGAATAGAAGGAATAATAAAAATAAATCAGCTTGTCACGTTCTGGTAGGATGTTTTCGGGACAGTGAGGTGTCCCAGAGTCGAATAGTCAGATGCCACTCAAAGTCTCTCCAGGCGAGGTTGATGAACAGTCTTTGATAAACTGAATTAACAATACATTTTTCCCGCCTTGATCAGAACATATTAACTGGGGGCTCTTGTAGGATCAAAGTCCAAAGCTTATAATGTTAATTGTGAGGGGATAAATAATGAGAAGAAAAAAAAGCACCAGGTTCCTAGTGTAAAAGCGTAGCGTCTACACCATAGGAATGGCATTCACAGTTGCTGCAGCCACTCTGGGAAAGGAGAATGTGCCCCTCAGTGACTTGAAAACTTTAACTAAGTTTAAACTAAAAGATTTGGCAGCACAATTCAGTTTGAATGGAAATCATGTGCTAAAAAAGTAGAGATAACTAATGCAATAGTCCAACATCTTAAATTGGAAGAAAGTAGTAAGTCAGCCAGTTCAAAATTGAATTGTAACAAATGTATCGCTTTATGCTCAGTCCAAGTGGCTGTCTCCAAGGTAATGAGAATGCACCCTTTGCATCCCAGTCTTAGAATGGCTGTTGCCGGGTAACCAGGATGCATTCTCTGAAAGTGGTTGGTTCTCTCTCCATATGGTTGTATCCAACGACAACCAAAATGCATTTCCTCTAACTCTTGAGGCCTGTTGGTTCTTAAAGCAGTATGGCTCCTTTTCCAGCCTTAAAGACACACCACATTTTCCCTGGAGAAAATAGACCACAGGACCATAACACTACATGCCGGTAGCTCTGCAAGTACTGGACTGTTCATATCAACAATGCAGAATGTTTGTTCTGACCGGAAGAGTTTCCATACGTATGTTCCAGCTTTAGCGTTTCCGTACACTAAATTGGGGTACCATTGTACTCAGTGAATCTCGCGTTTGTCGGTTGAATTAGGGCTTTCCATCTTGCTAGGTACATGTTCTTCAGTATTCTCAGTGGCAAAATATTTGCACTTACTCCCATATCAATCTTGAGTCGCAGTTTGTGCTGTCCCGCTTTCTCTGGGTAAATGACATCAATGATGGTGAATGCTTCCTGCTGAATAACTGAGTCCATCTGGTGGGCAATTGTTACTGTGTGAAAAGGTTGCTCACTATCAGTGGTCTCTATGTTACACTCATCCATGTCGATCTCGTGGACATATCTGTGTTTGGATTGGCCTCTTATGAATGTATCCCTGTTTCTCTTACAAGGTGGTGTTTGTTTCTTGTCAGGTTGTGGTTCGCTGTGACTTCTGGTCAGCTTTCCAGTACCAGACCCCCTGCACAGGCTTGCCCAGTGCCTTTCATTGCCACACACCTGGCACTTGTCCATTTAAGTGGGACAGTTACTCAGTTGGTGTACCAGTCCGCACATGCCACATATCTTGCTTTGCTGAGCTGATCTGGTTACTTCGCCTATGGGCATTGTTCCAAGTGCTCATATGCAGTGCATACTTGTGGCAATGTCCTCAAATTCCCTGCCTTTTCTCAGGAAGCTTTCTATATCATACCAGCTTTCTTTGCCTCATAGCTCTTTCTGAAAAGTTTATATCGGGGTAAATGCAATGACAACTTTCGGATAACTCCACTTCTGAAAAATCAGACTTATCCATTTTTGCAGCATCTGCTTATGAATTGATCACTGGTCTCCTTCGATTGCTGCCTGTACGCCAATAGTTCAAGTAGATGGATTCGAAAACTGATGTTGTCCATCATCTGGTCCTCTAGTCTAGTCCAGAGTCTCGCTGGCTGCTGCTGGTCTGCTTCAGATAATCCCAAAGTGTTGATACAATGTAGCTCCTTGTTGCCCACTGCAATTTTTATTTTGATCACCTGCTTGTCCAGCTCAGTGCCAGCAAGATCCAGGAAATACAATTCCATGTGTTACCTGAAGAGTTGGAATTCATGGAGGAGGTCTTGGGCTTTACAATTCAATGACGAATATTTGGTAGTCACAGTGCCAAATTACCTGTCTGCAGGTATCCTTGGCTGGACCTTTCCCTTTAAATGATTTCCTCTTTTTTATTCTGAGGCTTTCCCTGAAGGGAAAATCAACTGCAGGCTGCTGTGTGCACAGCGTTGGACATCAGCCATGCCACCTTCACTGCCAGCAGCACGGCCTTTCTGCCCGCGATCGGGAGACTTTGCCCACAAAGTGATTATGGCAGGAAAACACACAGCGCGCAATGGCAGTGCCACTTCGCTGCCCCGACATGAACCGGTTATGGTGACTGACAGTTAACTACCAAGCTTTGCCTGGTTTAAATTTCGAACAAAACTTGGCAGGTAACTGTCAGTCACCATAACTGCTGCATTCTTCATGGCCACTACCAATCAGAGTCCACTTGCAAACCAATCAGCTCTCGCTTCTCATATAGTATAAATTTGTTGCTTTCCATACGTTGGTATTCTTGCAACTTGTCTTGATGAGTGCAAGATGAGAAGATTTGACAAAATATCTCTGTTTTCAGCAGTCTGTCAGACCTAATGGTTTCCACGTCAGGGTATTAAATGATGCAGGTGCAGAGATTGCAGATGCTCCAGTCATCATCTTCCAATACTCTCTTCTTTCAGGAATTCACCTCTTAGATTGGAAAATTTGTGATGTCACTCCAGTATTTAAGAGGGTAAAAGAGATAAAGTAGGAAATTATAGGTGCATTAGTCTACTGTCAGGTGTAGGGAAGTTACTAGCATCTGTTATTCGGGACAGAGGGATTGAGCATTTGGATAAATATGAGCTGATCAGAGAGAGTCAGCAGGGCTGTATAAAGGGTAAGTCATGACTAATGAACTGACTTACATTTTTTGAAGATGTAACTAACATAGAAAATGAAGGACTGTCTATGGATATTATTTCTCTGGACTTCCAGAAGACATTCATTAGGCTTCCACATAAGAAATCGCTAACTCAAATGAGAGTGGATGGAATTGGTGGCAACCTATTGGCTTGGATAGGGAATTGGTTAGGAGTCAGGACAGAGAGTAGGATTAAGGGTATGTACTCCAGTTAACAGGATGTGACCAGAGACCCCTCCATGGATCTGTGCTGGGGCCTCAGCTTCTCACTTTTCATTTTTGTTAGGTAAAGCCATTGAGGCTTGTGGAGCCAAGACAGGAAGATGGAGTTAAGTTGCAATTTAGACATGTTCTAAGTGAAAGGTGGAACAGGCTTGAGGGGCTGAATGGCCTATTCCTATTCCTATGTGTTGGGTTGGATCTCCTCAATTCTAATTAAGAACACCAATGCCCGATGCCTCCACTATTTAAAGCCATTCACAATCTGGTGATGAGCCCATAAACAAATGACCTGATTAAATTGGATGCTGTACAGTTCACTGACAGTTCATAGGTCATTGGTCTTCATAATACCATTAGCTCAAAGGTCAGTGGCTTGCAGCATGAACTGTTCTGTGTACAGTCCAACAGTGAAATGGAAATTTTCAATCTGAACATCAATTTCCGGTGTAGCGGGTTATTCTGCATGCCAACCGTCAAACAGTGTTCATGGAGGAGACACCCAGAGATTCCACGTCTTGACTCAGTTCACTCCACAAATACATATGCTTGTCCTGCTTTATACAGGAAATTGGCCCCATTCAGTTACTAAATCAACAGCCTTGATATTACTTCCAACAAGTAACATCACCATTATCAAACAGTGGCAAACAGTGAACGACGCTACACAAGATCGGCCAGTGAACATCTGCTCCCCATATTGGAAACATCTGGATGGTGTTAGTTCAAACAGTAAAGTCGCATTAGGGATTATTCTATCAACTGAGAGAACATCTGCCCTCTATATTGGAAACAGCTGGATCGAGTTAGTTAAATCAGTGCCGTGGTATTTGGATTCATGTAACAACTGGGGGAACATCTGCTTCCATATTGGAAACAGCTGGACAGAGTTCTTTAAACCAGAATTAGGGATTAGCTTATCAATATGTCAAATTGGTTCTCTATATTAAAACTCAAGATTATCATGTGTTACTTTGGCTCGCCCCGATATCTAGGGAAATAACCTCATTAACTGGTTCTAACCTTGACTGGAACCAACAACCATACAGCCTGGTAATAAGATTATTAATCACTTTATTCGTTTGTCAAACAACAATAAGTAGCAACTCTAAACAAAATTGCTCACAACAGCAGAATACGGTTCAGAATGCAGTTGATCTTGTTCTGAAAGAGAGAGTCTGAGAGCATCTACCCAAGTGGTCCACCTAGTCTTCATCTTCGGCTTCTCCTCATTGCCTTGCTTTGTTACCGCGACTTGTTGCCTTGTCTGAATTGTGTTCTCCCTGTTGCCTCTACTCAGAAAAAACAGTTTGTTCTCCTTTGTATACAGTTTAGAGATTGTCTGATCAGTATCCTTTAGGAAGTTTTCTTTTTCTTCGCCTTGTCTCCCCTGACTATGAAAATTGAGTCTTTTCCTGTTATCTTACTGTTGTCCTATTAATTTTGTTTTCTGCTTTTTTTTTTAATTCACATACAGAAGTCTACAGTGGACGATTATCTGAACAGACTGTCTGTTTGGCAACTTACAGAATTTTCTCTTTCCATTAATAAATTGTAAAAATGTAGAAGTGACCAGGCTCACAAATTCCAGATATCCTGAATGCTGCAGCCCCTTCTCTAGTGGGTATGAATCCAGATGATATTCCCACTGATGATGCTTTCTTCATGAGACATTCATTGCTTCTCCCAGAACATGATTCCTGATCTTGGAACAAATGTGTGTGAACCTGCTCACATATTTAATTAAACAATCATTGTACATCTACAGGCATTTGATTAGCAAATGACCTTCTAACATTAGATTAAGATTTGCATGACAATTCTCCATCGTGTATCGACTCTATCAAATCTCTGCTTTATACGTTTTAACAAATAACAGCAACAGCATAATCTAATCAAAGCAATAATAACAATGATCATTTTAACTATCCGTATACCCTTAAAGATTGGTTAATAATTAGTTTATGTTATGTTTCACTGTCTCCATATTCTTGGTAATTGTGATGAGATGTTTATCTTCCCATTACATTAGACTGGTCAAATTTAGGGTCAAGTTACCAAATGGTATTGGGACAATTGTAAACTAACCTGCAAATAAGGAAACTGACGTGATCGAACACAAATCTGGTTTTATATCCCCCAGTATCACCCTCCATTGAAGTTAACAGACAATAATAATGTTCAGAATATTCCACGCAATCCTATTTCTTTCCTGACCAGTGAGTTATTTTAAAGAAAGTCTGGAATATCTGATGTTGGATCGTCTGTTTCATACTCAGTCTCATATACTGGAATGGGAGTAATAACATGAGATTCAACAATCCTGGGGTAGTGAGAGTTAAAACAAATATTCAAGACAGTCGAGCATGTTATGTTCTGATATTAAGTGTGTCATTGGTCACCACACAATATCATAGTCCTTTCAAGTACCTGCAATATCACCAGGCATCCAAAATCACAGTGCCTGATCAATGAACAATAGCATGTCTGCTTCATATGTTGTAGAAATGGTTCCCATCCTATTCCCTTTGCTGGTTTCACTTGTATAACTTCTCACTTATCTTATCTTGCATCTAAGTGAAAAACTTGACAAAGTTGGGCATGTTTATTTATATTTTTATTTTTATTTAGAGATACAGCACTGAAACAGGCCCTTCAGCCCACCGAGTCTGTGCCGACCAACAACCACCCATTTATACTAAACCTGCAGTAATCCCATATTCACTACCACCTACCTACCTGTTATAGACACTATACAGTTCTTCCCCTGCTAGTTCATTATTGTGTTTATGATTGGGACATTGACCAGTTTGGCCCAAACAAGTTCATAATGACATGTGTATTCGTAATGACACACATGCTTTTTGATAGTCTCCACATCTACCCTTTTCCAAATTGATATTCCTGTTCCGAATACTCCTGTTATCACCTCTCCCCCTCCCAAAGCAACCAACTGTAATTATCTTGTCCGGAGAATACCCTCCTCTGGTTTAATTTTTACCCTGTTACGTCATCTATCACCTTCTACCTTTCATTCACATTTTATTTGCATGTCTCTTGTGAGCATTTACCACAGCACCACAGTAAGACAGATGAACTAATGACACAAATAGAGATAAATGGTTCAGATCTGATCGCCATTACAGAGACATGGCTAAAAGGTGACCAAGTTTGGGAAATAAATATTCCAGGGTACACAATATTTCAAAAAGAGCAATATGTTATGGATCCAACTAGGGATAAAGCTATTTGAAATCTAGTATTGTTTTGTTCTTTCCTGGGATGTGAGCATCACTGGAAAGGGCAGAATATGTTGCCCATCCCCAATTGCCCTTGACAACTGAATGGCTTGCTAGGCCGTTTCAGAGGGAAGTTAAGAGTCAACCACATTGTTGTGGGTTTACTGTCACATGTAGACCAGGCCAGGTAAGGACAGCAGATTTCCTCCCCTAAAGGACATTAGTGAACTAGGTGGGTTTTTCTGACAATCGATGATAGTTTCATAACAAATTACTGACACTAGATTTCTATTCCAGATTTTTGTTATTAATTGAATTTAAATTCCAGCCATAGTGGGAGTTGAACATGCGTCCCCAGAGCATTGACCTGGGTCTCTGGTCTCGGTCCGCAAGCAGGACCCTGAGCTTTCAGTTGCTTGCCATTTCAACACTCCCCCCTGCTCTCATGCTCACATCTCTATCCTGGGCTTGCTGCAGTGTTCCAGTGAACATCAACGCAAGCTCGAGGAACAGCATCTCATTTACCGATTAGGCACACTACAGCCTGCTGGACTGAACATTGAGTTCAATAATTTCAGAGCATGACGGGTCCCCCGTTTTACTTTCATTTTTAGTTGTTTTTTCTTTTTTCCTTTTTTACATTTTTTACAACCTTTATTTTGCATTTATTTCATTTCATCTTAGTTTGTTCAGTTTGCTTACCCACTGTTTTTTTTTCATGTCTGCACTTGCTGTTGTTCAATATTCAGTCCGTTAACACCTATTCTGCACTAATGCTTTGTCTTTCAACACACCATTAACATATTGTTTGCCTTTGCTCCATGACCTTTTGGTCAGCTATGTGGCCTTGTCCAATCTACACCTTCTCCTTTGTTATCTCTTGCCCCACCCCCACCTCACTTGCTTATACCCTGTGACATTTTTAATATTTGTCAGTTCCGAAAAAGTGTCACTGACCCGAAACGTTAACTCTGCTTCTCTTTCCACAGATGCTGCCAGACCTGCTGTGTGGTTCCAGCATTTCTTGTTTTTATCTCTGGATTACTAGTCCAGTGACAGTATTGTGCAATGAGGCAGGGTTAATTAGTAATGTCATAATAAAAGATCCACCTTGGCAAATAGTGATCATAATACAATTGAATTCCACATTAAGTTTGAAAATGGCATACCCTAATCGCAAACAAGAATTTTAAACAAATCCAGTTGCGTAGGTACGGCGGGAAAGCTGTCTAAGGTTGATTGGGTAAATAGATTAAAAGGTCTGGCAGTAAATAAACAGTGGGAAACATTTAAAGGAACAATTCAAACTGTTCAACAAAAATACATTCTATTGAAAACAAAAACTCAGCCAGAAAGATCCATCTGTGGTTTACTTAAGGAGATTAAGAATAATTTTAGATTAAAAGCGGCTTAAAATGTTGCAAAGAATAGTAAGTCTGAGAATTGTGAGTGTTTAGAAACCAGAAAAGAGCCACCAGAAAGTTGGTAAAAAGGGAAAAAAATGGAGTATGAGAGTAAAGTAGCCAGGAATATAAAAGCAGATTGTCAGAGCTTTTACAAATGTATAAAAAAGAAAATGGGGCGGCACAGTGGCGCAGTGGTTAGCACCACAGCCTCACAGCTCCAGCGATCCGGGTTCAATTCTGGGTACTGCCTGTGTGGAGTTTGCAAGTTCTCCCTGTGTCTGCGTGGGTTTTCTCCGGGTGCCCTGGTTTCCTCCCACAAGCCAAAGACTTGCAGGTTGGTAGGTAAATTGGCCATTATAAATTGCCCCTAGTATAGGTAGGTGGTAGGGAAATATAGGGACAGGTGGGGATGAGGTAGGAATATGGGATTAGTGTAGGATTAGTATAAATGGGTGGTTGATGGTGGGCACAGACTCGGTGGGCCGAAGGGGCTGTTTGAGTGCCGTATTTCTAAATTAAACATTGGTCCCTTAGAAGCAGAGACAGGAGAAATTATCATGGGAAATGAGAAAATGGCAGACATTAAGCAAATATTTTGTGTCTGCCTTCACAGTACAAGACACAATTACATACCAGAAGCAAAGGTTAACCTAGCGGCTAATAAGATTGAGGAAATTAAGGTAATTTATATCAGCAGAGAAATAGTATTGGAGAAATTTAAAGGACTAAAATCCAACAAATCCCCAGGACCTCATGGCCGACATCCTACGGTTTTAAAAGAAATAGCTGCAGAGATAGTGGATGCATTGGTTATGATTTTCCAAAATTCCCTGGATTCTAGAATAGTCCCAGTGCAGATAGGAGGGAGAGAAGACACAGGGAACTACAGGCTAGTTAGCATGTTATCAGTCATTGGAAAAGTGCTGGAATCTATTATTAAGGAAGTCTTGCCAATTCACTTAGAAAAGCATAGTATGATTCAAACAAGTCAACATGGATTTACGGAAGGGAAATCCTGTTTGACAAATTTATTAGTGGTTTTTGAGGATGTAACTAGGAGGATAGAAAAAGGGGAACCAGTAGATGTAGTATACTTGAATTTCCAAAAAGCTTTCAATAAGGTGTCACACAAAAGGATCATACAAGAGATAAGGGTTCATGGAGTTGGGGGTAATGTATCAGCATGGTTAGAGGATCGGTTAACCGACAGGAAGCAGAGAGTAGGGATAAATGGGGCTTTTTCAGGTTGGCAAGCTCTGACTAGTGGAGTGGCGCAAGGATCACTGCTGGGGCCTCAGCTATTTACAATCTATATTAATGACTCAGACAAAAGACAGAGCAATATATTTAAGTTTGCTGATGATACAAAGCTAGGTGGCAATACAGGCTGTGAGGAGGACACAGAGAAGCTGCAAACAGATATAGACAGTTGAAGTGAGTGGGTAACAAAGTGGAAGATTGAGTATAATGTGGGAAAGGGTGAGGTTATTCACTTTGGTTGTAAGAATCGAAAGAGAAGCATATTTTTTTAAAAGGTGTGAAACTTGTAAATGTTGATGTTCAGACAGACTTGAGTGTACTCATGCAAGGAACACAGAAAGTTAGCATGTAGGTACAGTGAGCAATTAGGAAGGCAAATGGCATGTTGGCCTTTATTGCAAGGGGATTGGAGTACAGGAATAAAGAAGTCTTGCTCCAATTGAACAGGGCTTTGCTGAGACCACATCTGGAATACTGTGTTCAATTTGGTCTCTGGAAGGATATACTTGCATTTGGAGGCCATACAGAGAAGGTTTATTAGATTGGTCCATGGGATGAGAGGGTTGTTCTATGATGAGAGTCTGAGTAAATTGGATCTTATTCTCTGGAGTTTAGAAGAATGAGAGGGAAACTCATTGAAAATTTTCAGATTCTAAAGGGATTGACAGGGTAAATACTGAGACATTGTTTCCCCTGGGAGGGGAATCAAAAACACAGGGGATAAGTGGTGGATCATTTAGGACTGAGATAAGGAGAAATGTCTTCACACAAAGTGCTGTGAATCATTGGAATTCTCTACCCCAGTGGGTGCACCGTCATTGAATATATTTAAGGCTGGGATAGACAGATTTTTGGTCTCTCAGAGGATCAAGGGATATGGGGAGCGGGTGGAAAATTGGAGTTGAAACCCAAGATCAGCCATGATCATATTGAATGGCGGAGCAGGCTCAATGCACTGTACAGCCCACTCCTACTCCCATTTCTTATGTTATGTTCTTATGAATGCTACTCCCTAATGGCACATTTTATAGCTGCTAATACCTCTGCAATATTGTACTCCACAAAATGTAATTAATATACTAACCAATAACAAATTATATTTATATAGCATCGTTAACATAATAAAATCTCCCAAGACACTTCACAAGACCGTTATAAAGCAATATTAAGACACCAAACCACAGAAGGTGATATTACAGCTGATGGCTGAAATCTTGGTCAAAGACATAGGTTTTAAGGAGAGTCTTAAATGAGGAAAGTGAGTTAGGGTGGTGGAGAGGTCTAGGGAGGGAATTTCAGAACTTAGAGCCTAGGTAACTGTTACACACACAAGAAGTGCAATGATACAAATTATGGACACAATCTGAAGAGTTTTAAAAACTGATTTTGTCTTTTAAAAAATGGACCTTGCTTTTAAAAAGTGACCATTCTCCAAAATAGTGACTGAAGAAATAAAGCACTTGGCCTTTGTATATTCAAGTTAACATGAATAATAGAAAATCTTCAAAGCTAAGAGATGTCGATTGCACCATCCTATACCCATCCTAAAATATTCCAGAATTGAATATCTTCTTCTGAGATAAAGAAAGTATGAAGTAATCACATCTCGGGCCATTGTGCGATGACCACGGGGCAGAGATGAAAGCATCTCCTACCCAGATGCAAGAAGTAACGCAGTTTTACTTAAAAAGCAGCCTAGGGAGGGACACCAAGGAAGGTGCATCCAGAAGCTTGTTTTCAGCAAACCAGAAGGCTTGCTGTAGAATTCTGCATCGACACTATATAGCTATGAACAGCAAGTGATCCATCGTCTTCACCTCAACTTTCAATCAAGAGAGAAATCTACAATCACCTCAGGCCTGCAACCAACGAGAAATTGATTTCCAAGAAAATTCACTCATCCCTTTCTCCCGCTTGTGTGTATGTGTGTGTTTGTGTGCTAGTGCATGCATGAGTGGATATGTTTGCGATAATTTTGGGATAAGGCAGATTGCTCAATAAATAATTGATTTTCTGTTTTAAACCTACAAGAAAATATGTCACTGTCTATTCATTTGACAAATAAAACACCAAGGGGTTAAACCTTAATACAAAACACACATGCTGTGGTCAGGTGGGAGTTGAACAGAGGGAACAACTCAAATCTCACCATGTGGCCATGACACAACTGAAGGCATGACCACCAATGGTGGAACAATTAAAATCGAGGATGCACAAGAGGCCAGATGAGAGGAATGCAGATATTGGATGGTTTTGGGCTGGAGGAGATTACAGAGATGAGGAGGGGTGAGACCATGAATGGATTTGAAAACAAAGATGAGAATTTTAAAATCGAGGTGTAGATTGACTGGGAGCCAAGGCAGGCCAACGAGAACAGGGATGATAGGGGAATAGGGCTTGGTTTGAGTAAGAACACGAGCAGCAGAGTTTTGGATGACCTCAGGTTTACAGAGGGTAGAATGTTGGACGCCGGCCTGAAGGGTGTTGGAATAGTCACACAACAAAAGCATGAATAAGTGTTCCAGGAGCAGATGAGCTGAGACAGGGGCAAAGTCGCATGATGGTTTGGGAGATGAAAATAGGTGATCTTAGTGATAGGACAGATACATGCTCAGAAACTCATCTCGGGGTCAGTATATCAAGGTTGTGAACAGTCTGGTTTAGTCTCAGAGAATTGCCAGGGAGAGGGATATAGTCAGTCACGAGGGAATGGAATTTGGAGAGCAGTCTGAAGACAATAGCTTCAGTATATGTAATATTTAATTGGAGGACATTTCTACACCTCCAGTATTGATGTTGGATAAGCAGTCTAATAATATAGCAACAGTGGAGGAGTCGAGAGAGGTGATGGTAGGGTAGAGTTGGGTGTCGTTAGTGTACATGTGGAAACCTTCGTTGTGCTTTTGGATGGTATCACCGAGGGGCAGAATGTAGATGAGAAATAGGAGGGGGACAAGGATAGATCCTTGGGGAACATCAGAGGTAACTGTGCAGGAGAGGGACAAGAAGTCTTTGCAAGCACAGTGTCCATCTGGCTTCATCTGGTGAAAAAGCACAAGGAATATTTTATTCCACCTCTGTTATTTGGAGACATTTTGAACAGAACACCAACACTATCTTGTTCTGACACCTCAGGTACCTGCCATCTTGGATGCTCTGTACTTTGCTATCAGCTGACCTCCCCCATTGGATGACTGTAGACACAAAGAGTCAAAGTCGTCCCAAATATGGAAACAACTCAGTGTAAAGGTAACCTGATACTAAAACTTCTCTCTCACACTGACCATGGAAAAGAACAAGTGGGGTGGCATTTATCACAGCAGCTCCACACTCAGGCTGGGCTCAACTACATTTAGAGAAGTTTTGCCTTCTTTTCAATTTAGTGATTGATTTAGATTTCAAATCTCAATAAGCATTATGTCGGTCATAGTCCGGTAACTGTATAATAATTCTCCAAGTTCCTTTTAGTCTTGATTTTTTGACCGTGCTACAATTTATAAAACCTGTTCCTTCATTAAAAATAAACGTGTACATCAGCTCTCGATATTGGAATATCTGGGTGGAGTTAGTTCAATCAGTAATGTATAATAAGACATTAATTGATTAACTGGGGGGAAATCAGCCTCTATTTTAGAAGCAGCGGGATTGAAATTAATGAAGGATTAATTGATCAACTGAGGGATCATCTGTTCCCGGTGTTGGAAACAACGGGATAGAGGGATTTGAAACACTCAGTGAGAATTCAGGATTAGTTTATCAACTGAGGGAACATCTGTTCTTCATATATTGGAAACAGCTGGATGGAGTTATTTAGAATAACAACTTGCATTTATATCATAGAATGATACAGCACAGAAAAGCTGCCTCTGCCAGCTCTTTGATAGAAATATCCAATTAATCCCACTCCCCTTCTCTTTCCACAGAGTCCTGCGAATAACTTTTCCTTCAAATATTTAACAAATTCCCTTTTGAATGTTACTATTGAATCTGCTTCCACCATCCTTTCAGGCAGTGCATTCCAGATCACAATAACTCACTGTAGAAAAACAATGTTTCCTCATTTTGTCTCTGGTTCTTTAGCCAATCACCTTGAATCTGCATTCTCTTGTTAGTAACCCTTCTGCTTCAGGGAACAGTTTTTCCTTATTTTAACACGTCTATCAATTCTCCTCTTGACCTCCTGTGCTGTAAGGAGAACAATCCCAACATCTCCAGTCTTTCCATGTAACTGAAGTTATCACTGGGATATTTCCTGTAAATCTCTTCTGCACTCTCTCCAAGGCCATGACATCCTTCCTAAAATCTGGTCCCTAGAAGTGAACATAATATTCCAGCTGAGGCCTAACCAGTGTTTAATAAAGGGTTAGTGTAACTGCCTTGCTTTTGCACTGATTTCAATATTAATAAAACCAAGGATACCACATGCTTGTTTAACAGCTTTTCAACTTGTCCTGCCACCCTCAAAGATTTGTGAACATTCGCCCCCCCCCCACGTCTCACATCAGCAACAAATCTAACCTTAAACTCTACCATATTGAGGTGGCCATTGCCCAAGGTGGTTCTCTGACTCTTGCCTGCTCTACAATCCTGATAAGTAATTAATGTTAGGCCCAATAACAAAGCAGCTCATGTGGGATAATCCTGCAATAATCCTCTTTGTTCCTAAACCCCGTACATCATATTCTGTCTTCTCATTCTAACTTCCAAAATGTACAGCATCCTGAACAGAGTAAAATGTCCCAAGATATTTCACAGATTGTTATCAAACAGAATTCGCCACCAGGCCACATAAGGAGATATTAGCATCTCATCTACCGATTAGGCACACTACAGCCTGCCGGACTGAACATTGAGTTCAATAATTTCAGAGCATGACAGCCCCCCATTTTACTTTCATTTTTAGTTATTTTTTCTTCCTTTTTTTTTACATTCTTTTTCACATTTTTTACAATATTTTTTTTGCATTTATTTCATTTCATCTTAGTTTGTTCAGTTTGCTTACCCACTGTTTTTTTTCAGGTTTGCACTTGCTGCTGTTCAATATTCAGTGTATTAACACCTAATCTGTACTAATGCTTTGTCTTTCAACACACCATTAACATATTGTTTGCCTTTGCTCCATGACCTTTTGGTCAGCCATGCGGCCTGGTCCAATCTAGACCTCCTTTGTTATCTCTTGACCCACCCCCACCTCACTTGCTTATAACCTGTGACTTTTCTAATATTTGTCAGTTCCGAAGAAGGGTCACTGACCCGAAACGTTAACTCTGCTTCTCTTTTCACAGATGCTGCCAGACCTGCTGAGTGGTTCCAGCATTTCTTGTT
This sequence comes from Heterodontus francisci, assembly GCF_036365525.1. Lineage (NCBI taxonomy): Eukaryota > Metazoa > Chordata > Chondrichthyes > Heterodontiformes > Heterodontidae > Heterodontus > Heterodontus francisci. Next base: position 53,548,389 of record NC_090399.1, read on the forward strand.
TTTATTTTATATGAGGAGATATTAGCACTGGTGAACTAAAGTTTGGCCAAAGAGGTAGGTTTTAAGGAGTGTTTAAAGGAGGAGAGATGGAGAGATGGAGAAGTTTAGGGAGGAAATTGCAGAGCTTAGAGCTTTGGCAGCTGTAAACACAGCTGGGAATAGTGGAGTGATTAAAGTTGGGGAATCACAAGATGCCAGAATAAAGGGGCAGAGAGATCTCGGAGGGTGGTGGGAAGTTATCGAGCTAGGGAAGGTCATGAAGGGATTTAAAAACAAGGAAGGCAATTTTAAAATTGAGTCATTGTTGAACCGGGAGCCGATGTAGATTAGTGAGCACAGGGGTGATGGATGAACGGGATTTGGTGTGAGTTAGGACACGGGCAGTAGTGTTTTGGATGAAATAAAAACAAGGAATGCTGTAAATACACAGCAGGTCTGGCAGCATCTGTGGAGAGAGAAGCATAGTTAACGTTTCAGGTCAGTGACCCTTCATCAGAATGTTTTGGATGAGTTCAGGTTGACAGAAGGTGTAAGGTGGGAGACTAGCCAGGACAGTATTGGAATAGTTGAGTCTGGAGGTAACAAAGTCATGGATGAGGGTTTCAGCAGCAGAAGAGTCGTGACAGAGTTTGAGACGGACAATGCTCTGGAGGTGGAACTAGACAGTCTTAGTGATTGATCTGGAATCAGAAGCTCATCTTAGGGCCAAATATGACACCGAGGTTATGAAACATCTGGTTTAGACTCAGGCGGTGGCCAGGGAGAGGAATGGAGGCAGTAACTAGGCAACAGACATTGGAGCTGGGACCAAAGTCAAAAAATCAATAGCTTCAATCTTCCCAACATTCAAAATGGGAGGACATTTCTACTCCTCCAGCCCTGGATTTTGGACAAGCAATGTGAAAAATCAGAGACAGTGGAGGGTTAGAGGAAGGTGGTGGTGAGATTGAGCTGGAGTCGTCAGCGTAGATTGGAACCAGATCATGTTTTCTGATGATGTCGCTGAGGGCCAGCATGTAGATGAGAAATGGGAGTGATCTAAGACTTGATCCTTGGTGGAATCCACATGTACATGTGCACGAGCTGGAAGAGAAGCTATTGCAGGTGATAAGAATGAAACCAGGTGAAGAAAGTTCCACCCAGCTGCATGTCAGAGGACAGACATGAGGAGGATGGTGTGGGTCAACGATGTTAAAGGCAGACAGGTCAAGAGGATGAGGATGGATAGATCAGTGAATTAGAATTAGGGATTTGTTTATTAACTGAGGGAACATCTGCTTTTATATTGGAAACAGCTGGATGGAGTTATTTAGATCAGTGAAGTAGAAAAAGAGATTAGTTTATCAACTGAGTGAAACATCTGCCTCCACGTTGGAAATAGCCAGATAATATTAATTTTCAATTGATTTTTCAATCTGATTGGTTTTATGATTGATCCATTGGCACACATCAGATATCATTCCTTTAAATCCTTTTCTACTCCTTTTCCTTTCCTTTTCAGCTTGATATTGTTTCCATTCCTCTGGTAACAGATCCTCTTTCCTGGTAACTTTTGCTATAATCTCAGCCTGTTGTTTGACTACATTCAGTGACTGAATTCGCTCCAGGAACCCAGGCTTAGCTTCCTCTTTCTCAGACTGAATCAGCAGGTCGATGTAATCTGGGGTTTGGTCTGAGAGCAATTTCTTCAAGTCTTAAAATGATCTGAGATGATTTTTCAATCAGCTCCAACACGACATCCTGAACATCAGCCAATTCCTGCTGAAGTTGTTTCATGATTTTCTGCTGTGACATCTTTTCACCAGATGCCTTCTCATACTTTTCTTTCAGCTGACTGTATGTCCTCTTCTCCATTCTGGTTTTATACTCAAATCTGTACTTCTGGTTGTAATGAACAGACCAGATACATTTATTAGGGCAGGCTGTGCAGTTCCCATTGCCATCCATTGCTGCACATCCTCGTTTTTCAGCATCATTAGGAATCTTACAGGGATAATGACAGGTGAAGCGACATTTCTGACAGTTGGTTATGTAATTACCGGTCCCACTGATATCTTCCTTTTCTGCAAACGTGATTTCAACTTCATATTCAAAATCTTTATTTGCATCCAGATCGACCTGGAGTTGGTTCAAAGCCTGTTGTGTTTTCCTGATCTCCTCCAGTTTTGTCAGACCCGCTTTGATCTGAGGCTGCAATCCCTCTACCGCAGCCTCCAGCTGCTGACGCTCCCTAAGCACCTCCTTTGTCAAGCGTAAACTCTTTGTTTCCATTTTGCTCAAAGCTGTAAAGAATTTCTTCATACTGTTTGATCCCATCTTCCAGAACATTGCATCAAAGTTCTCACTGTCCTCCTCCTCTTCCTCCTCATTGTTATCATCAGGATTCCTCTTGTCAGCAGGGTTTTCAGCAGCTGAACTTTGAGCAAATATGGCTGAATTGTTGAACTTGAAATGAACTGAAAAACCTTTTTTATCTTTGGGACACGGTATCTCAGCAACATTGATGGCCTCCAGAACAGAGGGAACCTGCCCATCAGCGAATGTCACCAGTATTCGGATGTTCTCTGCAATATCTTTACCAAAAATGGAAAGAATCGAATCAAAGACATATTTCTGGGAATGAGTCAGACGAGCCGAAGAGGCCTGAGTGACAAAACACACGGCATCGATCTGATTAATACCATCTGGGGAAGTAAAGAACTCTCGGATCTGATCAGTGATAAGTTTATCTCGGGTTATCCCCCTGGTATCTCCGAATCCCGGCGTGTCTATGATAGTGAGAGAGTAATCAATCTGGAATCCTTCTCGATGGTGGAGTTCGTAGGCAGTGATTGAGGATGTCTGACTTTCAGCCTGGGGTCTTCCTGTCCCTTCATCTATTAATTTGTATCTGAAGTTGTCCTTCCATTCCACACCCAGGATGTAGTTGATCATTCCATTAATGAAGGTTGTTTTTCCTGCTCCTGTTGCTCCAAGAACCAGAATTGTCCTGACACTGTGTTTTGTGGTGGGCTTTCCGAAGGAGCATTTTACAAAGCTTTGAAAGAATATCGGGAATGTAGGACCAATCTGAAACGAGGAATTAAGAGGGCTAAAAGGGGTCATGAAATATCTTTAGCAAACAGGGTTAAGGAAAATCCCAAAGCCTTTTATTCATATATAAGGAGCAAGAGGGTAACTAGAGAAAGGATTGGCCCACTCAAGGACAAAGGAGGAAAGTTATGCGTGGAGTCAGAGAAAATGGGTGAGATTCTAAACGAGTACTTTGCATTGGTATTCACCGAGGAGAGGAACATGACAGATGTTGAGGTTAGGGACAGATGTTTGATTACTCTAGGTCAAGTCGGCATAACGAGGGAGGAAGTGTTGGGTATTCTAAAAGGCATTCAGGTGGACAAGTCCCCAGGTCCGGATGGGATCTATCCCAGGTTACTTAGGGAAGCGAGAGAGGAAATAGCTGGGGCCTTAACAGATATCTTTGCAGCATCCTTAAACACGGGTGAGGTCCCGGAGGACTGGGGAATTGCTAATGTTGTCCCCTTGTTTAAGAAGGGTAGCAGGGATAATCCAGGTAATTATAGACCGGTGAGACTGACGTCAGTGGTAGGGAAGCTGCTGGAGAAGATACTGAGGGATAGGATCTATTCCCATTTGGAAGAAAATGGGCTTATCAGTGATAGGCAACATGGTTTTGTGCAGGGAAGGTCATGTCTTACCAACTTAATAGAATTCTTTGAGGAAGTGACAAAGTTGATTGATGAGGGAAGGGCTGTAGATGTCGTATACATGGACTTCAGTAAGGCGTTTGATAAGGTTCCCCATGGTAGGCTCATGGAGAAAGTGAAGGCGCATGGGGTCCAGGGTGTACTAGCTAGATGGATAAAGAATTGGCTGGGCAACAGGAGACAGAGAGTAGCAGTGGAAGGGAGTTTCTCAAAATGGAGACGTGTGACCAGTGGTGTTCCACAGGGATCCGTGCTGGGACCACTGTTGTTTGTGATATACATAAATGATTTGGAGGAAAGTATAGGTGGTCTGATTAGCAAGTTTGCAGACGACACTAAGATTGGTGGAGTAGCAGATAGTGAAGGGGACTGTCCGAGAATACAGCAGAATGTAGATAGATTGGAGAGTTGGGCAGAGAAATGGCAGATGGAGTTCAATCAGGGCAAATGCGAGGTGATGCATTTTGGAAGATCCAATTCAAGAATGAACTATACAGTAAATGGAAAAGTCCTGGGGAAAATTGATGGACAGAGAGATTTGGGTGTTCAGGTCCATTGTTCCCTGAAGGTGGCAACGCAGGTCAATAGAGTGGTCAAGAAGGCATATGGCATGCTTTCCTTCATCGGACGGGGTATTGAGTACAAGGGTTGGCAGGTCATGTTACAGTTGTATAAGACTTTGGTTCGGCCACATTTGGAATACTGCGTGCAGTTCTGGTCGCCACATTACCAAAAGGATGTAGATGCTTTGGAGAGGGTGCAGAGGAGGTTCACCAGCATGTTGCCTGGTATGGAGGGTGCTAGCTATGAAGAGAGGTTGAGTAGATTAGGATTATTTTCATCAGAAAGACGGAGGTTGAGGGGGGACCTGATTGAGGTGTACAAAATCATGAGAGGTATAGACAGGATGGATAGCAAGAAGCTTTTTCCCAGAGTGGGGGATTCAATTACTAGGGGTCACGAGTTCAAAGTGAGAGGGGAAAAGTTTAGGGGGGATATGCGTGGAAAGTTCTTTACGCAGAGGGTGATGGGTGCCTGGAACGCGTTGCCAGCGGAGGTGGTAGACGCGGGCATGATAGCGTCTTTTAAGATGTATCGAGACAGATACATGAATGGGCAGGAAGCACAGAGATACAGACCCTTAGAAAATAGGCGACATGTTTAGATAGAGGATCTGGATTGGCGCAGGCTTGGAGGGCCGAAGAGCCTGTTCCTGTGCTGTAATTTTCTTTGTTCTTTGTTTGTTCTACACAGTGTCCGTCCTTGTTCAGTATCTTCTTCTTTATGGGGATTGTGTAAATGGAAGGGTTCCCACTGGCCGTTAACGTACTTTCTCTGCGAAGTTTCTCTGCTCGTCTCTTTGGTTCATTTTCCTTTTCTATTAAAACCTCATCACTTGCTGCACTAGACCCTCCTTCTCCACAGTCAGCAGACACTCGCACTCTGTGGGATGTCTTGGGTTTCAATCCCTCTAAAATATAACGTCATTCACTGTCTGTTGTCTTTATTTCCTTCCAATGTACATTCTCTGTGCTAGAGGTAACTGCCTTTTCTTCTCTATATTCTATCCTGTACTGAACTATATTGACACCAGCTCCAATCTCAGTCGGCCTGTCCCAGGTGAGTATTGCAGAACACCAGTATACCTGGAGTGTTGAAGGTTTACCAGGTGGACTTGTTGGAAGTGTGGTGACACTGTAACTCTCACTGGCCATGCTGACCCCTGCCTTGATCTCTGCTCTGTATTGGAATTGATATTCCTGGTGTGTCTGTAACCCAGGGATTGTGAAGGAGTCGGATTGATGGGATGTATCCACAGTTGTCCATTCCTCCTGTTGGGTAGCTCGGTCCTCCACCTTGTACCCAACAATCTCACCAGCACCGTATCTCGGTGGCTGTAATTGGAGTGTCACACTGTCATGTGTTGTTCCACTAACCACAGGTCTCTCCGGCTGTGATGGGGGTTTGAAGCACTGGGTCACCACAAACCCTCTCTCATACAGGTAAATCGATGCTCCTACATTACTGTCATCCTGCACAGAAGCAACAATGAACTTTGTTTTCCTTCGTGCTCTGTTGGCTGTGGCAAAATCCAGGAATAAGCGAGAGCACTCCCTCATCTTCTGGGATCCAGACACTGAGTTAAACCACTGCTGGTTGTGATATTCTGCACTAACCCGGTTAGCAGGATTTGGTATCTGCATTTTCTCAGCTGTGTGAGATTGTAGGTAGCTGGCTGCTTCTGACAGATAGAAGTCTTCTTGATGCAGTGATGTAAATGTGAAGCAGACCACATAATCTGTCTCTGGATCCAACACTTCTCTATCCAACTCACTCCTTGATTTTACAGAATGAATATCTTTCAATCTCATGAGGTAAGATCTCACCACATTCATTTCCCGCTCCTTGTCATCCAGCCATTTGATCAGTGACTGGTGTTTGAATGGTGACTGTTCCTTGTTCTTCAGAATATCCACCAGTGATCCTTCCTCCTTCCCACCTCCACGGATAGATGGTAACACACTGGCTAAAGTCTTCTGGAAAACCAGTTTATACTCCAGACACATCTCTCGGAATTTCACTATCCTGTCCCCGATCTCTGGAAATTGAATAGTGATACTGTCTCCCATCAGATCATTACATCTCATCACTGTCTCATTGAGCTGCTCCAGTACAGACTGAGAGTGATTGACCAGTCCGATGCTTATGTCTCGTACCAGCTGAGCAGCTTTGGAGTCCAGTTTGTTGAGTGGGTAAAGCCAGACTCTCATGGGCACTGCGTGCTCTCCATCTGCTCCCAGTAACTTTGGGATGTTTCTGTAGATTTTGATGGCATCTTGGAATATGGTGGGATTGTTTTCCAGTGAGAAATCCCCATAAAAGGTGCAGCTGAATTTCTGGGTATTGGTATTTTCTTCATCTGTCATTTTTAGGGAGGCCTCGCCCTCAATTGCAACCTTGGGAATAATTTTAATCATCTCCCCCAGGTTACCCTGAATATCCCATAGACTCTCTGCTGAAGAGACCTCTTGATCAAACACAAAGAAAGCCTGAGCCCCGTACAACACTGCTGTAACCACATGAGTTGCTGTCCCCTGATCAAACACATACGGGTAGGTTACGTTCTGCCGACCTAAGTGATTCATTGTCAGCTGTTTAAACCTGGTTGTTGTTCGGTACTGAAGGGTCACTCGGGCCTGTTGCTTCGATTTCTTTGTGCCATTGACATATTTCGCTGATCCTTTCACCTCTATTAAACCACCCAAGAAACTTGCTTTCATTAATGCGTCCACATTCAGAGCAGAGGCTTTCTTCTCAATGGAGTCAGATGTAATGATGTGAAACTCTGTGTTAGGCTGAGATCGTACATCAAGGTCATTCTGAAGAGCCTCCAAGTCCCACAGTGTGACCCCTACAGAAGAAACAGATCAATAAACAGATGAATATTGAGATTAACAGTGATCAATGAAATATTAATGAGCAATATTAAATTGTATATTCAGTCGATCAGAAATCTCTCTTTTGGAATGAAATTTGACAGTGCAGAATAACTGGAATAATCACTTCACTCTTTTAGAACAGGTTCATTTTTAACTAATGCCTATCTCACTTCTTTCCTGAGCTCTCATCCTCACTGAGCAGATTAATACAGTGAGTGACTGAGCCATAAACACCAACCAGATCCCAAATGTGATCCCTGATCTATGCTGAGTTAACTGATCTCAGCTGGAAGGGTAATAGAATTGGCCTCAGTACCCCTGGATCAGACAGTGAGAAGGAGACGAGGATTCCTATTGCCGATCACAATCCAGTGTTCACTGCTGCTATTATTGACAGTGGATGGTGGAGGATGTACTGGGTCAGGTCTGAAACCTTCTGGTTTGAAATAACATGTCAACACTTCACTGACGAGTCACCCACATGAGTGAGGGACTGAAGGAGACTGGTATACGTGGAAATGAAGAAAGAAATTTAGTGAGACAAAGGAAAGCCCAGCTCCCTGAAAATGATGATCAAATGCCAGTTCTAAAGGGATATCGAATTGTTGATAAAGCAGGACAGATTCTGTAAAGTTATGAGTGAATGATGATGTACGAGTTGTGGTTTTGCTAAATAATGGATACAACTGCACTGGGGACAGGCGCCTTGCACATATTTGGTCTCTGGAAGTACAGAGATTGTCTGTTAATTTTATGAACCTCCTCAGAGACTCAGTTGTGCAGCAAAGCAGTGGAAGAATCAGACCTTTAGGACAAACAGCCAGAGGTGGAGCATAACTTTCATAGTTTCAGGCTTATATGCGAGAAGCTAAAATTTTAATAAGCATAAGTCTCATAAATGCCAGAAAATGATGCAAATGAATAACTTGCTGCTTTTTTTTTCTTTTGCCTTTGGCTGTTTTTGTGTCTCGAGCTGATCTCTTTTTCAAATGGCTCCCGAACTAATTCTCTGACCAGTCATGGTCAGCTTGGATTCTGAACTAAAAATTGTTACAGAATTTTCTCGCAAACTTCTGTTCGCTTTCATTTTTGCACTGATGTTCAACACATTTTGATCTATGGATTGTTTGATGTCACTGAGTGAACTCAGTGATGCCATTGATTCTTCAGCCAGTGGAAAAGCCCCTGGGAAGGACGGCATTACCCCTGAAATAATCAAGAGTGCCAAGCCTGCTATACTCTCAGCACTCCATGAACTGCTTTGTCTGTGCTGGGATGAGGGAGCAGTACCACAGGACATGCGCAATGCCAATATCATCACCCTCCATAAGAACAAGGGTGACTGCAACAACTACCTGCTCAGCATTGTGGGAAAAGTCTTCGCTCGAGTCGTTTCAAACAGACTCCAGAAGCTGGCTGAGCGTGTCTACCCTGAGGCACAGTGTGGCTTTTGACATGCTATTCTCCCTTCGCCAGCTGCAGGAGAAATGCCACAAACAACAGATGCCCCTCTACATTGCTTTCATAGATCTCACCAAAGCCTTTGACCTCGTCAGCAGGTATGGTCTCTTCAGACTACAAGCAAAGATCGGATGTCCACCAAAGCTACTAAGTATCATCACCTCATTCCATGACAATATGAAAGGCACAATTCAGCATAGCGATGCCTCATCAGACCCTTTTCCTATCCTGCGTGGTGTGAAACAGGGCTGTGTTCTCGCACCTACACTGTTTGGGATTTTTTTCTCCCTGCTGCTCTCACATGCGTTCAAGTCTTCAGAAGAATGAATTTTCCTCCACACAAGATCAGGTGGCAGGTTGTTCTACCTTGCCCGTCTTAAAGCAAAGACCAAAGTACGGAAAGTCCTCATCAGGGAACTCCTCTTTGCTGATGATGCTGCATTAACATCTCACATTGAAGAGTGTCTGCAGAGACTCATCGACAGGATTGCAGCTGCCTGCAATGAATTTGGCCTAAACATCAGCCTCAAAAAAATGAACATCATGGGGCAGGACGTCAGAAATGCTCCATCCATCAATATTGGCGACCACGCTCTGGAAGTGGTTCAAGAGTTCACCTACCTAGGCTCAGCTATCACCAGTAACTTGTCCCTTGATGCAGATATCAACAAGCGTATGGGAAAGGCGTCCGCTGCTATGTTCAGACTGGCCAAGAGAGTGTGGGTAAATGGCACACTGACACTGAACACAAAAGTCCGAGTGTATCAAGCCTGTGTCCTCAGTACCTTGCTCTACGGCAGCGAGGCCTGGACAACATATGTCAGCCAAGAGCGACGTCTCAATTCATTCCATCTTTGCTGCCTCCGGAGAATCCTTGACATCAGGTGGCAGGACCGTATCTCCAACACAGAAGTCCTTGAGGCGGCCAACATCCCCAGCATTTACATCCCACTGAGCCAGCGGCGCCTGAGATGGCTTGGCCATGTGAACCGCATGGAAGATGGTAGGATCCCCAAGGACACATTGTACAGCAAGCTCGTCACTGGTATCAGACCCACCGGCCGTCCATGTCTCCGCTTTAAAGCCATCTGCAAACGCGACATGAAGTCCTGTGACATTGATCACAAGTCGTGGGAGTCAGTTGCCAGAGCTGGTGGACAGCCTTAAAGGCGGGGCTAAAGAGTGGCAAATCAAAGAGCTTAGCAATTGGCAGGAAAAAAGACAGAAGTGCAAGGGGAGAGCCAACTGTGTAACAGCCCCGACAACCAATTTTATCTGCAGCACCTGTAGAACAGCCTGTCACTCTAGAATTGGCCTTTATAGCCACTCCAGGTGCTGCTTCACAAACCACTGACCACCTCTAGGCGCTTACCCACTGTCTCTCGAATCAAGGAGGCCAAAGAAGACGACTTGCTGCCAGGGGAGGCGGTGGAAGCAGATACGCTAGCGACGTTTAAGAGACATCTTGACAAATATGTGAATAGGAAGGGAATAAAGGGATATGGGCCCCGGAAGTGCAGAAGGTGTTAGTTTAGGCAGGCATCAAGATCGGCGCAGGCTTGGAGGGCCGAATGGCCTGTTCCTGTGCTGTACTGTTCTTTGTTCTTTTTGTTCTTTGACTAAAGGGGTCAAATAACAAAGCTGCAACAACACCTGAGATATTTTAGGGATGATTTGCTCCTTCAGTATTCTGGGTGCTTGCCAGGAATGCATATTCCGAAGTTTATAGTCAGCCTGTGATTCTCTGTCAGTTTAAATGAGTGGTCAGAACATCGTAAGCTGGGGATGTACAATATCTGGAAATGTGTTCCCAGTATCGATGAGGAAAACTGGAGACGGTAATTCAAGTATCCGCCCAACACAGCCTCACATCCAGCATCTTCACAGAAAGGATTAGTAGGACTGTGGATAAGACTTTAAACTAATCAGTTGGGGGTAGGGATCTGGTAGAATTAATAGTAGCCTGAAAATAAAATAAATAAAAGATAAGCTTGAAAGTCAGACTAAGATAAGGACTAAAAGTAACATTAACAATCATGGAACAGATAGTTAGAGAACATGAGTATAAAGTGTTTCTTAATAATTACTAATAAAACCACATTAAATTATCTGTACAGCAATGTTCACAGCATCTGAAACAAACCAGGTGAACTGGAGACAATAAAATGTAATAAATTTAGTAGGAAGAACAGATGATAAAAAGAACAGGACTGACAGTGAATTGGCCTTGCCAGCATCACCCACATCCCATGAGAGAATTAAAACAAATAAGGATAGAATATATTTTGAAATAATAGGGAAGAAAGAAGGGACATTGGGGTGGTTGTACTAACCAGAAATAACACAATGGCGGGAGGAGAAAAATGACACAACTAACAGTAAGAGCAAAACAGAATCCGTATGGATTGAGATAAAGGCTAAGAAGGGACCTATCATGCCGATGGGGGTATTCTACCAACTACTTAATAATCAAAGTGAAGTGGAGGAAGCAACATATAGACAAATCTACGAAATGAGTAAAAGACATGGGAGATTTTAACCATCAGATTAAATGTCAAGAGGAGGTAGGGAAAGGAGGAAAGGGAATGCAGTTTTTACAATTGTGTACAAGATTCCTTTTTCATCCAGTCTATAAGAAGCCCAACGAGAGAGGGATTACTGCTACATCTGATAATAGGAAATGAACCAGAGAAGATAAGAGCAGTAAACATATGGGGAACACCTAGGCAATAGCGATCATAGCATAACAAGGTGTAAGAAATGCAGAGGTTATTTTAAACATGTATAGAACATTTGAAGTACCATGCAGAGTCTGGTCTTCTTATTACAAAATGGATATGAAAAGAAATATTAAAGTATTCTACAGACACAAATAAAAGGAAAATTAATATCGGGATAGGGCCACTATGGGATGCACAAAACAAATTCACGGATAATGACAGCAAAATGGCAGAAATATTGAACAATTACTTTATCTTAGTATTTATCAGGAAGATTAACATGGAGGACATGACATTAGAAGGAGAGATCAAAAAAGATATTTAAAAAATGAAGATAGAGATGGTCAAGGTAATTGATAAATTAATTAAACTTCAAGGAGATAAAACTCCTGCTCTGGATGGATTGCATCCACGCCTATTAAAAGAAGTTAGGAAAGAAATAACAGCGGCACTGTTATATTTTGATAAAAATTCATTAGAAAAGGAAATCGTGCCAGAGGACTGGCAGGAAGGTAATGTTATTCCTATATTTGAAAAGAGAGATAGAAAAGTCCAGAGAACTATAAACCAATTGTTTTAACACAGTTGTAGGAAGGATAATGGAATCTTTACTCGTAGATGTAATAGAAAAACTTCTAGAAACTGAAAATATATTAAAGACTACCCAACACAGATTCCAAATGGGATGGTCACGTTTGGCCAACCTTACTGAAGTTGAAGAAGTAACAGAAGGAATAGATACTGTCATTGGACATGTTATATCAATACTCATTCACATGGTCCAGGCATGTAAATCTTTACCTTTTTGCATGTTTGTTGGTAAATTGAGAGGGTGAAAAGCAGAATGTGCGAGTGATTTTTTAATTGTTGTGATTGCTTCACTTCCTTGTTTACGGAATGGTGCTAGATGTTTGTTAGGTACATTTACACAGGGCAAACCTTTACCTCCATTATGTGCGAGTACGTAAGGTGTTTTTTTAACTAATTTAGTAAATGTGGTTGAAATGATGTCATCAATTTCAATTGGATAGCACGGGCTGAATTTTATGACGCCTCTGGCATTGGGGGTCGTGGTGGGGGGACTAGTAAAATTCTTTCGGGAGAGGCCCGTCACGACCCCTGATGCCAAGAAGGCCCTGCCACATTTTACTGCCGGCGGCGAGGCCTTGGTACAGCTCCCCTGCCAGCATGTGGTGGGTCCTTAATTTGCCTATTAAAATTTATGCAAAAAATGTTAATTAACTTACCTGGACCGGGCAGCCGTCCCACAGCAATATTCCGGCCGGTGGCGAGACAAGGCGAGACACTGGCGGGGACGGGGGAGGAGTGAAATGACCAGGGTGGGAGGGAACGGGAAAAACACTTTTTGTTGGCTCTCTGGGTGGTGGGAAGAGGTTGAAGGGCAAATGTGACGGGGTTGGGGGGGAAAGTTCAGGTTGGGAATAAAGTAAAATTTCGACAAAGATGCCAATAAAAATAAACATTGGGTCACAGGGAGTGTTGGGAAAGGGCCTCCAGCTTTGAATTATTTTTTAAATGAGAATGCACAAAAATTGAACTTTAAAAATTCAATTTTTCCTAAGGGCTTGAAGGCCTTTAAAAATGGCGACAGCGCTTGCGCGCTGGAGCTGGATGCCGCTGCCGGGGACGGAGCGGCCGCCCCCTCGACATCATTGGGGGCAGCCATTCCGCCCCCTCCATTTAAATAAGTCCTGCTCAAAATATTGCGGGGTCTCAGCGGCGTGCAAGTGCTGAGTGCGCTGTACCTTCTTTTAAACTCACCACTGAGAACAGCAGCGAGCTTATAAAATTCTTCCCCACATGTCTATAACAACTTCTGACCTCCTATACTGTCCATCCCAGCACCAATAGAATGGTGTAAAAGCATACAAGGAACCATAATAACCTTTGACCTCCTGTCCTGCCCATTCTATTGCCAACAGACTAAATGGGGTGCAACTTATCTCCCCATCCTATCCAAACTAATACTAACAGATTACTAAGGGTTCAATGGGTGCAATTACAGCACTTGTGCGACGGCTTGTGTCTGCGTTTTGGCCTCCTTTTACTTGGGAACTCTTCTGCAAATAGCCATGAAGATACTAAATGCTCCAATTTTGTAACCCTCTGATGCATTGCTGCAGAAAGTTTGCAGATAAACAATTTCCGTGACAACATGTTATTTATCTTCTCAAAAGATTACAATGATTAACTCCTATGTGAAGACAGACTCAGTATGGTACCAATTCCCAGCCCATGCAGCAGAGGAAATACCTTGAGCTGACAGTCTGGGAGCTGCTTCATGTTCATTTCTCTGCCAGTGCAGTTCCCTCTGTAAATTTGTGATGGGTGCATCCTCCAGTGCTCTCTCTTCAAATTCAGCAGTATGAAAATAGCATAGTTCTAACAATCCAGAGATCATGAGTGCAGTCCCACCGTAGAAATTGAGTAGCACAAAGTAAAATGGCCATAAGAGCTAGGAGACAGAGCTGGGGGGAAATGGAACTGGGAGACAGAGCTGGGTGACGGACCTGGCTGATGGAGCTGGGAGACAGAGCTGGGGGACAGACCTGGCTGATGGAGCTGGGAGACAAAGCTGGGGGGAAATGGAATTGGGAGACAGAGCTGGGTGACGGACCTGGCTGATGGAGCTGGGAGACAGAGCTGGGTGACGGACCTGGCTGATGGAGCTGGGAGACAGAGCTGGGTGACGGACCTGGCTGATGGAGCTGGGAGACAAAGCTGGGGGGAAATGGAATTGGGAGACAGAGCTGGGTGACGGACCTGGCTGATGGAGCTGGGAGACAGAGCTGGGTGACGGACCTGGCTGATGGAGCTGGGAGACAGAGCTGGGGGACAGACCTGGCTGATGGAGCTGGGAGACAGAGCTGGGTGACGGACCTGGCTGATGGAGCTGGGAGACAGAGCTGGGGGAACAGAGCTGGGGAGATTGGAGTTGACTGAATCAAAATTGAGATGGATCACAACCAGTGGAAGCTGAGAATTTGGTGGTGGAGGAATTCATTGGTAGGTGTTAAGTAAGTCGTCCTCAGATTGGAATTTAGCTTGGCCTTGTAACTTGCAACTAAAAAGAAACTGGAAGGTCAGTGGAGTTAACAGGCAATTAACTGGAAGTGGTTACTAGATTAGATGGTATATGCTATGAAGTAAAAACTGATTAAACAGTTGTAACTGGTTTGACTCTCAAAAGGTATACATTAGGGAATTCTTTACAAAAACAAAGCTTAAAAACAGTATAAACTGAGAATAAGAGGCACTCAGTGAAGAGGAGGAAGATGATTTCTCAGCCAACTCAAAATGATAGGAGCAGCATAACCTGAGTATTCTGGGTTAGGTGTCTAGATGTCTAATATTGTAGTTCTTTGTGTTTGGTATCTGTGGTTCTTTTTGAGCTTGAGTAATCAATTAATGTTGGTTTAGATGGGACAGAATGGGGGAAGAATTTCTGAAGTGCTTGCAGGAGAACTTTCTTGATCAATATGTTTCTTGCCCAATGAGGAAGGAGGCAATGCTGGATATAGTCCTGGGGAATGGCACATTTTGGGGACCATCTTGGGAAGAGCGATCATCGCATTAAAAGGTTTTGATTGGCTAGAGAAGGACAAGAAGCAATCTATAATAAAAATATCTAACTTGAGCAGGCTAATTTCAGCAAATTGAAGAAGGATCTGGCCCAGGTAAATTGGAGGCAAAGACTGTCAGGTAGAAATGTCATGGAGCAATAGACTGCCTTTAAAGAGGTGATGGGTTGGATACAGTCTCGGTTCATTCTCACAAAGGGGAAGGGAGGGCAACCAAAACCAGAGTTTGCTGGATGACAATGGAATTAGAGTTGAATGAATGAGAAAAAGGGAGCATATGACAGATGCGTGCTTGTTAATATAAGGGAGAATCAGATTTATTTTTTTTAAAGTACAGAGAAAAAGTGAAGGATGAAATGAGAATAGATTGGTGACTAACATAAAAGGGAATCCAAAGATCTTCTCCAGGCACATGAACTGTAAAGGGGCTGTCAGAAGACTGTGGGGAACAATTCAGGACCAAAATGTACAACTATTGGTGGAGACAGAAGGCATGGCTGAGGTACCAAACGTGTGCTTTGCTTTGGCGATTAGCAAGCAAGAAGACATTGCCAAAGCTGTGGTAAATCAGGTGGTTATTGGGATACTGGGATGAAATAGATAAAGGTGATGTACTAGAAAGGGCTGGCAGTACTTAAAGTGGTTAAGTCACCCAGTGCAGATCCATCCTAGGTTGTTGAGGCAGTGAGGTTAGAAATTCACAGAATCACAGAATTGTTACAGCACAGAAGGAGGTTGTTCAGCTCATCGTGTCTGCACCGGCTGTCTGAGTGAACAATTCACTTAGTGCCATTCTCCGACCTTCTCTCCACAACCCTGCACATTCTTCCTTTTCATATAACTATCTAATTCCCTTTTGAGTGCTTCAATTGAACCTGCCACACAACATTTAAGAAGTATTTAGATGAGCACTTGAAACGCTATTGCATACAAGGATATGGGCCAAGTGCTGGAAAATGGGACGAGAATAGTTAGTTGCTTGATGGCTGGCAAAGACACGATGGGCCGAAGGGCCTCTTTCTGTGCTATATAACTCGATGACTGTATACCTCCACAACGTTCGCAGGCAGCGCATTCTAGATCTTAACCACTCACTGCATGAAAAAGTTTTTCCTCATGTCACTTTTGCTTCTCTTACCAAATACTTTAAATCTGCGCCCTCTTGTTCTCGATCCTTTCACAAGTGGGAACAGTTTTGCTCTATCTACTCTGTCAGACCCCTCATGATTTTGAATACTTCTATCAAATCTCCTCTCAGCCTTCTTTTCTTCAAGGAACACAGTCCCAACTTCTCCAATCTATCTTTGTGAAAGAAGGTCCTCATCCCCGGAATGATTCTGATGATTCTTTTCTGCACTCTCTCCAATACCTTCACATCTTTCCTAAAGTGCAGTGCCCAGAACTGGACGCAATACTCTAGTTGAGACTGGACCAGTGTTTTATAGAAGTTTAACATAAACTCCTTGCTCTTGCAATCTATGCCCACGTTATTAAAGCCCAGGATACTGTATGCTTTATTAACCGCACTCTCAACCTGTCCTGCCATCTTCAATGACTTATGCACATATACCCCGGGGTCCCTCTGCTCCTGCACCTCCTTTAGAATTGCACCCTTTATTTTCTATTGTCTCTCCACATTCGTCCTACCAAATTGAATCACTTCATACTTTTCCGCATTAAATTTCACCTGCCACTTGTCCACCCATTCCACCAACTTGTCTATGTCCTTTTGAAATTCCATACTTTATGTTCTACACTATCTTCCTCACAGTTCACAACACTTCCAAGATTCATATTGAATTTTGAATTGTGCCCTTTGCACCAAGGTTTAAGCCATTAATATATATCAGTAAGATCAAAGGTCCCAACACTGACCCCTGGGGAACTCCACTACAAACCTTCTTCCAGTCCATAATAGTCCAATAACCACTACTCTTTGTTTCCTATCACTCAGCCAATTTTTTTATCCATATTACTACTGTCCCCTTTATTCCATGAGCTAATAATTTGCTCACAAGTCCATCATGAGGCACTGTATCAATTGCCTTTTATAAGTCCATGTACACCACATCAACACCATTACCCTCATCAACCCTCTCTGCTACCTCTTCAAAAAAACTCCAGCAAATTAGTTAAACACTATTTTCTTCACCAATCTTTCACCATGCTTTCCTCAGTTGACTCGCATTTGTCCAAGTGACTACTAATTTTGTTCCAAATTATGGTTTCCCCACCGCTGACGTTAAACTAACTGACCTGTAGTTGCTTACCTTACCTTCACACACTATGAATAAGAGTGTAACATTTGCAATTTTCTAGTCCTCTGGTGCCACCCAAGTCTAAGGAAGACTGGAAAATTATGGCCAGTGCCTCCACAATTTCCACTCTCACTTCACTCAGTATCCTTGGATGCATCCCATCCGGTCCTGTTGCCTTATCAACTTTACATATAGACAGCCTATCCAATACCTCCTCCTTATCAATTTTAAATCCTTCTAGTGTACTAATTGCCTCCTCTTTCATGGTGACCAGGGTAGCATCTTCTTCCTTGATAAACAGAGTTGCAAAGTATGCATTTCATACCTCAGCAATGCCTACTGCCTCCATGTGTAGATCCCCTTTTTGGTTCCTAATTGTCCCCATGCCTCCCTTTACCACCCTTTTATTATTTATGTACCTGTAGAAGACTTTGGGATTCCCTTTTATGTCAGCTGCCTGTCTCTTTTCATAGTTCTGATGAAAGATCACACAGCTGAAACATTAACTCAGTTACACTCTCCACACATGCAAGACTGTCAGTTTTAGGCCTGGTCTCTCTCTCTCTACAGATACAGCCCTGTCAGTTTTAGGCCTGGTCTCTCTCTCTCTCTCTCTCTACAGATACAGCACTGTCAGTTTTAGGCCTAGTCTCTCTCTCTCTCTCTCTGCAGATACAGCACTGTCAGTTTTAGGCCTGGTCTCTCTCTCTGCAGATACAGCACTGTCAGTTTTAGGCCTGGTCTCTCTCTCTCTCTCTCTCTCTACAGATACAGCACTGTCAGTTTTAGGCCTGGTCTCTCTCTCTCTCTCTCTCTCTCTCTACAGATACAGCACTGTCAGTTTTAGGCCTAGTCTCTCTCTCTCTCTCTCTGCAGATACAGCACTGTCAGTTTTAGGCCTGGTCTCTATTTCTCTCTCTACAGATACAGCACTGTCAGTTTTAGACCTGGTCTCTCTCTCTCTCTCTCTCTCTGCAGATACAGCACTGTCAGTTTTAGGCCTGGTCTCTATTTCTCTCTCTACAGATACAGCACTGTCAGTTTTAGACCTGGTGTCTCTCTCTCTCTCTCTCTCCAGATACAGCACTGTTGGTTTTAGGCCTGGTCTCTCTCTCTCTCTCCAGATACAGCACTGTCAATTTTAGGCCTGGTCTCTCTCTCTCTCTCTCCAGATACAGCACTGTTGGTTTTAGGCCTGGTCTCTCTCTACAGATACAGCACTGTTAGTTTTAAGCCTGCTCTCTCTCTCTCTCTCTCTCTCTCTCCAGATACAGCACTGTCAATTTTAGGCCTGGTCTCTCTCTCTCTCTCGACAGATTTAGCACTGTCAGTTTTAGGCCTGGTCTCTTTTTCTCTCTCTCTCTCTACAGATTTAGCACTGTCAGTTTTAGGCCTGGTCTCTATTTCTCTCTCTCTCTCCACACATTCAAGACTGTCAGTTTTAGGCCTGGTCTCTCTCTCTCTACAGATAAAACACTGTCAGTTTTAGGCCTGGTCTCTCTCTCTCTCTACAGATTTAGCACTGTCAGTTTTAGGCCTGGTCTCTCTCTCTCTCTCTCTCTATAGATACAGCACTGTCAGTTTTAAACCTGGTCTCTCTGCCTCTCTCTCTTTACAGATACAGCACTGTCAGTTTTAAACCTGGTCTCTCTCTCTCTCTCTCTCTCTATAGATACAGCACTGTCAGTTTTAAACCTGGTCTCTCTCTCTCTCTCTCTCTATAGATACAGCACTGTCAGTTTTAAACCTGGTCTCTCTCTCTCTCTCTCTCTATAGATACAGCACTGTCAGTTTTAAACCTGGTCTCTCTCTCTCTCTCTCTCTATAGATACAGCACTGTCAGTTTTAAACCTGGTCTCTCTCTCTCTCTCTCTATAGATACAGCACTGTCAGTTTTAAACCTGGTCTCTCTCTCTCTCTCTCTCTATAGATACAGCACTGTCAGTTTTAAACCTGGTCTCTCTCTCTCTCTCTCTATAGATACAGCACTGTCAGTTTTAAATCTGGTCTCTCTCTCTCTCTCTCTCTACAGATACAGCACTGTCAGTTTTAAACCTGGTCTCTCTCTCTCTCTCTCTCTATAGATACAGCACTGTCAGTTTTAAACCTGGTCTCTCTCTCTCTCTCTCTATAGATACAGCACTGTCAGTTTTAAACCTGGTCTCTCTCTCTCTCTCTCTCTATAGATACAGCACTGTCAGTTTTAAACCTGGTCTCTCTCTCTCTCTCTCTATAGATACAGCACTGTCAGTTTTAAACCTGGTCTCTCTCTCTCTCTCTCTCTACAGATACAGCACTGTCAGTTTTAAACCTGGTCTCTCTCTCTCTCTCTCTCTATAGATACAGCACTGTCAGTTTTAAACCTGGTCTCTCTGCCTCTCTCTCTTTACAGAAATAGCATTGTCAGTTTTAGACACAAAAACTAAATGCGCTGGAAATGCTCAGTAGGTCTGGCAGCATCTGTGGAGAGAAAAGCAAAATTAACATTTCAGGTCTGTGTCCTTTCAAGAGAACTGGCAAAGGTTAGAAAAGAATTAGATGTTAAGCAAGTGAAGGGGAGAGGAATGGGAATGAGGGGGAGAGAACAAAAGGGGAAGGTGTTTGATAGGGCAGGACAGATTAAATAACAATCCTGTGCTGGAATAAAGGCAAAGTGTGTGTTAATTCTTGTGGTGAAAGACAAAGCATTAATCCAGAGAGAGTGTTAATAGCAGAATAATGAGCAGTTCTGACTGCATGAAAAGCATTAACCTAAATGGTTAAAAAATAAAATATTATAAAGAGGCCAGTCATGCTCTGAAGTTATTAAATTCAATGTTCAGTCCGCGAGGCTGTAGAATGTCTAATTGAAAGATCAGATGCTGCTTCTTGAGCTTGCTTTGATATTCACTGGAACACTGGAGCAGGCCAAAGACAGAAATGTTGGCATGAGAGCTGGGGGGGATGTGTTGAAATGGCAAGCGACAGGAAGCTCGGGGTCATGTTTTCGGACTGAGCAGAGGTGTTCCACAAAGCAGTCATCTAATTTGTGTTTGGTCTCCCCAATGTAGAGGGGACCACATTGTGAGCAGCAAATACAATATACTACATTGAAAGAAGTACAAGTAAATCGCTGCATCACCTGAAGGGAGTGTTTGGGACCCTGTATTGTGAGGAGAGAGGAGGTAAAAGGGCAGATATTACACCTCCTGTGAATGCAGGGGAAGATGCCGTGGGAAGGGGACGAGGTGTCGGGGGTAATGGAGGAGTGGACCAGGGTGTGGCCGAGGGAATGAACCCTTCGGAATGCTGACAGGGGAGCGGAAGATGTGTTTAGTAGTGGTATCATGCTGGAGACAGTGGAAGATGATCCTCTGGATATGGAGGCTGGTGGGGTGGAAAGCGAGGACAAGGGGAACCCTGTCACGGTTCTGGGAGGGAGGGGAAGGGGTGAGGGTAGAGGTGCAGGAAATGGGCTGGGCACGGTCGAAGGCCCTGTCAACCACAGCAAGGGGGAATCCTCTGTTGAGGAAAAAGGAAGACAGATCAGAGGCACTGTTGTGGAAGGTAGCATCATCAGAGCAGATGCGTCGGAGATGGAGAAACTGGGAGAATGGAATGGAGTCCTTACAGGAGGTAGGGTGTGAAGTGTAGTCGAGGTAGCTGTGGGAGTCGGTGGGCTTATAATGAATATTAGTAGACAGCCTATCCCCAGAGATGGAGACAGAGAAGTCGAGGAAGGGAAGGGACCATGCATAGTTGAGAGGAGGGTGGAAATTGAAGCAAAGTTGATAAAGTTTTCCTACCTCACATGGACTGCAGCAGCTCAAGAAGGCTTCTCAAGGATTCACACTACCTTCTCAAGCGCAATTACGGATGGCTTAGCCAGTGATGCTCATGACTGAATAAAAAAAATGTATCCAAGTCCCTTCTTCACGTTGAGGGGAGGCGGTGGCATAGTAGTATTGTCACTGGACAAGTAACCCAAAGAACCAGGGTATTGATCTGGGGACACGGGTTCAAATCCTACCACAGCAGAAGGTGGAATTTGAATTAAATTAATAAATCTGGAATTAAAAGCGAGTCTAATGATGGCCATGAAACCATCGTTGATTGTTGTAAAAACCCATCTCTTCCACTAATGTCCTTTAGGGAAGGAAATCTGCTGTCCTTACCCGGTCTGGCCTACATGTGACTCCAGACCCACAGCAATGTGGTTGACTTTTACATGCCCTCTGAAATGGCCTAGCAAGCCGCTCAGTTGTATCTAACCGCTACGAAGTCAATAAAAAGGAATGAAACCGGACGGACCACCTGGCATCGACCTAGGCACCGGAAACGACAACGGCAAACCCAGCCCTGTCGACCCTGAAAAGTCCTCCTTACTACCATCTGGGGGCTTGTGCCAAAGTTGGGAGAGCTGTCCCACAGACTAGTCAAGCAACAGCCTGACGGTCATACTCACGGAATCATACCTGACAGACTATGACCCAGACACTGCCATCACCATCCCCGGGTATGTCCTGTCCCACCGGCAGGACAGACCCACCAGAGTTGGTGGCACAGTGGTATACAGGAGGGAGGGAGTTGCCCTGGGAGTCCTCAACATCAACTCTGGACCCCATGAAGTTTCATGGCATGAAGTCAAACATGGGCAAGGTATCCTCCTGCTGATTACCACCTACCGCCCTCCCTCAGCTGATGACTCAGTACTCCTTCATGTTGAACAGCACTTGGAAGAAGCACTGTGGGTGGCGAGGGCACAAAATGTACTCTGGGTGGGGGACTTCAATGTCCATCACCAAGAGTGGCTCGGTAGCACCACTACTGACCGAGCTGGCCGAGTTCTAAAGGACATGGCTGCTAGACTGGGTATGCGGCAGGTGGTGAGGGAACCAACAAGAGGGGAAAACATACTTGACCTCGTCCTCACCAATCGCAGGTGCATCTGTCGCAGATGCATCTGTCCATGATAGTATTGGTAGAAGTGACCACCGCACAGTTCATGTGGAGCCGAAGTCCCACCTTCACATTGAGGATACCCTCCATTGTGTTGTGTGGCAGTAGATTTTGAACACATCTAACAATGCCAAACTGGGCATCCATGAGGTGCTGTCGGCCATCAGCAGCAGCAGAATTGTACTCAACCACAATCTGTAACCTCATGGCCCGGCAGATCCCCCACTCTACCATTACCATCAAGCCAGGAGACCAGCCCTGGTTCAATGAAGAGTGCAGGAGGGCATGCCAGGAGCAGCACCAGGCATACCTCAAAATGAGGTGTCAACCTGGTGAAGCTACAACACAGGACTATCTGGGTGCGAAATTGCAGAAGCAGCATGCGATAGACAGAACTAAGCGATCCCATAACCAATGGATCAGATCTGAGCTCTGCAGTCCTGCCACATCCAGCCGTGAATGGTGGTGGACAATTAAACAACTAACTAGAGGAGGTGGCTCCACAAATATCCCCATCCTCAATGATGGGGGAGCCCAGCACATCAGTGCGAAAGATAAGGCTGAAGCATTAGCAACAATCTTCAGCCAGAAGTGCCGAGTTGATGATCCATCTCGGCCTCCTCCTGAAGTCCCCAGCATCACAGATGCCAGACTTCAGCCAATTCGATTCACTCCGCTTGATATCAAGAAACGATTGAAGGCACTGGATACTGCAAAGGCTATGGGCCCTGACAATATTCTGGCAATAGTACTGAAGACTTGTGCTCCAGAACCTACCACGCCTCTAGCTAAGCTGTTCCAGTATAGCTACAACACTGGTATCTACCCTGCAATGTGGAAAATTGCCCAGGTATGTCCTGTACACAAAAAGCAGGACAAGTCCAACCTGGCCAATTACCACCCCATCAGTCTACTCTCAATCATCAGTAAAGTGATGGAAGGTGTCATCAACAGTGCCATCAAGTGGCACTTGCTTAGCAATAACCTGCTCAGTGACGCTCAGTTTGGGTTCCGCCAGGGCCACTCAGCTCCTGACCTCATTACAGCCTTGGTTCAAACATGGTCAAAAAAGCTGAACTCAAGAGGTGAGGTGAGAATGGCTGCCCTTGACATCAAGGCAGCATTTGACCAAGTATGGCATCAAGGATCCCTAGCAAAATTGAAGTCAATGGGAATCAGGGGGAAAAACCCTCCGCTGGCTGGAGTCATACCTAGCGCAAAGGAAGATGGTTGTGGTTGTTGGAGGTCAATCATCTGAGCCCCAGGACATCACTGCAGGAGTTCCTCGGGGTAGCGACCTCGGCCTAACCATCTGCAGCTGCTTCATCAATGTCCCTCCTTCAATCATAAGGTCAGAAGTGGGGATGTTCGCTGATGATTGCACAATGTTCAGCACCATTCGTAACTCCTCAAATACTGAAGCAGTCCGTGTAGAAATGCAGCAAGACCTGGACAATATCCAGGCTTGGGCTGAAGTGGCAAGTAACATTCGCGCCACACAAGTGCCAGGCAATGACCTACTCCAACAAGAGAGAATCTAACCATCTCCCCTTGACATTCAACAGCATTACCATCGCTGAATCCACCACTATCAACATCTTGCAGGCTACCATTGACCAGAAACTGAATTGGAGTAGACATATAAATACTGTGGCTACAAGAGCAGGTCAGAGGCTAGGAATCCTGAGGCGAGTAACTCACCTCCTGACTCCCCAAAATCTGTCCACCATCTACATGGCACAAGTCAGGAGTGAGATGGAATACTCTCCACTTGCCTGGATGGGTGCAGCTCCAACAGCACTCAAGAAGCTCGACACCATCCAGGACAAAGCAGCCTGCTTGATTGGCACCCCATCTACAAACATTCACTCCCTCCACCACCGACGCACAGTAGCAGCAGTGTGTACCTCGATAAGATGCACTGCAGCAATGCACCAAGGCTCCTCAGACAGCACCTTCCAAACCCATGACCTCTACCAACTAGAAGGACAAGGGCAGCAAATACATGGGAACACCACCACCTGCAAGTTCCCCTCCAAGTCACACACCATCCTGACTTGGAACTATATCCTTCACTGTCGCTAGGTCAGAATCCTGGAACTCACTTCCTTCAGCACAGTGGGTGTACCCATCCCAAATGGACTGCAGCAGTTCAAGAAGGCAGCTCACCACCACCTTCTCAAGGGCAATTAGGGATGGGCAATAAATGCTGGCCTGGCCAGCGACGCCTACATCCCATAACTGAATACAAAATACATTCTGTGCTGTCAAGCAGCACTCAGGAAGGCAGATTCTCAGTGTGAGAGTGTGCAGTGAGGGTGAGAGCTGCAGTCAGGGTGTGTGTACTTTAATAATGGGACAGACACTCAGTGTGAGAGTGTACAGTGAGGGTGAAAGTTGCAGTCAGGGTGTGTGTACTTTAATAATGGGACAGACACTCAGTGTGAGAGTGTACAGTGAGGGTGAAAGTTGCAGTCAGGGTGTGTGTACTTTAATAATGGGTCAGACACTCAGTGTGAGAGTGTACAGTGAGGGTGAAAGTTGCAGTCAGGGTGTGTGTACTTTAATAATGGGACAGACACTCAGTGTGAGAGTGCACAGTGAGGGTGAAAGTTGCAGTCAGGGTGTGTGTACTTTAATAATGGGACAGACACTCAGTGTGAGAGTGTACAGTGAGGGTGAAAGTTGCAGTCAGGGTGTGTGTACTTTAATAATGGGACAGACACTCAGTGTGACAATGTACAGTGAGGGTGAGAGCTGCAGTCAGGGTGTGTGTACTTTAATAATGGGACAGACACTCAGTGTGAGAGTGTTCAGTGAGGGTGAGAGCTGCAGTCAGGGTGTGTGTACTTTAATAATGGGACATACACTCAGTGTGAGAGTGTACAGTGAGGGTGAGAGCTGCAGTCAGGGTGTGTGTACTTTAATAATGGGACAGACACTCAGTGTGACAATGTACAGTGAGGGTGAGAGCTGCAGTCAGGGTGTGTGTACTTTAATAATGGGACAGACACTCAGTGTGAGAGTGTACAGTGAGGGTGAAAGTTGCAGTCAGGGTGTGTGTACTTTAATAATGGGACAGACACTCAGTGTGAGAGTGTACAGTGAGGGTGAGAGTTGCAGTCAGTGTGTGTGTACTTTAATAATGGGACAGACACTCAGTGTGAGAGTACACAGTGAGGGTGAGAGCTGCAGTCAGGGTGTGTGTACTTTAACAATGGGACAGACTCTCAGTGTGAGAGTGTGCAGTGAGGGTGAGAGCTGCAGTCAGGGTGTGTGTACTTTAACAATGGGACAGACACTCAGTGTGAGAGTGTACAATGAGCGTGAGAGTTGCAGTCAGGGTGTGTGCACTTTAATAATGGGACAGACACTCAGTGTGAGTGTGTACAGTGAGGGTGAGAGCTGCAGTCAGGGTGTGTGTACTTTAATAATGGGACAGACACTCAGTGTGAGTGTGTACAGTGAGGGTGAGAGCTGCAGTCAGTGTGTGTGTACTTTAATAATGGGACAGACACTCAGTGTGAGAGTGCACAGTGAGGGTGAGAGCTGCAGTCAGGGTATGTGTACTTTAATAATAGGACTGACACTCAGTGTGAGAGTGTACAGTGAGGGTGAGAGCTGCAGTCAGGGTGTGTGTACTTTAATAATGGGACAGACACTCAGTGTGAGAGTGTGCAGTGAGGGTAAGAGCTGCAGTCGGGGTGTGTGTATTTTAATAATGAGACAGACACTCAGTGTGAGAGTGTACAGTGAGGGTGAGAGCTGCAGACAGTGTGCGTGTCCTTTAATAATGGGACAGACGGACTCAGTGTGAGAGTGTACAGTGAGAGTGAGAGCTGCAGTCAGTGTGTGTGTACTTTAATAATGGGACATACACTCAGTGTGAGAGTGTACAGTGAGGGTGAGAGCTGCAGTCAAGGCGTGTGTATTTTAATAATGGGACATACACTCAGTGTGAGAGTGTACAGTGAGGGTGAGAGCTGCAGACAGTGTGTGTGTTCTTTGATAATGGGACAGACACTCAGTGTGAGAGTGTGCAGTGAGGGTGAGGGCTGCAGTCAGGGTGTGTGCACTTTAATAATGGGACAGACACTCAGTGTGAGAGTGTGCAGTGAGGGTGAGAGCTGCAGTCAGTGTGTGTGTACTTTAATAATGAGACAGACACTCAGTGTGAGAGTGTACAGTGAGGGTGAGAGCTGCAGACAGTGTGTGTGTCCTTTAATAATGGGACAGACGGACTCAGTGTGAGAGTGTACAGTGAGGGTGAGAGCTGCAGACAGTGTGTGTGTCCTTTAATAATGGGACAGACGGACTCAGTGTGAGAGTGTACAGTGAGGGTGAGAGCTGCAGACAGTGTGTGTGTTCTTTGATAATGGGACAGACACTCAGTGTGAGAGTGTACAGTGAGGGTGAGAGCTGCAGTCAGTGTTTGTGTGTCCTTTAATAATGGTGCAGACACTCAGTGTGAGAGTGTACAGTGAGGGTGTGAGCTGCAGTCAGTGTTTGTGTGTACTTTAATAATGGTGCAGACACTCAGTGTGAGAGTGTACACTGTGGGTGTGAGCTGCAGACAGGGTGTGTGTACTTTCTTAATGGTGCAGACACTCAGTGAGAGTCTACAGTGAGGGTGAGAGCTGCAGACAGGGTGTGTGTACTTTAATAATGGGACAGACACTCAGTGTGAGTGTACAGTGAGGGTGAGAGCTGCAGACAGGGTGTGTGTACTTTAATAATGGGACAGGCACACACTGTGAGAGTGTACAGTGAGGGTGAGAGCTGCAGACAGGGTGTGTGTACTTTAATCATGGGACAGACACTCAGTGTGAGAGTACACAGTGAGGGTGAGAGCTGCAGTCAGGGTGTGTGTACTTTAATAATGGGACAGACACTCAGTGTGAGAGTACACAGTGAGGGTGAGAGCTGCAGTCAGTGTGTGTGTGCTTTAATAATGGGACAGACACTCAGTGTGAGAGTGTACAGTGAGGGTGAGAGCTGCAGACAGGGTGTGTGTACTTTAATCATGGGACAGACACTCAGTGTGAGAGTGTACAGTGAGGGTGAGAGTTGCAGACAGGGTGTGTGTACTTTAATCATGGGACAGACACTCAGTGTGAGAGTGTACAGTGAGGGTGAGTGCTGCAGACAGGGTGTGTGTACTTTAATCATGGGACAGACACTCAGTGTGACAATGAATAAAATGAAAAGAGCTTAACATCAGGGAATTCTGTGATCGCTTGGATAGAAATGTTATTCAGAACCTGAGTATCTGTATAACAGGTGTACTTTCTTTCAGAAGCTAACTTGGTGATACAAAGAAAAGCCATTCTGCCATGTTCTCCTTAGAACCATCACACTCTGTCAATGTTCCCATGAATAAGAACCTCTCACTTGCATTTCCTCCCCTCCAAATGTCACTCTGGGCAAATGCAGTAAAATGTTTTATTCCAGCTTCTCTGCAAAAAATTGCATAGTGTGAGGTGTTCAAGCAGTCAGACATCTCTGGTATGTCACATGCACTGCTTGTATCTCGAAGATCTTTTACAAAGAATCCTCCAGTACATTAATCTTTGCTTCACGCGAGAGCAAGTCCCATCACTGAGAGTCTGCAGTGCTCCATGCCTTTTGCACAGCGCTTCCTTCTTCTGTCGTTGTGACTTGACTATCTCTCATTGCGCCCAGTGTGGTTCCCTGTGAAACCCACCTTTGAGGCGCTGTGAGGTCCTGCGTGGGTGAAGAACATTTATTGACGCAGTTGGTTGCAGTTTGATTAGTGCTGTTTCCGATACTATCCTCCAGGCTGGGTCCTGCAAGACAGTGTACAACTGCACTTTGTACTGTTCCTCCATTCCTGTACCCTTCAGAACACCTCTTCAGGCTGTCTACAGAGACAATTTTAAGAGATTGCTTGCCTTTCGGCTGGTTAGCAAATATTTTGACAGTTCTTTCATTAATAGCAGAATGTATTTGAAAAGGTTTCTTTCACTTAGATCTCAAACCGGGTTTCTGTTCAAACTTCCTCTCCTGAACCCACTCCCCGGTTACAGTTTGCCAAGCTCTGTTAGTTACCTGTTTTTGTCTAATCTTAGATTAGATTAGATTTAGATTAGAGATACAGCACTGAAACAGGCCCTTCGGCCCACCGAGTCTGTGCCGACCATCAACCACCCATTTATACTAATCCTACACTAATCCCATATTCCTACCAAACATCCCCACCTGTTTTTATATTTCCCTACCACCTACCTATACTAGTGACAATTTATAATGGCCAATCTACCTATCAACCTGCAAGTCTTTTGGCTTGTGGGAGGAAACCGGAGCACCCGGAGAAAACCCACGCAGACACAGGGAGAACTTGCAAACTCCACACAGGCAGTACCCGGAATCGAACCCAGGTCCCTGGAGCTGTGAGGCTGCGGTGCTAACCACTGCGCCACTGTGCCGCCCTATCTTCTCTCTGATCCTCTGATTAATTTCATGAATTTCATCTGTTATTTCTTGATTCATATCTAATTGTTGCTGTCGGGTCAAGGAGTCAAAAAGCATAGAGGCAATAAAAGAACTGCATGTTTCAACACCATACATTAAATCATACGGTGTTCTAGGGAACACTGTCCCTGATGCACACATGGGCACGCTATTTAGTGATAACTACTTCTGGAATGATGGCGGCCCACTCATTCCCTCTGATTCTCAACAGTTTGGTCAATAGCTTTTTTATTTCCTTGATTTTTACGTTCCACCAGTCCTGCTGACTGTGGATGACGTGATGTGCTGTGCTCTGATCCAATCCCCCTTTGCACACAATAGTCTTTGAAAACCTTGGAAACAAAGACTCTGCCTTGATCAGAGTGTAGGATTTTGGGTGTACCAGCTACAGTAATAATGTCAGCAATAGCATTGACAAGTGTGGGTTCCGAAACAGTTTTTGTGGGGACCAGCCAGCAGAAAGAAGTGCAGCCATCCATACTAATGAGAACACGTTTATACCCCATTGATGGGGGAAGTAGTCCAATGAAGTCAACAGAAAATTTCTCCATTGATTTATCAGGCTTCACTGGAGCCAATGGTGGCGGTTTAATAAGTGATGATTTGTTGATCAAATTACATGGCTCACAATTTGCCACATATGTTTTGCAGGCTTTAAACATGCCTGGCCACCAATATAAAGGAGTCAATTTGCAGAATGTTGTTCGGGCACCACTATGTGCCTGACCTATACCCTCGTGAGCTTCTATCACAAGCTGTTCTCGTTTGTGATACGGGGGTATCTCCCGGACACCGTTGGGCAACTTAACCAGTATAATACCAGTCGGGGTCTCTGAATAGAAGTACTTTGATGGATATTCTTTTGGATTCTCTCTCGTCGGGTTTGATAGCTGAATGAGTTCCTCATCCTGATTATCTGCCCGTTCTGCCCTAGTGATTACATTAACTATGGCAGGCTCCTCTCGAGGGGGTGTCATACAGACTGAATGTTTTGCCTGTCCATCTGCAAGACTGTTGCCCTTTGAATGTACTGAACCAGTGGTATGCCCGGGAACATGAATTACCTGATAATTACATTTCTCCTTTCACAAATGGAGAATATCTTCCCACAATGATTTGTGTTTTATGGGTTTACCTTTGCGATTGGTAAAACCTGTTTGCTCCCAGAACACTAGGTCTTGATTGTCAGCCCGTTTACAATAAATCACTATCTGTACAAATTAATCTGAGCTTAACAGGGTCTGCCTTTTCTGAAGCATATCATAATGCTGCAGCTTCAGCATACTTAAACTGTGTCAGGACCTAATCTCAATGAGGAATTAAAGGGAACTTGAAAAGAAATTTCCAAACCTCAAAAATAGAATGAGGAAATTCTGATTTAAGATCCACAAGAGTTTGCCGTCTCTAGGTTTTTAAATCGGGATCTTAATACCACTAACAGAAAACATTCCTTCTCTGCTTACAAATCTAAAATATACATTAAAGACTAACATATAAGTACAGGATTCTGTTAACAACAAGACCAATTTATTGGGTGCCAACTGAAGTGATTTATGACTTTAATCCCTTTTAGGGGCTAAACCAAATCAGGAGCACATCCCCACGAACCTCCTTTAATCAAGTTCAAACCAGACAAATTCTCAGACACTTAGCTGGGTCCAAAGAATTGCACTAGCTTTCCCTCAAAGAAAGAAAACCAACAGAGAATTTTAACATCTTTCAGATAGCCAATTTTAAATGATCATGGCTGAGTCATAAATATCCTAGATATTATAAGGGTCTGGGAAACTCTCTTCAATACATATTTTGCCACTTAAAGAGACACAGAGAAGAGGTTCTTGTAGTTGCATACAGAATACTACATGAGACGATTTATTCACTTTTAAATATTTCTTAAAGAATTTAACATGCAACACACTTCTAAGTGGATAAGCATAGAACAATATCAAATATTATTAAAAGATGTAACACATCTTCTTATTTCTAACATAGAATCCAAAAGTTTAACCTTGCTAATGTTACAGCAAAATTATTTTAGAATGTTCATCAAAATTTAAAGTAAACCTTTTACCTTAAATGCCCCTTAGTTGAGAAGTATTGTTTGAGGATTCAACACCTCTATGTGTTGCTTCAGAACCGTTCATGTTTATACTATTTCTAAGGTGTCATATGACCTCTTAGCACATAGGAGCTACCTTTCTGCATGCATTTATCTTGTTTTCAAAATCCATATTTGGTAGTATCATGAACTAACTCTCCATTTAACGTTTTACTTGAAATCCCCTGTTTTTTTTTAAGTTGTGAGCATTTATCTGGTCTAAATGTTTATATTTGTGCTTACTTGACCTCTTGTTCCCTTAAGTCCATTTTCATTTATTGTTTTATTATCTATAATTGTTTTTTTATGGTACCTTAAAGCAACCTTCGGAGCTGATTTGTCTGCATAAACAACCCCATAAACTAATTAAGTTTATTGCTACCTCTTACTGATGTCACACAGGATATTTCAATGTGTGTTTATCTTCCAATTCCCTGGCAATAGAAATTCTATTCTAACAGGGACCTTGAAATATTTAACTCTACCTTCTTAAAGAGTCTCAGTGAGTTCTAAAAACTGACCATCTATTCAATCTTTAATTCTAAAAGGCATAATACACTAACTATTTCCAAATTCTACTTAATTAAGCCTATTATATCTATATTCCATCACAAAGTAACTCCTTATCCCTCATGTGAGGCAGGCAAACCTGTAGTTAGACTTAGGGATACAGGAGCCACCCAAACTCTTTTGCTGGGGATAGGCATAACATTTCCACCAGAGAGCACACTGAATGCTAAAGTGTTAATGAATGGTATTGGCAGAGAGCATACATCAATACCGTTGTATCAGGTGCACCTATGGTGTGACCTAATGTCTGGAACAGTAACTGCACAAATTGTCCTTAGTTTGCCAATAGACAGAGTTGACATTCTCTTGGGGAATTATTTGGCCGGAGCAAAAGTAGGAGCTTCTCCAGTAGCCATGGAAAAACCAAGCAAAGTTAAAGAGGCAGGACAGTTACAGGAAACGGTCCAAGGAACTTTTCTTTCATGTGTAATAACCCGAGCAATGGCTAAACAAGTTTCATTGTTGGAGGTAAAATTGACACCACAATCAGATAGTTGAATATCTGAAACTATCTTTGGCGATTTGGATAATCCAAAGGAAATGGTTAATAAATGTCCTCTGATTACAGCTCAGAAAGCTGATCCAGAGTTAAAACAAAGTGGCAGAATCAGCTCTAACAGAAGCTGAGGCAAAAGGAGTTCCAGAAGGCTATGATGTTAAAAATGGGATTCTGACGAGGAAGTGGAGACCTCCTCACAGACCTGCTGGATGAAGAATGGATGGTAGTTCATCAGATAGTGGGTACTGCCCAAGTATCACAGGGAACTATTAAGGATGGCGCCTGAAATTCCAATAGCGGGACATGTGGGGATCTGGAGGACCAAATCGTGTATAATTCAACATTTTTACTGGTGTTACAAGGTTTTGTTTTTGTATTAAAACCTAGACTTCTGCGTTTTAAAAAAAAACTGGGAAAAAGGATATTCAGCAGACGTTTCAGAGACCTGCAAATAGTTGAAACGTTTGCCATGTTTTAGCTTAGTTTAGTTTAGCTTAGAGATACAGCACTGAAACAGACCCTTCGGCCCACCGAGTCTGTGCCAGCCATCAACCACCCATTTATACTAATCCTACACTAATTCCATATTCCTACCACATCCCCATCTGTCCCTATATTTCCCTACCACCTACCTATACTAGGAGCAATTTATAATGGCCAATTTACCTATCAACCTGCAAGACTTTGGCTTGTGGGAGGAAACCGGAGCACCTGGAGAAAACCCACGCAGACACAGGGAGAACTTGCAAACTCCACACAGGCAGTACCCAGAATTGAAGCCGGGCCGCTGGAGCTGTGAGGCTGCGGTGCTAACCACTGTGCCACTGTGCCGCCCTGTTTTGAAAGGAAGTTCATAACAAAAGCTGAACTTTATGGGTGCTTTGAAAGGAAGTTGAACTTCCACCCAAGGACAGGAAAGCAGGCAATTTCAAGGAAACCACAGGGGTTTGACCTTTGTTACTACTGACTGCTCCTGTCAAAGCCCCCAATTAAAATATACGATTCTGATTGTGGTGGGAGAAACGCACTGTTAATTCAATCCCGTCACTCCACAGATCGCCTAACATATCATTTAAAACTTTCCAAATTAAAGAAAGACCCAGCCAAATTGTACCATCGATGAATCCCCAGAATCACAGAATAATACAGTGCAGAAGAGGCCCTTCGGCCCATCGAGTCTGCACCGATGCATTAAAGACATCTGACCTGTCTACCTAATCCCATTTGCCAGCACTTGGCCCACAGCCTTGAATGTTATGGTGTGCCAAGTCTCATCCAGGTACTTTTTAAAGGATGTGAGGCAACCCGCCTCTACCACCCTCCCAGGCAGTGTATTCCAGACCATCACCACCCTCTGGGTAAAAAGGTTCTTCCTCAAATCCCCCTTAAACCTCTTGCCCCTCACCTTAAACATGCGACCCCTTGTAACTGACCCTTCAACGAAGGGGAACAGCCACTCCCTATCCACCCTGTCCATGCCCCTCATAATCTTGTACACCTCAATCAGGTCACCCCTCAGTCTTCTCTGCTCCAGCGAAAACAACCCAAGCCTATCCAACCTCTCTTCATAGCTTAAATATTCCATCCCAGGCAACATCCTGGTGAATCATATCTGCACCCCCTCCAGTGCAATCACATCCTTCCTCCAATGTGGCGACCAGAACTGTACACAGTACTCCAGCTGTGGCCTTACCAAATTTCTATACAACTCCAACATGACCTCCCTGCTTTTGTAATCTATGACTCGATAGATAAAGGCAAGTGTCCCAAATGCCTTTTTCACCACCCTATTAACCTGCCCTTCTGCCTTCAGAGATCTATGGACAAACACGCCAAGGTCCCTTTGTTCCTCGGAATTTCCCAGTGTCAGGCCATTCATTGAATACTTCCGTGTCACATTACTCTTTCCAAAGTGCATCACCTCACACTTTTCAGGGTTAAATTCCATCTTCCACTTTTCTGCCCATTTGACCAAGCCGTCTCTATCTTCCTGTAACCCAAGACACTCAACCTCACTGTTAACCACTCGGCCAATCTTTGTGTCATCCGCAAACTTACTGATCCTACCCCCCGCATAGTCATCTATGTTGTTTATATAAATGACAAACAATAGGGGACCCAGCACAGATCCCTGTGGAACGCCACTGGACACTGGCTTCCAGTCACTAAAACAGCCGTCTGTCATCACTCTCTGTCTCCTTCAGCTAAGCCAATTTTGAATCCACCTTATCAAGTTACCTTGTATCCCATGTGCATTTGCTTTGTTGATAAGTCTCCCATGTGGGAACTTGTCAAAGGCTTTGCTAAAATCCATGTAAATGACATTAACTGCACTACCCTCAGCTATACACCTGGTCACATGCTCAAAAAATTCAAATTTGTTAGGCATGACCTCCCTCTGACAAAGCCGTGCTGACTATTCCTAATCAAATTTTTCCTCTCCAAGTGGAGATAGATTCTCTCCTTCAGAATTTTTTCCAATAATTTCCCTACCACTGACGTGAAACTCACTGGTCTGTAGTTCCCTGGCTTATCTCTATAACCTTTCTTAAATAGTGGGATCACATTAGCTGTTCTCCAGTCCTCTGGCACTTCCCCCGTGGCCAGAGAGGAATTACAAATTTGGGTCAGAGCCCCTGCAATCTCCACCCTCAACCCCCACAGCATCCTGGGACACAAATCGTCCAGACCTGGAGATTTGTCCACTTTTAAGCCTTCCAAAACCTCCAATACCTTGTCACTCCCTATGACAATTTGCTCAAGAACCTCACAGTCTCTCTCTCTCTCTGAGTTCCATATCTACATCCTCATTCTCTTGGGTGAAGACAGATGTGAAGTATTCATTCTACCAATGTCCTCTGGCTCCACCCACAGATTTCCCCCTTGGTCCCTAATGGGTCCTACTCTTTCCCTGGTTATTCTCTTCCTATTGATATACTTATAGAATATCTTGGGATTTTCCCTACTTTTACCAGCCAGAGCTTTCTCATATCCCCTCTTTGCTCTCCTAATTGCTTTCTTAAGCTCCATCCTACACTTTCTGTACTCCACTAATGCTTCCATTGATTTGCTCTCCTTGTATTTGCTAAAAGCCTCTCTTTTTCTTCTCGTCATACCCTGAATGTTTCTGGTCATTCATGGTTCTCTGGGCTTGTTGCACCCACCTATTACCCTACAATGCGCCGAAGGGCCTGTTTCAGTGCTGTATCTCTCTATGACCCTAGAGGGCTTGTTGGGCCTGTATCCTCCCCATTTCCTTTTTGAATGCCCCCCCCCACTGCTCTTCTGAAGATTTCCCAACAAGTAACCCCCAAATGAGGCTGACCAAATCAGGTGTCTTTAGATCAACAAATTAACTCTTTAATTAGAAGAACTAAATTCTTAAACACTATGAAGATATAAACAACATTTAAAATAGAAAAAAAAGAGTCCTTGCAAATTTGTCTGTCCAATGTTGCTTGAAGTCCTCACAGTCATCCGATGTGGGAAAAAAGGTTCTTCCACATTAGAACAGTCCATAGTCTAACTTCAGTAGGTGATGCTTTCCTTCTCCAGTGAATTTCAACAATTAACGACTTGCAAACACTTTCAATGCAATCATGCTGATTTTAGAGTTTTTGAGGGATAAAAGATTATCACAATCTAACTTCCCTTTCTTCAATTTAAATTATCAGAGATCTTTGTTTTGATTTGATATTTTAGAATTTTGAGAGGTCATAAATAAACAGACTAAATTCCTATTCCTTCAGTTTTAATGGCTGACAGCTCTTTTTCCAGCTGCTGACACCACAGCTATGTCCTGTGTCTGTTCGAAACAAACTATCTTCAACTAATAAGCCAGTTCAAAACTGAATTGTAACAAATGTATCACATGAGACTCACTCCCAATGGCTGTTTCCATGGTATCGAGAATGCATCCTTTGAATCGCAGTCTCCAAATGGCTGTTTCTAAGTCAACGGAAATGCCCCTTCCGATAACTCCTAAGGCTTGCTGGTTCTTAAAGCAATATTGATCCTTTGCAAGCCTTAAAGGCAAACCACATCTTCCCGGAAAAAAAACAAAACTACAGGTCCATGACACCTTCCTCAGAGCAACTCTTTGAATGACAGTGGAGACATTGCATCTGGACATGTCACCACATTCAGGATTTTTTTTTCACTTTGGACCCTTTAAAAAGCCAATGAGTTGGACAAAGAGCAGGCATTTGAAATATTTGTTTTGACCTGCTTGGAGCAAGAGAGAAGACCCAGAAAAGTGTTCCCTCTCTCTGTAAAGGAATCCAATATCTCTTTAGAATAAACCCTGTATTTGAAAGGTGGCAGATTCCTGTTACCTCCTGTCACTGAAGAATCCCTGCATCCCGTGCAGATCCTGCTGCCTCCTGTGTCTTGGGAGATCCTGAAATCTCAAGAAAGCTTCTACTGCTGGACTGCTGCTTCAAAACCCAAGCAGACCCATTGCTACACCTTTGCTGAAAGATCTGTGTGATGCCTGCTGCATCAATTGCCATGAATGACAACCCATCAAAGACTGCTCATCAAACTCGCCTGGAGAGACATTGAGTGGCATCTGACTATTCAACTCTGGGACACCTCACCGTACCGAAAACATCCTACCAGAATGTGATAAACTTAGTCATTTTATGTTTTTTCCTTTTTATTCCTAAGAAAGACCTGCAAACAAAAATCCTTTACCCCAGTCAACCGGTTTTTTTGTATGTGTGTGTGCATGAGAGTTAAGGAAATAAGGAGTTTTTTCATATATATAGATTTATCTCATTAGTAGTTAAGACTTATTTTCTATTAAATAGTTAATCTTATTGTTGTTGTTGTTTCAAGAAACCTGGTTTGGTGTGCTTTGTTTTGGCTATTTGTCCAAACAGCCACTGGGAGTGAGTCTCATGTGATGCAATTGTTACAATTCAGTTTTGAACTGGCTTATTAGCTGAAGACAGTTTGTTCTAACAGACACAGGACATAACTGTGGTGTCAGCACCTGCAAAAAGCGCTCTCAGCCATTTAAACTGAAGGAATAGGAATTTAGTCTGTTTATTTATTATCTCTCAAAATTCTAATTTGGCTATTCTTCTGTAGGTGAAAATCTTTCTTGATATGCTGTAACCTGTAGAGTAATGGGACTGAATTAACAGTGCAGACTGTCATGACTATCCCCATGATTGGGATAAAGGGCTAGAACTTCTTTTGTTTGCCACTATGGATTCACGTAATGAGTCGACAGGTTTTCGTCCTTTTGAATTAGTTTACAGACACGAGATGGGAGGTCCTCTAAAACTAATTAAAGCAATGTTTTTAGAACAGAGGGATGAATCTTCTGTACTAGATTGTGTATACGTGTTCCGAGAACAGCTCACGAGAGTTTGCAATGTGGCTCAGAAACACCTTAAAGATTGCCAAACAACTATGAAGAAATGGGCAGACAAACATGCTAAGACCCGAACATTTCAACCAGGGGATGATGTGTTAGTATTATTACCTTTACAGAGTGAACTGTTGAAAGCACAGTTCACTGGTCCATATAAAGTGGTCAAGAAAATTGGCAAATTATTTGATTGATACCCCAGATTGCCGGAAAAGAATCGGCTGTGCCATATCAATATGTTGAAACAATATTATCGACAGGAGGAGGATAAGCAAGCACAGGTATGTCAGGTTGTAGTACAACAGTGAAGAATGAAAGGCAAAGTGAGGATGAGGCAGAAGGAGGCTTGGACAATTCTCAAATTGAATCTCCTACTATCCAGTTAGCTAATGCTGAATTACTAGGGAGATTGGACATTATGCTTTCATATTTAGATGCAGAACAATGAGAAGATTGAACAAGGCTACTCACAGCATTTAAAAGAGTTTGTAGTGTCAGGCACACCCTCCGCCTACCTGCCAAGACTGAGGCAAACATTATTTCATCACATGAACATTAAAACTTAAAAATTGCAAGCCCCGACTGGAAGGACATTTGCATAGTACCAGACAATGTTGAAACAATGGGGACCCAGCAGTTGCTTGCCCAATACACAGAAGTGGTCAGACCAGTTTTAGTCACATGACTAACTGGCTGTTGCAGAGAATTGTGAACTTTCAACAAAGGATTTTGAAGAGAGAATGCCGTGTGCTCAAGGACTGAGAATATCTCCTCATCTGCTTGCATCTCTTTCCCATGGAACTGAATCTTGTGAAAACCCATGTAACTCAAAGAGAGAAAGGTTTCCTACATGAACAAGGTTTTACAAAGAATATTGGGCCCCAACGAAAAGCAAAACTACTTACAAAAGGACTACAGTGAGCTCGAAGCACCATAACAAGATATTGCTTCAAACTGTTTCACCTTATCTTTTTTTCTTCACTTTTCTGTTCCTATCTGCAAGTGTATATTGCGTGTGCATGCGCGTCGTATATCTGTAGGCGTGACCCATATTAGAATTTAAGTTTACACCTTAAGACACCTTTCGTACCTGGTTGTAACAGTAGGGAAAAGCCGGGATGTACAACTTTAGTCACACATGATGTGAATGTAGGGGAATCCGTTACTATAATACATCATCCTTACTGCTTAAGTCCAGAGGAACAGGCCCAGGTAAGAGCAGAAATCCAATACATGCTGGAAAACCACCTAATTGAACCAAGTCAAATTAGCTGGAATTCACGAGTAGTATTAGTGCCTAAACCTGATGGTTCAACTAGGTTTTGCATAGACTACAGAAAAGTTAATGCAGTAACAAAGGCAGACTCCTACCCAATCCCTCGCATGGAAGACGGTATTGACAGAATGGGCAGTGCCATGTTTCTTACAGAAATAGATTTGTTAAAGGGATACTGGCAAGTACCTTTAACACCCCGAGCTAAAAAAAATCAGCTTTTGTCACATTAAATGGTCTTTTCCAGTGCCCAGTCATGCCATTTGGGCTAAAATAAAATGCCCCAGCAACCTTTCAGAGACTAATGAACCAAGCAGTGGACAGTGTTCCTAACTGTGCAGTTTACCTTGATGATGTGCTGGTAAACAGTGACACTTGGAAGGACCACTTGAAACAACTAGAAACTCAATTCAGAAAATTACAATCAGCTGACTTAATCATAAACCTTGCCAAAAGCAAATTCGCAAAAGCAAGAGTGAACTACCTTAGGCATGTCGTAGGGCAAAGATAAGTGTTGCCAAAAACAACAAAAGTATAAGCATTGGTGGAGTTCCCTACCCCGAAGACTAAGTAAGAAATCATGAGGTTTTTGGGGATGTGTGGTTTCTACCGCAAGTTTGTACCAAATTTTAGCACTATAGTTGCTCCACTAACAGATTTGCTACAGAAAAAGAAAACCAAGGTAGTGTGGTCAGGTGAGTGCCAAGTATCTTTTGAGAAGCTGAAAGACATTTTGACTAATGAACCACTGTTGGCTGCTCCAAATTTTGCAAAGCCCTTCAAGGTAGTAATTGATGCTAGTGACCTGGGGGTCAGTGCAGTCCTGTTAAAAGATGATGAATCAGGCATAGAAAGGCCTGTGGGATACTTTTCTACAAAAACTAAATCAACATCAAAAAGGATACTTAACAGTGGAAAAAGAAACCTTCAGTCCATTATTGGCTCTTAAGCATTTTGAGGTCTATGTCTGTCACGGCTACAGAGAGACACTGGTTTCTACTGATCGTAACTCCCTAACCTTCTTGGAAAAAATTAAAAACCAGAATGCCGGACTGTTGCAATGGAGTTTACTATTACAGCCCTATCACTTAAAGATTATCCACATCGTGGGCAAAAATAATATTATTGCAGGTGCTTTATCGTGAATCTAACTTTGTTTTCAGTTGTATAAATGCAAAGATGGTGCAAGGCAAAATTGTATTAGCTGCAGGTAAAGATTGAATGGGGATGAGTGTGAAAATATGTTTCAAAATGTTTCCATTTTTTTTTACACTTTGTAATGAAACACATTTCAAAATGGTGTTCCATTTCTCCAAGGGTGGTGGTGTTACGAGATTACTTCTATTTCTTTTGTAAAATATGTTTTAAGGACTTATAGTTGAATTATGGACATTGATTCATCTGGAATCTTGAAGAGGCTGAACTCTTTTTTTTCAAAGAAGTCACCAGAAGGTTCCTGGATTTGGATTGTAAACTAGTTGTATTGGAAGGCACCTGTGTGCGGATAATCACCCAGCACAGGTTGTTTTTGACCTGGGGAGATGTTTACAAAGAAGTGACAGGTCAAGATTTGTAAATATCAGGAGACTTGACTTCTGGAATGTTTTTAGTTTTGGTTTGAATTGTTACAACAGACAGTAAGATTATGCCTGCCAGAAGAAGACCCAGCTCAGCTCTCTTTCTCTCTTGAAAACAAATCATGCATACAATGTGTCAGTTTCCTATATCCAACAGTGTTTGAAGAAACCCTGCTTATCGAATGTGTGGGAACTTAAAAACCTTCCTGCTGCATTTCTGCTGCAAGACCAACTTGAAGCTTCTGTATCTGCATTTTTTGGAAAGTCTGACCAAACAGATCTTCAACATCACCTGTAAAGAATGTTCTCGGAAGATCCTAGTGACAGCCATCAACATGCATTTGGCACATCATACCAAAAAACATCCTTTTTTTTTTGTTTTCAAGTATTCATCCCAAGTCTTTTCTTTTTATTGTTTTTTTCCCCCAGTGATTTAAATGCAAGTGCCTGTAATTTTTCCACTTTAACCAGTATCTACATTTACGTGTGTGAGGGACTCAGATAAATAAGGGGCATTAATATTTCAATTTGTGTGTATATTTTACTTCATTATTGGTTAAGACTTGTCAAAGAGAGATACAGCACTGAAACAGGCCCTTCGGCCCACTGAGTCTGTGCCGACCATCAACCACCCATTTATACTAATCCTACATTAATCCCATATCCCCTACCTGGTTTATAATAAACTGATAATTTTGTTGTTTCTTAAATAAACCTGGGTGGTGCATTTTATTCTGGGGAAAATCGATTATGTGCTTGACTGACAGTATCAGGAAGTGGGAAATCTTTAAATATATGTTGTGACCTGTGGAGAAGTGGGACTAGAATAAACTGTGCACTCCTCCTGCCTCTGTTGTAACACAATTTTATACCTTTTTTTATTCATTTGTGGTGTTCCATTGTTGATTATTTGAGACATTTTTGCAGGAATATATTTCTACTGGATTCTATCAATCACATTTCTAAATATTTCCCATGCTGTTTTATCCCTTTGTCAATGTTATTTTTCAGTTTATTTTCTCTAGTCCCATTCTCACTCCCTCATAATTAGCTTTTGACCAATCTGTCCTATTTTCCTTCTCATTCTGCATCACAAAGATTATGATGTTGTGATCGCGACTGCTTGATGTTCCTCTACACTTACTGGGAAATGAACTGGAGCAAATAAGTAATAGATCCAGCAATGATTCCTCCCGAGTTGAGCTTCTCACAGATGGGGTAAGAAAGGAGTCAGAGTCATACAGCATAGAAACAGGCCCTTCGGCCCACCGCATCCTTGCCGACCATAATGTCTAGCTATACTAATCCCACCTGCCTGCATTAATTCCATATCCCTCTATGCCTTGCTCATTCAGGTACCTGTCCAGATGCCTCTTAAATGTCGCTACTGTTCCTGCCTCCACCACCTCCTCAGGCAGCCTATTCCAGATACCCACTATTCTTTGTGTGAAAAATTTACCCCTTTAAACCTCCTCCCTCTCACCTTAAATCTATGCCCTCTAGTTTTAGTCATCCCTACCATGGGAAAGAGACTCTGGCTATCTACCCTATCTATGCCTCTCATAATTTGATATACCTCTATCATGACCCCTCTCAGCCTCCTTCGCTCCAGGGAAAACAGACCCAGCCTATCCAATCTCTCTTTATAACTCAAGCCCTCCAACCCAGGCAGCATCCTTGAGAATCTTTTCTGCACCCTCTCTAGCTTAATCACATCTTTCCTGTAGTGCGGCGACCAGAACTGCACACAGTACTCCAAATGCGGCCTAACCAACGTTATGTACAACTGTAACATGACGTCCCAACTCTTGTACCCAATGCCTCAGCCAATGAAGGCAAGCATGCCATACGCCTTCTTCACCACCCTGTCTACCTGTGTTGCCACTTTCAGGGAACCATGTACCAGCAACCCAAGGTCTCTCTGCTCAACAACACTCCCCAGGGCCCTGCCATTCACTGTATATGCCCTGCCCGGGTTTAACTTCCCAAAATGCATCACTTCACACTTGTCTGCATTAAATTCCATTTGCCACTCCCTCGCCCACTTTCCCAGTTGACCTATATCCTGCTGTAACCTCAGACAACCTTCTTCACTGTCCACTATACCACCAATTTTGGTGTTATCTGCAAACTTACTAATCATGTCCCTTACATTCCCATCCAAGTCATTAATATATATGACAAACAACAGAGGGCCCAGCACCGATCCCTGCGGCACACTACTGGTCACCGGCCTTCAATCTGAAAAACAACCCTCCACTACCACCCTCTGCCTCCTACAACCAAGCCAATTTTGTGTCCAATTTGTTAGCTCACCCTGGATCCCATGTGTTCGAACCTTCCGGACCAGCCTACCATGCGGGACCTTGTCAAAGGCCTTGCTAAAGTCCATGTAGACAACGTCCATCGCCCTGTCCATGTCAATCCTCTTGGTCACATCCTCAAAAAACTCAATCAAATTCGTGAGACATGATTTCCCATGCAGAAAGCTATGCTGACTATCCCTAATCAAACCATGCCTTTCCAGATGCATGTAAATCCTGTCTCTCAGAATCCCTTCCAATAACTTTCCCACCACTGATGTAAGGCTCACCGGCCTGTAGTTCCCTGGCTTATCCCTGCTGCCCTTCTTGAATAAAGACACATTAGCTATCCTCCAGTCTTTTGGTACCTCACCCATGGCTAATGATGATACATAAATCTCTGCCAGGGCCCCAGTAATCTCCTCCCTTGCTTCCCATAGCATCCTAGGATACACCTGGTCAGGCCCTGGGGATTTATCCACCTTAATGCACTTCAAAACCTCCAACACCTCCTCCTTTGTAATGTTGATATGCTCCAGGATAGCGGTGTTCCCTCCCTTGAATTCACTAGCTTCCATGACCTTCTCCACAGTAAATGCAGACGAGTCCTGCATACAGTATGCAAACTCAATTCCGTTTTCACCTTTACCATCACATATTCTTGCCAGTCTATTTGGGTGTAGCTGAAATCTCACATGATCATTACTGTACATCTTCTGTTCATTTTATTGTTAATGCATTTCTACATCCACTTTCCTTCCACTATTAGGTACTCTTTAGAGTGATTCCTTCTTATCCTTTATCCCAATTCATATGGATTCTGACTCTATCTTGCTGTTAGTTACACCCTTTTTTTTAAACTACTCGCATCAGAAAAAATATTGCCAAGAGGCAGCATGAAGATTAGGAAGAGCATTGGCCAAGGATAGGTCCTTTAGGCACTCTGGTGGTAATGGTACAGTGGGTAGGAAGTGACGTGACTGTGGGAGTTTCAAAGGTTCCAACCGTACAGGGAAGAGTGGAACCAGTGGATGGCAGTCCCACTGAGCTGGTCCACAGAGGAGGGGTGTCGGAGGAGGATGGAGCAGTCAACCTCGTCAAAGGCTGCAGACAGGGACCATCACATAGGATGTCATTTGAGACATGGTTAGGGTAGCAGCAGGGGCGGAAACCTAATCAGAGATTTCAGATATGAAGTTATGAGAAAGATGGGCACAGATTTGGGAAGCAACAACACATTCATGGACTTCAGTGAGGTAAGGGAGTGTTTTTTGAGGAGGGGGCTGATCACCTGATCTCTCAGCTACCTGGCGATCACATGATGTCTTGGGTATCTAGTGGTCACATGCCCTCCCAGCTACCTGGTGGTGACCTGCTCTCTGAAGTATACTTAGACAGTCTGGGCTGAATCTCCGAAGTTGGGGGTCATGGCGGGGGGCCCGCCACGACCCCAGACGCGGGGAGACCCTGCTGCACTTTACCAGCAGGGACGAGCCCTCGTTCACCACCCCCACCCCCACCCCCTGCTCGACGGCGCAGCCTTCATCTGAATATGCTAAACATATTAAAAGTAATGAATAAACACTTACCTGTAGCTACGGCAGTCTCACGCCGATATTCCGACTGCTGGCCGGAACTCCCACGCCTTCGTATCTCTGTACAGGGATCCAATGTGTGACACTGGTGTGGGGGTTGGGGGAGAAAGAGTGAGATTTGCAGGGTTTGCTGGGGGGGGGGGGGGTGGAGGGTAGTGGGGAAAACTGCTTCGATTGGTTGTGGGGATAGTGGGAAGGGGTTGAGGGTCAAAGTTGTTTAAAGTGGGGGGGGTGAAAGTTTGGCGTATTAAAAAGTGGTTTTCTGGGGATACAGGTAATTTTAATTATGGAGAGCTCAGTAGAGGGGGGATCGGGGGGGATGGGAGAGGGGATTTAAAGCTTAAATAATATTTTATTTACAAATTTCATGCAGCTGGACATTTAAAAATGTGAATTTACCTGAAGGGCTTGAAGCCCTTTGAAAATGACAGCGGACGCCATTGCTTGGAACGGAGTGTCCTTCCCCTCTACGTCATCTGGGGCGGCTGTTTCGCCCCCTCTA
Organism: Heterodontus francisci; assembly: GCF_036365525.1. Lineage (NCBI taxonomy): Eukaryota > Metazoa > Chordata > Chondrichthyes > Heterodontiformes > Heterodontidae > Heterodontus > Heterodontus francisci. The sequence continues at coordinate 53,592,822 of NC_090399.1, forward strand.
TTTAAATGACTTCCGCGCAAAATATTGCATGGCCTCAGCGACACAGAAGTCATGCGTGCGCCATGCCTTCTTTCAAGTGGCAAGCTGACAAAATTCAGCCCTATAATTCAGAAACTGGCCCTTCAGTCCAGTTCATTCATGTGAACATTCACCCCTACATGGGCAAATAATCCCAATCAAATTTACCTTCCCTAATTCCAGATCTCTTTATCACCTTTTCCTTCATCCACTATCCAATCCAATATTGAATGTTGACATCGTGCCTGAGGCAGAAACTAACTGTGGGAGTGAATTCCACAGACAATTCCGATATGAACTCTCCTGCTTCCAATGTATTTGTGAGTGTTCGTTTAAACATTAATCTATGGACCGTGTCTCTCTGATTTTACTCTGCGCCTGATTGATTTCTTTGTTTATCCGTCTCCTTCAAGCCTATGACTCTGTATTTCCCTGCCCCGATCGCGATGTTTATAAGGTAATGATTTAATTTGTTCTGAATTTCCTTCCCATCCCAGTCTGGGACAAGTCAATTGTTACAACCTGAACTGATCCACTTTGGTCAGATTCTCGTTCTATGTTAAATGAGTTAATTCCCTCCTACTGATTTACAGTCAGATAGTCAGACACATGCATTACAGATTTACTCATTTATTCAACACCTCTGTAAACATAAGGAACTGTCTCCTGAAATGAAGCATTGATATTAGAACAGGTAAGGGGGTCAGGCCTTCTGTTACACTGACAGTTGCCAACTCTGGTTGAATAGATTCCTGGAGGTTTCATCAATACCCTCCCACTTCTATGCTCCCACCATTGGTCACCCAATATGGGGATCCTCACAGCGCCCCAACTTCCCATGGCAACTGGAAAGCGAGTAGAGTCTTCATTATCCAATTGGATGGTCAATCAAACAGCCTTATTCCAATCTCCAACATTATATAACCAATCAACAACTTCCATTTATATAACATCTTTAATGGAATAAAACGCCCCAACGTGGTTTACAGGAAGATTATGGAACAAAATGTGACACCGAGTCACAGAAGGAGATATTAGGGCAGATGACCAAAAGCTTGATCAAAGAGGTAAGCATTAAGGAATGCCTTAAAGGAGGAAAGCACAGTGGTGCAGTGGTTAGCACCGCAGCCTTACAGCTCCAGCGACCCGGGTTCAATTCTGGGCACTGCCTGTGTGGAGTTTGCAAGTTCTCCCTGTGTCTGCGTGGGTTTCCTCCGGGTGCTCCGGTTTCCTCCCACAAGCCAAAAGACTTGCAGGTTGGTAGGTAAATTGGCCATTATAAATTGCCCCTAGTATGGGTAGGTGGTAGGGAAATATAGGGACAGGTGAGGATGTGGTAGGAATATGGGATTAGTGTAGGATTAGTATAAATGGGTGGTTGATGGTCGGCACAGACTCGGTGGGCCGAAGGGCCTGTTTCAGTGCTGTATCTCTAAACTAAACTAAACTAAAGCGAGGTAGAGATGCAGAGAGGTTTAGGGAGGGAATTCCAAAGCTTAGGGTCTTGGCAACTGAAAGTGAGGCCATCAATGGTGGAGCTATAAATATCAGGGATGAACAAGAGGCCAGAACTGGTGGAGCGCAGAGATGTGAGTGGGTTTGTAGGGCTGAACGTGATTAGTGATGGGGAGGGGTGAGGCCATGGAGGGACTTGAAACAAGGATCAGAATTTTTTAATTGAGGTGCTGTTTAAACAGGAGCCAATATAGCTCAGCGTGCACAGGGGTGACAGCTGAACAGAACTTGGTGGGAGTAAGGAAATGGGCAGCAGTTTGGATAACCACCAGTTTACAGAGGCCAGAACGTGAGAGATCAGCCAGGTATGTGTTGGAATAGTCAAGTTTAGAGGTAACAAAGGCAGGGTGAGGGATTCAGCAGTGGATCAGCTGAGGCAGGGGCAATATTATGATGAAAATAGGCACACTCAGTGATGGTGCAGATGTGAGATCAGAAGGTCATCTCAGGATCAAATATAACATCGAGATTGTGAACAGTCTGTTTCTGCTTCAGACAGTTGCCAGGGAATCTCTGCCAAGGGAGAAAAGTCTGTGACGTGGTCGAAGAGAATGGATTCAGTATTCCCAATATTTAGATAGGAGGAAATTTTTCATCATTCAATACTGGATGTCAGATAGAGTCATAGAGTTGTACAGCACAAAAACAGGCCTTCGGCCCATCGTGTCTGTGCCGGTCATCAAGCACCTAACTATTCTAATCCCATTTCCCAGCACTTGACCTGTAGCCTTGTTCGCTATGGCATTTCAAGTGCTCATCTAAATACTTCTTAAATGTTGTGAGGGTTCCTGCCTCTACCACCTCTTCAGGCAGTGTGTTCCAGATTCCAATCACCTTCTCAGTGAAACCATTTTTCCTCAAATCCCCTCTAAACCTCCTGCCCCTTACCTTAAATCTGTGCCCACTGGTTATTGACCCCTCCACTAAGGGAAAAAGTTTCTTCCTATCAAACCTATCAATGCCCCTCATAATTTTGTATTCTTCAATCATGTCCCCCCTCAGCCTTCTCTGCTCTAAGGAAAACAACCCCATCCTTTCCAGTTTCTCTTCATAGCTGAAATGCTCCAGCCCAGGCAACATCCTGATGAATCTCCTTTCAACCCTCTCCACTGCAATCATATCCTTCCAAAAGTGTGGTACCCAGAACTGTACACAGTACTCCAGCTGTAGCCAAACTAGCGTTTTATACAGCTCCAACATAACCTCCCTGCTCTTATATTCGATGCCTTGGCTAATATAAAGGCAAGTATCCCATATGCCTTTCGAACCACCTTATCTACATGTGCTGCTGCCTTCAGTGATCTATGGACAAGTACACCAAGATCCTTCTGACCTTCAGTACTTCCTAGGGTCCTACCATCCATTGTATATTCCCTTGCCTTGTTGGTCCTCCCAAAATGCATCACCTCACACTTCTCAGGATTAAACTCCATTTGCCACTGCTCTGCCCATCTTACCAGCCCATCTATATTGTCCTGTCACCTAAGGCTTTCCTCCTCACTATTTACACCACCAATTTTCGTGTCATCTGCGAACTTACTGATCATACCTCCTATATTCACGTCTAAATCAATAATGTACACTACAAACAGCAAGCATCCCAGCATTGATCCCTGTGGTACACCACTGATCACAGGCTTCCACTCGCAAAAACAACTCTCGACCATCACCCTCTGCTCCTGCCACTAAGCCAATTTTGGATCCAATTTGCCCAATACCCTGGATCCCATGGGCTCTTACTTTCTTAACAAATCTCCTATGCGGGACCTTATCAAAAGCCTTACTGAAGTCCATGTAGACTACATCAACTGCTTTACCCTCATCTACACCTCTAGTCACCACCTTCAAAAATTCAATCAAGTTAATCAGACACGATCTCCCCCTGACAAAGCCCTGCCGACTATCCCTGATTAATCCCTGCCTCTCCAAGTGGAGATTAATCCTGTCCCTCAGAATTTTTTCCAATAGCTTCCCAACCACTGACTCACCGGTCTGTAATTACCTGGTTTATCCCATCTTGAATAATGGTACCACATTTACTGTCCTCCAATCCTCTGGTACCTCTCCCATGGCCAGAGAGGATTTGAAAATTTGTGTCAGAACCCCTGCTAACTGCTCCCTTGCCTCAAATAGAAACATAAAAAATAGGAGCAGGAGTAGGCCATTCGGCCCTTTGTGCCTGCCCCGCTATGCATTATAATCATGGCTGATCATTGAATTCAGTAACCTGTTCCTGCTTTCTCCCCATACCCTTTGATCCCTTTAGATCCAAGAACTATATCTAACCCCTTCTTGAAAACATTCAATGTTTTGGCCTCAACTGCTTTCTGTGGTAGCAAATTCCACAGGCTCACCACTCTCTGGGTGAAGAAATTTCTCCTCATCTCAGTCCTGAAAGGTATCCTTAGACTATGACCCCTGGTTCTGGACTCCCCCAGCATCGGGAACATCCTTCCTGCATCTACCCTGTCAAGTCCCGTTAGAATTTTATAGGTTTCTATGAGATTCCCCCTCACTCTTCTGAACTGCAGCGAATATAATCCTAAGCGACTCAATCTCTCCTCATATGTCAGTCCCACCATCCCAGGAATCAGTCTGGTAAACCTTCGCTGCACTCCCTCTAGAGCAAGAACATCTTTCCTCAGATAAGGAGACCAAAACTGCACACAATATTCCAGGTGCAGCCTCATCAAGGCCCTGTATAATTGCAGCAAGACATCCCTGCTCCTATACTCGAATCCTCTCGCTATGAAGGCCAACATACCATTTGCCTTTTCTACCGCCTGTTGCACCTGCACGCTTACCTTCAACAAGAACACCCAGGTCTCGCTGCATATTCCCCTCTCTCAGTTTATAGCCGTTCAGATAATAATCTGCCTTCCTGTTTTTGCTACCAAAGTGGATAACCTCACACTTATCCACATTATACTGCATCTGCCATGCATTAGCCTATTCATTCAACTTGTCCAAATCACCCTGAAGCCTCTCTGCATCCTCCTCACAACTCACCCTCACACCCAGTTTTGTGTCATCTGCAAATTTGGAGATATTACATTTAGTTCCCTAATCTAAATCATTAATATATATTGTGAATAGCTGGGGTCCGAGCACCAATCCCTGCGGTACCCCAGGAGTCACTGCCTGCCATTTGGAAAAAGACCCATTTATCCGACATAACAGCCTGGGACATAGCTCATCTAGGCCTGGGGATTTATTCCACTTTTAAGCCCACTAAAACAGCTAATACTTCCTCCCTTTAAATGCTAATATTTTGAGGTATATCACAATCCCCCTCCTTGATCATCAGATAAGCTGTTTTATAATTTAGTAACAAGTGGGGAAGTTGAGAGAGGTGGTGGTCAGCTGGTACTGGGTGTCGTCAGTGTACGTGTGAAAACTAATACTGCGCTTTTGGATGATGTCACTGAGGAACAGCACGTAGATGAGAAATAGGAAGGGACAAGGACAGATCCTTTGGGAACACCAGAGGTAATGGTGCAGGAGTGGGAAGAGAAGCCATTGATGGCAGTTCTCTAGTATCTGTCCTGTTGTAGCCAATGAAACCAGACAAGTGCAGTCCCACCCAGCTGGATGATGGTGAAGAGGCATTGGAGGCTGCAAACAGGTCAAGAAGGACGAAGAAGGATAGTCTGCCTTTGTGCAGTCACATAGGCTGTCACAGGTGAGCTTGGTAAAAGCTGTGTCACAAACATTGCTCCCCTACACTTTCTCATGGGTCTGCATACAGTGAGACTGGGTAAGCTTGGTGATGTTGCTGCAAATTCTGGAACAGGTACCACAATGGAACAGCTGCTCAGCTGCAGGGGGACAAGGCAGCCTGGAGACAGCTCTGAAGACCATCGCAATGTTGGAGGACTTGAGTTTGCTCCAAGCCGATGTGGCTATGTCAGTGAAGCAGTTCTTGCAGTGATCATACTGGAAGGGAGGAGGAGGAGGAGATAGTGAAACTGCACTGGTACATGTCAATCTCGGAGGGTTTCTATCCTGTGTGGAGACTCTGGTGAAGCTCTAGAGAGGAAGAGTAGGTGAAACATTCCTGGCACACGTCACACTGGAAGGGTTTGTCTCCAGTGTGAGTACATTGATGTTCCAGGAGATCAGGCAACTGTTTGAAAGCTTTGTTGCAGAACTCGCATCCAAACAGTTTCTCCCCCATGTGAATCTCCTGGTGTTGCAGGAGGTGGGATGGGTGCTCTGTCTCACCTGAAGGGTTAGTCCCTCGTGTGGGTCCTGAGGTGAAGCAGGAGGTTCGATGAGCGTGTGAAGGCTTTATCACACATCTCACACTCGAAGGGTTTCCCTCCTGTGTGAATCCTCTTATGTTTCAGCAAGTTTGAGGGGTTTGTGAAGGTTTTCTGGCAAATCTCACAACTCAAGGGCTTCTCTCCTGTGTGGATCCGCTGGTGTATCAGGAGATTGGATGACAGTGTGAAACCTTTTGCACAAACCTCACAGCGGAAAGGTTTCTCCCCCGTGTGCACGCGCTGGTGGACCAGGAGGGTGGACGACGTCATAAAAGCTTTGTCACACACCTCACACCTGAAGGGTTTCTCCCCTGTGTGTGTCCTCTGGTGTAGGGCGAGAGCTGAGGACTGTTTGAAGGCTTTGTCACAAATCTGACAGCTGAACTTCCTCTCCCCTGTGTGGATAACTTGGTGCTGCAAGAGGAGCGAAGACCGAGTGAAGGACTTGTCACACACCTCACACCTGAAGGGCCTCTCCCCTGTGTGGATTCGCTGGTGTGTCCGGAGGGTGGATGACAGTGTGAAACCTTTTGCACAAACCTCACAGCGGAAAGGTTTCTCCTCCATGTGCACTCGCTGGTGGACCAGGAGGGTGGACGATCTCACAAAAGCTTTGTCACACACCTCACACCTGAAGGGTTTCTCCCCTGAGTGGATCCTCTGATGGCGAAGGAGGCTCGCTGAATCAGTGAAGGTCTTATCACAATCCTCGCACTTGTAAGATCTCTCCCCTGTGTGAATCCTGTGATGGCGACGGAGAGTCGATAACTGCATGAAGGTCTTATCACAAACCTCACACTTGAATGGTCTCTGCCCTGAGTGGATCCGCTGGTGTATGAGGAGGGCGGATGACTCTGTGAAACCTTTTGCACAAACCTCACAGCGGAAAGGTTTCTCCTCCATGTGCACTCGCTGGTGGACCAGGAGTGTGGACGATGCCCCAAAAGCTTTGTCGCACACCTCACACCTGAAGGGTCTCTCCCCAGTGTGGATCCGCTGGTGTGTGCGGAGGTTGGATGACTGCGTGAAACATTTTGCACAAATCTCACAGCGGAAAGGTTTCTCCCCCGTGTGCACTCGCTGGTGGACCAGGAGGGTGGTCGATGTCACAAACACTTTGTCACACACCTCACACCTGAAGCGTTTCTCTCCTGTGTGCGTCCGCTGATGTTGCTGGAGAGCTGAGGACTGTGTGAAGGTTTTATCACTCATCTGACAGCTGAACTTCCTGCCCGTGTGGATAGACTAGTGCGGCAGGAGGGTCGAAGACTGAGTAACGGACTGAACACACACTTCACACCTGAAGGGCCTCTCCCCTGTGTGAATGCGCTAGTGTTGTAAGTGACTGGACAACTTTGGGAAAGCTTTGTGGCAAATGTCACACATGAAGGGTTTCTCCCCTGTGTGTTCTCTGATGGACCAGGTGGTGGGATAATTGAGAGAACGTTTTGTCACACACCTCGACCTTGAACAGTTTCTCCCGTGTGGGTGTGTTGGTGTTTCAGGAGGTACGATAACTGTACAAAGGTCTTCTCACACACTTCACACTAGAACCACCTCTCCTCTGTGTTGGTGGATTGGGGATTCACAGGGCCTGATGACCTTGCAGAGACTCCGTCAAATTGTCCACATTCAATTGTTTTCTCTGCCATGTGGCTGCCCTCGTGTTACAGGAGACACAATGGTGTCACTAAGACTGTCTACACTCTCACCGTCTGTGGATGAGGAGGTCCAACAATCATATAAAGCCCTCAGCAAACATCAGACACCTGTCAGGATCTGCCAATGCTTCACAAGGTGTAATGAAGACTCAAGGCCCTCCTCACACTCGGAGCAGTCCTTACGTCCCTCACAGTGAATGACCTTTCACCTGAGTGGATGTTCCAGTGTTTCAGGAACGTCAATGACTGTGTGAAAACTACTGATGGTGGAACCTGAGAGACTTCTTTCCAATCTCACCCGTTACACTCCCTCCATCTCCTGGAGTGACTGATATCCCACAGCCAAACCTATGGAAGCGTTGGTTTTGATTGGATGCTGGATACTGGTCAGTTTCACTTCTCTTGACCAATCCGATTCACTGAAGATGCTTTTTCTGTGGAGTTGTCCCTGGGGTGATGTCCGGGATCTCCTCAGGTCTTGGCAGGTGTCTATCCTCTCTCTATTCTCTGATGTCATACGGTGAGATACTCCTGTAACACAATAAAATAATGAGTGAGTTTCCTCCGATTCTCTACCGTCTCTGAAGGTGCTGACCCCTCACTGGGAGACTGGTGTCCAGGGAGGGTCAGCAGGTTACTGAACTGTGGGGGCAGTAAATGTGGATCAATGGATTTTGCCTGGATTGCCTGTGTTGGATTTTTTTTAAACTTTAAAAAAAATAACTTGCATTGATATCGCACCTTTCATGACCACCAGATGTCCCAAAACACTACAGCCAATAATGTACTTTCGAAGCTCCCACAAACAGCAATGTGATAATGACCAGCTAATCTGTTTTTGTGATGTTGATTGAGGGATAAATATTGACCAGGACCCCGGGGATAACTCCCCTGCTCTTCTTTGAAATAGTGCCCTGTGATCTTTTATGTCCACCTGAGTGGACAGAGGGAGCCTCAGTTTAACACCCTCAGTACTGCACTGGAGTGTCAGCCTCAGTGCTCAAATCTCTGGAATGGGCCTTAAACCCACAACCTTCTGTAACAGTAAACTCCATCTGAATTTTCCGCATTTTAGGTTTTAAAATTTTCCACAAAGGTTAATGGATTATGATCAGTGTATATCAGTTTCTTTGCAGTCGTGTCAGCATACGCTTCAAAATATTTAAGAGCTAGCAATAGTCCTAATGTTGCTTTTTCCATGGTGGAATCGTTTTTTTGGTGGCGATTCAATTTTTTTGAGAAGTGCTTCTATGCCCGATTCGTCATCTTGTAATAGGACTGCACCGACCCCCAGATTAATCGCTACCTTGAAGGGCTGAGCAAAATTTGGAGCAGCCAACACTAGTTCATTAGTCAAAACTGCCTTTAGCTTTTCAAAAGATGCCTAGCATTCACCTGACCACACTATCTTGGTTTTCTTTTTCTGTAACAAATCAATTAGCGGAACAGCTGCAGTACTAAAATTCAGTGGAAACGTTCTGTAGAAACCACACATCCCCAAAAATCTCAAGACTTCATGTTTAGTCTTAGGGATAGGGAACTCCACTAAGCTTGCACTTTTGCCGTTCTTGGTGATACTTGTCCTTGACTCACTATATGTCCGAGGAAGGTCACTATTACTTTCGTGAATTCGCTTTTTGCCAGATGTACCATTAAATCTTGGAATTTTTTAAACTGAGTTTCTAGTGTTATTATATATCAGCACTGGCTACCACTTCATTCATTTGTCTCTGAAAAGTTGCTGGGGCGTTCTTTTGCCCGCATGGCATCACTTGGCACTGGTAAAGACCGTCTGGTGTGACAAAAGCTGATATATCTTTAGCTTGGGGTGTTAAAGGAACTTAGCAGTATCCCTTTCACAAATCTATCTTTGTAAGAAACATGGAACTGCCCACTCTGTCAATACAGTCTTCCAAGCGAGGAAATGGATAGGGGTCTGCCTGTTACTACATTGATTTTTCTGTAGTCTATGCGAAGTCGGGTTGACCCATCAGGTTTATGCACAAATACTATTGGTGAACTCCAGCTGCTTTGATTAGGTTCAATTCAGTTGTTTTCCAGCATGTATTGGATTTCTGCTTTTACTTGGGCTGGTTTGTCTGGACTTAAGCAGTAAGGATACTTTTTTATAGGAATGGATTCCCCAACATCCACATCATGTGTGGCGAAGGTTGCACATCCTGGCTTATCTCTACAGACTCTTTTAAATACTGTGAGTAGCCTTATTAGGTCTACTCGTTGTTCTGCAATTAAGTACGAAAGCATGTTGCCCAATTTTCCAAGCCATTTTGTATGAGCTAACCGGATATTAGGGGGTTCAATTTGCTGATTGGCTAGGCCTCCTTCTGCCTCATCCTCACTATCGCTTTTATTCTTCTCTGTCCCTATTACTTAACATACTTCTAGTGGCTTAACTTCCTCCCTGCTATAATATTGCTATAACATATTGATTTTTTTATTTGTTCATGGGATGTGGGCGTCGCTGGCTAGGTCAGCATTTATTGCCCATCCTTCACTGCCCTTGAGAAGGTGGTGGTGAGCTGCCTTCTTAAACCGCTGCAGTCCATGTGGGGTAGGTACACCAACAGTGCTGTTAGGAAGGGAGTTCCAGGATTTTGACCCAGCGACAGTGAAGGAATGGTGATATAGTTCCAAGTCAGGATGGTGTGTGGCTTGGAGGGGAACTTGCAAGTGGTGCTATTCCCATGCATCTGCTGCCCTGTCCTTCGAGGTGGTAGAGGTCGCGGGTTTGGAAGGTGTTGTCTAAGGAACCTTGGTGCATTGCTGCAGTGCATCTTGTAGATGGTACACACTGCTGCCACTGTGCGTCGGTGGTGGAGGGAGTGAATGTTTGTAGATGGGGTGCCAATCAAGCGGGCTGCTTTGTCCTGGATGGTGTCGAGCTTCTTGAGTGTTGTTGAAGCTGCACCAATCCAGGCAAGTGGTGAGTATTCCATCACACTCCTGACTTGTGCCTTGTAGATGGTGGACAGGCTTTGGAGGGTGTGGTGGTGGGGGGGGGGGGCAGGAGGTGAGTTACTCGCCTCAGGATTCCTAGCCTCTGACCTGCTCTTGTAGCCACAGTATTTATATGGCTACTCCAGTTCTGTTTCTGGTCAATGGTAATCCCCAGGATGTTGATAGTGGGGGATTCAGCGATCTTATTGCCATTGAATGTCAAGGGAAGATGGTTAGATTCTCTTTTGTTGGAGATAGTTATTTACCTGGCACTTGTGTGGTGCAAATGTTACTTGCCACTTATCAGACCAAGCCTGGATATTGTCCAGGTCTTGCTGCATTTTGACACGGGCTGCTTCAGTATCTGAGGAGTCGCGAATGGTGCTGAACATTATGCAATCATCAGCGAACATCCCCACTTCTGACCTTATGATTGAAGGAAGGTCATTGATGAAGCAGTTGAAGATAGTTGGGCCTAGGCACTACCCTAAGGAACTCCTGCAGTGATGTCCTGGTGCTCAGATGATTGACCTCCAACAACCACAACCATCTTCCTTTGCGCTAGATATGACTCCAGCCAGCAGAGAGTTTTCCTCCCGATTTCCATTGACTCAAGTTTTGCTCAGGCACCTTGATGCCATACTCAGTCAAGTGCTGCCTTAATGTCAAGGGCAGTCACTCTCACCTCACCTCTTGAGTTCAGTGCACAAAGCTGATTCTTTTTCCGATGATCTGGGGTGTACCGTACCAACTCTTTTGACCACTTTATATGGACCACTGAACTGTGCTTTTAATAGTTCTCCCTGTAAAGGTAATAATGCTAATACTTCATCCCCGCTTGAAAAGTTCAGGTCTTTGCATTTTTGTCGCACCATTTTCTCGTAGTGTTTGGGATGATTTAAGATGTTCCTGAGCCACATTGCAAGCTTATTTATTTATTTAGAGATACAGCACTGAAACAGGCCCTTCGGCCCACCAAGTCTGTGCTGACCAGCAACCACCCATTTTATACTAACCCTACAGTAATCCCATATTCCCTATCACCTACCTGCACTAGGGGCAATTTACAATGGCCAATTTACCTATCAACCTGCAAGTCTTTGGCTGTGGGAGGAAACTGGAGCACCTGGCGAAAACCCATGCAGTCACAGGGAGAACTTGCAAACTCCACACAGGCAGTACCCAGAATCGAACCCGGGTCGCTGGAGCTGTGAGGCTGCGGTGCTAACCACTGCGCCTTTCCCGGAACATGCATGATCTCGTACCGAAGATTCATTCCTTTGTTCTAAGAACCTGCCTTTGATGAGTTTTAGAGGGCCTTTTATCTCATGCCCGCAGACCAATTCGAAAGGACTAAAACCTGTAGACTCATTCGGTGAGTATCTAGTGGCAAATAGCAGTCTAGCCCTATGTCCCAATCAAGTGGATATTCATGACAGTTTGCTCTAATCATTGTTTTGAGAGCTTGATGCTACCTTTCTAAAGCTTCCTGTGTCTATGGGTGATATGCTGAAGATTTTAACTATGTTACGACCAGGTGAGAAAGGTATCTTGGGTTCCCTCTCAGCCTCCGCCTGGTCTTACCGGAACAGGGTTTAATTTTTTAAAACACTGTTTTTAGCACCCCCTTGGTGAATCCAATTATAAGGCAAATAAACCAGCACAAACAGGTTTTCTTAGGTTTAAAGATTGAAATTTATTAAACTTGATCTTTAATTTGGTTAACGTCTGCAGATACATGGCGCGCCCATGCTAGCGTGCATACACGATACACACATGCAGACAGAAACAGAACACAACAGAAGAAATAAAGTGGAAACGTCTGAGGCAATCTCTGCAGAGAGGTTTTGTGACGGATCCTCAAGCTCACTGTAGAGTCCTTGATTGTAGATATATCTTGCTTTTCGTTGGGGCCCAGTATTCTTCTTAAAAATTGTTCACTGGAGGAGACTTTTCTCACTTGGGTTCATGTGTCTTCAGTGGATTTGGAGTTCCGTGAGAAAGAGATGGGAGCAGACAGGAGAGGCTGTGGCGTGACAGCCAGGAGAGGTCTTTTCAGTCCTGCAGCAAACAGACACTCTCAGTTCAAACTCTCTGTGGCTAGTTCAAAAGACCCTTGAACAGTCAGTTAGTCATATGACCAGCTGGTCAAACCAGTCCTGGATTGTATAAATTTGGCAGTCTCTGGAATGCTCCCCTTACACATAATACCTGGTGATCAAGGTCCATTGTGGGTTGAATGTGCCAGGGAATGGTCCATTGTCCTTCCAAGCACTGTCTGTTAATATGTAAAGGTCTTTTCCAGCCATAGCTGATCTGTTTAACAAGTCATTTCCTCACTCCAGCAACAGTTTAAAATCGATGTTCATGACAAAATTAATGTGCCTCATTCTTGGCAGGTGGGGGCCTAGCATGACAACTACTTGATATCCAAATTGCCCATGACCTACTGAAATATCCTAGACTTGATCCAATTGAACTTCAAGTGGTAATCCATATCACATAAAGAATTGGATTAACTTCTCTGCTACTACTTTAGCAGTAATTTTCCTCAAGGAAATGACCTCTGGAAATAGACTAACCATATCCATGATAATGAGTATATATTGGTGCCCCACGTTTGTTTCTGGCAGTGGTCCTATGCAGTCTACCAACACCTTACTAAATAGTTCCTCAGTAACTTGTATGGGAATTAGGGGTGCCGGTTTTATGGTGGGTTGCGCTTTTCCCACCATTTGGCATGTGTGGCATATCCTACAATACTGCATCACGTCCTTTGTGAGGCCTGGCCAGTAATAATGTTGACTTATATGTGATTTGGTCTTCTGGATCCCCATCTGTCCTGCTCGAGGAATGTCATGTGCTAAACCTTAATAATTCCCAGCGATATTTAGGTGGTACCACTACCTGTCGAACAACTATCTAGTCTTCGTCTGCAGGTCTATGAGGCAGTCTACATTGCCTCATCAAACCCCGTCTTCAACAGCTTTCTGAAACTCCTTTTGCCTCAGCTTCTGTCAGAGACGACTGTGCTATTGTATGTAAAAAGGTTAAGCAGGGAAAAAGGATTTTGGTTTATAGCTGTTTCTTAGGAATAGAAGCAATAATAAAAAGGATGAGTTTATCACGTTCTGGTAAGATGTTTTGGGTACGGTAAGGTGTCCCAGAGTCGAATAGTCAGATGCCATTCGAAGTCTCTCCAGGCGAAATTGATGAACTTTGATGGGGAGGCATTCAAGGCAATATGTCTACAGCAGGTGTCACAGGTCTTTCAGCAGGGATGCAGCAACTGGTATGCTCAGGACTCACTGCAGCAACATAGCAATAGAAGCTTTGTTCAGGTTCCAGGATGTCCCAAAACACAGGAGGCAACAGGAACCACTCTGGATGCAGGAATTCTTCAGAGACAAGAGGCAATAGGAATATGCCACCTTTCAAATACAGGATTTCTCTTTTTCCAAGAGATGCAAATCTCCTGAACAGAGAGAGGTCTTTTTCTCCAGTCTCCAGGCAAGTCAGGTCTAAGTTTCAAAAATGCCTGCTCTTTGTCCAACTCACTGGTTTTTAAAGTCCAAAGTGAAAAAAACCTTCCTGAACATGGTCACATGTCCAGACACAGTATCTCCTCTGTCAAAGGAGGTCAAAACCTCTTGCCGTTTCCTTGAAACTGTTTGCTTCTCCTATTCTTGCATACAAAAGTCAACATTCAAAAAATTCCAGTTATTTGCAGGTGCTCTTTTTTCAGTTTTTTTTTTTAAACACACAGGAGTCGAAGATTTTAGTACAAAAATTAAACCTTTTAGAACAACAGTAAGCGGTCATTCGACCCATTGTGTCTGTGTCTGCTCTCTGCAAGAGTAACTCACCTAGTCCCACATCACTACCCTTTACCTGCAGCCCTGCAACTTTTTCTATTTAGATAATTATCCAGTTCTGTTTTAAAAGCTATGATTGAATCTGCCTTCACTACACTCTCAGGCAGTGAATTCCAGATCATAAACCCTCACTGTGAAAAAAAAGTTTTTCTTCTTTTGTCAAAAATCTTAAATCGATGTCCTCTGCTTCTCAACCCTTCCACCAATGAGCACAGTTTCTTTCTATCTACTCTGTCTCGACTCCTCATGATTTTGAACACCTCGATCAAATCTCCTCTCAACCTTCTCTTCCCTGTGGGGAACAGCTTCTCCAGTCTATCCACATAACTGAAGCCCCTCATCCCTGCAACCAATCTCGTAAATCTGTTATGCATCCTTTCTAACACCTGCACACCTTTCCTATATTGTGGTGCCAGAATTGGCTTGAGTGAGCTTGTCCCAATCCTACCAATATCAAGCGGTACTATCTGTGTACTCTCCACCCACTCTCTCCCCCTCCCTCAGTCCTCAGGTCCCTTATTTCTCTCTCTCTCTCTCTCACTGGGCCCCTGCTCTCTTCCTCTGTTGCTTGCACTCTCTGTCTCTGGATCCCTGGTCTCTCCATTGTTCTCTCTCTCCCCCAGCTCCCTGCACTTTTTCTCTCTCAACCAAGATCCCTGCACTATCTATTTCGCTCCCAACTTCCCACTGGATTCCTGTTCTCTCCCTTCCGTGTCTGCACTCTCACTCTTTCCACTACACCCCATCCTGAGGTTCCTGCTCTCCCCCTCTCTCTTGCTCCCCCGAATCCTGATTCACTGATACCACCAGTTCCCTGCACACATTTTCTCTCTCTCTCCCCCCACCATTGCCTCCACGACACACCTGCTGCCTCAGGGTCCATGTACTCTCCACGTCTTCTCTCTTCCCACACCACTCCCAGCCCAACACCGGGGCTTCTCGCTCGCACTCCCTCACTCTCTCTTACTCTCCACCCAAGCACACAACACGCCGCCCGCAACGCCCCCCCCTCCTCCCCCACCGGGTCCATGGTCTCGAGCCCTCTCTCTCACCTCCGAGTCCCTGATCTCACTCCCTCTTTCTTTCTCATGCTCTCAGTCTCCAATGCCCTCCCCATCCCTCCCTCCCACTCTCTCCAATCCCCCAAACACTGGTTCCCCGCTTTCTCACTGAGTTAAAGCAAGGCAGCCTGCGAACAGAGAGTTCACAAGCAACATTTTAAATCAAACACAAATGATGCCCAGACCTGAACATCAGTGAAGATATTATGGGATACAATCTGTACAAACTCTGCTCCGTCACTCACTGGATATTCAGACCTGAACATTAGTGTGGATATTATGGGATACAATCTGTACAAACTCTGCTCCTTCACTCACTGGAAATTCAGCCCTGAACATTAGTGTAGATATTATGGGATAGAATCTGTACAAACTCTGCTCCTTTACTCACTGGATATTCAGTCCTGAACATTAGTGTGGATATTATGGGATAGAATCTGTACAAACTCTGCTCCGTCACTCACTGGATATTCAGACCTGAACATTAGTGTAGATATTATGGGATACAATCTGTACAAACTCTGCTCCGTCACTCACTGGATATTCAGTCCTGAACATTAGTGTGGATATTATGGGATAGAATCTGTACAAACTCTGCTCCGTCACTCACTGGATATTCAGTCCTGAACATTAATGTGGATATTATGGGATACAATCTGCACAAACTCTGCTCCATCACTCACTGGATATTCAGTCCTGAACATTAGTGTGGATATTATGGGATACAATCTGTACAAACTCTGCTCCTTTACTCACTGGATATTCAGTCCTGAACATTAGTGTGGATATTATGGGATACAATCTGCACAAACTCTGCTCCGTCATTCACTGGATATTCAGTCCTGAACATTAGTGTGGATATTATGGGATACAATCTGTAAAAACTCTGCTCCGTCACTCACTGGATATTCAGTCCTGAACATTAGAGTAGATATTATGGGATACAATCTGTACAAACTCTGCTCCGTCACTCACTGGATATTCAGTCCTGAACATTAGTGTGGATATTATGGGATACAATCTGTACAAACTCTGCTCCTTCACTCACTGGATATTCAGTCCTGAACATTAGTGTGGATATTATGGGATACAATCTGGACAAACTCTGCTCCTTTACTGACTGGATATTCAGTCCTGAACATTAGTGTGGATATTATGGGATACAATCTGTACAAACTCTGCTCCTTTACTCATTGGATATTCAGTCCTGAACATTAGTGTGGATATTATGGGATACAATCTGGACAAACTCTGCTCCTTTACTGACTGGATATTCAGTCCTGAACATTAGTGTGGATATTATGGGATACAATCTGGACAAACTCTGCTCCGTCACTCACTGGATATTCAGTCCTGATCATTAGTGTGGATATTATGGGATACAATCTGTACAAACTCTGCTCCGTCACTCACTGGATATTCAGTCCTGATCATTAGTGTGGATATTATGGGATACAATCTGTACAAACTCTGCTCCTTCACTCACTGGATATTCAGTCCTGAACATTAGTGTGGATATTATGGGATACAATCTGGACAAACTCTGCTCCTTCACTCACTGGATTTTCAGTCCTGAACATTAGTGTGGATATTATGGGATACAATCTGTACAAACTCTGCTCCTTCACTCACTGGATATTCAGTCCTGAACATTAGTGTGGATATTATGGGATACAATCTGTACAAACTCTGCTCCGTCACTCACTGGATATTCAGTCCTGAACATTAGTGTGGATATTATGGGATACAATCTGTACAAACTCTGCTCCGTCACTCACTGGATATTCAGTCCTGAACATTAGTGTGGATATTATGGGATACAATCTGTACAAACTCTGCTCCTTCACTCACTGGATATTCAGTCCTGAACATTAGTGTGGATATTATGGGATACAATCTGTACAAACTCTGCTCCTTCACTCACTGGATAGTCAGTCCTGAACATTAGTGTGGATATTATGGGATACAATCTGTACAAACTCCGCTCCGTCACTCACTGGATATTCAGTCCTGAACATTAGTGTGGATATTATGGGATACAATCTGTACAAACTCCGCTCCGTCACTCACTGGATATTCAGTCCTGAACATTAGTGTGGATATTATGGGATACAATCTGTACAAACTCCGCTCCGTCACTCACTGGATATTCAGTCCTGAACATTAGTGTGGATATTATGGGATACAATCTGTACAAACTAGGCGCCTTTACTCACTGGATATTCAGTCCTGAACATTAGTGTGGATATTATGGGATACAATCTGTACAAACTAGGCGCCTTTACTCACTGGATATTCAGTCCTGAACATTAGTGTGGATATTATGGGATACAATCTGTACAAACTCCGCTCCTTTACTCACTGGATATTCAGTCCTGAACATTAGTGTGGATATTATGGGATACAATCTGTACAAACTCCGCTCCTTTACTCACTGGATATTCAGTCCTGAACATAAGTGTGGATATTATGGGATACAATCTGTACAAACTCCGCTCCTTTACTCACTGGATATTCAGTCCTGAACATTAGTGAGGATATTATGGGATACAATCTGTACAAACTCTGCTCCTTTACTCACTGGATATTCAGTCCTGAACATTAGTGTGGATATTATGGGATACAATCTGTACAAACTCCGCTCCTTTACTCACTGGATATTCAGTCCTGAACATTAGTGTGGATATTATGGGATACAATCTGTACAAACTCTGCTCCTTTACTCACTGGATATTCAGTCCTGAACATTAGTGTGGATATTATGGGATACAATCTGTACAAACTCCGCTCCTTTACTCACTGGATATTCAGTCCTGAACATTAGTGTGGATATTATGGGATACAATCTGTACAAACTCTGCTCCTTTACTCACTGGATATTCAGTCCTGAACATTAGTGTGGATATTATGGGATACAATCTGTACAAACTCTGCTCCGTCACTCACTGGATATTCAGTCCTGAACATTAGTGTGGATATTATGGGATACAATCTGTACAAACTCTGCTCCGTCACTCACTGGATATTCAGTCCTGAACATTAGTGTGGATATTATGGGATACAATCTGTACAAACTCTGCTCCTTCACTCACTGGATATTCAGTCCTGAACATTAGTGTGGATATTATGGGATACAATCTGTACAAACTCTGCTCCATCACTCACTGGATATTCAGTCCTGAACATTAGTGTGGATATTATGGGATACAATCTGTACAAACTCTGCTCCTTCACTCACTGGATATTCAGTCCTGAACATTAGTGTGGATATTATGGGATACAATCTGCACAAACTCCGCTCCGTCACTCACTGGATATTCAGTCCTGAACATTAGTGTGGATATTATGGGATACAATCTGTACAAACTCCGCTCCGTCACTCACTGGATATTCAGTCCTGAACATTCGTGTGGATATTATGGGATACAATCTGTACAAACTCCGCTCCGTCACTCACTGGATATTCAGTCCTGAACATTAGTGTGGATATTATGGGATACAATCTGTACAAACTAGGCGCCTTTACTCACTGGATATTCAGTCCTGAACATTAGTGTGGATATTATGGGATACAATCTGTACAAACTAGGCGCCTTTACTCACTGGATATTCAGTCCTGAACATTAGTGTGGATATTATGGGATACAATCTGTACAAACTCCGCTCCTTTACTCACTGGATATTCAGTCCTGAACATTAGTGTGGATATTATGGGATACAATCTGTACAAACTCTGCTCCTTCACTCACTGGATATTCAGTCCTGAACATTAGTGTGGATATTATGGGATACAATCTGTATAAACTCTGCTCCATCACTCACTGGATATTCAGTCCTGAACATTAGTGTGGATATTATGGGATACAATCTGTACAAACTCTGCTCCTTCACTCACTGGATATTCAGTCCTGAACATTAGTGTGGATATTATGGGATACAATCTGTACAAACTCCGCTCCGTCACTCACTTAGTGTGGATATTATGGGATACAATCTGTACAAACTCCGCTCCGTCACTCACTGGATATTCAGTCCTGAACATTAGTGTGGATATTATGGGATACAATCTGTACAAACTCTGCTTCTTCACTCACTGGACATTCAGTCCTGAACATTAGTGTAGATATTATGGGATGCAATCTGTACAAACTAGGCGCCTTTTCTCACTGGATATTCAGTCCTGAACATTAGTGTGGATATTATGGGATACAATCTGTACAAACTAGGCGCCTTTTCTCACTGGATATTCAGTCCTGAACATTAGTGTGGATATTATGGGATACAATCTGTACAAACTCCGCTCCTTTTCTCACTGGATATTCAGTCCTGAACATTAGTGTGGATATTATGGGATACAATCTGTACAAACTCTGCTCCTTCACTCACTGGATATTCAGTCCTGAACATTAGTGTGGATATTATGGGATACAATCTGTACAAACTCCGCTCCGTCACTCACTGGATATTCAGTCCTGAACATTAGTGTGGATATTATGGGATACAATCTGTGCAAACTCTGCTCCTTCACTCACTGGATATTCAGTCCTGAACATTAGTGTGGATATTATGGGATACAATCTGTGCAAACTCTGCTCCTTCACTCACTGGATATTCAGTCCTGAACATTAGTGTGGATATTATGGGATACAATCTGTGCAAACTCTGCTCCTTCACTCACTGGATATTCAGTCCTGAACATTAGTGTGGATATTATGGGATACAATCTGTACAAACTAGGCGCCTTTTCTCACTGGATATTCAGTCCTGAACATTAGTGTGGATATTATGGGATACAATCTGTACAAACTCCGCTCCTTTTCTCACTGGATATTCAGTCCTCAACATTCGTGTGGATATTATGGGATACAATCTGTACAAACTCTGCTCCTTTTCTCACTGGATATTCAGTCCTCAACATTCGTGTGGATATTATGGGTTATAATCAGCACAAACACTGCTCCTTTACTCACCGTCTCCTCCGTCAGTGAACCAGCTGCGGAAGAGGAAGAGGAGGGAATAGACGGGAATTGGCGGATTGGTTGGATCCTCCGATTGACCTCTATCTCACCCAATCGGAAACGATGTGCACTGAAACCCTACCCACTGTCGGACTGTCAATCATTCGGCTCAGCCAATCAGAGAGGTGAATGTGGGTGTTGCTCTTGTTACTGTGAGGCTGTGTAAATTGAATGCAGTCAATGAGAGAGGCAGCAGCAGAGTTACTGTTCACTCATTGACAGCTTTGGAGATGGAGGAGCTGCTGGAACAGCTTCAGTGTCACCCAGGTGACAGCTGCTGATTCACTTTCCCAGTGACTGACTCCTGGTCCTGACACACATTGAGGGAAATCTGAAGACCCAAAAAAACACTGGCTTCCCACTGGCTGACTGCATGGGGTTAAAGTGCTCATTGTGTCTTTGTGAATAAAAGCTCAGCTGTTACTGCTTCTGTCTCAGTCCCCACCACCCCGGCTGATATAATGCAGAGATTTCCAGTGGGGCTACAGCACTTTTCACACTCGGACCCTTTCAGACTGACAACATCAGCGTGGGCATGGGTTTGCTGCCTCAGATGTGATTGACAGCAGATAGGAAGAGTCTCAGAATTCAAAGCAGCGATGACCTGCTGGGCTGGGACCAGCACATGCACAGGAGGGAGGAGCAGAGGAGAGAGGCGTGCAGGAGGGAGAGGCAAAAGAGGGAGGTGTGCAGGAGGGAGAGGCAGAGGAAGTAGGGATACAGGAGGGAGGGATACAGGAAGGGGGGGTGCAGGAGGGAGGGACAGAGGAGTGATTTGCACAGGAGGCACTGCTGGACGTGGTTCTTGGGAATGAGATAGGCCAATTCGATTAAATATCAGTCAGAGAACGTTTAGGGATCGTGATCACTGCGTCAAAAGTTTTAAATTGGCTATGGAAAAGAATGAAGAACAATTTAGAGTAAGAGGAATTAACTGGGGGAAAGCCAATTTCAATGGGGTAAGATGGATCTGGGCCAAATAAATTGGAATCAAAGGTTGGCAGGAAAATCAGTAGCTGAACAAAGAGATAGTCGAGCACAGTCAAGTTATATTCCCACAAAGGGGAAAAGTAGGGCAAACAAATCCAGCGCTCCCTGGATGATAAGAGTGATAGAGATGAAGATGAAGAAAAACTGCACTTCTGACAGATGTCAGGTGGATAATACAATGGAGAACCAGCTTGAATATAGAAGGTTCAGAGGAGACATGACAAGGCAAATAAGACAAGCAAAGAGGGAGAATGAAAAGAGACTGTTGAGGCATTCCTGTGTTTTGTTTTTCTCCTCGGAAATATTATGATGCACCTTTAAGACTGTGAAGAGATTAGTGCACCTTCAAGAACTCTCCGGAGGCAGTGAGCCAGGCATACTGGTTGCCAAGAAACAGGCACAGAGAGAGAGAACATGAGATTCAATGTTGCAGTTTTGACTTTGAAAACTAGCTGGGAAAAAAAACTGTTGTCAGCAGTCAGTTGAGAGCTCTGAGACAATTTAAACAAAAGGGAAAAGCGCTGTCATTTCTCACTCAAAATTCTACAAAGTTTCAAGCCGAATTAATTCCATAAAATAAAGAAAAAGCTTATTCTTTCACAACAAATTATTGATATCTGCTGTGTTCATTGCTGGAAAAGAAAGAAGAGTTTAATACTACAACAGCCAAACTCCTATCTTTCCCTTTTTTTCAATCAGACCTTGGATGACTGCAAGTGAACTTTCACTGTGTTGTACTGAAGACCATTCGTCACAAACGTAATTTACAAAGACTTTATTTTTTCAGTCAGCTAATTTAAAACTGAGTATATGTATGCAATGCAGGAGGTAGATTTTTAAATAAGAAATTACGAGGTATTTAGATATTGGTTTATCTTAGTAGTGTTTAAGATTTTAGTTCATTTTTTAATAAATAGTTAATTTGTTGATATCTCAAGATACTTGGTTTGGTTCGCTTCATTCTGGGATTACTAAATTGTTCAATTTGGCTGCTTTTTTCTTTGATTTAGAAAGCTTAAAGAAATATGATATGACCTGTGGAGCAACGGGACTGAATTGACAGTGCGTTGCTCCAACCACAATCAGAATCATAGATATTGATTGGGGGCTTATTCTGAGTGATCATAACACTGGCAGCTAATATAAAAGAAAATTCCAAAGTCTACTATCAGCAAATAAATAGTAAAAGGGTGATAAAAGGAGGAGGAGAGCTGATTAGGGACCAAAGAGGAGGATTTACACATGGAGGTGGGGGAATAACTGAGGTGCTAAATGTATACTTTGCATCTGTCTTTGCCAAGGAAGCAGATGCTACCCAGGCCATGGTGAAAGAGGAGGTAATTAATAGACTAGAAGTTTTAAAATTGATCAGGAGGAGGTATTAGATAGGCTGACTATACTTTAAGTTGATAAAGCCCTGGACCAGATGAGATGCATCCAAGGATACTGAGGGAAGTGAGAGTGGAAAATGCAGAGGCACTGGCCATAATTTTCCAGTCTTCTTTAGACAGGGTTGGTGCCAGATGACTGGAGAATTATTCAAAAAAAGATGCAAAGATAAGTCCAGCAGCTACAAGCCAGTCAGTTTAACTTCAGTGGTGGGGAAACTTCTGGAAACAGTAATTTGGGGCAAAATTAATCTGAACCTGGGATGCACAGGAGGGAGGGGTATGTGGCTCAGTGTCAAATTAGTCTATATAATACTCCTGAAGCATCTTGGGACATTTTGTTACAATAAAGGTGCAATGTAAATTCAAATTGTGTCTGTATCTCAGTGACAGCTCCTGTACATGTACAGTACACTACAGGTAAAAAGGAAAGATTCGCTCCCATGTATGAATGTACAACTCGTGTGTGTCTCAGTGACAGCTCCTGTACATGTACAGTACACTACAGGTAAAAAGGAAAGATTCACTCCCATCTGTTACTGTACAACTCGTGTGTGTCAGTGTCTTAGTGTCAGATCCTGTACATGTATAGCACAATCTCATCCTGTATCAGTGTCTCTCTGTCTTTGTATCTCTCTCCATTTCTCTGAAATTAGCTTCGCCATGTCTTCAATTACAGTGAATGCACTTCAAATGTGCTCCATTGGCTGTAAAGCGCTTTGGGCACCCTAAAGTCATGAAATGTGCTTTATGAATGCCCATCACTAAGTTTTTGTGAGGACTTTAAGACTCAGTGTGTGACTGGAGTCAAATGTAGGCCAGGCCTCTTCCTCAAAAATTCTGCTTGACCATTTTGCTTTTTGTGACATACAGAAAGCTTTCATCAGTCTTGCGTCCATTTACTGATTCTTTGGCCTATATTAGTTAGTTGTTACTTTCTATAGGACCTGCAATGACTTCTCCCACGACAGAGAATTCACTTACAAGAACAACAGGTGAAACCTTTCTCTCCTGAAATCCGGGGTTCCTGTTTGTTCGCTCTTGGTCCCCTTCCCTCTTTCCAGATCTCTTTGCCATTCTGTCTCTCATTAGAACATAAGAACCTAAGAAATAAGAGCAGGAATAGTCCATAAGGCCCCTCGAGTCTGCTCCGCCATTATCTAGCGAACCTTTGTTGTATCGCCTCTAACACAAGTATATCATTACTTAAGTACGGAGACCAAAACTGTACAAAGGATTCCAGTTATGGTCTCACCAAAGCCCTGTACAATTGCAGCAACACATCCTTACTCTTCTAGTCCAATCCCCTTGCAATAAAGACCAACATACCATTTTGCCCTCATAATTGCACCAGCATGTTGTTACGACCAGGTGAGAAACGTGTCTAGGGTTCCCTCTCAGCCTTCAGCTGGTCTTACCGTAACAGGGTTTAATTTTAAACACGTCGTGTTTTTAGCTCCTCCTTGGTGAATCCTTGTTCACCGCTTTCTAATTATAAGGCAAAGAAACCAGCACAAACAGGTTCTCTAAGGTTTAAAGAAGAAAGGGTGAAATTTATTAAACTTGAATTTAAACTCTAATTCAATACGGATACATGACGCACCCACACTAGCATGCATATGCAATACACACATGCAGATAGAGACAGAAAAGAGCTGAAGAAAAATAAAGTGGAAAGGTTTGAGTCAATATATGAAGAGTTTTTGTTACAGTTCTTCAAGCTCACTGTAGAGTCCTTGTATGTAGGTAGATCTTGCTTTTTGTTGGGGCCCAGTATTGTTCTTAAACCTTGTTCGCTGTAGGAGACTTTTCTCTCTTGGGGGTCATGTGTCTTCAACGGATTCAGAGGCTTGTGAGAAAGAGATGGGAGCAGACAGGGAGAGATCTTCTTAGTCCAGGAGGAAACAGTCTTTCTGAATTCAAACTTGCTGTGGCCAGTTCAAAAGAAAACCTTGGAACAGCCAGTTAGTCATGTGACCAGCTGATCTAACCAGTCCTGGCCCTTGTGGATTGTATCCTCCTTAGCAGGCCCTGGAATGCGCTTCCTCACCTTTGATGTCTGTTAGTATGTAAATGTTTTTTTTCAAGCCATGGCTGATCTGTTTAACAAGTCATTTCCTCGCTCCAATAACAGTTAAAAACCAATGTTCATGATAAAATTAATGTGCTTCATTCTTGGCAGGTGAGGGCCCAGCATGACAATGTTAACTTTCTGTGTGATTTGTTTGCAAGGACACACAAATGCCTTAACACCAACATTTAATACTTTCTCACCATGGGCAGATACATGGCAGATGAAATATAATAGAGAAGTGTGAAGTGATACATTTTGGCAGGAAGAACGAGGAGAGGCAAATAAAATAACAAGTGCAATTCTAAAGGGATGCAGCAGCAGAGGAATCTGGGGGGGTGTATGGGCACAAATTGTTCAAGGTGGCAGGGCAGATTGCGAAAGTAGTTCAAAGTCATACGGGATCCTGAGCTTTATAAATAGAAGCGTACATTACAAAAGCAAGAAAGTTATGATGAACTTTTACAAAACCCTGGTTCGGCCTCATCTGGGGTATTGTGTCCAATTCTGGACAACGCACATTAGGAAGGATGTGAAGGCTTTGGAAAGAGCGCAAAAAACTTTGACAAGAATGGTTCCAGCGATGAGGGACTTCAGTTACCTGGATAGACTGGAGAAGCTGGGGTTGTTCTCCTTAGAGAAGAAAAGGTGAAGAGATTTGATAGAGGTGTTGAAAATCAAGAGGAGTCTGGACAGAGTAGATAGAGAGAAACCATTCCCACTAGCGGTCGAGTTGAGAACCAGAGGACACCGATTTAAGGTGACTGGCAAAAAAACAGTCGCAACGTGAGGAAAAGCTTCTTCACGCAGTGAGTGGTTAGCATCTGGAAAGCACGGCCTGAAAGGGTAGTGGAGGCAGATTCAATCGTGGCTTTTAAAAGGAAATTGGATAAGGACCTTAAGGGGACAAATGTTCAGAGCTGCGGGGAAATGGTGGGGAATTGGGACTAACTGAGTTCCTCTTTCAGAGCCTGCACAGAGAAGACAAGCAAAATGTTCTCCTGTGTTCTCAGTCTGAGAGAGATGGGACAGGAATGAGGGGCACAAGAGAGTTTTTTTATTCTTTTATGGGATGTGGGCGTCGCTGGCTCGGCCAGCATTTATTGCCCATCCTTAAGTGCCCTTGACAACTGAGTGGCTTTCCCGGCCATTTAAGAGGGAAGTTAAGAGTCAACCACATTACTGTGGGTCTGGAGTAGGTAGGCCAGACCAGGTAAGGACAGCAGATTTCCTTCCTAAAGGGCATTTGTGAGCCAGATGGGTTCTTATGACAATCGATGATAGTTTCATGGCACCATTACTGCGACTAGCTTTGAATTCCAGATTTTGTTTATTAATTAAACTTATTAGTTAATTGAATTTAGATTCCACCAGCTACCGGGGTGGGATTTGAACCTGTGTCCCCAGGGCATTAGCCTGGGCCTCTGGATTACTACTCCAATGACATTACCATTCCACCACCATCAAACCAGGGGGGGATTGGAGGGAGGGCACAGCAGAGAGGAGCGCAGGAGGGAGGGCCACGGGAAGGAAGGGCACAGGAGAGAGGGATGCAGGACCGAGGGACACAGGATGGAGAGGTCCAGGAGAGCACAGAGGAGATAGATGCAGAGCACTGAGGTACAAAGGAGGGAGGAGCACAGAAAATTGACCACGGTTGGTGAATGAGTCAGTGTGTGTGCGTGTGTGTGTGGGGGGGGGGGGGAAGTGTAGTGGGGGTGCAGATGGTCTGTGCTGTTCTCTGTATGTGTGTGTTCTCCTCCTCCTATCACTCCATCTCCTCCTCTCCTCTTCCTCTCTCTGCTACATAGCTCTCCCTATCCTTTCTCCTTCTGCTCCTTCTCTCTCCGATCTTTCCTTCTCGTCCTCTCCTCCTATACCCTCCTCCTATCTCTACTCCTGTTTTCTCTTCCTCCTCTCTCTCACTCCGGCCTACCTCTCTTCCTCTCTCTCCCCTCCTCTCTCCTATTTTGCCTCCTTTCCCTCCTCCTCCTCTTTCTCTGCACCTCCTGTCTATCTCTCTTCCTCCTCCAGCATTATAAAGATGAGTGAGATAGCGAGAAAGTGTGACATTTTAAACTTGAATATTGGATGGAGTTTTCACTTTTTTTTATTTATAATAATGAGGCAATAATGTAAATATGACTATATTAAAGTGTTTTAACTATCTCTCCTGTTTATGTGACTCAACGGAAATAATCTATTATCTATAGGTGTGTAGTTTCTGGCTGAATCATGAATATGAGTGCCTGAGGCTGCCTGTATGACCAAAAAAGCCTGACCATAATTTGAAGAGCTGCGTCAAACAGGTACTGTTGGTGGAAACTCACAATGAAACTGGACGGACCGCTCGGAATAAAACCGGATCGACCACTCGGCCTAGGCACTGGAAATGACAATGGCAAACCCAGCCCTATCGACTCTGCAAAGTGCTCCTTACTAACATCTGGGGGCTTGTGCCAAAATTGAGAGAGCTGTCTCACAGATCAGTCAAGCAACAGCTTGACATAGTTGTATTCACGGAATGATAACTTACAAACATTGTCCCAGACACCGCCATCACTGGATACTGCAAAGGATATGGGCCCTGACAACATTCCGGCAATAGTACTGAAGAACTTGCCGCGCCCCTAGCCAAGATGTTCCAGTACAGCTATAACACTGCCATCTACCCAGCAATGTGGAAATTGCCCAGGTAGATCCTGTGCACAAAAAGCAGGACAAATGCGACCCGGCCAATTAGTGCCCTATCAGTCTACTCTTCATCATCAACAAAGTGATGGAATGGGTCGTCGACAGGGCTATCAAGCAGCAATTGTTCAGCAATAATCTACTCACTGACACTCAGTTCGGGTTCCGCCAGGGCCACTCAGCTCCTGGCTTCATCACAGTGTTACGACCGCTCAGGGACAAAGCCCCCAATCACAATATATGATTCTGATTGTGGTGGGAGCAATGCACTGTCAATTCAGTCCTGTCACTCCACAGGACACATTATATTTCTTTAAGCTTTCCAAATCAAAGAAGCAGCCAAATTGAAACAATCCAGTAACCCCCGAATGACGCTAATCAAGCTTTCTTTAGATATCAAAAAATAAACTTTATTTAAAAAACTAAAAAAATCTTAAACACGACTAAGATAAACCGATCTCTAAAGACTTTATAACTTCTGATTTTAAAAAACTCCCGCATTTGCATATATACTCAAACTAACAGTAGTTTGGTTTTTAATTAGCTGCCGAAAAAATAGAAAAAACAATAAAGTCTTCGCAGATTACGCTTCCAACAAACGATCGTCTAATACAACAGAGTCAAAGTTCACTTGCAGTCTTTCAAGGCCTGATGAATCCGAAGATCCTTCCAAAGATAGGAATTCAGCAGTTCAGTTCAGCAGTTGTAGTATTAACTCAATTTAGAGAGGTCTCCTATTTCCTTCACTTGCTGGAACAGTCTGTCAATTGTCCAAAGCAGTTTTTTGCCAGCTAGTTTCAAAGTCAAAACGGATACATTGAAGCTCTGCTCTCACTTTCTGTATGGTTATTGCCTGGCAACCAGACTGCAATTTGGCTTACAGTTTCTGGTGCTTGCTGCCTTAAAGAACTACTGATATTTTACAGCCTTAAAGGCACACCACAATATTTCCCGAGGAAAGAAGAAAAAAAGGACCGTGACAACAGCCTTGGTTCAAACATGGGCAAAACAGCCGAACTCCTGCAGTCAGGTGCGAGTGACTGCCCTTGATATCAAGGAAGCATTTGACCGAGTATGGCGTCAAGAAGACCATCCCCACTGTTCTATTCCTGCTCAAACACTCCTGGTTTTCCCTGGCTCTAAACTTGCTTAAAATCTTCATCTCCAACATCTTCCATTTCCAATGAAAGATCATTGATCTGAAACATGAACTCAGTTTCTCTCTCCACAGGTGCTCCTGACATATTGAGTATTTTCAGTGTTTCCTGTTTTGATATGAGATTGGAAAGGTTGAGTCTCGAGGACATAACTGGTCCATTCAGGTGAGTTTGCTCCACACAAGCCTCTTCCCACCTGTCTTCATCTCACCCTATCAGCATATCCTTCTTTTCCTTTTTCCCTGACGTGCTTATCTTGTTTCCCCTTAACGGCAGCTATACTATGTGTATCAAACACTCACATTGGAGCACTCTCACCACTCTCCGGATAAAGAATGTTCTCCTAAATTCATTGGATTTATTTTTCTTATATTTATGGCCCCTCGGCTTGTTCTCCTCCTGCAAGTGTAAACATCTTCTCTACTTCTACCCTATCAAACCCTTTCATAATCTTAAAGATCTCTATCAGATCACTCATCAGCCTTCTCTTTTCTCGATAAAGAGCCCCAGCCTGTTCAGCCTTTTCTGATAAGTCGAGCCCCACATCCTTGTGAATTCTTGTGCACACTCTCCAGTTCCTCTCCATTCTTTCTATAATATGGAGACTAGAAATCTTCACAGTCCTCCAGGTGTGGTTGAAATAAGGTTCAGTACTCGTTTAACATAATTTTTTTTGCTTTTCAATTCCATCTCCCTTGAAATGAACCCTAGTGCTTGGTTTGCTTTTTATGGCCTTATTAACCTGCGCTCTTACTTTGAGTGATTTGTATATCTGTACCCCGAGTATCCTTTACTCCTTACCCCTGTACTCTTTTCTCCTCTACTCCATTTAGACTTTTATTTTCCAAACAGTATGTGGCCTCTGCATTCTTCCTACCAAAAGGTGATATTTCACACTCGTCTGTACGGAAATTAATTTGCCAAGTACACGCCCATTCTGCAAATTTATTGTCGTTGTGTACTTTTTTGGTGACTTCCTCTGTATTAAATATCCCCCCAATTTGGTGTTCTCTGCAAATTTTGAAATTATACATCTGATTCACGAATCCAAATCATGTAAATTATGAACAACAGTGGTGTCAGCACCAATCCCTGTGGAACATCACGTCCTGTCATTTCCAATCTACATAAACACCTTTAGTCCTGACTTTCCTACCTATTCTGTAACCAGCGTGCAATATGTTCTGCGAACTTGTTCCCTGACTGAATATGCTATGACCTTTGTCATGAGACTACTATGATCAAAGACATTGCTGGAAATGCAAACAGATTACATCTACTACATTTCACTTGTTACTTCTCCTACCTCTTCAGAGAATTTAATAAGGTTGGTCAGCATGATTTTCCCTTTCTGCATCTAAATATATGTGCAAGGACCTGCCCTCTGCAGGCAAGAGGAACATGTCCAGGCTTTGCAGAGGGGGCAATAGTTCCCTGGTGCATTCTCCATGCCAAAATTTCAAACAATCAGAGTCGACATGCCAACATATTGGCACCCATTTCACATGCAGTAAAAATCATTGCTCCCTTTGAAATTTGGCATTCTTGCGCCTGTTCTGATGAGTGCAAGACAAAAAGCTTCAATATTACTCCTACTTCTGCAATCCTAGCTTACTAATTGTCATATCTTAAATCTCACCACTAGGTGGCGCAGTACTGACATGTGCAAATACAGCCTCATCCACTGAAATCATCGCTGTCTGTGTCGTCTCAGGCAGCTGCCAGTAATAAAGACGGTGCTGCTCAATTTGTCCCAAACAAATCAAACCCAAACCCCCTCAATGGCTGTGATCGCCACCTCCAACCAACCCCCAACAATAACCCATTCCCTTCAGACATAGCACTTCTCTTCGCTGCTCCCTCCTGCGCCGTCTGCTTGCCGCTCGCTCCCGCCCTCGCCGCTTTCCCCCCTCAGCCACTCAATCCCCGCCTTGCTGCTTCGACCACTCACTCCCACCTCGCCGCTTTGGCAGATTGTTCCCTGCTGCCCCCACACTCCCCGTCACTTCTTCGGGTAGCACAGTTGGGAGCGAACAGCTGAGGGGCAAAGTGGCGAGTGGGTGTGGGAAGGCAGTGCCAAGGAGAGCGATGATGGCCGAGGAGGGAAGTGGCGAGGGTGGGAGCGAGCTGCCGAGGGGGGAACCGGCAAAGGCGGGAGTGAGCGACTGAGGGGGGCACTGGCGAGGGCGGGAGTGAGTGTGTGAGGGAAGGCAGCAGCGAGGGCGGAAGCGAGTGACCGAGAGGAGAAAGTGGCAAGGCAGAATAGAGCAGTGAGTAATCAGGAGTGGGAAATTGAAAACAGCGATTAAAGTGTGATGGCAGGAAGGAACAGGGTACTGTTCAGGGGAATGGAAGCAGCAGTCACCGCTCTTGAGGGATAAGGATGTCATTGCATGGTGACGTCAGCGTGAGCATGCATGTATTCATACTGGCAAAGGTTTGCAGGCACTGATGATGTCTGTGATCACTCTGCGCATGCTCTGCATTGTCAGGAGATGCTCCGATATACTTATTGGCCTGTTGTAATGTCAACTGCATCTTGTGCGTCTCCCTTATAATTACTGAGGCAAAGTACTTATTTGCTGTTTCTACCATTTCACCTTCATTACCTGATTTTATCATGTATCCATTAGTGGTCCTATCCCTATCCTGGGTTTTCTTTTGTTATTTACGTGTCAGTACAGTTCTTGATAATTTGTTAGGTTTGGCTTGGCCCTCGATAATTTTTGTTGTTTTCCTTTGCCTAATTGCATTTTTCACTCTTCCCTTCCTGCTTGTATTTCCTTTCATCATCCTCTCCTTTATTGTCTTTGTACTTAGTGTATATCTTTTCTTTAGTTTCAATTTCGGCTTGGCCATGTGAGCCGCATGGAAGATGGCAGGATCCCCAAAGACACATTGTACAGCGAGCTCGCCACTGGTATCAGACCCACCGGCCGTCCATGTCGCCGCTATAAAGACATCTGCAAACGCGACATGAAATTGTGTGACATTGATCACAAGTCGTGGGAGTCAGTTGCCAGCATTCGCCAGAGCTGGCGGGCAGCCATAAAGACAGGGCTAAATTGTGGCGAGTCGAAGAGACTTAGTAGTTGGCAGGAAAAAAGACAGAGGCGCAAGGGGAGAGCCAACTGTGCAACAGCCCCGACAAACAAATTTCTCTGCAGCACCTGTGGAAGAGCCTGTCACTCCAGAATTGGCCTTTACAGCCACTCCAGGCGCTGCTTCACAAACCACTGACCACCTCCAGGCGCGTATCCATTGTCTCTCGAGATAAGGAGGCCCAAAAGAAACTTAGTGTATATCTTTTCTTTAGTTTCAATTTTACCCCATCTCTTTATTCATCCATGGTGTTCCATTGTTGATTAGTTTACTTTTTTAGCAGGAATATATTCCCCCTGGCTTCTATTAAGTTGTTAAATATTTCCCATGCTGTTCTATCCCTTTGTCAAGGTTATTTTCCAGTTTATTGTCCCTAGTCCCATTCTCACCCCCTCATAATTAGCTTCTTACCAATTTACTACTTTGGCTTTTTTCCTTCTCAATCTGCAGCTCAAACATGATGATGTTGTGATCGCTATTGCTTGATGTTGCTCTACACTTACTTCTCTTATCTGCTCCAGTTCATTTCCCAATAACAGATCCAGCAGTGATTCCTCTCTAGTTGGGCTTCTTACAAATGGGGTAGGAAAGGAGTCCTGTACACAATATCCAAACTCCATTCCCTTTTCCCACCACCTATTCCTGCCAGTCTATTCGGGTGTAGTGGAAATCTCACATGATCATTACTGTTCATCTGCTACTCATTTTGTTTATGCATTTCTTCCTCCACCTCCCTTCTACTATTAGGTACCTTTTAGAATACCTGTTAGCATGAGTGATTTCTTATTCTTTATCTCAATTCATATGGATTCTGCCTCTATCTTGCTGTTATTTAGGCCTTTTTTTTCTACTGGCATTAGAAAAAATGTTGTCAAGAGGCAGCATTTAGATTAGGAAGAGCATTGGCCAAGGATAGGTCCTTTAAGCACACTGGTAGTAATGGTATAGTGGGCAGGAAGAGAAGTGACTGTGGGAGATTCCCTGGTTCCAACCGTACATTCGCCAGAGCTGGCGGGCAGCCATAAAGACAGGGCTAAATTGTGGCGAGTCGAAGAGACTTAGTAGTTGGCAGGAAAAAAGACAGAGGCGCAAGGGGAGAGCCAACTGTGCAACAGCCCCAACAAACAAATTTCTCTGCAGCACCTGTGGAAGAGCCTGTCACTCCAGAATTGGCCTTTATAGCCACTCCAGGCGCTGCTTCACAAACCACTGACCACCTCCAGGCGCGTATCCATTGTCTCTCGAGATAAGGAGGCCCAAAAGAACCGTACAGAGAAGAGTGGAACCAGTGGATGGCAGTCCCACTGAGCTGGTCCACAGATGAGGGGTGTCGGAGGAGGATGGTGCAGTCAACCTTGTCAAAGGCTGCAGACAGGGATGAGGAGAGGTAGTACACTTTAGTCACCATCACATAGGGTGCCATTTGTTACATACTTCGGGTAGGAGCAGGGGCGGAAACCTAATCTAATATTTCAGACATGAAGTTATGAGAAAGATGGGCAGATTTAGGAAAAAACACTACATTCAAGGACTTTAGTGAGGTAAGGGAGTGTTTTTTGAGGGGATTGATCACATGATCTCTCAGCTACCTGGTAATCACATGATGTCTTGGGTATCTAGTGTTCACATGCCCTCCCAGCTATCTGGTGGTGACCTGCTCTTTGAAGTATACTTCGAAAGTACAATTCAGAAACTGGCCGTTCAGTCTAGTTCATTCCTGTGGACATTCACCCTTCACATGGGAAAATAATCCCAAATTTACCTTCTCTAATTCCAGATCTCTCTATCACCTTTTTCTTCAGCCACTATCCAATCCAATCTCACATGTTCACATACTTTCTGCCTCAAGCACTAACTGTGGGAGCAAATTCCAGAGCCAATTCCGATATGAACTCTCCTGCTTCCAATGTATTAGTGAGTGTTCACAGTGTTTACTGTTACAAAATCTATGGACTGTGTCTCTCTGATTTTACTGTGTCTCATTGATTTTTTTTGTTTATCCGTCTCCTTCAAGCCTATCTATGACTCTGTATTTCCCTGCCCTATGACTCTGTATTTCCCTGCCCCGATAGCCATGTTTATAAGGTGCTGATTTAATTTGTTCTGAATTTCCTTCCCATCCCAGTCTGGGACAAGTCAATTGCTCCAACCTGAACTGATCCACTTTGGTCAGATTCTCGTTCTATGTTAAATGAGTTAATTCCCTCCTACTGATTTACAGTCAGATAGTCAGACACATGCATTACAGATTTACTCATTTATTCAACACCCCTGTGAACACAAGGAGCTCTCTCCTGAGATGAAGCATTGATATTAGAACAGGTAAGGGGGTCAGGCCTTCAGTTACACTGACAATAACCAACACTGGTTGAATGGATTCCTGGAGGTTTCATCACTAACCTCCCACTCCTATGATCCCACCATTGGTCACCCAACATGGGGATCCTCACAGTGCCCCACCTTCCCATGGCAACTGGAAAGCAAGCAGAGTCTTCATTATCCAATTGGATGGTCAATCAAACAGCCTTATTCCAATCTCCAATATTTTATAACCAATAAACAACTTCCATTTATATAACACCTTTAATATAACTGCCCCAAATCAGTTTACAGTAAAATTATGGAACAAAATGTGACACTAGTCACAGAAGGAGATAGTAGGGCAGATGACCAAAAGCTTGATCAAAGAGGTAAGCATTAAGGAGTGTCTTAAAGGAGGAAAGCGAGGTAGAGATGCAGAGAGGTTTAGGGAGGGAATTCCAAAGCTTAAGGTCTTGGCAACTGAAAGTAAGGCCACCAATGGTGGAGCTATTAATATCAGGGATGCACAAGAGACCAGAACTGGTGGAGTGCAGAGATGTGAGTGGGTTTGTAGGGCTGAATGTGATTAGAGATGGCGAGGGGTGAGGCCATGGAGGGATCTGAAACAAAGATGAGAATTTTTAAATTGAGGTGTTGTTTAACCAGGAGCCAATATAGTTCAGCGTGCACAGGGGTGACAGTAAGGAAATGGGCAGCAGTTTGGATAACCTCAAGTTTACGGAGGAAAGAATGTGAAAGATCAGCCAGATTGTGTTGGAATAGTCAAGGCATGAATGAGAGTTTCAGATGAGCTGAGGCAATGTTAAGGTGAAAATAGACGATCTCAATGATGGTGCAGATGTATGGTCAGAGGTCACCTTGGGGTCAAATTTGTTTTTATTTGTTCCGGGGATGTGGGCGTCACTGGCTAAGCCAGCATTTATCACCCATCCTAATCGCCCTAGAGAAGGTGGTGATGAGCTGCTTTCTTGAACCGCTGGAGTCCATGTGGGGTAGGTACACCCACAGTGCTGTTAGGAAGGGAGTTCCAGGATTTTGACCCAGCAACACAGAACGAATGGTGATATAGTGCCAAGTCAGGACAGTGAGAGGTTTGGAGGGGAACTTGCAGGTGGTGGTGTTCCCATGCATCTGCTGCCCTTGTCCTTCTAGTTGGTAGAGGTCGTGGGTTTGGAAGGTGCTGTCTAAGGAGCCTTGGTGTGTTACTGCAGTGCATCTTGTAGGTGGTACAAACTGCAGCCACTGTGCGTCAGTGGTGGAGGGAGTGAATGTTGAAGGTGGTGGATGGGGTGCCAATCAAGCGGGCTGCTTTGTCCTGGATAGTATTGAGCTTCTTGAGTGTTGTTGGAGCTGCACTCATCCAGGCAAGTGAAAAATATTCCATCACACTCCTGACTTGTGCCTTGTAAATGGTGGATAGGCAGGGTTGTGAACAGTCTGGTTCAGTGTCAGACAGTTGCCAGGGAGAGGGATGGAGTCGTTGCCAAGGGAGAAAAGTCTGTGATGTGGATTGAAGATAATGGATTCAGTATTTCCAATATTCAGATTTAATTTGGAGGAAATTTTTGTTCATTCAATACTTGACGGCCGATAACTGTTTGATAATTTACCAACAGTGGGGAAGTCAAGAGAGGTGGTGGTTAGCTATTTCTGGGTGTCATCAGTGTACGTGTGAAAACTAAAGCTGCACTTTCAGATGATGCCATTGAGGGACAACATGGAGATGAGAAATAGGAAGGGACAAGGACAGATCCTTTGGGAACACCAGAAGTAATGGTGCAGGAGTGGGAAGAGAAGCCATTGATGGCAGTTCTCTAGTATCTGTCCTGTTGTAGCCAATGAAACCAGACAAGTGCAGTTCCACCCAGCTGGATGATAGTGAAGAGGCATTGGAGGCTGCAAACAGGTCAAGAAGGACGAAGGATAGTCTGCCTTTGTGCAGTCACATAGGCTGTCACTGGTGAGCTTGGTAAAAGCTGTGTCACAAACATTGCTCCCCGACACTGTCTCACGGGTCTGCATACAGTGAGACTGGGTAAGCTTGGTGATGTTGCTGCAAATTCTGGAACAGGTACCACAATGAAACAGCTGCTCAGCTGCAGGGGGACAAGGCAGCCTGGAGACAGCTCTGAAGACCATCGTAATGCTGGAGGACTTGAGTTTGCTCCAAGCCGATGTGGCTATGTCAGTGAAGCAGTTCTTGCAGTGATCATACTGGAAGGGAGGAGGAGGAGGAGATGGTGAAACTGCACTGGTACATGTCAATCTGGAAGGGTTTCTATCCCGTGTGGAGACTCTGGTGAAGCTCTAGAGAGGAGGAGTAGGTGAAACATTCCTGGCACACGTCACACTGGAAGGGTTTGTCTCCCATGTGAGTATGTTGATGTTCCAGGAGATCAGGCAACTGTTGGAAAGCTTTATTACACAACTCACACCCAGTTACTCCCCTGTGTGAACCTTCTGGTGTTCCAGGAGGTGGGTGAGTTGCTTGAAGTCTCTGTCACACACCTCTCACCTGAAGGGTTTCTCTCCTGTGTGGATCCTCTGGTGTTCCAGGAGGTGGGATGAGTGCATCAAGGTTTTGTCACACACCTCCCACCTGAAGGGTTTCTCCTCTGTGTGGGTCCTGAGGTGATGCAGGAGGTTCGATGAGCGTGTGAAGGCTTTATCACACACCTCACACTTGAAGGGCTTCTCTCCCGTGTGAATCCTCTTGTGTTTCAGCAGGCTCGAGGGGTATGTGAAGGCTTTCTGGCAAACTTCACAGCTGAAAGGTCTCTCCCCTGTGTGGATCCGCTGGTGAATCAGGAGGGTGGATGACAGTGTGAAACCTTTTGCACAAACCTCACAGCGGAAAGGTTTCTCCTCCATGTGCACTTGCTGGTGGACCAGGAGGGTGGACGATCTCACAAACGCTTTGTCGCAAACCTCACACCTGAAGGGTTTCTCCCCTGCGTGCGTCCGCTGGTGTTGGAGGAGAGCTGAGGACTGTGTGAAGGCTTTATCGCAAATCTGACAGCTGAACTTTCTCTCCCCTGTGTGGATAGTCTGGTGCTGCAGCAGGATTGAAGACCGAGTGAAGGACTTGTCACACAACTCACACCTGAAGGGTCTCTCCCCTGTGTGCGTACGCTGGTGTATCAGGAGATACGATGAGTGCCTGAAGGTTTTATCACACACCTCACACTTGAAGGGTTTCTCTCCCGTGTGAATCCTCTTGTGTTTCAGCAGACTCGAGGAGCATGGGAATGCTTTCTGGCAAACCTCACAGCTGAATGGTCTCTCCCCAGTGTGGATCCGCTGGTGTATCAGGAGGTTGGATGATTGTGTGAAACCTTTTGCACAAACCTCACAGCGGAAAGGTTTCTCCCCCGTGTGCACTCGCTGGTGGACCAGGAGGTTGGACGACCTCACAAAAGATTTGTCACACAGCTCACACCTGAAGGGTTTCTCCCCTGTGTGCGAACGCTGGTGTTGGAGGAGAGCTGAGGAGTGTGTGAAGGCTTTGTCACTCATCTGGCAGCTGAACTTCCTCTCCCTTTGGTGGATACGATGGTGCTGCAGGAGGGTCGAATACGGACTTGTCACACGCCTCACACATGAAGGGTTTCTCCCCTGTGCGGGTTCTCTGATGGACCACGTGGTGGGATGATTGAGAGAAAGTTTTGTCACACACCTCGACTTTGAACAGTTTCTCACCTGTGTGGTTGTGTTGGTGCTTCAGGAGGTACGATAACGGTACGAAGGTCTTGTCACACACTTCACACTAGAACCACCTCTCCTCTGTTGGTGGATTGGGGATTCACAGGGCCTGATGAACTTGCAGAGACTCTGTCAAATTGTCCACATTCAATTGTTTTCTCTGCCATGTAGCTGCCCTCGTGTTACAGGAGACACAATGGTGTCACTAAGACTGTCTACACTCTCACCGTCTGTGGATGAGGAGGTTCAACAACCATATAAAGCCCTCAGAAAACGTCAGACACCTGTCAGGATCTGCCAATGATTCAAAAGGTGTAATGAACACACAAATCCCTCCTCACACTCGGAGCAGTCCTTACGCCCCTCACCGTGAATGACCTTTCACCTGAGTGGATGTTCCAGTGTTTCAGGAACACCAATGACTGTGTGAAAACCACTGCTTGTGGAACCTGAGAGACTTCTTTCCAATCTCACCCGTTACACTCCCTCCATCTCCTGGACAGACTGATATCCCACAGCCAAACCTATGGAAGCGTTGGTTTTGATTGGACGCTGGATACTGGTCAGTTTCACTTTTCCTGATCAGGTTTATTGGAGATGCTTTTTCTGTGGAATTGTCCCTGGGGTGATGTCCGGGATCTCCTCGGGTCTTGGCTGGGTGTGGTGTCTATCCACTCTCTATTCTCTGATTTAATACGGTGAGATACTCCTGTAACACAATAAAATAATGAGTGATTTTCCTCTGATTCTCTCCCGTCTCTGAAGATGCTGACCCCTCACTGGGAGACTGGTGTCCAGGGAGGGTCAGCAGGTTACTGAACTGTGGGGGCAGTAAATGTGGATCAATGGATTTTGCTTGGATTGTCTGTGTTGGATTTTTTTTTAAACTTAAAAAAAAGAACTTGCATTGATATAGCACCTTTCATGACTACCGACTGTCCCAAAACACTTTACAGCCAAGGAAGTACGTTTGAAGTGCAGTCACTGTTATAATGTTGGAAATGCAGCAGTCAATTTGTACACAGCAAGATCCCACAAACAGCAATGTGATAATGACCAGCTATTCTGTTTTTGTGATGTTGATTGAGGGATAAATATTGACCAGGATCCCGGGGATAACTCCCCTGCTCTTCTTTGAAATAGTGCCCTGTGATCTTTTATGTCCACCTGAGTGGACAGAGGGGGCCTCAGTTTAACACCCTCAGTACTGCACTGGAGTGTCAGCCTCAGTGCTCAAATCTCTAGAATGGGCCTTAAACCCACAACCTTCTGACTCCGAGGTGAGAGTGTTAACTAAACCACGGCTGACAATAACTTAGAATATTTCTGTTGTACTAGATTCAGTTCCTAAGGGGTTAAGTCCCAAGGCTGTGGACAGAATGCTTTTCCCACTCGAAGCTGCAGCCTGGAAGTTTGATTTGATTTAAAGTGGTAACTAGTTAGAGCTGCAGGTGTCAGTGTTGTCTTTGTGTCTGGGTTCCTGAAGCTGTGAAACGTGGTAAAGACCCAGGTACCAGCTGGAATAGACATCTTAATACATTGTCTTCAATCAGTACTGCTTATTAACCATTCTACTTTCATTAACTCATCGGAGTTATATTGTTTGTCCACAGTTCTAACAGTATGTGAGGAATAACCCACTGTTCCCAGGAAAGCTCACATCTGTTAGTTTTAGTGAGATTATTGAGCATGTTTTCAAATCCCTCCATGTCCTCGCCCCTCCCTATCTCTATAACCTCCTCCAGCCCAACAACCCTCTGAGATATCTGCACTCCTCTAATTCCGGCCTCTTGAGCATCCCCGATTGTAATAACTCCACCACTGGTGGCCGTCCCTTCAGCTGTCTGGGCTGTAAACTCTGGAATTTCCTGTCTGAACCTCTTCACCTCTCTCTCCTCCTTGAAGAGGCTCCTTAAAATCCATCTCTTTGACCAAGATTTTGGTCATGTCTCCTAATATCTCCTTATATGGACTGGTATTGTGGTTTATTTGATAACTTTCCTGTGAAGTGCCTTGGGATATTTTACTATGTTAAAGGTGCTCTAAAAATGCAGATTGTTGTTGAGGGAGGCCCTCTTTAGCCCTATAGTGTCTCCAACTCTCCACACCCACATGGTGCCCGACACACAGCATCTGGTGCATACTCTGTCAGAGCCCCTTTCTTTGTATTAGTTTTATGTACCTCAACAAGTCCCATGGGTTTACCACACAACTTCCAGCTTTCTGAACGAAGATGTCCCATTGTGGCAATGATAACATTTCGGCTTGTGGACCTCACCTCTACCCTCAGCAGCTTCCTTTCTGGCCTGAGGAGGGGCTCCTGGGGTGCTCCCAGCTGTGCCTACTTGCCCCCGGCTACTTGCCTTCCTTTCACTCTCCCCACCTCCTATCCTTCTCGGGATTATGGGGATGACAGGCAAAGGGTTTGGGCTTATTCACAAGCTGAAAATCGTCAGCGATTTCTGCCGCTTTCCTGGTTTTTGAAACTTTCTGGTTCTCTACATGAGTTGTCACTACTGGAGAGATTGAATTTTTAAACTCTTCCAAGAGAATCAGTTCTCTAAGGTTCTCATACATGGCTTCCTTCCTTACTGCACATATCCAACGATCAAAATTAATTTGCTTTGCCCTCTCATATTCCACATAAGTCTGCCCAGACAATCACCAGTGGTTCCGAATCTTCTGTTGGTAAACTTCAGGGACTAACTCATATGCAGCAAGAATACCCTTTTTTGTCATCTCATTTTCTGCAGAAGTCTCTTCAGAACGCATAGTATAAATCTCATGAGCTCTGCCCATCAACCTGCTTTACATAAGCAGTGTCCAGCTTTCCTTTGGCCATTTCAATTGTTTGGCTATTTTTTTCAAAAGAAATGAAAAATGCCTCTACGTCCCTTTCCTCAAACGTAAGGAGAACTGTAGCTTTAACAGCAGCTGTAAAAACCAGATACAAGTTTAAACAGCATTTTGCTGGGCTGCATTCAGATTCATCCTTACCAGAAATTTCCCTGGAGTCAAGACTACCCTTTTATCTTAGTTCCATTTCTCTTAATTTCAATTCCCCATCTTCTCTTTCACTTTCTCTCTGAAATGCTCTTTCTCCCTTTCCTCTTTTCCAATTCAAGTTTTCCTAATTCTTTGTCAGCCTCAAGTTTTTTCATTTCTAACTGAATTTTAGGCAATTCAACTGCATCACTCTCTGACTTACCGTCTTCTTCTTCTTCCAGTTTCAAATGTTGGGCTATCATGTTAATTATTTCTGCTTCTTCAGAAGCTGATTTCAATTCTAACCCCAATTGTGCTGCCAAATCTTTTAGTTTAATCTTAGTTAAACTTTTCAAGTCACTGAGGGACACATTCTCCCTTCCCAGAAAAGCTGCTGCAGCTGCGAATGCCATTCCGATGATGTAGACTTTATCCTATTATACAAGAAACCTGGTTCCTTTATTTTTTATCTTTCAATCATTACTCCCTTCACAATTAATGTCATCAGTGTTGGATTTTGATCCCACAAGAGCCCCCACTTAATATGTTACAACCAAGGCAGCTACACTGTTAATTCAGTCCCACTACTCCACAGGTCATAGCCTATCAAATAAAGTTTCCCATCTCCCAAAGAACAGCCAAATTAAACACTTTATTTGTCCCCCAGAATAATGCACAGCAAACCAGGTTTCTTAAAACAACAACATCAATTATTTATTAGAAAATAAATGATAAGTCTCAACTACTAATGAGATAAACCTGTTTATGTGAAAAGCTCCTTAGTTGCTTAGCCCTCATGCAAACACACAAACATCCTCAGGTGGAGGTGGTGGTGTAGTGGTAATGTATCTGGATGAATAATCCAGAGGCCCAGGCTAATGCTCTGGGGACATGGGTTCCATTCCCACCACGGCAGATGGTGAAATTTGAAATCAATTGCTACAAATCTATAATTAAAAGCTAGTGTAACGGTCACCATGAAACGATTGTTAAATGTTGTAAAAACCCATCAGGTTCACTAATGTCCTTTAGGAAAGGAAATCTGCCGTCCTTACCTGGTCTGGCCTAAATGTGACTCCACACCCACAGCAATGTGGTTAACTCTTAAATGCCCTCTGAAATGGCCTGGCAAGCCACTCAGTTCAAGGGCTATTCGGGATCAGCAATGAATGCTGTCTCAGCCAGCGACACCCGCATCCCAAGAACAAATTTTTTTTTAAAATCTTTAAAAAAACAGTTAAATGGGGAAAAAGGATTTTGGTTTACACCTGTTTCTTAGGAATAGAAGGAATAGTAAAAAGGATTGAGTTTATCGCGTTCTGGTACGATCTTTTCAGTACAGTGAGGTGTCCCAGAGTCGAATAGACGGACGCCATCTGAAGTCTCTCCAGGCAAGGTTGATGAACAGCATTTGATGGGGAGGCATTCAAGGAAATAAGACTAAAGCAGGCGTCACACAGGTCTTTCAGCAGGGTTGCAGCAACCGGTCTGTTCAGGACTCACTGCAGCAACGCAGCAAAAGAAGCTTTGTTCAGATTCCAGGATTTCCCAAAACACAGGAGGTAACAGGAAGCACTCTGGATGCAGGGATTCTTCAGAGACAAGAGGCAATAGGAATATGCCACCTTTCAAATACAGGATTTCTTTTTTTCAAGAGATGCAAATCTCCTGAACAGAGAGAGGTCATTTTCCTCCAGACTCCAGGCAAGTCTGATCTAAGTTTCAAAAATGCCTGCTCTTTGTCCAACACACTGGTTTTAAAAGTCCAAAATGAAAAAAACCCTCCTGAACACGGTCACATGTCCAGACACAGTGTCTCCTCTGTCACTCAAAGGAGGTCAAAACCTCTTGCTGTTTCCTTGAAACGGCTCGCTTCTCCTATTCTTGCATACAAAAGTCAACATCCAAAAAATTCCAGCTATTTGCAGGTGTCCTTTTTAAAGCACAAAGGAGTCTAACATTTTAGCACAAAAATAAAACCTTCTGTAACAACAGAAAGAGGCCATTCGACCCATCGTGTCTGTGTCTGCTCTCTGTCCCACCTGTAGCCCTGCAACTTTTTCTTTTTAAATAATTAACCAGTTCTGTTTTGAAAGCCATGATTGTATCTGCCTCCACCACACTCTAAAGCAGTGCATTCCAGATCATAAACCCTCACTGCGAAAGTTTTTCTTCTTTTGCCAATCAGCTTAAATCAATGTCCTCTGGTTCTCGACCCTTCCACCAACGAGAATAGTTTCTCTCTATCTCCTCTGTCTAGACTCCTCATGATTTTGAACACCTCGATCAAATCTCCTCTCAACCTTCTCTTCCCTGTGGGAACAGCTTCTCCAGCCAATCCACATAACTGAAGTCTCTCATCCCTGGGACCAATGTGGTGAATCAATTCAGCATCCTCACCCATGCCATCACATCCTTCCTATATTATGGTGCCAGAATTGGCTTGAACGAGCTTGCCCCTCCCAATATCAAGCGGTACTATCTGTGCACTCTCCACCCAATCTCTCCCCCTCACTCAGCACTCGGGTCCCTGTTTTCTCTCTCTCTCTCTCACTGCGCCCCTGCTCTCTTCCCTGATGCTTTCTCTCTCTGTCTCTGGATCCATGCCCTCTCCCTTGCTCTCTCTCCTCTCTCACACAAGATCCCGGCACTCTCTAGTTCTCTCCCAACCTCCCACTGGATTCCTGTTCTCTCTCTTCCGGGGTCTGTTCTTTCACTCTTTCCACCACACCCCACCCTGAGGTTCCTGCTCTCCCCCACTCCCCCGAATCCCAATTCACTAATACCAAGAGCACCGCACAGTTCCCTTCACTCTCTAGTCCCACTATCACCTCCAAGATGTCCCTTCTCCCTCAGGGTCCATGCTCTCTCCACGCCTTCTCTCTTCCCACACCACCCACAGCCCACCACGGGGGTCCCATGCTCGCATGCTCTCGCTCTCTCTTTCCGCCCACGCACATAACTCGTAACCTCCACCCCTCCCCCACCGGGTCCATGGTCTCGCGCCCGCTCTCACCTCCGAGTCCCTAATCTCGCTCCCTCTTTCTCTTGCTCTCAGTCTCCACTGCCCCAGGACTCTGTCCTCCCCATCCTTCCCTCCCACTCTCTCCAAACCCTGGTTCCCAGCTTTCTCTATCAC
Organism: Heterodontus francisci; assembly: GCF_036365525.1. NCBI lineage: Eukaryota > Metazoa > Chordata > Chondrichthyes > Heterodontiformes > Heterodontidae > Heterodontus > Heterodontus francisci. Next base: position 53,636,740 of record NC_090399.1, read on the forward strand.
TGAGTTAAAGCAAAGCAGCCTGTGAACAGAATGTGAACAAACAACATTTTAAATCAAAAAGAAATGAAGCTCAGTCCCGAACATTAGTGTGGATATTATGGGATACAATCTGTACAAACTCTGCTCCTTCACTCACTGGATATTCAGTCCTGAACATTAGTGTGGATATTATGGGATACAATCTGTACAAACCCTGCTCCGTCACTCACTGGATATTCAGTCCTGAACATTAGTGTGGATATTATGGGATACAATCTGCATAAACTCTGCTCCGTCACTCACTGGATATTCAGTCCTGAACATTAGTGTGGATATTATGGGATACAATCTGTACAAACTCTGCTCCTTTACTCACTGGATATTCAGTCCTGAACATTAGTGAGGATATTATGGGATACAATCTGTACAAACTCTGCTCCTTCACTCACTGGATATTCAGTCCTGAATATTAGTGTGGATATTATGGGATACAATCTGTACAAACTCTGCTCCTTTACTCACTGGATATTCAGTCCTGAACATTAGTGAGGATATTATGGGATACAATCTGTACAAACTCTGCTCCTTTACTCACTGGATATTCAGTCCTGAACATTAGTGTGGATATTATGGGATACAATCTGTACAAACTCTGCTCCTTTACTCACTGGATATTCAGTCCTGAACATTAGTGAGGATATTATGGGATACAATCTGTACAAACTCTGCTCCTTCACTCACTGGATATTCAGTCCTGAATATTAGTGTGGATATTATGGGATACAATCTGTACAAACTCTGCTCCTTTACTCACTGGATATTCAGTCCTGAACATTAGTGTGGATATTATGGGATACAATTTGTACAAACTCTGCTCCTTCACTCACTGGATATTCAGTCCTGAACATTAGTGAGGATATTATGGGATACAATCTGTACAAACCCTGCTCCTTTACTCACTGGATATTCAGTCCTGAACATTAGTGTGGATATTATGGGATAGAATCTGTACAAACTCTGCTCCTTTACTCACTGGATATTCAGTCCTGAACATTAGTGTGGATATTATGGGATACAATTTGTACAAACTCTGCTCCGTCACTCACTGGATATTCAGTCCTGAACATTAGTGTGCATATTATGGGATACAATCTGTACAAACTCTGTTCCTTCACTCACTGGATATTCAGTCCTGAACATTAGTGAGGATATTATGGGATACAATCTGGACAAACTCTGTTCCTTCACTCACTGGATATTCAGTCCTGAACATTAGTGTGGATATTATGGGATACAATCTGGACAAACTCTGCTCATTTACTCACTGGATATTCAGTCCTGAACATTAGTGAGGATATTATGGGATACAATCTGTACAAACTCTGCTCCTTCACTCACTGGATATTCAGTCCTGATCATTAGTGTGGATATTATGGGATACAATCTGTACAAACTCTGCTCCGTCACTCACTGGATATTCAGTCCTGAACATTAGTGTGGATATTATGGGATACAATCTGTACAAACTCTGCTCCTTCACTCACTGGATATTCAGTCCTGAACATTAGTGAGGATATTATGGGATACAATCTGTACAAACTCTGCTCCTTTACTCACTGGATATTCAGTCCTGAACATTAGTGTGGATATTATGGGATACAATCTGTACAAACTCTGCTCCGTCACTCACTGGATATACAGTCCTGAACATTAGTGTGGATATTATGGGATACAATCTGTACAAACTCTGCTCCGTCACTCACTGGATTTTCAGTCCTGAACATTAGTGAGGATATTATGGGATACAATCTGTCCAAACTCTGCTCCTTTACTCACTGGATATTCAGTCCTGAACATTAGTGAGGATATTATGGGATACAATCTGTACAAACTCTGCTCCGTCACTCACTGGATATTCAGTCCTGAACATTAGTGAGGATATTATGGGATACAATCTGTACAAACTCTGCTCCTTCACTCACTGGATATTCAGTCCTGAACATTAGTGAGGATATTATGGGATACAATCTGTACAAACTCTGCTCCTTCACTCACTGGATATTCAGTCCTGAACATTAGTCTGGATATTATGGGATACAATCTGTACAAACTCTGCTCCTTCACTCACTGGATATTCAGTCCTGAACATTAGTGTGGATATTATGGGATACAATCTGTACAAACTCTGCTCCTTCACTCACTGGATATTCAGTCCTGAACATTAGTGAGGATATTATGGGATACAATCTATACAAACTTTGCTCCTTCACTCACTGGATATTCAGTCCTGAACATTAGTGAGGATATTATGGGATACAATCTGTACAAACTCTGCTCCTTCACTCACTGGATATTCAGTCGTGAACATTAGTGAGGATATTATGGGATACAATCTGTACAAACTCTGCTCCGTCACTCACTGGATGTTCAGACCTGAACATTAGTCTGGATATTATGGGATACAATCTGTACAAACTCTGCTCCGTCACTCACTGGATATTCAGTCCTGAACATTAGTGAGGATATTATGGGATACAATCTGTACAAACTCTGCTCCGTCACTCACTGGATATTCAGTCCTGAACATTAGTGAGGATATTATGGGATACAATCTGTACAAACTCTGCTCCGTCACTCACTGGATATTCAGTCCTGATCATTAGTGTGGATATTATGGGATACAATCTGTACAAACTCTGCTCCGTCACTCACTGGATATTCAGTCCTGAACATTAGTGTGGATATTATGGGATACAATCTGTACAAACTCTGCTCCTTCACTCACTGGATATTCAGTCCTGAACATTAGTGTGGATATTATGGGATACAATCTGCACAAACTCTGCTCCTTCACTCACTGGATATTCAGTCCTGAACATTAGTGTGGATATTATGGGATACAATCTGTACAAACTCTGCTCCTTCACTCACTGGATATTCAGTCCTGAACATTAGTGTGGATATTATGGGATACAATCTGCACAAACTCTGCTCCGTCACTCACTGGATATTCAGTCCTGAACATTAGTGTGGATATTATGGGATACAATCAGCACAAACTCTGCTTCTTCACTCACTGGATATTCAGTCCTGAACAATAGTGTAGATATTATGGGATACAATCTGTACAAACTCTGCTCCTTCACTCACTGGAAATTCAGTCCTGAACATTAGTGAGGATATTATGGGATACAATCTGTACAAACTCTGCTCCTTCACTCACTGGATATTCAGTCCTGAACATTAGTCTGGATATTATGGGATACAATCTGCACAAACTCTGCTCCGTCACTCACTGGATATTCAGTCCTGAACATTAGTGTGGATATTATGGGACACAATCAGCACAAACTCTGCTCCTTCACTCACTGGATATTCAGTCCTGAACAATAGTGTAGATATTATGGGATACAATCTGTACAAACTCTGCTCCTTCACTCACTGGAAATTCAGTCCTGAACATTAGTGAGGATATTATGGGATACAATCTGTACAAACTCTGCTCCTTCACTCACTGGATATTCAGTCCTGAACATTAGTCTGGATATTATGGGATACAATCTGTACAAACTCTGCTCCTTCACTCACTGGATATTCAGTCCTGAACATTAGTGTGGATATTATGGGATACAATCTGCACAAACTCTGCTCCTTCACTCACTGGATATTCAGTCCTGAACATTAGTGTGGATATTATGGGATACAATCTGTACAAACTCTGCTCCTTCACTCACTGGATATTCAGTCCTGAACATTAGTGTGGATATTATGGGATACAATCAGCACAAACTCTGCTCCTTCACTCACTGGATATTCAGTCCTGAACAATAGTGTAGATATTATGGGATACAATCTGTACAAACTCTGCTCCTTCACTCACTGGATATTCAGTCCTGAACATTAGTCTGGATATTATGGGATACAATCTGTACAAACTCTGCTCCTTCACTCACTGGATATTCAGTCCTGAACATTAGTCTGGATATTATGGGATACAACCTGCACAAACTCTGCTCCTTCACTCACTGGATATTCAGTCCTGAACATTAGTGTGGATATTATGGGATACAATCAGCACAAACTCTGCTCCTTCACTCACTGGATATTCAGTCCTGAACAATAGTGTAGATATTATGGGATACAATCTGTACAAACTCTGCTCCTTCACTCACTGGATATTCAGTCCTGAACATTAGTCTGGATATTATGGGATACAATCTGTACAAACTCTGCTCCTTCACTCACTGGATATTCAGTCCTGAACATTAGTGTGGATATTATGGGATACAATCTGCACAAACTCTGCTCCTTCACTCACTGGATATTCAGTCCTGAACAATAGTGTAGATATTATGGGATACAATCTGTACAAACTCTGCTCCTTCACTCACTGGATATTCAGTCCTGAACATTAGTGTGGATATTATGGGATACAATCTGCACAAACTCTGCTCCTTCACTCACTGGATATTCAGTCCTGAACAATAGTGTAGATATTATGGGATACAATCTGTACAAACTCTGCTCCTTCACTCACTGGATATTCAGTCCTGAACATTAGTCTGGATATTATGGGATACAATCTGTACAAACTCTGCTCCTTCACTCACTGGATATTCAGTCCTGAACATTAGTGTGGATATTATGGGATACAATCTGTACAAACTCTGCTCCTTCACTCACTGGATATTCAGTCCTGAACATTAGTCTGGATATTATGGGATACAATCTGTACAAACTCTGCTCCTTTACTCACTGGATATTCAGTCCTGAACATTAGTGTGGATATTATGGGATACAATCTGCACAAACTCTGCTCCTTTACTCACTGGATATTCAGTCCTGATCATTAGTGTGGATATTATGGGATACAATCTGTACAAACTCTGCTCCGTCACTCACTGGATATTCAGTCCTGAACATTAGTGTGGATATTATGGGATACAATCTGTACAAACTCTGCTCCGTCACTCACTGGATATTCAGTCCTGAACATTAGTCTGGATATTATGGGATACAATCTGTACAAACTCTGCTCCTTCACTCACTGGATATTCAGTCCTGAACATTAGTCTGGATATTATGGGATACAATCTGTACAAACTTTGCTCCTTCACTCACTGGATATTCAGTCCTGAACATTAGTGAGGATATTATGGGATACAATCAGCACAAACTCTGCTCCGTCACTCACTGGATATTCAGTCCTGAACATTAGTGTGGATATTATGGGATACAATCAGCACAAACTCTGCTCCTTCACTCACTGGATATTCAGTCCTGAACATTAGTGTGGATATTATGGGATACAATCTGTACAAACGCTGCTCCTTTAATCACTGGATATTCAGTCCTGAACAATAGTGTAGATATTATGGGATACAATCTGTACAAACTCTGCTCCTTTACTCACTGGATATTCAGTCCTGAACATTAGTGTGGATATTATGGGATACAATCTGTACAAACTCTGCTCCTTCACTCACTGGAAATTCAGTCCTGAACATTAGTGAGGATATTATGGGATACAATCTGTACAAACTCTGCTCCTTCACTCACTGGATATTCAGTCCTGAACATTAGTGTGGATATTATGGGATACAATCTGTACAAACTCTGCTCCGTCACTCACTGGATATTCAGTCCTGAACATTAGTGTGGATATTATGGGATACAATCTGTACAAACTCTGCTCCTTCACTCACTGGATATTCAGTCCTGAACATTAGTGAGGATATTATGGGATACAATCTGTACAAACTCTGCTCCTTTACTCACTGGATATTCAGTCCTGAACATTAGTGTGGATATTATGGGATACAATCTGTACAAACTCTGCTCCGTCACTCACTGGATATACAGTCCTGAACATTAGTGTGGATATTATGGGATACAATCTGTACAAACTCTGCTCCGTCACTCACTGGATTTTCAGTCCTGAACATTAGTGAGGATATTATGGGATACAATCTGTCCAAACTCTGCTCCTTTACTCACTGGATATTCAGTCCTGAACATTAGTGAGGATATTATGGGATACAATCTGTACAAACTCTGCTCCGTCACTCACTGGATATTCAGTCCTGAACATTAGTGAGGATATTATGGGATACAATCTGTACAAACTCTGCTCCTTCACTCACTGGATATTCAGTCCTGAACATTAGTGAGGATATTATGGGATACAATCTGTACAAACTCTGCTCCTTCACTCACTGGATATTCAGTCCTGAACATTAGTCTGGATATTATGGGATACAATCTGTACAAACTCTGCTCCTTCACTCACTGGATATTCAGTCCTGAACATTAGTCTGGATATTATGGGATACAATCTGTACAAACTCTGCTCCTTCACTCACTGGATATTCAGTCCTGAACATTAGTGAGGATATTATGGGATACAATCTGTACAAACTCTGCTCCTTCACTCACTGGATATTCAGTCCTGAACATTAGTGAGGATATTATGGGATACAATCTGTACAAACTCTGCTCCGTCACTCACTGGATATTCAGTCCTGAACATTAGTGTGGATATTATGGGATACAATCTGTACAAACTCTGCTCCTTCACTCACTGGATATTCAGTCCTGAACATTAGTGAGGATATTATGGGATACAATCTATACAAACTTTGCTCCTTCACTCACTGGATATTCAGTCCTGAACATTAGTGAGGATATTATGGGATACAATCTGTACAAACTCTGCTCCTTCACTCACTGGATATTCAGTCGTGAACATTAGTGAGGATATTATGGGATACAATCTGTACAAACTCTGCTCCGTCACTCACTGGATGTTCAGACCTGAACATTAGTCTGGATATTATGGGATACAATCTGTACAAACTCTGCTCCGTCACTCACTGGATATTCAGTCCTGAACATTAGTGAGGATATTATGGGATACAATCTGTACAAACTCTGCTCCGTCACTCACTGGATATTCAGTCCTGAACATTAGTGAGGATATTATGGGATACAATCTGTACAAACTCTGCTCCGTCACTCACTGGATATTCAGTCCTGATCATTAGTGTGGATATTATGGGATACAATCTGTACAAACTCTGCTCCGTCACTCACTGGATATTCAGTCCTGAACATTAGTGTGGATATTATGGGATACAATCTGTACAAACTCTGCTCCTTCACTCACTGGATATTCAGTCCTGAACATTAGTGTGGATATTATGGGATACAATCTGCACAAACTCTGCTCCTTCACTCACTGGATATTCAGTCCTGAACATTAGTGTGGATATTATGGGATACAATCTGTACAAACTCTGCTCCTTCACTCACTGGATATTCAGTCCTGAACATTAGTGTGGATATTATGGGATACAATCTGCACAAACTCTGCTCCGTCACTCACTGGATATTCAGTCCTGAACATTAGTGTGGATATTATGGGATACAATCAGCACAAACTCTGCTTCTTCACTCACTGGATATTCAGTCCTGAACAATAGTGTAGATATTATGGGATACAATCTGTACAAACTCTGCTCCTTCACTCACTGGAAATTCAGTCCTGAACATTAGTGAGGATATTATGGGATACAATCTGTACAAACTCTGCTCCTTCACTCACTGGATATTCAGTCCTGAACATTAGTCTGGATATTATGGGATACAATCTGCACAAACTCTGCTCCGTCACTCACTGGATATTCAGTCCTGAACATTAGTGTGGATATTATGGGACACAATCAGCACAAACTCTGCTCCTTCACTCACTGGATATTCAGTCCTGAACAATAGTGTAGATATTATGGGATACAATCTGTACAAACTCTGCTCCTTCACTCACTGGAAATTCAGTCCTGAACATTAGTGAGGATATTATGGGATACAATCTGTACAAACTCTGCTCCTTCACTCACTGGATATTCAGTCCTGAACATTAGTCTGGATATTATGGGATACAATCTGTACAAACTCTGCTCCTTCACTCACTGGATATTCAGTCCTGAACATTAGTGTGGATATTATGGGATACAATCTGCACAAACTCTGCTCCTTCACTCACTGGATATTCAGTCCTGAACATTAGTGTGGATATTATGGGATACAACCTGCACAAACTCTGCTCCTTCACTCACTGGATATTCAGTCCTGAACATTAGTGTGGATATTATGGGATACAATCAGCACAAACTCTGCTCCTTCACTCACTGGATATTCAGTCCTGAACAATAGTGTAGATATTATGGGATACAATCTGTACAAACTCTGCTCCTTCACTCACTGGATATTCAGTCCTGAACATTAGTCTGGATATTATGGGATACAACCTGCACAAACTCTGCTCCTTCACTCACTGGATATTCAGTCCTGAACATTAGTGTGGATATTATGGGATACAATCAGCACAAACTCTGCTCCTTCACTCACTGGATATTCAGTCCTGAACAATAGTGTAGATATTATGGGATACAATCTGTACAAACTCTGCTCCTTCACTCACTGGATATTCAGTCCTGAACATTAGTCTGGATATTATGGGATACAATCTGTACAAACTCTGCTCCTTCACTCACTGGATATTCAGTCCTGAACATTAGTGTGGATATTATGGGATACAATCTGCACAAACTCTGCTCCTTCACTCACTGGATATTCAGTCCTGAACAATAGTGTAGATATTATGGGATACAATCTGTACAAACTCTGCTCCTTCACTCACTGGATATTCAGTCCTGAACATTAGTGTGGATATTATGGGATACAATCTGCACAAACTCTGCTCCTTCACTCACTGGATATTCAGTCCTGAACAATAGTGTAGATATTATGGGATACAATCTGTACAAACTCTGCTCCTTCACTCACTGGATATTCAGTCCTGAACATTAGTCTGGATATTATGGGATACAATCTGTACAAACTCTGCTCCTTCACTCACTGGATATTCAGTCCTGAACATTAGTGTGGATATTATGGGATACAATCTGTACAAACTCTGCTCCTTCACTCACTGGATATTCAGTCCTGAACATTAGTGTGGATATTATGGGATACAATCTGCACAAACTCTGCTCCTTTACTCACTGGATATTCAGTCCTGAACATTAGTGTGGATATTATGGGATACAATCTGCACAAACTCTGCTCCTTTACTCACTGGATATTCAGTCCTGATCATTAGTGTGGATATTATGGGATACAATCTGTACAAACTCTGCTCCGTCACTCACTGGATATTCAGTCCTGAACATTAGTCTGGATATTATGGGATACAATCTGTACAAACTCTGCTCCTTCACTCACTGGATATTCAGTCCTGAACATTAGTCTGGATATTATGGGATACAATCTGTACAAACTTTGCTCCTTCACTCACTGGATATTCAGTCCTGAACATTAGTGAGGATATTATGGGATACAATCAGCACAAACTCTGCTCCGTCACTCACTGGATATTCAGTCCTGAACATTAGTGTGGATATTATGGGATACAATCAGCACAAACTCTGCTCCTTCACTCACTGGATATTCAGTCCTGAACATTAGTGTAGATATTATGGGATACAATCTGTACAAACTCTGCTCCTTTACTCACTGGATATTCAGTCCTGAACATTAGTGTGGATATTATGGGATACAATCTGTACAAACTCTGCTCCTTCACTCACTGGAAATTCAGTCCTGAACATTAGTGAGGATATTATGGGATACAATCTGTACAAACTCTGCTCCTTCACTCACTGGATATTCAGTCCTGAACAATAGTGTAGATATTATGGGATACAATCTGTACAAACTCTGCTCCTTCACTCACTGGATATTCAGTCCTGAACATTAGTCTGGATATTATGGGATACAATCTGTACAAACTCTGCTCCTTCACTCACTGGATATTCAGTCCTGAACATTAGTGTGGATATTATGGGATACAATCTGCACAAACTCTGCTCCTTCACTCACTGGATATTCAGTCCAGAACAATAGTGTAGATATTATGGGATACAATCTGTACAAACTCTGCTCCTTCACTCACTGGATATTCAGTCCTGAACATTAGTGTGGATATTATGGGATACAATCTGCACAAACTCTGCTCCTTCACTCACTGTATATTCAGTCCTGAACAATAGTGTAGATATTATGGGATACAATCTGTACAAACTCTGCTCCTTCACTCACTGGATATTCAGTCCTGAACATTAGTCTGGATATTATGGAATACAATCTGTACAAACTCTGCTCCTTCACTCACTGGATATTCAGTCCTGAACATTAGTCTGGATATTATGGGATACAATCTGTACAAACTCTGCTCCGTCACTCACTGGATATTCAGTCCTGAACATTAGTCTGGATATTATGGGATACAATCTGTACAAACTCTGCTCCTTCACTCACTGGATATTCAGTCCTGAACATTAGTCTGGATATTATGGGATACAATCTGTACAAACTCTGCTCCTTCACTCACTGGATATTCAGTCCTGAACATTAGTGAGGATATTATGGGATACAATCTATACAGACTTTGCTCCTTCACTCACTGGATATTCAGTCCTGAACATTAGTGAGGATATTATGGGATACAATCTGTACAAACTCTGCTCCTTCACTCACTGGATATTCAGTCCTGAACATTAGTGAGGATATTATGGGATACAATCTGTCCAAACTCTGCTCCTTCACTCACTGGATATTCAGTCCTGAACATTAGTGAGGATATTATGGGATACAATCTGTACAAACTCTGCTCCGTCACTCACTGGATGTTCAGACCTGAACATTAGTGTGGATATTATGGGATACAATCTGTACAAACTCTGCTCCTTTACTCACTGGATATTCAGTCCTGAACATTAGTGAGGATATTATGGGATACAATCTGTACAAACTCTGCTCCGTCACTCACTGGATATTCAGTCCTGAACATTAGTGAGGATATTATGGGATACAATCTGTACAAACTCTGCTCCTTTACTCACTGGATATTCAGTCCTGAACATTAGTGTGGATATTATGGGATACAATCTGTACAAACTCTGCTCCTTCACTCACTGGATATTCAGTCCTGAACATTAGTGAGGATATTATGGGATATAATCTGTACAAACTCTGCTCCTTTACTCACTGGATATTCAGTCCTGAACATTAGTGAGGATATTATGGGATACAATCTGTACAAACTCTGCTCCGTCACTCACTGGATATTCAGTCCTGATCATTAGTGTGGATATTATGGGATACAATCTGTACAAACTCTGCTCCGTCACTCACTGGATATTCAGTCCTGAACATTAGTGTGGATATTATGGGATACAATCTGTACAAACTCTGCTCCTTCACTCACTGGATATTCAGTCCTGAACATTAGTGTGGATATTATGGGATACAATCTGCACAAACTCTGCTCCTTCACTCACTGGATATTCAGTCCTGAACATTAGTGTGGATATTATGGGATACAATCAGCACAAACTCTGCTCCGTCACTCACTGGATATTCAGTCCAGAACAATAGTGTAGATATTATGGGATACAATCTGTACAAACTCTGCTCCTTCACTCACTGGAAATTCAGTCCTGAACATTAGTGAGGATATTATGGGATACAATCTGTACAAACTCTGCTCCTTCACTCACTGGATATTCAGTCCTGAACATTAGTGAGGATATTATGGGATACAATCAGCACAAACTCTGCTCCGTCACTCACTGGATATTCAGTCCAGAACAATAGTGTAGATATTATGGGATACAATCTGTACAAACTCTGCTCCTTCACTCACTGGAAATTCAGTCCTGAACATTAGTGAGGATATTATGGGATACAATCTGTACAAACTCTGCTCCTTCACTCACTGGATATTCAGTCCTGAACATTAGTGTGGATATTATGGGATACAATCTGTACAAACTCTGCTCCTTCACTCACTGGATATTCAGTCCTGAACATTAGTGAGGATATTCTGGGATACAATCTGTACAAACTCTGCTCCTTCACTCACTGGATATTCAGTCCTGAACATTAGTGAGGATATTATGGGATACAATCTGTACAAACTCTGCTCCTTCACTCACTGGATATTCAGTCCTGAACATTAGTCTGGATATTATGGGATACAATCTGTACAAACTCTGCTCCTTCACTCACTGGATATTCAGTCCTGAACATTAGTGTGGATATTATGGGATACAATCTGTACAAACTCTGCTCCTTCACTCACTGGATATTCAGTCCTGAACATTAGTGAGGATATTATGGGATACAATCTGTACAAACTCTGCTCCTTCACTCACTGGATATTCAGTCCTGAACATTAGTGAGGATATTATGGGATACAATCTGTACAAACTCTGCTCCTTCACTCACTGGATATTCAGTCCTGAACATTAGTGTGGATATTATGGGATACAATCTGTACAAACTCTGCTCCTTTACTCACTGGATATTCAGTCCTGAACATTAGTGTGGATATTATGGGATACAATCTGTACAAACTCTGCTCCTTTACTCACTGGATATTCAGTCCTGAACATTAGTGTGCATATTATGGGATACAATCTGTACAAACTCTGCTCCTTTACTCACTGGATATTCAGTCCTGAACATTAGTCTGGATATTATGGGATACAATCTGTACAAACTCTGCTCCGTCACTCATTGGATATTCAGTCCTGAACACTAGTGTGGATATTATGGGATTCAATCTGTACAAACTCTGCTCCTTTACTCACTGGATATTCAGTCCTGAACATTAGTGTGGATATTATGGGATACAATCTGTACAAACTCTGCTCCTTCACTCACTGGATATTCAGTCCTGAACATTAGTGTGGATATTATGGGATACAATCTGTACAAACTCTGCTCCGTCACTCATTGGATATTCAGTCCTGAACATTAGTGTGGATATTATGGGATACAATCTGTACAAACTCTGCTCCGTCACTCATTGGATATTCAGTCCTGAACATTAGTGTGGATATTATGGGATAGAATCTGTACAAACTCTGCGCCTTCACTCACTGGATATTCAGTCCTGAACATTAGTCTGGATATTATGGGATAGAATCTGTACAAACTCTGCTCCTTCACTCACTGGATATTCAGTCCTGAACATTAGTGTGGATATTATGGGATACAATCTGTACAAACTCTGCTCCTTCACTCACTGGATATTCAGTCCTGAACATTAGTGTGGATATTATGGGATACAATCTGTACAAACTCTGCTCCTTTACTCACTGGATATTCAGTCCTGAACATTAATGTGGATATTATGGGATACAATCTGTACAAACTCTGCTCCGTCACTCACTGGATATTCAGTCCTGAACATTAGTGAGGATATTATGGGATACAATCTGTACAAACTCTGCTCCTTCACTCACTGGATATTCAGTCCTGAATATTAGTGTGGATATTATGGGATACAATCTGTACAAACTCTGCTCCTTTACTCACTGGATATTCAGTCCTGAACATTAGTGTGGATATTATGGGATAGAATCTGTACAAACTCTGCTCCTTTACTCACTGGATATTCAGTCCTGAACATTAGTGTGGATATTATGGGATACAATTTGTACAAACTCTGCTCCGTCACTCACTGGATATTCAGTCCTGAACATTAGTGTGCATATTATGGGATACAATCTGTACAAACTCTGTTCCTTCACTCACTGGATATTCAGTCTTGAACATTAGTGTGGATATTCTGGGATAAAATCTGTACAAACTCTGTTCCTTCACTCACTGGATATTCAGTCTTGAACATTAGTGTGGATATTATGGGATACAATCTGGACAAACTCTGCTCATTTACTCACTGGATATTCAGTCCTGAACATTAGTGAGGATATTATGGGATACAATCTGTACAAACTCTGCTCCTTCACTCACTGGATATTCAGTCCTGATCATTAGTGTGGATATTATGGGATACAATCTGTACAAACTCTGCTCCGTCACTCACTGGATATTCAGTCCTGAACATTAGTGTGGATATTATGGGATACAATCTGTACAAACTCTGCTCCTTCACTCACTGGATATTCAGTCCTGAACATTAGTGAGGATATTATGGGATACAATCTGCACAAACTCTGCTCCTTTACTCACTGGATATTCAGTCCTGAACATTAGTGTGGATATTATGGGATACAATCTGTACAAACTCTGCTCCGTCACTCACTGGATATACAGTCCTGAACATTAGTGTGGATATTATGGGATACAATCTGTACAAACTCTGCTCCGTCACTCACTGGATTTTCAGTCCTGAACATTAGTGAGGATATTATGGGATACAATCTGTCCAAACTCTGCTCCTTTACTCACTGGATATTCAGTCCTGAACATTAGTGAGGATATTATGGGATACAATCTGTACAAACTCTGCTCCGTCACTCACTGGATATTCAGTCCTGAACATTAGTGAGGATATTATGGGATACAATCTGTACAAACTCTGCTCCTTCACTCACTGGATATTCAGTCCTGAACATTAGTGAGGATATTATGGGATACAATCTGTACAAACTCTGCTCCTTCACTCACTGGATATTCAGTCCTGAACATTAGTGTGGATATTATGGGATACAATCTGTACAAACTCTGCTCCTTCACTCACTGGATATTCAGTCCTGAACATTAGTGAGGATATTATGGGATACAATCTATACAAACTTTGCTCCTTCACTCACTGGATATTCAGTCCTGAACATTAGTGAGGATATTATGGGATACAATCTGTACAAACTCTGCTCCTTCACTCACTGGATATTCAGTCCTGAACATTAGTGAGGATATTATGGGATACAATCTGTCCAAACTCTGCTCCTTCACTCACTGTATATTCAGTCGTGAACATTAGTGAGGATATTATGGGATACAATCTGTACAAACTCTGCTCCGTCACTCACTGGATGTTCAGACCTGAACATTAGTCTGGATATTATGGGATACAATCTGTACAAACTCTGCTCCGTCAATCACTGGATATTCAGTCCTGAACATTAGTGAGGATATTATGGGATACAATCTGTACAAACTCTGCTCCGTCACTCACTGGATATTCAGTCCTGAACATTAGTGAGGATATTATGGGATACAATCTGTACAAACTCTGCTCCGTCACTCACTGGATATTCAGTCCTGATCATTAGTATGGATATTATGGGATACAATCTGTACAAACTCTGCTCCGTCACTCACTGGATATTCAGTCCTGAACATTAGTGTGGATATTATGGGATACAATCTGTACAAACTCTGCTCCTTCACTCACTGGATATTCAGTCCTGAACATTAGTGTGGATATTATGGGATACAATCAGCACAAACTCTGCTCCTTCACTCACTGGATATTCAGTCCTGAACAATAGTGTAGATATTATGGGATACAATCTGTACAAACTCTGCTCCTTCACTCACTGGAAATTCAGTCCTGAACATTAGTGAGGATATTATGGGATACAATCTGTACAAACTCTGCTCCTTCACTCACTGGATATTCAGTCCTGAACATTAGTCTGGATATTATGGGATACAATCTGCACAAACTCTGCTCCGTCACTCACTGGATATTCAGTCCTGAACATTAGTGTGGATATTATGGGATACAATCAGCACAAACTCTGCTCCTTCACTCACTGGATATTCAGTCCTGAACAATAGTGTAGATATTATGGGATACAATCTGTACAAACTCTGCTCCTTCACTCACTGGAAATTCAGTCCTGAACATTAGTGAGGATATTATGGGATACAATCTGTACAAACTCTGCTCCTTCACTCACTGGATATTCAGTCCTGAACATTAGTCTGGATATTATGGGATACAATCTGTACAAACTCTGCTCCTTCACTCACTGGATATTCAGTCCTGAACATTAGTGTGGATATTATGGGATACAATCTGCACAAACTCTGCTCCTTCACTCACTGGATATTCAGTCCTGAACATTAGTGTGGATATTATGGGATACAATCAGCACAAACTCTGCTCCTTCACTCACTGGATATTCAGTCCTGAACATTAGTGTGGATATTATGGGATACAATCTGCACAAACTCTGCTCCTTCACTCACTGGATATTCAGTCCTGAACATTAGTCTGGATATTATGGGATACAATCTGTACAAACTCTGCTCCTTCACTCACTGGATATTCAGTCCTGAACATTAGTGTGGATATTATGGGATACAATCAGCACAAACTCTGCTCCTTCACTCACTGGATATTCAGTCCTGAACATTAGTGTGGATATTATGGGATACAATCTGTACAAACTCTGCTCCTTCACTCACTGGATATTCAGTCCTGAACATTAGTGTGGATATTATGGGATACAATCTGCACAAACTCTGCTCCTTCACTCACTGGATATTCAGCCCTGAACAATAGTGTAGATATTATGGGATACAATCTGTACAAACTCTGCTCCTTCACTCACTGGATATTCAGTCCTGAACATTAGTGTGGATATTATGGGATACAATCTGCACAAACTCTGCTCCTTCACTCACTGGATATTCAGTCCTGAACAATAGTGTAGATAATTTGGGATACAATCTGTACAAACTCTGCTCCTTCACTCACTGGATATTCAGTCCTGAACATTAGTCTGGATATTATGGGATACAATCTGTACAAACTCTGCTCCTTCACTCACTGGATATTCAGTCCTGAACATTAGTGTGGATATTATGGGATACAATCTGTACAAACTCTGCTCCTTCACTCACTGGATATTCAGTCCTGAACATTAGTCTGGATATTATGGGATACAATCTGTACAAACTCTGCTCCTTTACTCACTGGATATTCAGTCCTGAACATTAGTGTGGATATTATGGGATACAATCTGCACAAACTCTGCTCCTTTACTCACTGGATATTCAGTCCTGATCATTAGTGTGGATATTATGGGATACAATCTGTACAAACTCTGCTCCGTCACTCACTGGATATTCAGTCCTGAACATTAGTGTGGATATTATGGGATACAATCTGTACAAACTCTGCTCCGTCACTCACTGGATATTCAGTCCTGAACATTAGTCTGGATATTATGGGATACAATCTGTACAAACTCAGCTCCTTCACTCACTGGATATTCAGTCCTGAACATTAGTGTGGATATTATGGGATACAATCTGTACAAACTTTGCTCCTTCACTCACTGGATATTCAGTCCTGAACATTAGTGAGGATATTATGGGATACAATCAGCACAAACTCTGCTCCGTCACTCACTGGATATTCAGTCCTGAACATTAGTGTGGATATTATGGGATACAATCAGCACAAACTCTGCTCCTTTACTCACTGGATATTCAGTCCTGAACATTAGTGTGGATATTATGGGATACAATCTGTACAAACGCTGCTCCTTTAATCACTGGATATTCAGTCCTGAACATTAGTGTGGATATTATGGGATACAATCTGTACAAACTCTGCTCCGTCACTCACTGGATATTCAGTCCTGAACATTAGTGTGGATATTATGGGATACAATCTGTACAAACTCTGCTCCTTTACTCACTGGATATTCAGTCCTGAACATTAGTGTGGATATTATGGGATACAATCTGTACAAACTCTGCTCTTTCACTCACTGGAAATTCAGTCCTGAACATTAGTGAGGATATTATGGGATACAATCTGTACAAACTCTGCTCCTTCACTCACTGGATATTCAGTCCTGAACAATAGTGTAGATATTATGGGATACAATCTGTACAAACTCTGCTCCTTCACTCACTGGATATTCAGTCCTGAACATTAGTCTGGATATTATGGGATACAATCTGTACAAACTCTGCTCCTTCACTCACTGGATATTCAGTCCTGAACATTAGTGTGGATATTATGGGATACAATCTGCACAAACTCTGCTCCTTCACTCACTGGATATTCAGTCCTGAACAATAGTGTAGATATTATGGGATACAATCTGTACAAACTCTGCTCCTTCACTCACTGGATATTCAGTCCTGAACATTAGTGTGGATATTATGGGATACAATCTGCACAAACTCTGCTCCTTCACTCACTGGATATTCAGTCCTGAACAATAGTGTAGATATTATGGGATACAATCTGTACAAACTCTGCTCCTTCACTCACTGGATATTCAGTCCTGAACATTAGTCTGGATATTATGGGATACAATCTGTACAAACTCTGCTCCTTCACTCACTGGATATTCAGTCCTGAACATTAGTCTGGATATTATGGGATACAATCTGTACAAACTCTGCTCCGTCACTCACTGGATATTCAGTCCTGAACATTAGTCTGGATATTATGGGATACAATCTGTACAAACTCTGCTCCTTCACTCACTGGATATTCAGTCCTGAACATTAGTCTGGATATTATGGGATACAATCTGTACAAACTCTGCTCCTTCACTCACTGGATATTCAGTCCTGAACATTAGTGAGGATATTATGGGATACAATCTATACAAACTTTGCTCCTTCACTCACTGGATATTCAGTCCTGAACATTAGTGAGGATATTATGGGATACAATCTGTCCAAACTCTGCTCCTTCACTCACTGGATATTCAGTCCTGAACATTAGTGAGGATATTATGGGATACAATCTGTCCAAACTCTGCTCCTTCACTCACTGGATATTCAGTCCTGAACATTAGTGAGGATATTATGGGATACAATCTGTACAAACTCTGCTCCGTCACTCACTGGATGTTCAGACCTGAACATTAGTGTGGATATTATGGGATACAATCTGTACAAACTCTGCTCCTTTACTCACTGGATATTCAGTCCTGAACATTAGTGAGGATATTATGGGATACAATCTGTACAAACTCTGCTCCGTCACTCACTGGATATTCAGTCCTGAACATTAGTGAGGATATTATGGGATACAATCTGTACAAACTCTGCTCCTTTACTCACTGGATATTCAGTCCTGAACATTAGTGTGGATATTATGGGATACAATCTGTACAAACTCTGCTCCTTCACTCACTGGATATTCAGTCCTGAACATTAGTGAGGATATTATGGGATATAATCTGTACAAACTCTGCTCCTTTACTCACTGGATATTCAGTCCTGAACATTAGTGAGGATATTATGGGATACAATCTGTACAAACTCTGCTCCGTCACTCACTGGATATTCAGTCCTGAACATTACTGAGGATATTATGGGATACAATCTGTACAAACTCTGCTCCGTCACTCACTGGATATTCAGTCCTGAACATTAGTGAGGATATTATGGGATACAATCTGTACAAACTCTGCTCCGTCACTCACTGGATATTCAGTCCTGATCATTAGTGTGGATATTATGGGATACAATCTGTACAAACTCTGCTCCGTCACTCACTGGATATTCAGTCCTGAACATTAGTGTGGATATTATGGGATACAACCTGCACAAACTCTGCTCCTTCACTCACTGGATATTCAGTCCTGAACATTAGTGTGGATATTATGGGATACAATCAGCACAAACTCTGCTCCTTCACTCACTGGATATTCAGTCCTGAACATTAGTGTGGATATTATGGGATACAATCAGCACAAACTCTGCTCCTTCACTCACTGGATATTCAGTCCTGAACAATAGTGTAGATATTATGGGATACAATCTGTACAAACTCTGCTCCTTCACTCACTGGAAATTCAGTCCTGAACATTAGTGAGGATATTATGGGATACAATCTGTACAAACTCTGCTCCTTCACTCACTGGATATTCAGTCCTGAACATTAGTGAGGATATTATGGGATACAATCTGTACAAACTCTGCTCCTTCACTCACTGGATATTCAGTCCTGAACATTAGTGAGGACATTATGGGATACAATCTGTACAAACTCTGCTCCTTTAATCACTGGATATTCAGTCCTGAACATTAGTCTGGATATTATGGGATACAATCTGTACAAACTCTGCTCCTTCACTCACTGGATATTCAGTCCTGAACATTAGTGAGGACATTATGGGATACAATCTGTACAAACTCTGCTCCTTTACTCACTGGATATTCAGTCCTGAACATTAGTGAGGATATTATGGGATACAATCTGTACAAACTCTGCTCCGTCACTCACTGGATATTCAGTCCTGAACATTAGTGTGGATATTATGGGATACAATCTGTACAAACTCTGCTCCTTCACTCACTGGAAATTAAGTCCTGAACATTAGTGAGGATATTATGGGATACAATCTGTACAAACTCTGCTCCTTCACTCACTGGATATTCAGTCCTGAACATTAGTGTGGATATTATGGGATACAATCTGTACAAACTCTGCTCCTTCACTCACTGGATATTCAGTCCTGAACATTAGTGAGGATATTATGGGATACAATCTGTACAAACTCTGCTCCTTCACTCACTGGATATTCAGTCCTGAACATTAGTGAGGATATTATGGGATACAATCTGTACAAACTCTGCTCCTTCACTCACTGGATATTCAGTCCTGAACATTAGTCTGGATATTATGGGATACAATCTGTACAAACTCTGCTCCTTCACTCACTGGATATTCAGTCCTGAACATTAGTGTGGATATTATGGGATACAATCTGTACAAACTCTGCTCCTTCACTCACTGGATATTCAGTCCTGAACATTAGTGTGGATATTATGGGATACAATCTGTACAAACTCTGCTCCTTTACTCACTGGATATTCAGTCCTGAACATTAGTGTGGATATTATGGGATACAATCTGTACAAACTCTGCTCCTTTACTCACTGGATATTCAGTCCTGAACATTAGTCTGGATATTATGGGATACAATCTGTACAAACTTTGCTCCTTCACTCACTGGATATTCAGTCCTGAACATTAGTGAGGATATTATGGGATACAATCAGCACAAACTCTGCTCCGTCACTCACTGGATATTCAGTCCTGAACATTAGTGTGGATATTATGGGATACAATCAGCACAAACTCTGCTCCTTTACTCATTGGATATTCAGTCCTGAACATTAGTGTGGATATTATGGGATACAATCTGTACAAACGCTGCTCCTTTAATCACTGGATATTCAGTCCTGAACAATAGTGTAGATATTATGGGATACAATCTGTACAAACTCTGCTCCTTTACTCACTGGATATTCAGTCCTGAACATTAGTGTGGATATTATGGGATACAATCTGTACAAACTCTGCTCCTTCACTCACTGGAAATTCAGTCCTGAACATTAGTGAGGATATTATGGGATACAATCTGTACAAACTCTGCTCCTTCACTCACTGGATATTCAGTCCTGAACAATAGTGTAGATATTATGGGATACAATCTGTACAAACTCTGCTCCTTCACTCACTGGATATTCAGTCCTGAACATTAGTCTGGATATTATGGGATACAATCTGTACAAACTCTGCTCCTTCACTCACTGGATATTCAGTCCTGAACATTAGTGTGGATATTATGGGATACAATCTGCACAAACTCTGCTCCTTCACTCACTGGATATTCAGTCCTGAACAATAGTGTAGATATTATGGGATACAATCTGTACAAACTCTGCTCCTTCACTCACTGGATATTCAGTCCTGAACATTAGTGTGGATATTATGGGATACAATCTGCACAAACTCTGCTCCTTCACTCACTGGATATTCAGTCCTGAACAATAGTGTAGATATTATGGGATACAATCTGTACAAACTCTGCTCCTTCACTCACTGGATATTCAGTCCTGAACATTAGTCTGGATATTATGGGATACAATCTGTACAAACTCTGCTCCTTCACTCACTGGATATTCAGACCTGAACATTAGTCTGGATATTATGGGATACAATCTGTACAAACTCTGCTCCGTCACTCACTGGATATTCAGTCCTGAACATTAGTCTGGATATTATGGGATACAATCTGTACAAACTCTGCTCCTTCACTCACTGGATATTCAGTCCTGAACATTAGTCTGGATATTATGGGATACAATCTGTACAAACTCTGCTCCTTCACTCACTGGATATTCAGTCCTGAACATTAGTGAGGATATTATGGGATACAATCTGTACAAACTCTGCTCCTTCCACTCACTGGATATTCAGTCCTGAACATTAGTGTGGATATTATGGGATACAATCTATACAAACTTTGCTCCTTCACTCACTGGATATTCAGTCCTGAACATTAGTGAGGATATTATGGGATACAATCTGTCCAAACTCTGCTCCTTCACTCACTGGATATTCAGTCCTGAACATTAGTGAGGATATTATGGGATACAATCTGTCCAAACTCTGCTCCTTCACTCACTGGATATTCAGTCCTGAACATTAGTGAGGATATTATGGGATACAATCTGTACAAACTCTGCTCCGTCACTCACTGGATGTTCAGACCTGAACATTAGTGTGGATATTATGGGATACAATCTGTACAAACTCTGCTCCTTTACTCACTGGATATTCAGTCCTGAACATTAGTGAGGATATTATGGGATACAATCTGTACAAACTCTGCTCCGTCACTCACTGGATATTCAGTCCTGAACATTAGTGAGGATATTATGGGATACAATCTGTACAAACTCTGCTCCTTTACTCACTGGATATTCAGTCCTGAACATTAGTGTGGATATTATGGGATACAATCTGTACAAACTCTGCTCCTTCACTCACTGGATATTCAGTCCTGAACATTAGTGAGGATATTATGGGATATAATCTGTACAAACTCTGCTCCTTTACTCACTGGATATTCAGTCCTGAACATTAGTGAGGATATTATGGGATACAATCTGTACAAACTCTGCTCCGTCACTCACTGGATATTCAGTCCTGAACATTACTGAGGATATTATGGGATACAATCTGTACAAACTCTGCTCCGTCACTCACTGGATATTCAGTCCTGAACATTAGTGAGGATATTATGGGATACAATCTGTACAAACTCTGCTCCGTCACTCACTGGATATTCAGTCCTGATCATTAGTGTGGATATTATGGGATACAATCTGTACAAACTCTGCTCCGTCACTCACTGGATATTCAGTCCTGAACATTAGTGTGGATATTATGGGATACAACCTGCACAAACTCTGCTCCTTCACTCACTGGATATTCAGTCCTGAACATTAGTGTGGATATTATGGGATACAATCAGCACAAACTCTGCTCCTTCACTCACTGGATATTCAGTCCTGAACATTAGTGTGGATATTATGGGATACAATCAGCACAAACTCTGCTCCTTCACTCACTGGATATTCAGTCCTGAACAATAGTGTAGATATTATGGGATACAATCTGTACAAACTCTGCTCCTTCACTCACTGGAAATTCAGTCCTGAACATTAGTGAGGATATTATGGGATACAATCTGTACAAACTCTGCTCCTTCACTCACTGGATATTCAGTCCTGAACATTAGTGAGGATATTATGGGATACAATCTGTACAAACTCTGCTCCTTTAATCACTGGATATTCAGTCCTGAACATTAGTCTGGATATTATGGGATACAATCTGTACAAACTCTGCTCCTTCACTCACTGGATATTCAGTCCTGAACATTAGTGAGGACATTATGGGATACAATCTGTACAAACTCTGCTCCTTTACTCACTGGATATTCAGTCCTGAACATTAGTGAGGATATTATGGGATACAATCTGTACAAACTCTGCTCCGTCACTCACTGGATATTCAGTCCTGAACATTAGTGTGGATATTATGGGATACAATCTGTACAAACTCTGCTCCTTCACTCACTGGAAATTAAGTCCTGAACATTAGTGAGGATATTATGGGATACAATCTGTACAAACTCTGCTCCTTCACTCACTGGATATTCAGTCCTGAACATTAGTGTGGATATTATGGGATACAATCTGTACAAACTCTGCTCCTTCACTCACTGGATATTCAGTCCTGAACATTAGTGAGGATATTATGGGATACAATCTGTACAAACTCTGCTCCTTCACTCACTGGATATTCAGTCCTGAACATTAGTGAGGATATTATGGGATACAATCTGTACAAACTCTGCTCCTTCACTCACTGGATATTCAGTCCTGAACATTAGTCTGGATATTATGGGATACAATCTGTACAAACTCTGCTCCTTCACTCACTGGATATTCAGTCCTGAACATTAGTGTGGATATTATGGGATACAATCTGTACAAACTCTGCTCCTTCACTCACTGGATATTCAGTCCTGAACATTAGTGTGGATATTATGGGATACAATCTGTACAAACTCTGCTCCTTTACTCACTGGATATTCAGTCCTGAACATTAGTGTGGATATTATGGGATACAATCTGTACAAACTCTGCTCCTTTACTCACTGGATATTCAGTCCTGAACATTAGTGTGCATATTATGGGATACAATCTGTACAAACTCTGCTCCTTTACTCACTGGATATTCAGTCCTGAACATTAGTCTGGATATTATGGGATACAATCTGTACAAACTCTGCTCCGTCACTCATTGGATATTCAGTCCTGAACATTAGTGTGGATATTATGGGATTCAATCTGTACAAACTCTGCTCCTTTACTCACTGGATATTCAGTCCTGAACATTAGTGTGGATATTATGGGATACAATCTGTACAAACTCTGCTCCGTCACTCATTGGATATTCAGTCCTGAACATTAGTGTGGATATTATGGGATACAATCTGTACAAACTCTGCTCCGTCACTCATTGGATATTCAGTCCTGAACATTAGTGTGGATATTATGGGATAGAATCTGTACAAACTCTGCGCCTTCACTCACTGGATATTCAGTCCTGAACATTAGTCTGGATATTATGGGATAGAATCTGTACAAACTCTGCGCCTTCACTCACTGGATATTCAGTCCTGAACATTAGTCTGGATATTATGGGATAGAATCTGTACAAACTCTGCTCCTTTACTCACTGGATATTCAGTCCTGAACATTAATGTGGATATTATGGGATACAATCTGTACAAACTCTGCTCCTTCACTCACTGGATATTCAGTCCTGAACATTAGTGTGGATATTATGGGATACAATCTGCACAAACTCTGCTCCTTTACTCACTGGATATTCAGTCCTGAACATTAATGTGGATATTATGGGATACAATCTGTACAAACTCTGCTCCTTTACTCACTGGATATTCAGTCCTGAACATTAGTGTGGATATTATGGGATACAATCTGTACAAACTCTGCTCCTTTACTCACTGGATATTCAGTCCTGAACATTAGTGTGGATATTATGGGATACAATCTGTACAAACTCTGCTCCTTTACTCACTGGATATTCAGTCCTGAACATTAATGTGGATATTATGGGATACAATCTGTACAAACTCTGCTCCTTCACTCACTGGATATTCAGTCCTGAACATTAGTGTGGATATTATGGGATACAATCTGCACAAACTCTGCTCCTTTACTCACTGGATATTCAGTCCTGAACATTAGTGTGGATATTATGGGATACAATCTGTACAAACTCTGCTCCTTTACTCACTGGATATTCAGTCCTGAACATTAATGTGGATATTATGGGATACAATCTGTACAAACTCTGCTCCTTCACTCACCGTCTCCTCACTTGGATTTCAGTCCGCAACAGGAAGTGAACCGGCTGCGGAAGAGGAAGAGGAAAGAATAAGCCGATTGGTTGGATTTCCGAGTGACAGCTCTGGCAGCCAATCGGTGATTTCATTATATTGAGGCCCCCCCTCCCCCAACCTGAATGTCAATCAGTCTGTTTGAGGGCTATCTGAAAGCCCAAACACACTGGCTGACTGCATGGGGTTAAAGTGCTCATTGTGTCTTTGTGAATAAAAGCTCAGCTGTTACTGCTTCTGTCTCAGTCCCCACCACCCCGGCTGATATAATGCAGAGATTTCCAGTGGGGCTACAGCACTTTTCACACTCGGACCCTTTCAGACTGACAACATCAGCGTGGGCATGGGTTTGCTGCCTCAGATGTGATTGACAGCAGATAGGAAGAGGAAGAGTCTCAGAATTCAAAGCAGCGATGACCTGCTGGGCTGGGACCAGCACATGCACAGGAGGGAGGTGTGAAGGAGGGAGAGGGAGAGGAAGGAGGGATACAGGAGAGGAGGAGAGGGAGAGGGAGAGGGAGGGAGAGAGGGAGGGGTGGAGAGAGTGAGAGGGGAGGGAGAGAGTGAGAGGGCAGGGAAGGTGGGAGTGGGGGGAGCAGAGGAGTGAGGGGTACAGGAGGCATAGGAGGGAGAAGTGCAGGAGGGAGGGATGAGGGGGGCGCAGGAGTGGGGTCAGAGGAGGGAGGAGTCGAGGTGGTCAGAGGAGGGAGGGGTCAGAGGAGTGGGGGGTTGGAGGAGAGGGGGGTTGTGGGGGTCGGAGGAGTGGGGGGTTGAGGAGATCGGAGGAGGGGGGATCGGGAAGTGGGGTCGTTGGGGATCGGGTGTGGGGATCGTGGGGGGTCAGGGGAGTGGGGGTTCAGAGGGGGTGTCAGAGGAGGGGGGGGTCGGGACTTTCAGAGGAGGGGAGGATCGGAGGGGGGGTTGGGAGAGTCGTAGGGGATTCAGAGGAGGAGGATGATGAGCAGGGGGGTCGTGGGGGTCAGAGGAGGAGGAGGAGGAGGGGGGGTGCAGAGGAGGAGGGGAGGTCGGAGGAGGAGGGGGTCGGAGGAGGCGTGGGGGTTCGGGGGTGTCAGGAGGGGGATCGCGGGGGTCAAGGAGGTCAGTGGAGGGGCTCGGGGAGGTCAGTGGAGGGAGATCGCGGGGGTCGGGGTGGTCAGTGGAGGGGGTCGGGGCGGTAAGGGGTGGGGTGGGGTGGGGTGGGTCGGGGTCAGAGGAGGGGGGCGGTGGGGGAGGTCAGGGGAGAGGGGGGTCGTGGGGTTCAGAGGAGGGGGGGTCAGGGGTGTCAGAGGAGGGGAGGAGAGGGGGTTGGGAGAGTCGTAGGGGGGGAGGAGGAGGTGGGGTAGGAGGAGAAGGGGGGATCGGAAAGGAGGAGGAGGAGGGGGGATCGGAGGAGGAGGAGTGTGGGGGGCGGGGGGATCGGAAGGGGGGGTTGGGGCTGTCAGAGGAGGAGGATCACGGGGCTCGGGGAGGTCAGTGGAGGGGGATCGCGGGGGTCGGGGAGGTCAGTGGAGGGGGGCGTTGGGGGAGGTCAGGGCAGGGGGGCGTTGGGGGAGGTCAGAGGAGGGGGAGGTCAGGGGAGGGGGTGTCGGGGGAGGGGGTTCAGGGGAGGGGGGGTCCGGGAGGTCGGGGGAGGGGGCTCAGGGGAGTCGTGGGGTTCAGAGGAGGGGGGGTCAGGGGTGTCAGAGGAGGGGAGGATCGGAGAGGGGGTTGGGAGAGTCGGAGGGGGGGTCGGAGGAGGAGGAGGAGCGGGGGGGTCGGAGGTGTCAGAGGAGGGGGATCGCAGGGGTCGGGGAGGTCAGTGGAGGGGGTCGGGGCGGCAAGTGGGGGGTCTGGGAGGTCAGAGGAGGGGGGGTCTGGGAGGTCAGAGGAGGGGGGGTCTGGGAGGTCAGAGGAGGGGGGGGATCGGAAGGGGGGGTCGGGGATGTCAGTGGAGGGAGGTCGGGGAGGTCAGTGGATGGCGGGTTCGGGGGGTCAGAGGAGGGGGTTTGGGGTTTCAGCAGATGAGGGGGGTCGGGGGGGCAGAGGAGGAGGGGTCGGGGGGGTCAGGGTGGGGGGGGTCGGGGAGGTCAGAGGAGGGGGATTCGGGGGTTAAGAGGAGGGGAATTCGGGGGTTAAGAAGAGGGGGTTTTGCAGGGTTAGGAGGAGGGGGTTTCGGGGGGTTAGGAGGAGGGGGGTCAGGGGGTTAGGAGGAGGGGGGTCGGGGGGTTAGGAGGAGGCGGTTCGGGGGGTTAGGAGGAGGCGGTTCGGGGGGTTAGGAGGAGGGGGGTTCGAGGGGGTTAAGAGGAGGAGGGGGGGTCGAGGGGGTTAAGAGGAGGAGGGGGGTTTGGGGGGGTAAGAGGAGGGGGGGGTCGAGGGGTTCACAGGAGGGGGGGTCTGGGAGGTCAGAGGAGGGGGGGATCGGAGGGGTGTCGGGGGAGGGGAGATGAGGGGGGGTCAGAGGATGGGGGGTTTGGGGTTTCAGCGGAGGGGGGCAGAGGAGGGGTGTCGGGGGAGGGGAGATGAGGGGGTTCGAGGGGAAATGAGGGGGTTCGAGAGGAGGGCAGGTGAGGGGGAGGGTGAGGGGAGGTGGGTGAGGGGAGGTGGGGGTGGGATAGGGGAGGTGGTGGTGGGTCAGGTGAGGTGAGGTGGGGGTGGGATAGGGGAGGTGGTGGTGGGTCAGGTGAGGTGAGGTGGGTCAGGGGAGGGGAGGTGGGGGGGTCGGGGGTGTCAGGGAAGGGGAGGGGGCATCGGGTGGTTCAGGGGAGGGGAAGGGGTGTCGGGGGGTTCAGGGGAGGGGAGGGGAGGGGAAGAGAAGGGGTGTCCGGGGTGGAGGGGCGGGGGGGTCAGGGGGTTTTAGGGTCAGGGGGGTTCAGGGGAGGGGTAGTTGGGGGGGGTCAGGGGACAGGAGGGGGGGAAGAGGAGGGAGGGAGGAGGGGTCACAGAGGAGGGAGTGCGTGGGGGCAGAGGAGGATGGGAGGGGGGGGTCGCAGAGGAGGAAGGGCATGGGGGCAGAGGAGGAGGGATGCAGGAAGGGGAGGCTGAGGAGGGAGGGAGGGGTGCAGGAGGAAGGGGCAGAGGAGCGATTTACACAGGAGGCACTGCTGGACATGGTTCTTGGGAATGAGGAGGGCCAAGTCGATCAAATATCAGTCGGAAAACATTTAGGGATCATGATCATTGAATCAAAAGGTTTAAATTGGCTATGGAAAAGGATGAAGAACAATTTTGAGTAAGCTTAACTAACTGGGGGAAAGCCAACTTCAATGGGGTAAAATGGATCTGGGCAAAATAAATTGGAATCAAAGGTTGGCAGGAAAATCAGTAGCTGAACAATGGGCTCCCTTCAAAGAAGAGATAGTCTGAGCACAGTCAAGTTATATTCCCACAAAGGGGAAAATTAGGGCAAACAAAACTAGAGCTCTCTGGATGACAAAAGTGATAGAAATGAAGACGAAGAAGAAAAAGGGTGCTTATGACAGATGTCAGGTGGATAATACAATGGAGAACCAGCCTGAATATAGAAGGTTCAGAGGAGACATGACAAGGCAAATAAGAGAAGCAAAGAGGGAGTATGAAAAGAGACCATTAGGATCTCTTCAGGGACAGATGGGACCTGTACAAGAAGGACGGGTTGCATCTAAACTGGAGGGGTACAAATATCCTGGCTGCGAGGTTTGCTAGCGTCACTCGGGAGGGTTTAAATTAGTGTGGTAGGGGGGTGGGAACCAGAACAGTAGGACAGCAAGTGAAATAAATGAAGTAAATAAGGCCAGTAAGACTAAGAGGAAGAGCAGGCAGGGAGATGTTGCGGAGAACAGCGGGACTGGTGGTCTGAAGTGCATTTGTTTCAATGCAAGAAGTGTAACAGGTAAGGCAGATGAACTTAGAGCTTGGATTAGTACTTGGAACTATGATGTTGTTGCTATTACAGAGACTTGGTTGAGGGAAGGACAGGATTGGCAGCTAAATGTTCCAGGATTTAGAAGCTTCAGGCGGGATAGAGGGGGACGTAAAAGGAGTGGGGGAGTTGCATTACTGGTTGAGGAGAATATCACAGCTGTACTGCGGGAGGACACCTCAGAGGGGTCATGCAGCGAGGCAATATTGG
The DNA here is from genome assembly GCF_036365525.1 of Heterodontus francisci. NCBI lineage: Eukaryota > Metazoa > Chordata > Chondrichthyes > Heterodontiformes > Heterodontidae > Heterodontus > Heterodontus francisci. The sequence goes on from NC_090399.1 coordinate 53,666,398, forward strand.
TGGAGCTCAGGAATAGGAAGGGTGCAGTCGCGATGTTGGGGGTTTACTACAGGCCTCCCAACAGCCAGTGGGAGGAGCAGATATGTAGACAGATTTTGGAAAGATGTAAAGGCAACAGGGTTGTGGTGGTGGGTGATTTTAACTTTCCCTATATTGACTGGGACTCACTTAGTGCTAGGGGCTTGGATGGGGCAGAATTTGTAAGGAGCATCCAGGAGGGCTTCTTGAAGCAATATGTAGATTGCCCAACAAGGGAAGGGGCCGTACTGGACCTGGTATTGGGGAATGAGCCCGGCCAGGTGGTCGAAGTTTCAGTAGGGGAGCATTTCGGGAACAGTGACCATAATGCCATAAGTTTTAAGGCACTTGTGGATAAGGATAAGAGTAGTCCTCAGGTGAAGGTGCTAAATTGGGGGAAGGCTAATTATAACAATATTAGGCAGGAACTGAAGAATTTAGGAAGCAGAGTCAACGTTTCGGGTCAGTGACCCTTCTTCGGAACAGTTCCGAAGAAGGGTCACTGACCCGAAACGTTGACTCTGCTTCTCTTTCCACAGATGCTGCCGGACCTGCTGAGTGATTCCAGCATTTCTTGTTTTTGTTTCAGATTTCCAGCATCCGCAGTATTTTGCTTTTATTGAAGAATTTAGATTGGGGGCAGCTGTTTGAGGGTAAATCAACATCTGACATGTGGGAGTCTTTCAAATGTCAGTTGATTAGAATCCAGGACCAGCATGTTCCTGTGAGGACGAAGGATATGTTTGGCAAGTTTCAGGAACCTTGGATAACGCGGGATATTGTGAGCCTCGTCAAAAAGAAAAAGGAAGCATTCGTAAGGGCTGGAAGGCTAGGAACAGACGAATCCCTTGAGGAATATAAAGACAGTAGGAAGGAACTTAAGCAAGGAGTCAGGAGGGCTAAAAGGGGTTATGAGAAGTCATTGGCAAACAGGATTAAGGAAAATCCCAAGGCTTTTTATACATATATAAAGAGCAAGAGGGTAACCAGGGAAAGGGTTGGCCCACTCAAGGACAGAGAAGGGAATCTATGCGTGGAGCCAAAGGAAATGAGCGAGGTACTAAATGAGTACTTTGCATCAGTATTCACCAAAGAGAAGGACTTGGTGGATGATGAGCCTAGGGAAGGGAGTATAGATAGTCTCAGTCATCTCATTATCAAAAAGGAGGTGTTGGGTGTCTTGAAAAGCATTAAGGTAGATAAGTCCCCAGGGCCTGATGGGATCTACCCCAGAATACTGAGGGAGGCAAGGGAAGAAATTGCTGGGGCCTTGACAGAAGTCTTTGCATCCTCATTGGCTACAGGTGAGGTCCCAGAGGACTGGAGAATAGCCAATGTTGTTCCTTTGTTTAAGAAGGGTGGGAAGGATAATCCAGGAAATTATAGGCCAGTGAGCTTTACGTCAGTGGTAGGGAAATTATTAGAGAGGATTCTTCGGGACAGGATTTACTTCCATTTGGAAACAAATGGACTTATTAGCGAGAGGCAGCATGGTTTTGTGAAGGGGAGGTCGTGTCTCACTAATTTGATTGAGTTTTTTTGAGGAAGTGACAAAGATGATTGATGAAGGAAGGGCAGTGGATGTTATCTATATGGACTTCACTAAAGCCTTTGACAAGGGCCCTCATGGCAGACTGGTACAAAAGGTGAAGTCACACGGGATCAGAGGTGAGCTGGCAAGATGGATACAGAACTTGCTCGGTCATAGAAGACAGAGGGTAGCAGTGGAAGGGTGCTTTTCTGAATGGAGGGATGTGACTAGTGGTGTTCCGCAGGGATCAGTGCTGGGACCTTTGCTGTTTGTAGTATATATAAATGATTTGGAGGAAAATGTAGCTGGTCTGATTAGTAAGTTTGCGGACGACACAAAAGTTGGTGGAGTTGCGGATAGTGATGAGGTTTGTCAGAGGATACAGCAGGATATAGATCGGTTGGAGACTTGGGCGGAGAAATGGCAGATGGAATTTAATCCGAACAAATGTGAGGTAATGCATTTTGGAAGGTCTAATGCAGGTGGGAGGTATACAGTAAATGGCAGAACCCTTAGGAGTATTGACAGGCAGAGAGATATGGGCGTACAGGTCCACAGGTCACTGAAAGTGGCAACGCAGGTGGATAAGGTAGTCAAGAAGGCATACGGCATGCTTGCCTTCATCGGTCGGGGCATAGAGTATAAAAATAGGCAAGTTATGCTGCAGCTGTACAGAACTTTAGTTAAGCCACACTTAGAATACTGCGTGCAATTCTGGTCGCCACACTACCAGAAGGACGTGGAGGCTTTGGAGAGGGTACAGAGGAGGTTTACCAGGATGTTGCCTGGTCTGGAGGGTATTAGCTATGAGGATAGGTTGGATAAACTTGGATTGTTTTCACTGGAACGACGGAGGTGGAGGGGCGACATGATAGAGGTTTACAAAGTTATGAGCGGCATGGACAGAGTGTATAGTCAGAAGCTTTTTCCCAGGGTGGAAGAGTCAGTTACTAGGGGACATAGGTTTAAGGTGAGAGGGATAAAGTTTAGAGGGGATGTGCGAGGCAAGTTCTTTTCACAGAGGGTGGTGAGTGCCTGGAACTTGTTGCCGGGGGAGGTGGTGGAAGCAGATACCATAGAGATGTTTAAGAGGCATCTTGACAAATACATGAATAGGATGGGAATAGAGGGATATGGTCCCCGGAAGTGCAGAAGGTTTTAGTTTAGACAGGCATCAAGATCGGCGCAGGCTTGGAGGGCCGAATAGCCTGTTCCTGTGCTGTACTGTTCTTTGTTCTTTGTTCTTTTGAAACTGGCAGAGAAAATGAAGGAGAATTCCAAAGTCTTCTATAGGCACATAAATAGTAAAAATGTCTTAAAAGGGGGAGTAGGGCCAATTAGGGACCAGAAGGGGGATTTATTCATGGAGGTTGAGCCATAGCTGAGGTGCTAAATGAATACTTTGCATCTGTCTTTGCTAAGGAGGAAGATGCTACCCAGGCCATGGTGAAAGAGGAGGTAATTATACACTAGAAGGATTAAAATTGATAATGAGGAGGTATTTGTTAGGCTGACTATACTTTATGTTGATAAAACCACTGGACCAGATGCGATGCATCCAAGGATACTGAGGGAAGTGAGAGTGGAAATTGCAGAGGCTCTGGCCATAATTTTCCAGTCTTCCTTAGACTCAGGGTTGGTGCCAGATGGATGGAGAATTATTCAAAAAAGGATGGAAAGGTAAGTCCAGGAGCTACAAGGCAGTCCGTTTAACTTCAGTGGTGGGGAAATTTCTGGAAACAATAATGCGGGACAGAATTAATTGAACCTGGGGTGCAGAGGAGGGAGGGGTACAGGACGAGGTAGAGGAGGGAGGGAGGGGCACATGAGGAGGGAGGGGTACAGGAAGGTTTTGGTCATCTCACCTAGTGCCTCCTTATGTGGCTCAGTGTCAAATTTTACTATACAATACTCCAGAAGCATCTTGGGATATTTTGTTACATTAAAAGTGCAATGTAAATTCAAATTGTGTCTGTGCCTCAGTATCAGATCCTGTGCATGTAAATGGGAAAGATTCTCTCCCATCTGTTACTGTACAACTCGTGTGTCTCAGTGTCAGCTCCTTTACATGTACAGTACACTACAGGTACAGGTAAAAGGGAAAGATTCACTCCTATCTGTTACTGTACAACTCGTGTGTGACTCAGTGTCAGCTCCTGTACCTCCCCTCCTCCTCCTCCTCTCCTATTTTGCTTCCTTTCCCTCCTCCTCCTCCTCCTCCTCTTTCTCTCCTCCTCCTCCCTCGTCTCCAGGATTATAAAGATGAGCAGGATAGCGAGAATGTGCGACATTTTCAACTCCAATATTAGATGGAGTTTCCACTTTGTTTTTTGATTTATAATAATGAGGTAATAATGTAAATATGACTATATTAAAGTGTTTTAACTATTTCTCCTGTTTATGTGACTCAACTGAAATAATCTATTATCTATAGGTGTGTAGATTCTGGCTGAATCATGAATATGAGTACCTGAGGCTGCCTGGACGATCAAAAAACCTGACCATAATTTGAAGAACCGTCTCAAACGGTGCAGTTACCAGAAACTCATCATGAACCCGGACGGACCACTCAGAATAAAACCGGACAGACCACCCAGCATTGACCTAGGCACCGGAAACGACAATGGCAAACCCAGCCCTGCTGACCCTGCAAAGTCCTCCTCACTAACATCTGGGGACTTGTGGCAAAATTGAGACAGCTGTCTAGTGACAGCCTGACATAGTCATACTCATAGAATCATACTTTACAGACAATGTCCCTGACACCGCCATCACTAGCTACTGCAAAGACTGTGGGTCCTTACAACATTCCAGCAATAGTATTGAAGACCTATGCTCTAGAACTAGCATGCCCCTAGCCAAGCTGTTCCAGTATAGCTATAACATTACCATCTACCCAGTACTGTGAAACATTGCCCAGGTATGTCCTGTGCACAAAAAGCAGGACAAATCTGACCCGGACAATTAGTGCCCTCGATCATCAGCAGAGTGATGGAATGGGTCATTGACAGTGCTATCAAGCAGCACTTGCTCAGCAATAACCTGCTCACTGATGCTCAATTCGGGTTCTGCCAGGGCCATTCAGCTCCTGACCTCATCACATCCTTGGTCCAAACATGGACAAAAGAGCTGAACTCCAGAGGTGAGGTGAAAGTAACTGCCCTTGACATCAAGGCAGCATTTGACTGGATATGACATCAAGGAACCCAAGTATAGCTGGAGTCAATGGGATAAAAACAAGAAATGCTGGATATACTCAGCAGGTCTGGCAGCATCTGTGGAGACAAGCAGAGTTAACATTTCAGGTCAGTGACCCTTCATCAGAACACGTCACTGATCTGAAACGTTAACTCTGCTTTTCTCTCCACAGATGCTGCCAGACCTGCTGAGTATTTCCAGCATTTCTTGTTTTTATTTCAGATTTCCAGCATCCGCAGTATTTTGCTTTTATTTATCACAGGCTGATCACATTCTAAAAAAATGAACTGAAGCTAAGAAGCAGCTCCTCTCATTCCAGGGTAAAATAATGAGCAGATATCTGCTGGTTAACCCTTGATGGGTCATTACAGTGTTACGACCGAGGAGGGAGGAGTGCACTGTTAATTCAGTCCCACTTCTCCGTAGCACACAACATATCATTAAATTTTCCCACTTACTGGAAAATAGCCAATTAGATATTCTATTTGTCCCCAGAATAAAGCACACCAACCAAGTTTCTTTAATAAACAACAAAATTATAAAACCAAGTCTCAACCAATAATGAAGTAAATATATATATATGAATTGAACTATTAAATCCCATATTTTTATATATATATCTTAGCCCTCAAACACATTCACATACATCCTAAAGCGGATAACTAAGAAAAACTGATTTTGGTTTACAGCTGTTACAAAGAAATAGAGGAATACAAAAAAAATTGTCTGAAAAGATATGGAAGGAAGTCCTTTGATTTGGTGAGGTGTCCCAAAGTTCAATAATTTGCGGTCACTAGGACTCTTTCCAGGCGAGGTTGAGGAACAGTTTGTTTTGGGTTGGCTTTCAAAGAAATTCAACTGCAGAAGGTTACACATAGGTTTTCCATCAGGTGTTCAGCAACAGGTGTCAGTTCTCACACACATTCAGTACATTCATTTGAAGATGCAAGGTTTCTGCAAATATTCAGGGTTTCTTCAAAAATGCAGGAGGCAACAGTACCACTTCATATAGGCTTTTGCTTTACAAGAGTAGGGATTCTTTAAAGAGAGGTAACAATTTTCTTCTGAACTCCTGACAGGTCCATATCAAATTCCAATTGCCTGCTTTTAGTTCAAAACCAAGCATCTTTTCACAGCTCAAAGTGAAACTAAACCTTTCCAAGCAAGTGTCATGCTCGTCATAAATACTCTATTCTCACAACAAAGACTAGCTCTTTCGTCAATGCTCTGTCGTATTTACTTGAAATCACCTGCTTTCCAGTAAAAACATGTTTACTGGTCAACTTTTGCTCAACTTCTTTTCTAAAAACACCCAAAGGTCAACCTCTGCAGTTTAAAATATAGGTTTCAAGTTTTAATAAAAATATGTGGAAATTCCATAACAACAGAACACAAAAACCCTAATGTGTGAGGAAAGTAGCTTAGTAATATTGAAATATCAAAATGATAATTGGACTGGGAACACTAAAACTGGGATCAGGTAAAGGCATGACATCTAATACGCTACAGGCTGCAAACATGATAAATATGCTTTTTTTAGCTCAGTTTTTACGAGGAATGGAACTGAGCTGAGCTGGAAAGGAAATTTGAGTGTTTTGCAGAGACACTGTTCACATTACAACCAGCATGGTCATAAAATAGCTGTGTAAATATGAGGTGAATAATTGAAGGCTGGATAAGCTGCCCTCAAGCAGTGTCAGAATTACAAGGGACAAAATAGGCGGAGCTCTGACACTGAAAACTGGAGAGCTGCCTGGGAATGGAGACTGCAGATACTAGTTTTCCTTTCATTTTAAACTGGTAAAAGTGACTCTGCAAACTCAGGAAGGACCATTACTGAGAATACCAGGGATATAACTGGTGATCAGTACCACCACCTTTTACCTTGCACCATCATCCCTTGTTTCATTCAATCTCTCCTGCCCTCCATCCTGCTTCGGAATGACAATATGGGTCAGACGTACTGTGGAGACTTTCATCACATGACCTCCTGCTGCCAACCCCGCTCTTCACAAACCCCGCCATTGGTTGTCCCTCATCTCATCTTTGTAGCTTCCCATGATAATTGGAAAGTAAACAGACCCAATTGGATTATACCTAACTGTCAATTAAACATCCTTTCTTCCCCCAACTTCTGTTTTATATTTTGATACCCTTCTGATTTCCATCCTGCCCCCTGCAGCCCCTGGGTTTTTGCTCGTGGCAGTGCCCGGGAGATCAGTCTCCAATTCCTGGAGACTCCAGGACAATCTGGGTAGGTTTCTGATCAAAGCTCTATTACAGACCATCCCCACTGTTCTATTCCTGCTCACACACTCCTGGTTTTCCCTGGCTCTGAAATTGCTTAAAAACTTCATCTCCAACATCTTCCATTTCCAATGAAAGGTCATTGATCTGAAACATGAACTCAGTTTCTCTCTCCACAGGTGCTACTGACATATTGAGTATTTTCAGTGTTTTCTGTTTTGATATGAAATTGGAAAGGCCGAGTCTCGAGGACCTTTGACACAACTGGTCCATTCAGGTGAGTTTGCTCCACACAAGCCTCTTCCCACTTGTCTTCATCTCACCCTATCAGCATATCCTTCTTTTCCTTTTTCCCTGACGTGCTTATCTAGTTTCCCCTTAAAGGTATCTATGCTATTTGTACCACACACTCACATGGTAGCATTTGCACCACTCTGGATAAAAAAAAAATTATCCTAAATTCATTGGATTTATTTTTCTTATATTTATGGATCCTAGGTGTGTTCTCCTCCCACAAGTGGAGACATCTACGTCTACCCTATTAAACCCTTTCATAATCTTAAAGATCTCTATTAGGTCACTCCGCAGCCTTCTCTTTTCTCGATAAAGAGCCCCAGCCTGTTCAGCCTTTTCTGATAGGTAGAGCCCCATATCCTTGTGAATTCTTGTGCACACTCTCCAGTTCCTCTACATTCTTTCTATAATATGGAGACTAGAAATCTTCACAGTCCTCCAGGTGTGGTTTAACCAAGGTTCAGTACTCGTTTAACATAATTTTTCTGCTTTTCAGATCTGTCTCTTCTAGAAATGAACCCTAGTGCTTGGTTTGCTTTTTATGGCCTTATTAACCAGTGCTGTTTCTTTGAGTAATTTGTGTATCTGTACCCCCAGTATCCTTTACTCCTTACCCCTATACCCTTTCCTCCTCTACTCCATTTAGACTTTTATTTTCCAAACAGTATGTGGCCTCTGCATTCTTCCTACCAAAAGGTGATACTTCACACTTGTCTATACGGAAATTAATTTGCCCAAAACGCACACATTCTGCGCACTTATTAATGTCTTCACCTAATTTCTTGGTGTCTCCCTCTGTATTAACTATACCCCCCAATTTGGTGTTCTCTGCAAATTTTGAAATTGTACTTCTGATTCACGAGTCCAAATAATTAATGTAAGTTATGAACAACAGTGGTCTCAGCATCAATCCCTGTGGAACACCACGTCCTGTCATTTGCCAATCTACATAACTACCTTTAGCCCCTACTCTCTTTCCGATTCTGTAGCCAGCTTGCAATCTGTTCTGCTACTTGTTCCCTGACTGATCATGTTGTGACCTTTGTCATGAGACTTCTATGAACAAAGATTTTGCTGAAAATGCAAATATATTACATCTACTACGTTGCACATGTTACTACTCCTACCTCTTCAGGGAATTTAATAAGGTTGGTCAGCATGATCGTCCCTTTCTGCGTCTGAATATATGTGCAGGGATCTGCCCTTTGCAGGCAAAAGGAACATGTCCAGAACTTCTTCTGAAGAAGGGTCACTGACCTGAAACGTTAACTCTGCTTCTCTCTCCACAGATGTTGCCAGACCTGCTGAGTATTTCCAGAATTTCTTGTTTTTATTTCAGATTTCCAGCATCTGCAGTATTATGCTTTTATATTACCTCAAACAGAGTCGACTTGCCAACCTGCCAGCACACTTTACTCATGCAGTACAAATTGTTGCTCCCTTTGAAATCTGGCATTTTTGCATCAGTCCTGATGAGTGCAAGATGAAATGCTTTGATAGTATGTCTCTTTTTTCAGAAACACTAGTTTACTAATTATTTCTTGCCTATCTCAAATATCGATATACTTATTGGTCTGTTGTAATGTCATCTCCATCTTGTAAGTCTCCTGATAAATCGTGAGGCAAAGTACAAATATGCTATTTCTGCCATTTCACCTTTATTACCTGAATTTATCGTGTAGCCCTTAGTGGTCCTATCCCTATCCTGGTTTTTCTGTTGTTATTTATATGTCAGTATATTCCTTGATAATTTGTTAGGTTTGGCTTTGCCCTCGATAATTTAATTTTGTTTTTTTCCTTTGCCTAATTCCTTTATTCACTCTTTCCTGACCTTTTTATATTCTCTTTTATCATCCTTTCCTTTATTGACTGTGTACTTAGTGTATATCTTTTCTTTAGTTTCAATTGTTTTGAGATTGCTTCTATTTCTTTTGTAAAATATGTTTTAAGGACTTGTAGTTGAAGTATGGACACTGATTCGGTTACAGATTAGGCAACTTAAGCTTGACAAGGAAAAAGAAAAAGAAATGGAAATGCAAAAAACTTAAGCTTCAACAGGAAAAAGGATAGAAAAAAAATTGAACTAGAACAAGATTTGACAATTAAAAAAACTTGAATTAGAATTGCAAATAGAAAGAGAAAGAGAAGGAAGGAAGGAAAAAGCTGGAATTAAGACAACAGGGTAGTCTTGACCCCAGTGATGATTCTCAGTGAAGATTCTGGTGAGGAAGGATCTGACTCTAGCCCAGGACCCAGTGGAAATCCCTCCCTAAGTTTGAGGAAAGGGACATAGAGTGTTTGACAAACAGATAAAGTGGCAAAAGGAAAACTGGACACTGCTCATGCAAATCAAGTTGATAGGCCGAACTCATGAAGTTTATGCAATGCTTTCTGAGCAGGTTTCTGCAGATTATGAGATGGCAAAAAAGGCTGTTCTCGCTGCATATGAGTTAGTCCCTGAAGCTTACCGACAGAAATTTCAGAACCTCTGGAGATTGTCTAGGCAAACTTAATTAGATGTTGAGAGGGTAAAGCAAATTAATTTTGATCGTTGGATACAGGCACTAAAGATGGAAGCCACGTATGAGAACCTTGGGGATCTAATTCTCTTGGAAGAATTTAAAAATTCACTCCCTCCATTAGTAAGAATCCATGTAGACAACCAGACGGTTTCAACGGGCAGACAGGTAGCAGAAATTGCTGATGATTATGAGCTTGTCCATAAGCCCAAACCCTTTGTCCATAACCTCCACAAATCCAAGAATGATAGAAGGGGGAAGGGTGAAAGGAAGGCAAGTATCCCAGGACAAGGAGGGACAGCTGGGAATGCCCCAGGATCTGCTCCTCAGACCAGAAAGCAAGATGTTGAGGGTGGAAGTGAGATCTGCAAGTATAAGTGTTGTCATTGTCACAAGGTGGGACATCTTGGCGCAGAATGTTGGAAGTTGCAGGGTAAACCAATGGGACTTATTGGGGTACACAGGCCAATGCAGAGAAAGGGGCCCTGACCGAGAGTACAACAGACAAGTGCGGGGGACATGAATAAGATACCTGAGACTTACTGGGAATGCTTGTCTAAAGGAGAAGTAGCTCCTTATCCCTCAAGTGAGGCAGGCAAAGCTATAATTATACTTAGGGATACAGGAGCAACCCAAACACTTTTGCTGGGGAAAGGCATAACATTTTCATGAGAGAGCGCACTGAATGCTAAAGTTTTAGTGAATGGTATTGGCGGGGAGTATATACCTGTACCTTTGTATTGAGTTCACCTAGAGTGTGACCTAACGTCTGAAGCGGAAACTGCAGGAGTTGTCCATAGTTTGCCAGTAGACAGAGTTAACATACTCCTAGGGAATAACTTGGCCAGAGCAAAAGTAGGAGCTTCTCCAGCAGTCATGGAAAAACCAAGTGAAGTTAAAGAGACAGAACAGTTACAGGAAAAGGTTCCAGGAATCTTTTCTTCATGTGGAGTAACCTGAGCAATGGCTAAACAAGTTCCATTGTCAGAGGTAAAGTTGGCACCACAGTCAGATAGCCAAGTATCTGGAACTTACTTTGGCGAATTGGATAATCCCAAAGAAATGGTTAATAAGTGTTCTCTGATCACAGCCCAGAAAGCTGATCCAGAGTTAAACAAAGTGGCACAATCGGCTCTAACAGAAGCTGAGACAAAAGGAGTTCCAGAAGGCTATTATATTAAAAATGGGATTCTGACGAGGAAGTGGAGACCTCCTCACAGAACTGAGGATGAAGAATGGATGGTAGTTCACCAGATAGTGGGTACTGCCTAAATATCCCCGGGAAATATTAAGGATCGCGCCTGAAATTCCGATAGTGAGACATATGGGGATCTGGAAGACCAAATCACATACAAGTCAACATTTTTACTGGTGTTACAACATTTTCCTTTTTCTATTAAAGCTTAGAATTCTGTGTGTTTTTGAAAAACTCGAAAAAAGGATGTTCAGTGGACATTTAGGAGATCTTCAAATTGTTGCAATTTTTGCAATGTTTTGAAAGGAAGTTCATAACAAAAGCTGAACTTTATGGGTGCTTTGAAAGGAAGTTGAACTTCTACCCAAGGACAGGAAAGCAGGCAATTTCAAGGAAACCACAGGGGTTTGACCTTCCTCTGAGCAACTCTTTGAATGACAGTGATGACATTGTGTCTGAACATGCGATCATGTTCAGGATTTTTGTTCTCACTTTGTACCCTTTAAAAAGCCAGAGTGTTGAACAAAGAGCAGGCATTTGAAATCTTTGCTTTGACCTGCCTGGAGCAAGAGAGGAAGACCCAGAAAAGTGTTACCTCTCTCCTACATCTCTTGAGAATAAACCCTGTATTTGAAAGGTGGCAGATTCCCGTTGCCTCCTGTCTCTGAAGAATCCTTGCATCCAGCGTGGTTCCTGCTGCCTCCTGTGTTTTGAGAGATCCTGAAATCTCACGAAAGCTTCTACTGCTGGACTGCTACTTCAAAACCCAAGCAGACCTGTTGATACACCTTTGCTGAAAGACCTGTGTGACACCAGCTGCAGTTAAATTGCTATGACAGACTGTTCATCAACCTTAAAATAAAAGCAAAATACTGCGGATGCTGGAAATCTGAAACAAAAACAAGAAATGCTGGAATCACTCAGCAGGTCTGGCAGCATCTGTGGAAAGAGAAGCAGAGTTAACGTTTCGGGTCAGTGACCCTTCTTCGGAACAGTTCCGAAGAAGGGTCACTGACCCGAAACGTTAACTCTGCTTCTCTTTCCACAGATGCTGCCAGACCTGCTGAGTGATTCCAGCATTTCTTGTTTTTGTTCATCAACCTTTCCTGGAGAGACTTTGAGTGGATTCTAACTATTCGACTCGGGGGCACCTCCCTGTAGGGACAGTGAAGAATGTACAAACTTAGCCACACATGATGTGAATGTAGGGGAATCCGTTCCTATAATATAGCATCATTACTGCTTAAGTCCAGAGAAACAGGCCCAGGTAAAAGTAGAAATCCAATACATGCTGAAAAACCACCTAATTAAACCTAGTCAAATCAGCCAGAATTCACCAGTAGTATTACTGCCTAAACCTGATGGTTCAACTAGGCTTTGCAGAGACGACAGAAATGTTAATTCAGTAACAAAGGCAGACTCCTTCCCAATCTCTCGTTTGGAAGACTGTATTGACAGAGTGGACAGTGCCATATTTCTTACAAAAATACATTTATTAAAGGGATACTGGCAAGTTCCTTCAACACCCCGAACTGAAGAAATATCAGCTTTTGTGACATCAGTCTTTTCCAGTGCCGAGTGAGGCCATTCAAGCTAAAGAATTCCCCAGCAACCTTTCAGAGACTACTGAACCAAGTGGTAGCCAGTGTTCCGGACTGTGTAGTTTACTTTGATGATGTACTGGTATACAGTAACTCTTAGAAGTAAAGGCCTGCTCAGGTTGGGAAAAAGAACCCGACCCAAACCCGAACAAGCCCCCGCGGACTCGAGCCCAACGCATCCCGAGTCCCTCCAATTTTGCTCTGAACCCGACCCAACTGAGCTTGACCCTGACTCGACCTGACCATCCCTTTATTTACCTTCCTGACACCAAACCTGCAGGAAGCTGCAGTGCATGTGTGATGACATCAAAGAGACATCACTCGCTCACTGCGCGGTCTCAGTTTCGTACCAGACTCCAAGCTCAGGTAAGTTTTAAAATTTCAATCCTTACCAGCAGAGCACTTGCCATGTGTGTCCAGCCCGACCCAACCCCGAAAGCTGGACTCGGCAGAGGGGCCCGACCCGACCTGAACCCGACATGTCGTTGGGTCCCATCAGGTTCAGGTCGGGTAGCAGGCCTTTACTTGGAAGGACCACTTAAAACAATTAGAAACTTAGTTTAGAAAATTACAAACATCTGATTTAGGAATAAACCTTGCCAAAAGTGAATTCGCAAAAGCGAGAGTGACCTATCTCCGGCACATATTAGGGCAAGGGAAGGTGTTGCCAAGAAGAAAAAAAGTACAAGCATTGGTGGAGTTCCCTACCCCCTAAGACTAAGTAAGAAATCATGAGGTTTTTGGGGATGTGTGGTTTCTGCCACAAGTTTGTACCAAATTTTAGCACTATAGTTGCTCCACTGACAGATTTGCTACAGAAAAAGAAAACCAAGGTAGTGTGGTCAGGTGAGTGTCAAGCATTGTTTGAGAAGCTGAAAGTCATTTGGACTAATGAGCCACTGTTGCCTGCTCCAAATTTCACTCAGCCCTTCAAGGTATAGATTGAGACTAGTGACCTGGGGGTCAGTGCAGTCCTGCTACAAGATGATGAATCAGGCATAGAAAGGCCAGTGGGATACTTTTCAAAAAAAGCTAAATCGACACCAAAAAGGATATTCAACATGAAAAAAAGAAATCTTAAGTCTATTATTGGCTCTTAAGCATTTTGAGGTCTATGTCCGTCACAGCTACAGGGAGACACTGGTATCCACTGATCATAACCCCCTAATCTTTGTGGAAAAATTTAAAAACCAGAATGCGAGACTGTTCCGATGAGGTTTATTATTACAGCCCTATCACTTAAAGATTATCCACATTGTGGGCAAAAATGTTATTGCAGATGCTTTATCATGAATCTAACTTTATTTTGAGTTATATGAATACAAAGATGGTACAAAGCAAAGTTATACTAACTGCAGGTAAAGAGTGAATGGGGATGAGTGTGAAAATGTGTTTTAAGATGTTTTCATCGTTTTTTTTACATTTTGTAATGAAATGCATTTCAAAATGGCATTTTATTTCTCCAAGGGAGGAGGTGTTACGAGATTGCTTCTATTTCTCTTGTAAAATATGTTTTAAAGGACTTATAATTGAAATATAGACACTAATTCATCTGGAATCTTGAAGAGGCTGAACACTTTTTTTTTAAAGAAGTCACCAGAGGTTCCTGGATTTGGATTGTAAACAAGTCTTACTGGAAGGCACCTGTCTGTGGATAATCACCCAGCACGGGTTTTTTTTGACTTGTTAGCACAAGCGATTCCTTCTTATCCTTTATCTCAATTCATATGGATTCTGTCTCTATCTTGCTGTTAGTTACACCCTTTTATTCTACTAGCATTAGAAAAGAAGTTGCCAAGGGACAACATTTAGATTAGGAAGAGCAGTGGCCAAGGATAGGTCCTTTAGGCACACTGGTGGTAATGGTACAGTGGGCAGGAAGGGAAGTGACTGTGGGAGATTCCCTCGCTCCAACCGTACAGGGAAGAGTGGAACCAGTCCCACTGAGCTGGTCCACAGAGGAGGGGTGTCGGAGGAGGATGGTGCAGTCAACCTTGTCAAAGGCTGGAGAGGGGGATGAGAAGAGGTAGTGCACTCGGTCACTGTCACATAGGATGACATTTGTGACATGGTGAGGGTAGGAGCAGGGGTGGAAACCAAATTGGAGATTTCAGACATGGAGTTGAGAGAAAGATGAGCATAGGTTTAGGAAGCAACAACACATTCAAGGACTTTAGTGAGGTAAGGGAGTGTTTTTTGAGGTGGGGGTTGATCACATGATCTCTCAGCTATGATGATCACATGATGTCTTAGGTATCTAGTGGCCACATGCCCTCCCAGCTATCTGGTGGTGACCTGCTCTCTGAAGTAAACCTAGACAGTCTGGGCTGACTTTCCGGAGAGGCCTGCCACCACCACTGAAAGGCCCTGCTGCATTTTACCAGCAGGGGCGAGGCCTCGGTGCAGCTCCCCCTCAGCGGCGGAGTCTTCATCTGAATGTGCCAACCATATTAAAAGTAATGAATAGACACTTACCTGGTAGCAATGGCTGTCCCACACTGATATTCTGTCCGCTGGCCGGAACTCCTAAGCCTTCGGATCTCCGTACGGGGATGCGACACGTGACACTGGTGGGGAGGGAGGATGAGTGGAATTTGCAGGATGGGTGGGAGGGGTAGCGGGGAAAACTGCTCCAATTGGTTGTGGAGATAGTGAGAAGGGGGTGAGGGTCAAAGGAGGGGGCGGGGAGGTTGTCATATTAAAAAGTGGTTTACTGAAGGAAAAGGTCATTTTATTTATGGAGAACTCAGTGGGGGGGGGGGGGGGGTGGGAGAGGGGATTCAAAGTTTAAATAAAATGTTATTTACAAGTTTCATGCAGTGGGACCATTAAAAATATAAATTTACCCAAAGGGCTAAAAGCCCTTCAAAATTGGCGCCTGGGTGATGACGTCAGACGCCGTTGCCAGGGCTGGGGTGGCGACCCCCTCTACGTCAGCAGGCCGCTCCGCTCCCTCCATTTAAATGAACCCCGCCGTGAAATATCGCAGGGACTCAGCAGTGAGATTATAAAATTCAGCCCTGTAATTCAGAAACTGGCCATTCAATCCAGTTCATTCATGTGGACATTCACCCTTCACATGGGCAAATAATTCCAATCAAACTGTGGGAGTGAATTCCAGAGCCAATTCTGATATGAACTCTCCTGCTTCTGTTGTATTTGTGAGTGTTCACAGTGTTCGTTTAAACTTTAATCAATTGACTGTGTCTCTCTGATTTTACTCTGTGTCTCATTGATTTCTTTGTTTATCCATCTCCTTCAAGCCTATCTATGACTCTGTATTTCCCTGCCCCGATCGCCATGTTTATTAGGTACTGATTTAATTTGTTCTGAATTTCCTTCCCATCCCAGTCTGGGACAAGTCAATTGTTACAACCTGAACTGATCCACTTTGGTCAGATTCTCGTTCTATGTTAAATGAGTTAATTCCCTCCTACTGATTTACAGTCAGATAGTCAGACACATGCATTACAGATTTACTCATTTATTCAACACCCCTGTGAACACAAGGAGCTCTCTCCTGAGATGAAGCATTGATATTAGAACAGGTAAGGGGGTCAGGCCTTCAATTACACAGAGTTACCAACTCTGGTTGAATGGATTCCTGGAGGTTTCATCACTAACCTCCCACCATTGGTCACCCAACATGGGGATCCTCACAGTGCCCCGACTTCCCAATGGCAATTGGAAAGCGAGTAGAGTCTTCATTATCCAATTGGATGGTCAATCAAACAGCCTTATTCCAATCTCCAACATTTTATAACCAATCAACAACTTCCATTTATATAACATCTTTAATGGAATAAAACGCGATTTTCAGGAAGATTATGAAACAAAATTTGACACCGAGAAGGAAGAATTTGACCACAGAAGGAGATATTAGGGCAGATGACCAAAAGCTTGGTCAGAGGTAAGCATTAAGTTTGATAAATTTAATAACAGTGGGGAAGTCGAGAGACGTGGTGGTCAGCTGGTACTGGGTGTCATCAGTGTCCGTGTGTACTGTTGTAGCCAATGAAACCAGACAAGTGCAGTCCCACCCAGCTGGATGATGGTGAAGAGGCATTGGAGGCTGCAGAAAGGTCAAGGAGGACAAGGAGGAATAGTTTACCTTCGTCACAGTCACATAGGCTGTCACTGGTGAGCTTGATAAAAGCTGTGTCACAAACATTGCTCCCCGACACTTTCTCACGGGTCTGCATACAGTGAGACTGGGTAAGCTTGGTGATGTTGCTGCAAATTCTGGAACAGGTACCACAATGGAACAGCTGCTCAGCTGGAGGGGAACAAGGCAGCCTGGAGACAGCTCTGAAGACCATCGTAATGCTGGAGGACTTGAGTTTGCTCCAAGCCTATGTGGCTATGTCAGTGAAGCAGTTCTTGCAGTGATCATACTGGAAGGGAGGAGGAGGAGATGGTGAAACATTCCTGGCACACTGGAAGGGTTTGTCTCCCGTGTCAGTACATTGATATTCCAGGAGATCAGGCAACTGTTTGAAAGCTTTGTTACACATCTGAACAGTTTCTCTCCTGTGTAAGTCCTCTGGTGTTCCAGGAGGGGTGCTCAAAGGCTCTGTCACACACCTCACAGCTGAAGGATCTCTCCGGTGTGGATCCTGTGATGACGACGGAGCCTCGATGAATCAATGAAAGTCTTATCACACACCTCACACCTGAAAGGTCTTTCCCCTGTGTGGATGCTGTGATGACGACGGAGAGTGGATGACTGCATGAAGGCTTTATCACACACCTCACACTTGAAGGGCCTCTCCCCAGTGTGGATCCGCCGGTGAATCAGGAGGACGGATGA
Organism: Heterodontus francisci; assembly: GCF_036365525.1. Lineage (NCBI taxonomy): Eukaryota > Metazoa > Chordata > Chondrichthyes > Heterodontiformes > Heterodontidae > Heterodontus > Heterodontus francisci. The sequence goes on from NC_090399.1 coordinate 53,683,811, forward strand.
CAATGTGAAACCTTTCTCACAAATCTCACAGCGGAAAGGTTTCTCCCCCGTGTGCACTCGCTGGTGGACCAGGAGTGTGGACGACTTCACAAAAGCTTTGTCACACACCTCACACCTGAAGGGTTTCTCCCCTGTGTGCGTCCGCTGGTGTTGGTGGAGAGCTGAGGACTGTGTGAAGATTTTATTGCATATTTGACAGCTGAACTTCCGCTCCCCTGTGTGGATACGCTGGTGTTGCAGGAGGATCGAAGACCGAGTGAAGGATTTGCCGCACACCTCACACCTGAATGGTCTCTCCCCTGTGTGGATCCGCTGGTGAATCAGAAGCTTGGATGACAGTGTGAAACCTTTTGCACAAACCTCACAGCGGAAAGGTTTCTCCTCCATGTGCACTTGCTGGTGGACCAGGAGCGTGGAAGATGTCACAAAAGCTTTGTCACACATCTCACACCTGAAGGGTTTCTGCCCTGTGTGCGCGCGCTGGTGTAGGAGGAGAGTTGAGGACTGTGTGAAGGTTTTATCGCAAATCTGACAGCTGAACTTCCTCTCCCCTGTGTGGATAACTTGGTGCTGCAGGAGGAGCGAAGACCGAGTGAAGGACTTGTCACACACCTCACACCTGAAGGGCCTCTCCCCTGTGTGGATCCTGTGATGACGACGGAGAGTCGATGAATGAGTGAAGGTCATACCACAAACCTCACATCTGAATGGTCTCTCCCCTGTGTGGATCCTGTCATGACGATGGAGAGTCGATGAATCAGTGAAGGTTTTACCACACACCTCACACTTGAAGGGTTTCTCCCCCGTGTGAATCCTCTTGTGTTTCAGCAGACTCGAGGAGCATGGGAATGCTTTCTGGCAAACTTCACAGCTGTAGGGCCTCTCCCCAGTGTGGATCCGCTGGTGTATCAGGAGGTTGGATGACAGTGTGAAACATTTTGCACAAACCTCACAGCGGAAAGGTTTCTCCCCCGTGTGCACTCGCTGGTGGACCAGGAGGTTGGACGACCTCACAAAGGTTTTGTCACACACCTCACACCTGAAGGGTTTCTCCCCTGTGTGCGAACGCTGGTGTTGGAGGAGAGCTGAGGACTGTGTGAAGGTTTTATCACAAATCTGACAGCTGAACTTTCTCTCCCCTGTGTGGATACGCTGGTGCCGCAGGAGGGTCGATGACCGAGTGAAGGACTTGTCACACACCTCACACCTGAAGGGCCTCTCCCCTGTGTGCGTACGCTGGTGTATCAGGAGGGTGGATGAGTGTCTGAATATTTTATCACACACCTCGCACTTAAAGGGTTTCTCTCCCGTGTGGATCCGTTGATGTACCAGGAGGTTGCATGACTGCGTAAAACATTTCGAACAAACCTCACAACGGAAAGGTTTCTCCTCCATGTGCACTCGCTGGTGGACCAGGCGGTTGGATAACCTCACAAAAGCTTTGTCACACACCTCACACCTGAAGGGTTTCTCCCCTGTGTGCATCCGCTGGTGTTGGCGGAGAGCTGAGGATTGTGTGAAGGTTTTATTGCAAATCTGGCAGCTAAACTTCCTCTCCCCTGCGTGGATACGCTGGTGCTGCAGGAGGGTCGAAGACTGAGTGACAGACTTGTCACACACTTCACACCTGAAGGGCCGCTCCCCTGTGTACGTGCACTGGTGAACCTGCAAGCTCAAGGAGGTCACAGACGCTTTGCCGTGAACCTCACACTGCAGCAGCTTCTCGCGAGTGCGAATGTGTTGGTGCTGCAGCAGCGTCGATGGGTGTGTGAAAACCCTGACACACACCTCACACCTGAACCTGTGTAACTGCGCTGGTGTTGTAAGAGATTGGACAACTTTGGGAAAGCTTTGTTGTAAATGTCACATGTGAAGGGTTTCTCCCCTGTGTGGGTGTGTTGGTGTTTCAGGAGGTACGATAACTGTACAAAGATCTTCTCACACACTTCACACTAGAACCACCTCTCCTCTGTGTTGGTGGATTGGGGATTCACAGGGCCTGATGAACTTGCAGAGACTCCGTCAAATTGTCCACATTCAATTGCTTTCTCTGCCATGTAGCTGCCCTCGTGTTATAGGAGACACAATGGTATCACTAAGACTGTCTACACTCTCACCGTCTGTGGATGAGGAGGTCCAACAATCATATAAAGCCCTCAGCAAACGTCAGACACCTGTCAGGATCTGCCAATGCTTCACAAGGTGTAATGAACACTCAAAGCCCTCCTCACACTCGGAGCAGTCCTTACGCCCCTCACCGTGAATGACCTTTCACCTGAGTGGATATTCCAGTGTTTCAGGAACACCAATGACTGTGTGAAAACCACTGCTTGTGGAACCTGAGAGACTTCTTTCCAATTTCACCCATTACACTCCCTCCATCTCCTGGACTGACTGATATCCCACAGCCAAATCTACGGAAGCGTTGGTTTTGATTGGACGCTGGACACTGGTCAATTTCACTTCTCCTGACCAATCAGATTTATTGCAGATGCTTTTTCTGTGGAATTGTCCCTGGGGTGATGTCCGGGATCTCCTCGGGTCTTGGCTGGGAGTGGTGTCTATCCTCTCTCTATTCTCTGATTTAATACGGTGAGATACTCCTGTAACACAAAAAATAATGAGTGAGTTTCCTCCGATTCTCTCCTGTCTCTGAAGGTGCTGACCCCTCACTGGGAGACTGGTGTCCAGGGAGGGTCAGCAGGTTACTGAACTGTGGGGGCAGTAAATGTGGATCAATGGATTTTGCCTGGATTGCCTGTGTTGGATTTCTTTATAGCTCATAGAAGAATTGCATTGATATAGCACCTTTCATGATCACCAGATGTCCCTAAACACTTTAAAGCCAATTGAAATGCAGTCACTGCTTTCATGTTGGAAATGCTGCAGTCAATTTGTACACAGCAAGATCCCACAAACAGCAATGTGATAATGACCAGCTATTCTGTTTTTGTGATGTTGATTGAGGGATAAATATTGACCAGGATCCTGGGGATAACTCCCCTGCTCTTCTTTGAAATAGTGCCCTGTGATCTTTTATGTCCACCTGAGTGGACAGAGGGAGCCTCAGTTTAACACCCTCAGTACTGCACTGGAGTGTCAGCCTCAGTGCTCAAATCTCTGGAATGGGCCTTAAACCCACAACCTTCTGACTCCGAGGTGAGAGTGTTAACTAAACCACGGCTGACAATAACTTATAATATTTCTGTTGTACTAGATTCAGTTCCTAAGGGGTTAAGTCCCAAGGCTGTGAACAGAATGCTTTTCCCACTCGAAGCTGCAGCCTGGAAGTTTGATTTGATTTCAAGTGGTAACTAGTTAGAGCTGCAGGTGTCAGTGTTGTCTTTGTGTCTGGGTTCCTGAAGCTGTGAAACGTGGTAAAGACCCAGGTACCAGCTGGAATAGACATCTTAAGACATTGTCTTCAATCAGTACTGCTTATTAACCATTCTACTTTCATTAACTCATCGGAGTTATATTGTTTGTCCACAGTTCTAACAGTATGTGAGGAATAACCCACTGTTCCCAGGAAATCTAACACCTGTTAGTTTTAGTGAGGTTATTGAGCGTGTTTCAAATCCCTCCATGTCCTCGCCCCTCCCTATCTCTATCACCTCCTCCAACCCCACAACCCTCTGAGATATCTGCACTCCTCTAATTCCAGCCTCTTGAGCATCCCCGATTGTAATAACTCCACCATTGGTGGCCCTGCCTTCAGCTGTCTGGGCTGTAAACTCTGGAATTTCCTGTCTGAACCTCTTCACCTCTCTCTCCTCCTTGAAGAGGCTCTTTAAAATCAGAGAATCATAGAAAGTTTAAGGCACAGAAAGAGGCCACTTGGCCCATTGTGTCTGTGCTGGCCCAAAAACAATCCACCCATTCTAATCCCACTTTCTAGCATTTGGTCCGTAGCCCTGCAGCTTACGGCCCTTGAGGTGCATATTCAGACTTCTTTTGAATGAGTTGAGGATTTCTACCTCAACTACCCTTTCAGGCAGTGAGTTCCTGACCATCACCGCCCTCTGGGTGAAAAGTTTTTTTTCCTCATCTCCCCTCTAATTTTTCTGCCAATCATTTTCAATCTATGCCCCCTTGTCACTGACTTCTCTGCTAAGGTGAATAGACCCTTCACCACCAATCTATCCAGGCCCCTCAAAATGTTGTACATTTCAATCAGATCTCCCCGCAGTCTTCTCTTTTCCAAGGAGAACAACTCCAGCCTTTCCAATCTTTCCTCATAGTTGCATTTTTCCAGTCCTGGCAACATCCTCGTAAATCTCCTCTGTACCCTCTCTCGTGCAATTACATCCTTTCTGTAATGAGGTGACCAGAATTGCACACAGTACTCAAGTTGTGGCTTAACCAATGAGTTATACAGTCCCAGCATAACCGCCCTGCTCTTATATTCTATACCTCAGCTAGTAAATGAAAGAATTCCATATGCCTTAACCACCTTATCGACCCGTCCTGCTACCTTCATGGATCTGTGGACATTCACTCCAAGGTCCCTTACTTCCTCTACACTTCTCAGTATTTTCCCACTAATCCTGTATTCCTTTCCTTGGTTTGGCCTCCCCAAATGCAGTACCTCACACTTCTCCAATTTGAATTCCATTTGCCACTTTTCTGCCCATCTGACCAGACCGTCACTATGTTCCTGCAGCTTCCAGCTATCCTCCTCGTTTTTTTTTTGTCTGTAAGTACAATCATGTATTCAGCCTAAGTGGTTTTGTTTTCTTGGTGTATTTCAGTGCTTTGGCAAAAAATCCCTTTCATTTTTCCTGGTTAACCAGCGTGCATGTACGTATGTGTGTGTGAGGGGATAGGATAAATAAGGGGCTTTAATATTTTAATCTGTGTGTATATATATATATAGCACAAAGGAAGATGGTTGTGGTTGTTGGAGGTCAATCATCTGAGCTCCAGGACATCACTGCAGGAGTTCCTCAGGGTAGTGTCCTGGGCCCAACCATCTTCAGCTGCTTCATCAATGACCTTCCTTCAATCAGAAAGTCAGAAGTGGGGATGTTCGCTGATGATTGCACAATGTTCAGCACCATTCGTGACTCCTCAGATACTGAAGCAGTCTGTGTAGAAATGCAGCAAGACCTGGCTTGGGCTGGTAGTGGCAAGTAACATTCGCGCCACACAAGTGCCAGGCAATGACCACCTCCAACAAGAGAGAATCTAACCATCTCCCCTTGACATTCAATGGCATTACCATCGCTGAATCCCCCACTATCAACATCCTAGGGGCTACCATTGACCAGAAACTGAACTGGAGTTGCCATATAAATACCATAGCTACAAGAGCAGGTCAGAGACTAGGAATCCTGAAGCGAGTAACTCATCTCCTGACTCCCCAAAGCCTGTCCACCATCTACAAGGCACAGGTCAGGAGTGTGATGGAATACTCTCCACTTGCCTGGATGAGTGCAGCTCCAACAACACTCAAGAAGCTCGACACCATCCAGGACAAAGCAGCCCGCTTGATTGGCACCCCATCTTCAAACATTCACTCCCTCCACCACCGATGCACAGTGGCAGCAGTGTGTACCATCTACAAGATGCACTGCAGCAATGCACCAAGGCTCCTTAGACAGCACCTTCCAAACCCGCGACCTCAACCAACTAGAAGGACAAGGGCAGCACATACATGGGAACACCACCACCTGCAAGTTCCCCTCCAACTCACACACCATCCTGACTTGGAACTATATCGCCGTTCCTTCACTGTCGCTGGGTCAAAATCCTGGAACTCACTTCCTAACAGCACTGTGGGTGTACTTACCCCACATGGACTGCAGCGGTTCAAGAAGGCAGCTCGCCACCACCTTCTCAAGGGCAATTACGGACGGGCAATAAATGCTGGCCTGGCCAGCGAAGCCCGCATCCCATGAAAGAATTAAAAAAAAATTTTTTACTTCATTATTGGTTAAGACTTGGTTTACAAAGAAATCTGGTCGATGTGTTTAAAAAAAGAGTATATGATCGACTATATTGGTAAGTAGGAAAATTTAAATATATGTTTTGACCTGTGGAGAAGTGGGACTAGAATAAACAGTTCACTCCTCCCACCTCCGTCGTAACAATATCTTCAATGTGAATCACAGAATCATAGAAGAGTTTCAGCACAGGAAGAGGCCATTCGACCCATCGTGTCTGTGTCAGCTCTCTGCAAGACTGACTCACCCAGTCCCACTCCACCACCCTCTCCGTGTAGCCCTGAAATTGTTTTCTATTTCATCATCCAGTTCCATTTTTAAAGCCATGATTGAATCTGCTTCCACCACACTCGGGAAGTGAATTCCAGATCCTAAACCCTCGCTGTGTAAAAGTGTTTTTCTTCATGTTGCCGTTGCTTCTTCTGCTAAAGACCTTAAATCAATGTCCTCTGGTTCTCGACCTTTCCACCAACGAGAACAGTTTCTCTCTATCGACTCTGTCTCGACTCCTCATGATTTTGAACGCCTCTAACAAATCTCCTCTCAACCTTCTCTTCCCTGTGGGGAACAGCTTCTCCAGTCTATCCATGTAACTGAAGTCCCTCATCCCTGGAAACAATCTTGTAAATGTTTTCTGCATCCTCTCTAATGCCTTTATATCTCTCCTATAGTGTGGTGCCAGAATTGGCTTGAACAGACTGATAGCAGTCCGAACATCAAGCTGTACCATCTGTGCACTATCCACTCACTCTCTCCCCTTCCCTCAGCTCCCCCCCCCCCCCTCCCCAGTCCCTGCACTTTCCCTTTCTCTTTCACCCAAGAACACTACACTCTCTTTTTCTCTCTATCCCTCCCCGTGGATTCCTGCTCACTGTTTTCCCTGGGGTCTGCTCTCTCTCAGTCTTTACACCACTTCCTACCCTGAGGTTCTTGCTCTCCCTCTCTCGCCCCTAAGATTTCTGCCCTGCCGCTCTTCCCCACCACTGCCCCCACCCACTACCAGTCCCCGCTAACTCGCATCAATCCCAGCTGCCTGCCAGCTTGCTCTCTTTCTCTTTCTCCACAACAAGGTCCCTGCTCTCTTTCAGGGACCCTGCTCTCTCCTTCTCACTCTCTTCCCACAACAACCCCACTCACCCCACCAACCACCTACCCCTCACCCTGCAGCACCCAAGGTCCCTGCTCACAGTCTCTCTCCCTCTCTCTCTCTCTCCCACAGCCCCCCGATCCTGCGCTTCTTCACTCACTGGATATTCAGTCCTGAACATTAGTGTGGATATTATGGGATACAATCTGTACAAACTCTGCTCCGTCACTCACTGGATATTCAGTCCTGAACATTAGTGTGGATATTATGGGATACAATCTGTACAAACTCTGCTCCTTCACTCACTGGATATTCAGTCCTGAACATTAGTGTGGATATTATGGGATACAATCTGTACAAACTCTGCTCCTTTACTCACTGGATATTCAGTCCTGATCATTAGTGTGGATATTATGGGATATAAAATGTACAAACTCTGCTCCTTTACTCACCGTCTCCTCACTTGGTTTTCAATCAGGAAGTGAACCAGCTGCGGAAGGGGAAGAGAGAATGACCCGATTGGTTGGATGCTCAGATTGACAGTTCTGGCAACCAATAGGTAGCCAGAAGCATTGCAACCCTTCATTCCTGTCAATCAACCTGTTTAGCCAATCACCGAGAAGAGGGCGGGACCACATCTTGGTGCTTTGTCACTTTGAGAATATTCAATCCAGTCACTGTCAGTGATTAGAAATAAAGGAGAAGGAGCAAGAACTTTCATATATACAGGATGTTCTAAAGCATTTCACAGTCCCTCCGACAGTGCAGCACTCCTTCAGTACTGACCCTCCGACTGTGCAGTGCTCTCTTAGTACAGACCCTTCGATAGTGCGGCGCTCCCTCATTACCGACTCTCCAACATTGCTGCAATTCCTCACTAATGATCCTCCGACAGTGCGGCACACCCTCAGTACTGAACGTCTGACAGTGTAGCACTCCCTCAGAACTGACCCTCCGACAGTGCAGCACTCAGTACCGATTCTTCAACAGTGCAGCACTCCCTCAGTACTGATCCTCTGACAGTGCAATACTCCCTCAGTAGCAACCCTCCGACAGTGCAGCACTCCCTCAGTACTGACCTTCCGACAGTGCTGCACTCCCTCATTACCGACACTGCGACAGTGCAGTAATCCCTCAGTACTGACCCTCCGACAGTGCAGCACTCCCTCAGTACTGACCCTCCGACAGTGCAGCACTCCTTCAGTACTGACCTTCCGACAGTGCAGTGCTCCCTTAGTACAGACCCTCCGACAGTGCAGTGCTCCCTCAGTACTGACCCTCCGACAGTGCAGCACTCAGTACCGACTCTCCAACAGTGCAGCACTCCCTCAGTACTGATCCTCCGACAGTGCAATATTCCCTCAGTACCGACCCTCCGACAGTGCAGCACTCCCTCAGTACTGACCTTCCGACAGTGCTGCACTCCCTCATTACCGACACTGCGACAGTGCAGTAATCCCTCAGTACTGACCCTCCGACAGCGCAGCACTCCCTCAGTACTGACCCTCCGACAGTGCAGCACTCCCTCAGTACTGACCCTCCGACAGTGCAGCACTCCTTCAGTACTGACCCTCCGACAGTGCAGTGCTCCCTTAGTACAGACCCTCCGACAGTGTAGCACTCCCTCAGTACTGACCCTCCGACAGTGCAGCACTCCCTCAGTACTGCCCCTCTGACAGTGCAGCACTCCCTCAGTACTGACCCTCCGACAGTGCAGTACTCTCTCAGTACCGACCCTCCGACAGTGCAGCACTCCCTCAGTACTGACCTTACGACAGTGCTGCACTCCCTCATTACCGATACTGCGACAGTGCAGTAATCCCTCAGTACTGACACTCCGACAGTGCAGCACTCCGTCAGTACCGACCCTCCGACAGTGTGGCGATCCCTTCGTACTGATCCTCCGACAGTGCGGTGCACCCTCAGTGCTGAACCTCCAACTGTGCAGCATTCCCTCAGTAATGACCCTCCGACAGTGCTGCACTCCCTTAAAATCTTCCCGCCAACAGTGCAGCACTCCCTCAATACTAGCACTCTGATAGTGCAGTTCTTCCTCAATGTTGTCCATCCTTCAGTACAACACTCCCTCAGCACTGATGTGATTAGCGTTGTCCCATAAGGTATTGTTTTGTGGCCTCAACTATTGACGATAATAACTTATATAATGGGATGGAAAGCCACATATCTTCATTTGCCGATGATACAAAGAAAGGTGGCATTATAAGCAATTTAGATAGAAACATAAAATTATAAAGAAATATTGATGAGAACAGATGGTAACTTCTGTGGGTGGTTCCCGCAGTCCACCTCCCAAATGACTGCAATCTTGTTTTGTTTTAAATGAGGAATTAGCCCCAAGTTTTTTTTTCCTTTCAACCAAATAAGCAAATGACAGATTTTCTCATAGGTTAAAGAAAAGTTAACTATTTATTTTTACATAATTCCCAAAATGGGCCCAACCAATCACAAGCACACGTTCATGGTCTCTCTCATACACACGCACTCACAAATAGATAGATAGAGAGGAAAAAGGTGAGTGTTTTAAAGTGAGGTAGATGATCGGGGTTCAGGGTAAACCTGTTGAATCTTCTTGTCGGACAGTTTCTTTCAAAGTTGCAGGCCTAGCTGTTCGTATTTTTCTGGTGGTTAAGACTTCAGACTGGAGGAAGGGGTCACTTTCAGTTCTGTGCTGCACCAAGTTGAAGTGTAGAATTTGCAGCAGGACTCCATCCTTGTTTTTGCTGGACTCCTTTTCTCAGACCTTGGCTGGACTGCTTTTCTGTAATGATCTTCTGACCTCCCTCTTTCTTTCACTCCCTCTCCAGACAGTTCCCTTTTAAGGTCAAAATTCATCAGATTTTGTTAGTTGGTTGGCACATGGCCCTCTCCTGTGGTATGACCAAACAATGGACCAGGATATGGAATCCATGGCCTTCCTTTAATGACGGGATGAGTATAATCCTATTATGATGTGGCTACTTCACACCTTCTTTGTTTCAGAAGAACCCATTTGATTCAGGCATTTCTCTTGATGGTTTCAGCATGGGTGTAAATGACACCTCTTAAATGATAATGTTTCCTTTTGTCCTTAACAGACAGTGAGGCGGTGTTCGAACATACAAGGCCAAGTTGTTTGACAGCCATCTTCTTCAGCACTGTCCCCTTTTTTTAAAAAGGTAATGTCAATTTTAAAGAATACATCTTGAATAAAATTTGTAGTTTAAAAGTAGGAGTATGATATGCCTTTACTGGGCTTGACACACCCCTGACAAAAGAAAACAAAATGGAATCTTGATTACTTTTTTTTACATTGTTTACAGAGTAAAGTAAGAGAAACATGAACACACATTCTGCACTCATTGTAACATCCACACCTCAATTTTATAACTGCTACAACTGGCACTGTCTGCAACAACCATTTCTTGTTCAAGTTTGGATGAGGCACAATTATAATTGAATCTCCTTTTTGCGCATTGAAGTTTTGCCCCAGGAAAGCTTCTGTGTCCATTTCCCACTTTTAAATCCCAGTTAAATGGTGTCAAACAATATTGGACTTCTCTAGCATCTGTTTGCAGTACTTTGGGAATGTTACTACCAACAGACATGTGATGTTTTTGTGAGACCTGAGTCCTTGAAGGTTTCATAGGAAATTGTAGAGAGATTTTCTGTTCAAAGGTTTGTAATATGCAAATTTCCATTATTGCATTGTTCCTGGCTATTGTCAAATTTTACTGCCTGTACAGGCCTTAGTCTCTTAACTGCTGCTTACACACACATGGATTTAATAATTCAGGTTCTGGCACATTGATAGTTCTTATCTCTCGGGTGACAGGGAGTGGTAAACTGTATTTTTTTTATAGCCTCTTTGAGGTATCTGGGTTCTCCTCCGGCACTTTGTCCTGAGGTAGTTCTGAATCTAAATTGTTTGGTTCGCTTTGGATTTAGAACCTGACCATTTGATTATTCAGTGGGAAAATCCACAGCCACCTCACTTTTATTTTTCTTGTAGCTTTCACAAGTGCTGTTTACTTTAGGGCATATTACCTTCCCTTTTCCCTTTACTTCGGGGATGGGATTTTCCCCTATCTGCCCTATGTCCTCTGGGACATTATTGCTCATAGGTGGCTGTCCAGCTTCTGCTGCACTCCCCTGTGGCACTTCAGCTAGGTGAGGCATCTTGGCTTGACTGTTTGGCAACTTTCTTGTCCCTATTTAAATTTGTAAAGAAACTTTTGGCTAACCATACCTCTGCTGCTTTTATCTCAGCTCCTTTACTTACCCTGACTCTGTCTCAGCCTCATTAAATTCTACTGGCTTTCCACTAGCCTCTTTAATCTTCACTGGCACTATCAGCCTCTGTGGAATTTTTGGGACTTCCTCAGCCCTCTGCAGCTGTGCAGAGTTTTGTTTGTTCCTGTCAGTTTCTCCAGTCTCCGTGGACTGCTCTGGACCCTCTGGGTATAAAACTGTGCTTTCCGCAAAGTCATTGCCCAGCAATAGCTCAACACCCTGCATTGGTAAGGTCTGAATGACCCCACCCATTACTACACCAGTGACCCACTTACTCTGTAAGTAATTTTTAACTAAGGGAACCTTCAATTTTTGCCAGTAAGCCCTGTTACCAATACAGTGGTATTTGTTCTGCTTTGACATCTCTGTAAACTTTCTCGCTGCTTCCTCTCTTCTCTGCAATTGTATTTCCTCTCTTTTCAGCTGAATTTCCTCTCTTTTCAATTGCATCTCCTCTAATTTTCAACTACAACTCCTCCCTTTCCTTTTCAATTCTAGCTAGGATTATTTTCTTAGACTCAGGTTCCATCTTTTATTTGGGCTGTGGGGTAAGTTTACAATGATTAGCTCGACTCTTCAGCATTTCAGGTTTCTTTGCTTTTTGTTTGAAAATGACTCCTACCTTGGTAGCTAAGCTTTTAAAATCTTCAATATTTCATTAAATTTCTTATCATGGGATAAATCTGCCTGCTCTATAAATTCTTCAGCATTAAATGTGGCCATATCTTTTGTTTCTAGCAATGTAAAGAAAAACTCATGTTATGAAAGTGCTTCTTTTATTAAATATTTTTGAGGACTTGTATTTTAGAATTATGGACATTGTTTCATTTGGAAAACTGAAGATTCCATGGCTGTGTTTTTACAAGGGTCACTGAGAGGTCTTGTTTAAAAACAAACCTTTACTGGATGTCTCATGCCCTGCACTCAAGAAACAACAGAAACCTTAATGACTTGGGGAGGTGTTTACAAAGAAATGACATGTCAAGATTTATGGTGGTCAGGAAGTTTCGCTTTTGGGGTAATGATTTCTTCCATTTGGGGTGTAGACTATGTTGAAAGCAGTTGGGTTTGTAGCCTGGTTAAAAAAAAACAACACCCAGCTCCTCTTTCTCTACCTCTTTGAAAAAACCTTGCGAATCCAGTACGTGAGAATTAAAGCCTTGATGCTGCATTTCTCCTGAGATGCTCTTGGAAGGCCTGCCAGATGAATTCTCGATGCCATCTGAAAAGAACTGCTCCAGAAAAGTACCAGTGACCCAGCTATGTGTACTCAGATGCCAGACTATATGCCATTTTTGGGACCTATCATATCTCATCCTTTTTCTTCAAGAATTAACAAGTATTTGGCCAAAGTATTCTTTTTTGTAAAAGACTTCAATAGAGAAAATAGAGTGTGTATGTTGGATATTTAAAAAGGGAACTTTCATATTTCAATCTATGTGTTAATGCTTTGCTTCTTTACTGGATAAGTCTTGTTTTATAATAAACTGACAATTTTGTTGTTTATTGAAGAAACCTGGTTGGTGCACATTATTCTGGAATAAAGAGTAGCGTATATGATTGACCGTATCGGCAACTAGGTAAATATTTAAATATATCTTGTGACCTGTGGAGAAGTAGAATTAGAGAAAGACAGTGTATTCCTCCCACCTTGGTTGTAACACTGATACAAGATAACCTGTTGGTTTGATTTTTCCAAAGTTTTAGAAGTTAAGTTTCCTCCTTTTTCCAAATCTTTCATTTAATTTGATTCGTTCAGAATCTCAGCTTCGAGGCCACAATTTGTTATGGAAAGGTGGTTAAGGAATATGGGTGGTTTGCACTGTTCACCTCCTATTTGACCACAATCGTGTTTTCTTTAAAATGATGAGTTAGCAACTGAATGTGTTTAAGGTCAAATAAACAGGCAAATGACAGGTTTTCTCATAGGTTTAACAAAAGATCATTATTTTTAAATGATTCCCAAAATGGGTCTCAACTGCACCCATGCACGTATTCACTCACACACACATATAGATAGATAGAGAGGAAAGGGGTAAGTGGTTTGAAGTGAGGTAGGTGTTTGGGGTTCACGGCAAACCTGTTGAATGTTCTTGAAGGACAGGTTCTTTCAAAGTTGCAGGTCTGGGTGTTTGTAGTTTTCTGGTAGTGAAGACTTCAGACTGGAGGAATAGGTCACTTTCAATTCTCTGCTGCACCAAGTTGAACTGTAAAATTTGCAGCAGGGCTCCTTCTTTGTATATCTGAATGTCATTTCAAAGCCCTTTGCTGGGCTGCTTTTCCGTGATGTTATTGTGATCTCTCTCTCCAGACAGTTGCCTTTTAAGGCAAAAATCCATCAAATTAGGGCCTTTGCTATTTGGCAAATGGCCGTCTCCTCCAGTGCGACCACACAATAGACCAGGATGTGGAATCCATGGCCATCCATTAATTTCAGGATGAGTATAATCCTTTTATGATGTGGCTACTTCACACCTCTTTTGTTTCAGAAGAATCCATTCAATTCAGGCAAGTCTCTTGATGGTTTCAGGATGGGTACAATTGACACCTCTTAGCCTGGAATGTATCCTTTTGTCCCTAACAGACAATGAGGCAGTGTTTGAATACACGAGGCCAAGTCGTCACACCTTTGGCAGCCATCTTTTGCAAAATTGTCCACCTTTTTTAAAAGGTAAAGTCAATTTTAAAGAATCCACCTTATATCTTACAAAATGGTAATATGATTTGTCTTTACTGGGCATGACAAAACTGTAGCAAATGGATTTCAATGTAGATAAATCTGAATTCATCCACTTTGGACCTAAAAAGGATAGAACAGGTTATTTTCTAAATGGTGAAAAGCTAGTAACAGTGGGGTCCAATTAGACTTGGAGTTCCAGGTACAAAGATCATTAAAATAATCAAAAAGGCTAATGGAAGGCTGGCCTTTATATCTAAATGTCTAGAATATAAGGGGGTAAAAGTCATGCTTCAGCTGTATAAATCCCTGTTATGACCACTCCTGGAGTTACTGTGAGCAGCTCTGGGCACCAGACCTTAGTAAGAATATACTGGCCTTGGAGGGAGTGCAACCTAGATTTACTGGAATGATAAAAGGAGTCTAAAGGTTAAATTATGAGGAGAGATTAAACAAACTAGGGTTGTATTCCCTGGACTTCAGAAGGTTAAGGGGTGATTTGATTGAAGTTTTCAAAATATTAAGGGACAGACAGATGAACAGATAGAAACTATTTCCACTAGTTGGGGCGTCTAGGACTTGGGTGGCATAGTCTAAATATTAGAGCCAAAGCTTTCCGGCGTGAAATTAGGAAACTCTTCTACACACTAAGGGTGTGAGAAACTTGGAATTCTCTTCCACAAATGACAATTGATGCCCGGTCAATTGTTAATTTCAAATCTGGGATTGATAGGTTTTTGTTAACCAAAGGTATTAGGGAGATGTGGAAAGGTCAGGTATATGGAGTTAGATCACAGATCCGTCATGATCTCACTGAATGCTCAAGGGGCTAAATGGCCTTTTCCCGCTCCTATGTACTGCCCCTCCAACAAGGTAACACTCCCTCATGGCTAAAGGACAGCATTCCCTTAGAGGAACTATACAAATCCAGACCTCCACTCCCTCATGGCTAAAGGAATCTCAGGTTACAATCTCACCTTTCATCGGGTCCAACACCTTCAGAAATATTCCAAAAACTCTTCTGCCAGTGTCCTAAGTTGCACCAAGTGTTGCTCACCTATCACCCCTGGGCCTGCTGACCTACACATCCTTATTTTCAAATCCCTCCATGGCCTGGTCCCTCCCTCTGTCTGTAATCTCCTCCAGCCCCACAAACCTCTGAGATATCTGCACTCATCTAATTCTTGCCTCTTGAGCATCCCTGATTTTAATTTCTCCAGCATTGGTGGCCGTGTCTTCAGCTGCTTGGACCCGTAACTCTGGAATTCCCTTCCTGAACCTCTCCATCCCTTTTTTTCTTCCTTTAAAACCTACTGCTTCTTGATCAAACTTTTGATCCCCTTTCCCAATATCTCCTTATGTGACTTGATTTCAATTTTTATTTGATAATGTTCCTGTGAAGCACCTTGGATTATTTTATTATGTCGAAGGCACTATGTAAATAGAAGTTGTTGTTGTTGGCGATCTGGTGTCCAAGTGTTTCAAGCCCATGTCCTCAGTACCTTGCTCTACGGCAGCGAGGCCTGGACAACGTATGTCAGCCAAGAGTGATGTCACAATTCATTCCATCTTCGCTGCCTCTGGAGATTTCCTGGCATCAGGTGGCAGGACTGTATTTCCAACACAGCAGTCCTCGAGGCGGCCAACATCCCCAGCATATACACCCTACTGAGCCAGCGGCGCTTGAGATGGCTTGGCCATGTGAGCCGCATGGAAGATGGCAGGATCCCCAAGGACACATTGTACAGCAAGCTTGTCACTGGTATCAGACCCACCAGCCGTCCATGTCTCTGCTTTAAAGAAGTCTGCAAATGTGACATGAAGTCCTGTGATATTGACCACAAGTCATGGGAGTCAGTTGCCAGTGATCGCCAGAGCTGGCAGCCAGCCATAAAGGCGGGGCTAAAGAGTGGCGAGTTGAAGAGACTTAGCAGTTGGCAGGAAAAAAGACCGAAGTGCAAGGGGAGAGCCAACTGTGCAACAGCCCCGACAACTAATTTTATCTGTGGTGCCTGTGGAAGAGTCTGTCACTCTAAAATTGGCCTTTATAGCCACTCCAGGCGCTGCTCCACAAACCACTGACCACCTCTAGGCGCTTACCCATTGTCTCTCGAGACAAGGAGGCCAAAGAAGAAGAAAAAGGTGTCAACCTGAGAAAGTGTTAAAGGGGACCCATTTCCTGTCAGGACTTGGGCAGTGTGTGTGCTGGAAATAAAAAGACTGGTGTGAAATCAGTCATCAGAATATTGTGACAGTTAATCAGTGTTTGCAGTGCCAAAAAAACCCCTTTCAGCGGTAATAACCTGATCATTCAGAAAAGCTGATGACCTGTGACTCAAGGCAGTTTGGGCCTCATAACCTGCAACCATTGTCCTTACCTGAGCTTCCTCAGGAAAACTAAACATTTCCCATAGGAAAGTCCACACCTCCCACTGAGTGAAGCAGAGATCTCACTGGTGGACAGAGTGGACAAGCACACTCACTGGGAACAAATACACTTCATCAAATTGTTTTAATCAAACACCCAGGGATACCAGTCCGACACTTCTAATCATTTCTATACGTGGAAAACACCAGGATAATTGAGCATATAGTGTAGGCTCAGGCTAATAAAAGAGATTTATTGCAGGAATCTACAGTTATACAGAATCAGGGTCAATCACTGGATGAACAATGCTGTATTTATCTTGTGGTGTGCTGCGGTGGTGGTTTGCCCAAGGGCATGTCCTCTGCTCTTTTTTCCATCCAGGAGAGACGAGCATGACTAGGAAAGTGGCTATATGGGGTTGTTTTATTTATCTTAGGAACATATGAAATAGCAGCAGGAGTAGGCTGTTTGGTTCCTCGAGCTTTGTCCACCATTCAAATAGATCATGGCAGATCTTCTACTTCAGTGCTATTTTCCCAAACTATCACCATATCCCTTGACATCTTTAATATCTAAAATTGTACCAATGCAGAAAAGTATTTTTTGAAACTAAAATAACAACTGTTTCAACGTAATTTAAAACAGTAAGTCCTGGAAATATTCAGCAGGTCAGGCAGCAGCTGTGAAGAGAGAAGCAGAGTTAACATTTCAGGTTTTAACATTGCTTCTCACTCCACAGAAGCTGCCAGACCTGCTGAGTATTTCCAGCACTTTCAGTTTTTATTTCAGATTTCCAGCATCCGCAGTATTTTGCTTTTATTTAAATGTTCTTGGACTCATTCAACTAAATCCTGGATGATTACAAGATTAATGGAGCTTTCTGGAGTTTACCCTCACCATTATATTGAAGTCCAGATTGAATGATGTCACAAAAGGTTTCCTTTTTGTACTAAAATCTTGGACTTCTATGTGTTTCAAAAACAAATGAAAAAAAAGGATTTTTGCTCGGTGAAAGACACTTGAAAAATTATTGTTATTCCTGCAATACTTTGAGAAGAAGTTCAGAACAAAGAGTTGAACTTTATGGGTGTTTTGAAAGGAAGGTGTAAAAGGACAGGAAGGTCTGCAGTTTCAAGGTTTCTTCAGAGCAGCTTGAGTGACAAGGGGGAGAGACTGTGTCTGGGCATGTGACCATGTTCAGTAAAGTTCTTTTTTCACCCTGGACCCTTTAAAAGCCAGTGAATTAACAAATCGCAGGCATTTTTGAAATCTTTGCTTGACCTGCCTGGAGCCAGAGAGACAAGACCCAGAAAAGTATTACCTCTCTCTGTAAAAGAGACTCGCATCTCTTGAAAAGGGAATCCTGCATTTGAAAGGTGGCAGATTCCTGTTGCCTCCGGTCTCTGAAGAATTGCTGTACCCAGTGAGATTCCTGCTGCCTCCTGTGTTCTAAAAAATACTGAAATCTGAAGAATTCTTCTACTGCTAGGCAGCTGCTTCATAATACCAAGCGGATCTGCTGCTACACCCCTGATGAAAGACCTATGTGACACCTGCTGCAGTTAAATTGAAGTGAACACCTCCCATCACAGACTGTTCATCAACGTCGCCTGGAGAGACTTTGAGTGGCAACTGACTATTCCACTCTGGGACACCTCACCACAACAAAAATATCCTACCAGAACGTGAACCTCAATTATTTTTTTATTATTCCCTCTAATTCAAAGTAACAGTTGTATTGCAAAACACCTTTTTGAAACCGGTTAACCATTTCTTTTTTAATGTATGTGGGTGTGCATGAGGGTTAAGGGATTAGTTAGTAGTTATGATCTATTATTTCTTCTCTCATAAATATTTAATGTTGTTATTTAAAGAAACCTGGTTTGGTGTGCTTCATTCTTGGGGAAAAATACAGTGTTTAATTTGGCTTGTCTTCGGTAGGTGGGAAACTTTATTTGATATGCTGTGGCCTGTGGAGTAGTGGGACTGAATTAACAGTGTATTGCTCCAGCCTTGGTTGTAACATATTAATTGGGTGCACTTGTTAGGATCGTTTCCAATGTTAATTACATGAATTATGTGGGGAGTAATAATTTGAAAGAGAAAAAAATAAAAGAACCAGGTTTCTTGTATAATAAAGGTTATGCAATCAGAATGGCATTAGCAATTGCTGCAGCTTCTCAGGAAAAGGAGAATGCGTCCCTCAGTGACTTGATAACTTTAACCAAGATTAAACTAAAAGATTTGGCAGCAGCACAATGAGGGTTAGAATTGAAATCAGGTGCTAAAAAAACAAAGAGAATGACATAATAGCCCAACATTTAAAATTAGAAGCAGAAGATAGTAAGTCAAAGGGTGATGCAGCTGAATTGGCTTAGCATTGGCTACTAAGCATTTAGTAGGGTATTGGTAGACTGTGTAGGGCTCTTGCTAAAAACAAAAGCAGGACACCAATATATACTCACTATCAAGGATATAGCTATTCGATTTCCATAAGCCATTCCTTTGAGGACAATTATTGCTAAAGTAGTAGTAGAGACAGGTTTGCGTCTGCCTGCAATGAATTTGGCCTAACCATCAGCCTCAAGAAAACGAACATCATGGGGCAGGATGTCAGAAATGCTCCATCCATCAATATTGGCGACCACGCTCTGGAAGTGGTTCAAGAGTTCACCTACCTAGGCTCAACTATCACCAGTAACCTGTCTCTAGATGCAGAAATCAACAAGCGCATGGGTAAGGCTTCCACTGCTATGTCCAGACTGGCCAAGAGAGTGTGGGAAAATGGCGCACTGACACGGAACACAAAAGTCCGAGTGTATCAGGCCTGTGTCCTCAGTACCTTGCTCTACGGCAGCGAGGCCTGGACAACGTATGCCAGCCAAGAGCGACGTCTCAATTCATTCCATCTTCGCTGCCTTCGGAGAATACTTGGCATCAGGTGGCAGGACTATATCTCCAACACAGAAGTCCTTGAAGCGGCCAACACCCCCAGCTTATACACACTACTGAGTCAGCGGCGCTTGAGATGGCTTGGCCATGTGAGCCGCATGGAAGATGGCAGGATCCCCAAAGACACATTGTACAGCGAGCTCGCCACTGGTATCAGACCCACCGGCCGTCCATGTCTCCGTTATAAAGACGTCTGCAAACGCGACATGAAATCGTGTGACATTGATCACAAGTCGTGGGAGTCAGTTGCCAGCATTCGCCAGAGCTGGCGGGCAGCCATAAAGACAGGGCTAAATTGTGGCGAGTCGAAGAGACTTAGTAGTTGGCAGGAAAAAAGACAGAGGCGAAAGGGGAGAGCCAACTGTGCAACAGCCCCAACAAACAAATTTCTCTGCAGCACCTGTGGAAGAGCCTGTCACTCCAGAATTGGCCTTTATAGCCACTCCAGGCGCTGCTTCACAAACCACTGACCACCTCCAGGCGCATATCCATTGTCTCTCGAGATAAGGAGGCCCAAAAGAAAAAGAGTAGTAGAGAAGTTAACCCAATTCTTTACAAGATATGGCTTACCACTTGAAGTTCAATCGGATCAAGGTTATAATTTCATGTCTAAAATATTTCAATAAGTCTTGGGTAATTTGGGTATCAGTTAAAATCTTCAGCGTATCACCCACAATCACAGGGAGCTTTAGAGAGGTACCATCAAACTCTCAAAACAATGATTAGAGCATACTGTCACGAATGATTAGGATAAAGGGCAAGACTTTCTTTTATTTGCCATGAGAGATTCACCGCATGAGTCTACAGGTTTTAGACCTTTCGAATTGGTTTACGGCTATGAAATAAGAGGTCCTCTAAAACTCATCAAAGAAAGGATCTTAGAACAAAGGAATGAATCTTCAATACTAGACTATGTATCTGTGTTCCGGGAAAGGCTCACAAAAGCTTGCAATGTTTCTCAGGAACACCTTAAAGCATCCCAAGCTAATATGAAAAAATGGGCAGACAAGAACGCAAAGACCCGAAATTTTCAACCAGGGGATGAAGTATTAGTATTGTTAACTTTACAGGATGAACCATTAAAAGCACGGCTCAACGGTCCATATAAAGTGATCAAAAGAGTTGGTAAGGTAAATTACTTGATTGGCACCTGATTGTTGGAAAAAGAATCAGTTGTGTCATATCGATATGCTAAAGCAATATTATCACAGGGAGGAGGATAAGCCAGTACAGGTATGTCAGATAATGGGAACTGTTGAGAAGGAAAAGGATAGTGAGGATGAGGCAGAAGGAGGCCCAGACAATTCTCAGATTGAACATCCTACTATCCAGTTCGCGAATACAGAATGGCTAGGAAAAATGTACCACATGCTTTTATATTTAGATGCAGGACAACATGAAGACCAAACAAGGCTTCTCACAACATTTAGAAGAGTCTGTAGGGAGAAGCCAGGAAGTACAACCTTAGCCACACATTATGTGGATATAGGGAAATCCGTTCCTTTAAAACAACATCCTCACTGCTTAAGTTCAAACAGGCCCAAGTAAAAGTAGAAATCCAATACATGCTGGAAATCAACATAATTGAACCTAGTCAAAGCAACTGAAGAGAAATCAACATAATTGAACCTAGTCAAAGCAACTGAAGTTCACCAATAGTCTTAGTGCCTAAACCTGACAGGTCAACTCAACTTTGCACAGACTACAGAAAAGTCAATGTAACAACGAAGGCAGACTCCTCCCCAATTCCTCGTTTAGAAGACTGTATTGACACAGTGGGTAATGCCAGGCTCTTACAAAGATAGATTTGTTAAACGGATACTGGCAGGTTCCTTTGACACCCTGAGCTAAAGATATATCAGCTTTTGTCACACCAGATGGTCTCTATCAGTGCCGAGTGATGCCATTCGGGCTGAAAAATGCTCCAGGAACTTTTCAGAGACTAATAAATCAAGTGGTAGCCAGTGTTCCCAACTGTGTTGTGTATCTTGATGCTGTGCTGATATACAGTAACACATGGAAGGAACACTTAAAACTAGAAAGTTATAAGCTGCTGATATAGCGGTAAATCTGGCAAACAACAAATTCGGAAAAGCAAGTGGCCTACCTTGAGCATACAGTAGGGCAAGGACAAGTCCTTGGAGTTCCCTATCCCTAAAACTAAATGTGAAATCATGAGGTTTTTGGGAATGTGTGGATTCTACAGGAAGTTGTATGGAATTTTAGTACTGTAGCTGTTCCACCAACTGATTTGCTACAGAAAAAGAAAACTAAGATAGTGTGGTCAGGTGAATGCCAGGCAGCTTTTGAAAAGCTAAAGGCAATCTTAACTAATGAAACCAGTGTTGCCTGCTCCAAATTTTGCTAAACCCTTCAAGATAATGATTAATGCTAGCAAGATCTGGGGCTTGGTGCAGTCCGACTGCAGGATGACGAATCGGGCAGAGAAAATCCAGTAGGGTACTTATCACGAAAACTGAAATGCCACCAAAAAAAGTATTCCACCGTGGAAAAAGAAATATTAGGACTACTACACGCTCTTAAACATTTTGAAGTATATGTCCGCCACGACTACCAAGAAACACTGATATACACTGACCATAATCTATTAACCTTTGTGGAAAAATTTAAAAACCAAAATGCCAGAATATTCAGATGGAGTCTGTTGTTATACAGCCTTATCACTTGAAAACTGTACACATTTCGGGATTTTTTTTTTAAATCGCAGATGCTTTATCACAAATTTATCTTTATTGAGTTACATGAGTAACTATGATACCAAGAAAATTGTGTTAACCACCAGTTGAGTGAATGAGTGCGAACAAAATGTCGAAAATGTTTTCACTTTCTGTTTTACATTGAAATGAAACGCATTCAAGAATGGGTGAAGGTGTTGCAAAAGGTTTCTTTTTACTAAAATCTTGGACTTCTATGTGTTTCAAAAACAAATGAAAAAAGGATTTTTGCTCACACTTGAAAAATTATTGTTATTCCTTCAATGTTTTGAAAGGAAGGTAAACTTGTAAAAGGACAGAAAGGTCAGCAGTTTCAAGGAAATCACAGGGTTTTGACCTTTTTTCAGAGCAGCTTGAGTGACAAGGGGGAGACACAGTGTCTGGTTATGTGGCCATGTTCAGGAAGGTTCTTTTATTCCCCCCGGACCCTTTAAAAGCCTGTGAATTGACAAAGCGCAGGCATTTTTGAAATCTTTCTTTGACCTGCCTGGAACCAAGAGACAAGACCCAGAAAAGTATGACCTCTCTCTGTAAAGGAGAATCGCATCTCTTGGAAAGGGAATCCTGCATTTGAAAGGTGGCAGATTCCTGTTGCCTCCGGTCTCTGAAGAATTTCTGCATCCAGTGAGATTCCTGTTGCCTCCTGTGTTTTAAGAAATACTGAAATCTGTAGAGTTCTTCTACTGCTAGACTGCTGCTTCATAAGACCAAGCGGATCTGCTGCTACACCCCTGATGGAAGACCTATGTGACGCCTGCTGCAGTTAAATTGGCATGAACACCAACCCACCACAGACTGTTCATCAACCTCGCCTGGAGAGGCATCTGACTATTCCACTCTGGGACACCTCACTGTACGGAAAATATCCTACCAGAACGTGAACCTCAATTATTTTGGCACAATGGCGCAGTGGTTAGCACCGCAGTCTCACAGCTCCAGCAACCTGGGTTCAATTCTGGGTACTGCCTGTGTGGAGTTTGCAAGTTCTCCCTGTGTCTGCGTGGGTTTTCTCCGGGCGCTCCAGTTTCCTCCCACATGCCAAAGACTTGCAGGTTGACAGGTTAATTGGCCATTATAAATTGCCCCTAGTATAGGTAGATGGTAGGGAAATATATAGGGACAGGTGGGGATGTGGTAGGAATATGGGATTAGTGTAGGATTAGTATAAATGGGTGGTTGATGGTCGGCACAGACTCGGTGGGCCGAAGGGCCTGTTTCAGTGCTGTATCTCTAAACTAAACTAAACTATTCCCTCTATTCCTAAGAAACAGCTGTAATGCAAAACACCTTTTAGACACCAGTTAACCATTTCTTTTTGAATGTATGTGTGTGTGTGTGCATGAGGGTTAAGGGATTAAGGAGTTTTCTCATATATAGATTTATCTCGTCAATAATTAAGGCGTATTATTTCTTTTCTAATAAATGGTTAATGTTGTTGTTATTCAAAGAAACCTAGTTTGGCGTGCTTTATACTGGGGGGAGGGGGGGGTGGTGGGGGGGGGGATATGTTTAATTTGGCTTGTCTTCTGTAGGTGGGAAACTTTATTTGACATGCTGTGACCTGTGGAGTAGTGGGACTGAATTAACAGGGCAGTACTTCCTCCTTGGTTGTAAGTCATCTCAGGAGACTGGAGCTGTTTTCCTAGGTAAGATGTTCATTTATGTTGAAGGTTGGATTTTGAAGAACACCCTTCTTCTTGATCGAGGTACACCTGTTATATCACAGGTATTAATCTTGAGTTGATTATTTTCCTCAGATCTATCTTCCCTGATGGGTTAGCCAGTATAGATAAAGCTCAAACTCCCCACAGGAGAAACTTACAAAGATTGCTTTGAGTTATCAATCAATCTTGTCCTGCACATGCTATACTCCTATACATAAATCCCATACAGTGTTCAGAGACACCAGATAGAAGAGCACAGTGACACACTTAACAAATTTAGGCATTCTATCAGTGCTCAATAACTATTTCAAATCAGTTTTTTTTAAAAATCATTCATGGGATGTGGGTGTCACTGGCAAAGCCAGCTTTGATTTTCCATTCCTAACTGCCCTTCTTAAACCACTGCGCTCCTTGTGGTGTAGAAACACCCACAGGACTGTTAGGGAGGGAGATCTGGGATTTTAACACAATGACAGCGAAGGAATCGTGATATAGTTCCAAATCAGGATCGTGAGTGGCTTGGATGGGAACGTGCCGATGGTGCTGTTCCCATTCATCTGTTGCCCTTGTCCTTTGAGGTGGTAGAGGTCGTAGGTTTGGAAGGTGCTGTTTAAGGATCCTTGGCGAGTTGCTGCAGTGCATCTTGTAGATGGTGCACACTGCTGCCACTGTGTGTCAGTGGTGAAGGGTGTAAGTGTTTAAGCTGATGGATGAGGTCAAACAGGTTGCTTAGTTCAGTAATTGCACTCATATTAAGAGATATTCTGGCAGACACAGCAGGCCATTTCTTGATTTGAAATCCCAGTGCTCTGGTCCAGCTACAAATTCAGAAACATTTTACAACCAAACACAGATGAAGCTCACATCCACTGCATTCAAATGGATCAGATTGGTCCATTGCCCCCCTACACTTTCTCACGGGTCTGCATACAGTGAGACTGGGTAAGCTTGGTGATGTTGCTGCAAATTATGGAACAGGTATCACAATGGAACAGCTGCTCAGCTGAAGGGGGACAAGGCAGCCTGGAGACAGCTCTGAAGACCATCGCAATGCTGGAGGACTTGAGTTTGCTCCCAGCCGATGTGGCTATGTCAGTGAAGCAGTGATCATACTGGTAGGGAGGAGGAGGAGGAGATGGTGAAACTGCACTGGTACATGTCAATCTGGGAGGGTTTCTATCCCGTGTGGAGACTCTGGTGAAGCTCTAGAGAGGAGGAGTAGGTGAAACATTCCTGGCACACGTCACACTGGAAGGGTTTGTCTCCCGTGTGAGTACGTTGATGTTCCAGGAGATCATGCAACTGTTTGAAAGCTTTGCTGCAGAACTCACACCTGAATGGGGTCTCCCCTGTGTGGGTTCGCTGATGTTCCACCAGGTCTGACAAATGTGGGAAGGTTTTCTTACAAAAATTACACCTGAAGGGTTTCTCCCTCGTGTGGATCCTGTAGTGAGACAGGAGGTTCGATGAGCATGTGAAGACTTTATCACACACCTCACACCTGAAGGGCTTTTCCTTTGTGTGGGTCCTGAAGTGAGCTAGGAGGGTGGTCGAATGTGCGAAGGCTTTATCACACACCTCACACCTGAATGGTTTCTCTCTCGTGTGCGTCCTGAAATGAGACAGGAGGGTTGAGGAGTGGGTGAAGGTTTTATTACACACCTCACACTTGAAGGGTTTCTGCCCTGCGTGGATCCTTTGGTGATCCAGGAGGTTCGATGAGCGTGTGAAGGCTTTATCACACACCTCACACTTGAAGGGTTTCTCTCCCGTGTGAATCCTCTGGTGCTGCAGCAAGCTGGAAGAGTATGTGAAGGTTTTCTGGCAAACCTCACAGCTGAAGGGCCTCTCCCCAGTGTGGATCCTGTGATGAAGAAGGAGAGTCGATGACAGTGTGAAGGTTTTACCACAAACCTCACAGTTGAACGGTCTCTCCCCTGTATGGATCCGTTGGTGTATCAGGAGGGTGGATGACAGTGTGAAGCTTTTTGAACAAACCTCACAGCAGAATGGTTTCACCCCTGTGTGGATCCGCTGGTGGACCAGGAGTGTCGATGGGTGTGTGAAGGTCCTGTCACACACCTCACACTTAAAAGGTCTCTCCGCTGTGTGACTGCGCTGGTGTTGTAAGAGATTGGACAACTTTGGGAAAGCTTTGTTACAAATGTCACACGTGAAGTGTTTCTCCCGTGTGTGAGTTCTCTGATGGACCAGGAGGTGGGATGATTGAGAGAATGTTTTGTCACACATGTTGCCTTTGAACAGTTTCTCCCGTGTGGGTGTGTTGGTGTTTCAGGAGGTACGATAACCATGCAAAGGTCTTCTCACACACTTCACACTAGAACCGCCTCTCCTCTGTGTTGATGGATTGGGGATTCACATGGCCTGATGAACTTGCAGAGACTCCGTCAAATTGTTCACATTCAATTATTTTCTCTGCCATGTAGCTGCCCTCGTGTTACAGGAGACACAATGGTGTCACTAAGACTGTCTACACTCTCACCGTCTGTGGATGAGGAGGTCCAACAATCAAATAAAGCCCTCAGCAAACGTCAGACACCTGTCAGGATCTGCCAATGCTTCACAAGGTGTAATGAACACACAAATCCCTCCTCACACTCGGAGCAGTCCTTACGCCCCTCACCGTGAATGACCTTTCACCTGAGTGGATGTTCCAGTGTTTCAGGAACACCAATGACTGTGTGAAAACCACTGCTTGTGGAACCTGAGAGACGTCTTTCCAATCTCACCTGTTACACTCCCTCCATCTCCTGGACAGACTGATATCCCACAGCCAAACCTATGGAAATGTTGGTTTTGATTGGACGCTGGATACTGGTCAGTTTCACTTCTCCTGACCAATCAGATTTATAGGAGATGCTTTTTCTGCGGAGTTGTCCCTGGGGTGATGTCCGGGATCTCCTCGGGTCTTGGCTGGGTGCGGTGTCTATCCACTCTCCATTCTCTGATTTTACAGTGAGATACTCCTGCAACACAATAAAATAATGAGTGATTTTCCTCCGATTCTCTCCCGTCTCTGAAGGTGCTGACCCCTCTGTGGGAGACTGGTGCCCAGGGAGGGTCAGCAGGTTACTGAACTGTGGGGGCAGTAAATGTGGATCAATGGAATTTGCCTGGATTGCCTGTGTTGGATTTTCTGAAAGTTAAAAATAATAAGTTGCAATTACAAAGCACCTTTCATGACCAGGGATTTCCCGAAACACTTGAAAGCCAAAGAAGTACTTTTGAAGTGTAGTCACTGTTAGTATTGCAGGCAATGCAGCAATCACATTTCACACAGCAAGCTCCCACAAACAGCAATGTGATAATAACTAGCTAATCTGTTTTTGTGATGTTGAGGGGTAAATGAATATCATGGAATACAATCTGGACAAACTCTGCTCCTTTACTCACTGGATATTCAGTCCTGAACATTAATGTGGATATTATGGAATACAATAAGGACAAACTCTGCTCCTTTACTCACTGGATATTCAGTCCTGAACATTAGTGTGGATATTATGGAATACAATCTGGACAAACTCTGCTCCTTCACTCACTGGATATTCAGTCCTGAACATTAGTGTGGATATTATGGAATACAATCTGGACAAACTCTGCTCCTTTACTCACTGGATATTCAGTCCTGAACATTAGTGTGGATATTATGGAATACAATCTGGACAAACTCTGCTCCTTCACTCACTGGATATTCAGTCCTGAACATTAGTCTGGATATTATGGAATACAATCTGGACAAACTCTGCTCCTTTACTCACTGGATATTCAGTCCTGAACATTAGTGTGGATATTATGGGATACAATCTGGACAAACTCTGCTCCTTCACTCACTGGATATTCAATCCTGAACATTAGTGTGGATATTATGGAATACAATCTGGACAAACTCTGCTCCGTCACTCACTGGATATTCAGTCCTGAACATTAGTGTGGATATTATGGAATACAATCTGGACAAACTCTGCTCCTTCACTCACTGGATATTCAGTCCTGAACATTAGTCTGGATATTATGGAATACAATCTGGACAAACTCTGCTCCTTTACTCACTGGATATTCAGTCCTGAACATTAGTGTGGATATTATGGGATACAATCTGTACAAACTCTGCTCCTTCACTCACTGGATATTCAGTCCTGAACATTAGTGAGGATATTATGGGATACAATCTGTACAAACTCTGCTCCTTCACTCACTGGATATTCAGTCCTGAACATTAGTGAGGATATTATGGGATACAATCTGTACAAACTCTGCTCCTTCACTCACTGGATATTCAGTCCTGAACATCAGTGTGGATATTATGGGATACAATCTGTACAAACTCTGCTCCTTTACTCACTGGATATTCAGACCTGAACATTAGTCTGGATATTATGGGATACAATCTGTACAAACTCTGCTCCTTCACTCACTGGATATTCAGTCCTGAACATTAGTCTGGATATTATGGGATACAATCTGTACAAACTCTGCTCCGTCACTCACTGGATATTCAGTCCTGAACATTAGTGTGGATATTATGGGATACAATCTGTACAAACTCTGCTCCGTCACTCACTGGATATTCAGTCCTGAACATTAGTGTGGATATTATGGGATACAATCTGTACAAACTCTGCTCCTTTACTCACTGGATATTCAGTCCTGAACATTAGTGTGGATATTATGGGATAGAATCTGTACAAACTCTGCTCCGTCACTCACTGGATATTCAGTCCTGAACATTAGTGTGGATATTATGGGATAGAATCTGTACAAACTCTGCTCCTTCACTCACTGGATATTCAGTCCTGAACATTAGTGTGGATATTATGGGATAGAATCTGCACAAACTCTGCTCCTTCACTCACTGGATATTCAGTCCTGAACATTAGTGTGGATATTATGGGATAGAATCTGTACAAACTCTGCTCCTTCACTCACTGGATGTTCAGTCCTGAACATTAGTGTGGATATTATGGGATAGAATCTGCACAAACTCTGCTCCTTCACTCACTGGATATTCAGTCCTGAACATTAGTGTGGATATTATGGGATAGAATCTGTACAAACTCTGCTCCTTCACTCACTGGATATTCAGTCCTGAACATTAGTGTAGATATTATGGGATAGAATCTGTACAAACTCTGCTCCGTCACTCACTGGATATTCAGTCCTGAACATTAATGTGGATATTATGGGATAGAATCTGTACCAACTCTGCTCCTTCACTCACTGGATATTCAGTCCTGAACATTAGTCTGGATATTATGGGATACAATCTGTACAAACTCTGCCCCTTTACTCACTGGATATTCAGTCCTGAACATTAGTGTGGATATTATGGGATACAATCTGTACAAACTCTGCTCCTTTACTCACTGGATATTCAGTCCTGAACATTAGTGTGGATATTATGGGATAGAATCTGTACAAACTCTGCTCCGTCACTCACTGGATATTCAGTCCTGAACATTAGTGTGGATATTATGGGATAGAATCTGTACAAACTCTGCTCCTTCACTCACTGGATATTCAGTCCTGAACATTAGTGTGGATATTATGGGATAGAATCTGCACAAACTCTGCTCCTTCACTCACTGGATATTCAGTCCTGAACATTAGTGTGGATATTATGGGATAGAATCTGTACAAACTCTGCTCCTTCACTCACTGGATGTTCAGTCCTGAACATTAGTGTGGATATTATGGGATAGAATCTGCACAAACTCTGCTCCTTCACTCACTGGATATTCAGTCCTGAACATTAGTGTGGATATTATGGGATAGAATCTGTACAAACTCTGCTCCTTCACTCACTGGATATTCAGTCCTGAACATTAGTGTAGATATTATGGGATAGAATCTGTACAAACTCTGCTCCGTCACTCACTGGATATTCAGTCCTGAACATTAATGTGGATATTATGGGATAGAATCTGTACCAACTCTGCTCCGTCACTCACTGGATATTCAGTCCTGAACATTAGTGTAGATATTATGGGATACAATCTGTACAAACTCTGCTCCTTCACTCACTGGATATTCAGTCCTGAACATTAGTCTGGATATTATGGGATACAATCTGTACAAACTCTGCCCCTTTACTCACTGGATATTCAGTCCTGAACATTAGTGTGGATATTATGGGATACAATCTGTACAAACTCTGCCCCTTTACTCACTGGATATTCAGTCCTGAACATTAGTCTGGATATTATGGGATACAATCTGGACAAACTCTGCCCCTTTACTCACTGGATATTCAGTCCTGAACATTAGTGTGGATATTATGGGATACAATCTGTACAAACTCTGCCCCTTTACTCACTGGATATTCAGTCCTGAACATTAGTCTGGATATTATGGGATACAATCTGGACAAACTCTGCTCCTTCACTCACTGGATATTCAATCCTGAACATTAGTGTGGATATTATGGAATACAATCTGGACAAACTCTGCTCCTTCACTCACTGGATATTCAGTCCTGAACATTAGTCTGGATATTATGGAATACAATCTGGACAAACTCTGCTCCTTTACTCACTGGATATTCAGTCCTGAACATTAGTGTGGATATTATGGGATACAATCTGTACAAACTCTGCTCCTTCACTCACTGGATATTCAGTCCTGAACATTAGTGAGGATATTATGGGATACAATCTGTACAAACTCTGCTCCTTCACTCACTGGATATTCAGTCCTGAACATTAGTGAGGATATTATGGGATACAATCTGTACAAACTCTGCTCCTTCACTCACTGGATATTCAGTCCTGAACATCAGTGTGGATATTATGGGATACAATCTGTACAAACTCTGCTCCTTTACTCACTGGATATTCAGACCTGAACATTAGTCTGGATATTATGGGATACAATCTGTACAAACTCTGCTCCTTCACTCACTGGATATTCAGTCCTGAACATTAGTCTGGATATTATGGGATACAATCTGTACAAACTCTGCTCCGTCACTCACTGGATATTCAGTCCTGAACATTAGTGTGGATATTATGGGATACAATCTGTACAAACTCTGCTCCTTTACTCACTGGATATTCAGTCCTGAACATTAGTGTGGATATTATGGGATAGAATCTGTACAAACTCTGCTCCGTCACTCACTGGATATTCAGTCCTGAACATTAGTGTGGATATTATGGGATAGAATCTGTACAAACTCTGCTCCTTCACTCACTGGATATTCAGTCCTGAACATTAGTGTGGATATTATGGGATAGAATCTGCACAAACTCTGCTCCTTCACTCACTGGATATTCAGTCCTGAACATTAGTGTGGATATTATGGGATAGAATCTGTACAAACTCTGCTCCTTCACTCACTGGATGTTCAGTCCTGAACATTAGTGTGGATATTATGGGATAGAATCTGCACAAACTCTGCTCCTTCACTCACTGGATATTCAGTCCTGAACATTAGTGTGGATATTATGGGATAGAATCTGTACAAACTCTGCTCCATCACTCACTGGATATTCAGTCCTGAACATTAGTGTAGATATTATGGGATAGAATCTGTACAAACTCTGCTCCTTCACTCACTGGATATTCAGTCCTGAACATTAGTGTAGATATTATGGGATAGAATCTGTACAAACTCTGCTCCGTCACTCACTGGATATTCAGTCCTGAACATTAATGTGGATATTATGGGATAGAATCTGTACCAACTCTGCTCCTTCACTCACTGGATATTCAGTCCTGAACATTAGTCTGGATATTATGGGATACAATCTGTACAAACTCTGCCCCTTTACTCACTGGATATTCAGTCCTGAACATTAGTGTGGATATTATGGGATACAATCTGTACAAACTCTGCCCCTTTACTCACTGGATATTCAGTCCTGAACATTAGTCTGGATATTATGGGATACAATCTGTACAAACTCTGCCCCTTTACTCACTGGATATTCAGTCCTGAACATTAGTCTGGATATTATGGGATACAATCTGTACAAACTCTGCCCCTTTACTCACTGGATATTCAGTCCTGAACATTAGTGTGGATATTATGGGATACAATCTGTACAAACTCTGCCCCTTTACTCACTGGATATTCAGTCCTGAACATTAGTGTGGATATTATGGGATACAATCTGTACAAACTCTGCCCCTTTACTCACTGGATATTCAGTCCTGAACATTAGTGTGGATATTATGGGATACAATCTGTACAAACTCTGCTCCGTCACTCACTGGATATTCAGTCCTGAACATTAGTGTGGATATTATGGGATACAATCTGTACAAACTCTGCTCCTTTAATCACTGGATATTCAGTCCTGAACATTAGTGTGGATATTATGGGATACAATCAGCACAAACTCTGCTCCGTCACTCACTGGATATTCAGTCCTGAACATTAGTGTGGATATTATGGGATACTATCTGTACAAACTCTGCCCCTTTACTCACTGGATATTCTGTCCTGAACATTAGTGTGGATATTATGGGATACAATCTGTACAAACTCTGCTCCTTCACTCACTGGATATTCAGTCCTGAACATTAGTGTGGATATTATGGGATACAATCTGTACAAACTCTGCTCCTTCACTCACTGGATATTCAGTCCTGAACATTAGTGTGGATATTATGGGATACAATCTGTACAAACTCTGCTCCTTTACTCACTGGATATTCAGTCCTGAACATTAGTGTGGATATTATGGGATAGAATCTGTACAAACTCTGCTCCGTCACTCACTGGATATTCAGTCCTGAACATTAGTGTGGATATTATGGGATAGAATCTGTACAAACTCTGCTCCTTCACTCACTGGATATTCAGTCCTGAACATTAGTGTGGATATTATGGGATAGAATCTGCACAAACTCTGCTCC
Organism: Heterodontus francisci; assembly: GCF_036365525.1. Taxonomy (NCBI): domain Eukaryota; kingdom Metazoa; phylum Chordata; class Chondrichthyes; order Heterodontiformes; family Heterodontidae; genus Heterodontus; species Heterodontus francisci. The sequence continues at coordinate 53,716,409 of NC_090399.1, forward strand.
TTCACTCACTGGATATTCAGTCCTGAACATTAGTGTGGATATTATGGGATAGAATCTGTACAAACTCTGCTCCTTCACTCACTGGATGTTCAGTCCTGAACATTAGTGTGGATATTATGGGATAGAATCTGCACAAACTCTGCTCCTTCACTCACTGGATATTCAGTCCTGAACATTAGTGTGGATATTATGGGATAGAATCTGTACAAACTCTGCTCCGTCACTCACTGGATATTCAGTCCTGAACATTAATGTGGATATTATGGGATAGAATCTGTACCAACTCTGCTCCTTCACTCACTGGATATTCAGTCCTGAACATTAGTCTGGATATTATGGGATACAATCTGTACAAACTCTGCCCCTTTACTCACTGGATATTCAGTCCTGAACATTAGTGTGGATATTATGGGATACAATCTGTACAAACTCTGCCCCTTTACTCACTGGATATTCAGTCCTGAACATTAGTCTGGATATTATGGGATACAATCTGTACAAACTCTGCCCCTTTACTCACTGGATATTCAGTCCTGAACATTAGTCTGGATATTATGGGATACAATCTGTACAAACTCTGCCCCTTTACTCACTGGATATTCAGTCCTGAACATTAGTGTGGATATTATGGGATACAATCTGTACAAACTCTGCCCCTTTACTCACTGGATATTCAGTCCTGAACATTAGTGTGGATATTATGGGATACAATCTGTACAAACTCTGCCCCTTTACTCACTGGATATTCAGTCCTGAACATTAGTGTGGATATTATGGGATACAATCTGTACAAACTCTGCCCCTTTACTCACTGGATATTCAGTCCTGAACATTAGTCTGGATATTATGGGATACAATCTGTACAAACTCTGCCCCTTTACTCACTGGATATTCAGTCCTGAACATTAGTGTGGATATTATGGGATACAATCTGTACAAACTCTGCTCCTTCACTCACTGGATATTCAGTCCTGAACATTAGTGTGGATATTATGGGATACAATCTGTACAAACTCTGCTCCTTCACTCACTGGATATTCAGTCCTGAACATTAGTGTGGATATTATGGGATAGAATCTGTACAAACTCTGCTCCTTCACTCACTGGATATTCAGTCCTGAACATTAGTCTGGATATTATGGGATACAATCTGTACAAACTCTGCCCCTTTACTCACTGGATATTCAGTCCTGAACATTAGTGTGGATATTATGGGATACAATCTGTACAAACTCTGCCCCTTTACTCACTGGATATTCAGTCCTGAACATTAGTCTGGATATTATGGGATACAATCTGTACAAACTCTGCCCCTTTACTCACTGGATATTCAGTCCTGAACATTAGTCTGGATATTATGGGATACAATCTGTACAAACCCTGCCCCTTTACTCGCTGGATATTCAGTCCTGAACATTAGTGTGGATATTATGGGATACAATCTGTACAAACTCTGCCCCTTTGCTCACTGGATATTCAGTCCTGAACATTAGTGTGGATATTATGGGATACAATCTGTACAAACTCTGCCCCTTTACTCACTGGATATTCAGTCCTGAACATTAGTCTGGATATTATGGGATACAATCTGTACAAACTCTGCTACTTTAATCACTGGATATTCAGTCCTGAACATTAGTGTGGATATTATGGGATACAATCAGCACAAACTCTGCTCCGTCACTCACTGGATATTCAGTCCTGAACATTAGTGTGGATATTATGGGATACAATCTGTACAAACTCTGCTCCTTTAATCACTGGATATTCAGTCCTGAACATTAGTGTGGATATTATGGGATACAATCAGCACAAACTCTGCTCCGTCACTCACTGGATATTCAGTCCTGAACATTAGTGTGGATATTATGGGATACAATCTGTACAAACTCTGCTCCTTTAATCACTGGATATTCAGTCCTGAACATTAGTGTGGATATTATGGGATACAATCAGCACAAACTCTGCTCCGTCACTCACTGGATATTCAGTCCTGAACATTAGTGTGGATATTATGGGATACTATCTGTACAAACTCTGCCCCTTTACTCACTGGATATTCTGTCCTGAACATTAGTGTGGATATTATGGGATACAATCTGTACAAACTCTGCTCCTTCACTCACTGGATATTCAGTCCTGAACATTAGTGTGGATATTATGGGATACAATCTGTACAAACTCTGCTCCTTCACTCACTGGATATTCAGTCCTGAACATTAGTGTGGATATTATGGGATACAATCTGTACAAACTCTGCTCCGTCACTCACTGGATATTCAGTCCTGAACATTAGTGTGGATATTATGGGATACAATCTGGACAAACTCTGCTCCTTTACTCACTGGATATTCAGTCCTGAACATTAGTGTGGATATTATGGGATACAATCTGTACCAACTCTGCTCCTTTACTCACTGGATATTCAGTCCTGAACATTAGTGTGGATATTATGGGATACAATCTGGACAAACTCTGCTCCTTTACTCCATTATAAGCCATTATAAGCCCACTGACTCCCACAGCTACCTCGACTACACTTCTTCACACCCTACCTCCTGTAAGGACTCCATTCCATTCTCCCAGTTTCTCCGTCTCCGACGCATCTGCTCTGATGATGCTACCTTCCATGACGGTGCTTCTGATATGACCTCCTTTTTCCTCAACCGAGGATTTCCCCCCACTGTGGTTGACAGGGCCCTCAACCGTGTCCGACCCATTCCCCGCACCTCTACCCTCACCCCTTCCCCTCCCTCCCAGAACCGTGACAGGGTTCCCCTTGTCCTCACTTTTCATCCCACCAGCCTCCATATCCAAAGGATCATCCTCCGCCATTTTCGCCACCTCCAGCGTGATGCCACTACCAGTCGCATCTTCCCCTCCCTTCCCCTGTCAGCATTCCGAAGGGATCGTTCCCTCCGCGACACCCTGGTCCACTCCTCCATTACCCCCACCACCTCGTCCCCGTCCCAGGGCACCTTCCCTTGCAATCGCAGGAGGTGTAACACCTGCCCATTTACCTCCTCTCTCCTCACTATCCCAGGCCCCAAACACTCCTTTCAGGTGAAGCAGCGATTTACTTGTACTTCTTTCAATGTAGTATACTGTATTCGCTGCTCACAGTGTGGTCTCCTCTACATTGGGGAGACCAAGCGCAGACTGGGTGACCGCTTTGCGGAACATCTCCGCTCAGTCCGCAAGCAGGACCCTGAGCTTCCGGTTGCTTGCCATTTCAACACTCCCCCCTGCTCTCATGCTCACATCTCTGTCCTGGGATTGCTGCAGTGTTCCAGTGAACATCAACGCAAGCTCGAGGAACAGCATCTCATCTACCGATTAGGCACACTACAGCCTGCCGGACTGAACATTGAGTTCAATAATTTCAGAGCATGACAGCCCCCCACTTTACTTTCATTTTTAGTCATTTTTAGTTAATTTTTCTTCCTTTTTTTTGCATTCCTTTTTACATTTTTTGCATTTATTTCATTTCATGTTAGTTTGTTCAGTTTGCTTACCCACTGTTTTTTTCAGGTTGTTTTTCTTCAGGTTTGCACTTGCTGATGTTCTATATTCAGTATATTCACACCTAATCTGTACTAATGCTTTGTCTTTCAAAACACCATTAACATATTGTTTGCCTTTGCTCCGTGACCTTTTGGTCAGCTATGTGGCCTGGTCCAATCTGCACCTTCTCCTTTGTTATCTCTTGCCCAACCCCCACCTCACTTGTTTATAATCTGTGACTTTTCTAATATTTGTCAGTTCCGAAGAAGGGTCACTGACCCGAAACGTTAACTCTGCTTCTCTTTCCACAGATGCTGCCAGACCTGCTGAGTGAATCCAGCATTTCTTGTTTTTGTTTCAGATTTCCAGCATCCGCAGTATTTTGCTTTTATTTTAGTGTTTAATTCACTGCCACTTCTCTTCCAGGAATGCCTACCTTGAAGAAGTTCTGCTCTTCTCTCCGACGGGATTTTCGTTTGTCTCTTTTACCTTGTTCACCTTCATTGCTTTCTATTTCCCTCCTGGTGTTTGATAAGGTATCTACCAAAACTCGTTTTCACAGCCACATCTCCTTCCTCAGTGACTGTCTCCGGCTCCGACTGATTCCACGTGGATTCCAACTGCAGTTTCACCCATCATGCTTTGAAACCACCCAGGATCACAGGTATCTCCGAGAAATACAACGTTCCTCGGACTGCTACTCTCGCCGCATCCTGAGATCTACACTCAGTGCTATGCGCCGCCATATGCACACACTGGACCTCTCTCTCCAGCAGCACCGTCTCACCTTATCTCAAATCTGTTCTACTCCGCAGTTTCATCTCATCTTACGTCTCATCCGACGCATTAACAAAAAACTTTTTTTCTTCCTTTCAGGTGTTAAGGAACGCAAGCTCCAGCAGCTGATGGGGACTAATGCCCCTCCAGATCCTCCTTCCGCTTCACTTCCCTCTGACCCCACCCCTTCTGATCTGACCCCTTGCCGTGTATTCACTATACCCTCTGACCTCCCCCTCTCTGATGCTGAGCGTTCTGTACTCAGCAAAGGACTCAGTTTTATCCCCTTACGCCCCCACCTCAATGAATTTCGCGCTCGGCATGACGTTGAGCTCTTCTTCCGTCGCCTCCGCCTCCGGGCTCACTTCTTTGACCAGGAGTCCTCCCCCCGACCAGCAGACCCATTCACCCGCCTCCAGCATTCTCCCTCTACCTGGACCCCTCACCCTGGCCTCTTACCCGCTCTTGATCTCTTCATTGAAAACTGTCGGCGAGACATTGGTCGTCTCAATTTCTCTGCCCCCCTCACTCACTCTAACCTGTCCCCCTCTGAACTTGAGGCACTCCGTTCTCTCAGGTCTAACCCCGACATGGTCATCAAACCTGCAGACAAGGGTGGTGCTGTTGTTGTATGGCGTACCGACCTCTACCTTGCAGAAGCTCAACGCCAACTCACAGACACCTCTTCCTACCTCCCTCTGGACCATGACCCCACCACCGAACATCAAGCCACCGTCCAAAGGACTGTCACTGACCTCATCTCCTCTGGAGATCTTCCCTCTACAGCTTCCAACCTCATAGTCCCGCAACCCCGGACAGCCCGCTTCTATCTCCTTCCCAAAATCCACAAACGGGACTGTCCCGGCAGACCCATTGTGTCAGCCTGCTCCTGCCCAACTGAACTTATTTCTTCCTATCTAGACTCTATCTTTTCTCCGCTGGTCCAGTCTCTTCCCACCTACATCCGTGACTCTTCTGACGCCCTACGTCATTTTGACAATTTCCAGTTTCCTGGTCCCAACCGCCTCCTCTTCACTATGGACGTCCAATCGCTCTACACCTCCATCCCCCACCAGGATGGTTTGAGGGCTCTCCGCTTCTTCCTGGAACAGAGGCCCAACCAGTCCCCATCCACCACCACCCTCCTCCGCCTGGCTGAACTTGTTCTCACATTGAACAACTTCTCCTTCAACTCCACGCACTTCCTTCAAGTAAAAGGTGTCGCTATGGGTACCCGCATGGGTCCTAGTTATGCCTGTCTTTTTGTGGGATATGTCGAGCATTCTTTGTTCCAGTCCTACTCAGGCCCCCTCCCCCAACTCTTTTTCCGGTACATTGATGACTGTATCGGTGCCGTTTCCTGCTCCCGCCCCGAACTCGAAAACTTTATCAACTTTGCTTCCAATTTCCACCCTTCTCTCACCTTTACATGGTCCATCTCTGACACTTCCCTTCCCTTCCTCGACTTCTCTGTCTCCATCTCTGGGGATAGGTTGTCTACCAATATCCATTATAAGCCCACTGACTCCCACAGCTACCTCGACTACACTTCTTCACACCCTACCTCCTGTAAGGACTCCATTCCATTCTCCCAGTTTCTCCGTCTCCGACGCATCTGCTCTGATGATGCTACCTTCCATGACGGTGCTTCTGATATGACCTCCTTTTTCCTCAACCGAGGATTTCCCCCCACTGTGGTTGACAGGGCCCTCAACCGTGTCCGACCCATTCCCCGCACCTCTACCCTCACCCCTTCCCCTCCCTCCCAGAACCGTGACAGGGTTCCCCTTGTCCTCACTTTTCATCCCACCAGCCTCCATATCCAAAGGATCATCCTCCGCCATTTTCGCCACCTCCAGCGTGATGCCACTACCAGTCGCATCTTCCCCTCCCTTCCCCTGTCAGCATTCCGAAGGGATCGTTCCCTCCGCGACACCCTGGTCCACTCCTCCATTACCCCCACCACCTCGTCCCCGTCCCAGGGCACCTTCCCTTGCAATCGCAGGAGGTGTAACACCTGCCCATTTACCTCCTCTCTCCTCACTATCCCAGGCCCCAAACACTCCTTTCAGGTGAAGCAGCGATTTACTTGTACTTCTTTCAATGTAGTATACTGTATTCGCTGCTCACAGTGTGGTCTCCTCTACATTGGGGAGACCAAGCGCAGACTGGGTGACCGCTTTGCGGAACATCTCCGCTCAGTCCGCAAGCAGGACCCTGAGCTTCCGGTTGCTTGCCATTTCAACACTCCCCCCTGCTCTCATGCTCACATCTCTGTCCTGGGATTGCTGCAGTGTTCCAGTGAACATCAACGCAAGCTCGAGGAACAGCATCTCATCTACCGATTAGGCACACTACAGCCTGCCGGACTGAACATTGAGTTCAATAATTTCAGAGCATGACAGCCCCCCACTTTACTTTCATTTTTAGTCATTTTTAGTTAATTTTTCTTCCTTTTTTTTGCATTCCTTTTTACATTTTTTGCATTTATTTCATTTCATGTTAGTTTGTTCAGTTTGCTTACCCACTGTTTTTTTCAGGTTGTTTTTCTTCAGGTTTGCACTTGCTGATGTTCTATATTCAGTATATTCACACCTAATCTGTACTAATGCTTTGTCTTTCAAAACACCATTAACATATTGTTTGCCTTTGCTCCGTGACCTTTTGGTCAGCTATGTGGCCTGGTCCAATCTGCACCTTCTCCTTTGTTATCTCTTGCCCAACCCCCACCTCACTTGTTTATAATCTGTGACTTTTCTAATATTTGTCAGTTCCGAAGAAGGGTCACTGACCCGAAACGTTAACTCTGCTTCTCTTTCCACAGATGCTGCCAGACCTGCTGAGTGAATCCAGCATTTCTTGTTTTTGTTTCAGATTTCCAGCATCCGCAGTATTTTGCTTTTATTTTAGTGTTTAATTCACTGCCACTTCTCTTCCAGGAATGCCTACCTTGAAGAAGTTCTGCTCTTCTCTCCGACGGGATTTTCGTTTGTCTCTTTTACCTTGTTCACCTTCATTGCTTTCTATTTCCCTCCTGGTGTTTGATAAGGTATCTACCAAAACTCGTTTTCACAGCCACATCTCCTTCCTCAGTGACTGTCTCCGGCTCCGACTGATTCCACGTGGATTCCAACTGCAGTTTCACCCATCATGCTTTGAAACCACCCAGGATCACAGGTATCTCCGAGAAATACAACGTTCCTCGGACTGCTACTCTCGCCGCATCCTGAGATCTACACTCAGTGCTATGCGCCGCCATATGCACACACTGGACCTCTCTCTCCAGCAGCACCGTCTCACCTTATCTCAAATCTGTTCTACTCCGCAGTTTCATCTCATCTTACGTCTCATCCGACGCATTAACAAAAAACTTTTTTTCTTCCTTTCAGGTGTTAAGGAACGCAAGCTCCAGCAGCTGATGGGGACTAATGCCCCTCCAGATCCTCCTTCCGCTTCACTTCCCTCTGACCCCACCCCTTCTGATCTGACCCCTTGCCGTGTATTCACTATACCCTCTGACCTCCCCCTCTCTGATGCTGAGCGTTCTGTACTCAGCAAAGGACTCAGTTTTATCCCCTTACGCCCCCACCTCAATGAATTTCGCGCTCGGCATGACGTTGAGCTCTTCTTCCGTCGCCTCCGCCTCCGGGCTCACTTCTTTGACCAGGAGTCCTCCCCCCGACCAGCAGACCCATTCACCCGCCTCCAGCATTCTCCCTCTACCTGGACCCCTCACCCTGGCCTCTTACCCGCTCTTGATCTCTTCATTGAAAACTGTCGGCGAGACATTGGTCGTCTCAATTTCTCTGCCCCCCTCACTCACTCTAACCTGTCCCCCTCTGAACTTGAGGCACTCCGTTCTCTCAGGTCTAACCCCGACATGGTCATCAAACCTGCAGACAAGGGTGGTGCTGTTGTTGTATGGCGTACCGACCTCTACCTTGCAGAAGCTCAACGCCAACTCACAGACACCTCTTCCTACCTCCCTCTGGACCATGACCCCACCACCGAACATCAAGCCACCGTCCAAAGGACTGTCACTGACCTCATCTCCTCTGGAGATCTTCCCTCTACAGCTTCCAACCTCATAGTCCCGCAACCCCGGACAGCCCGCTTCTATCTCCTTCCCAAAATCCACAAACGGGACTGTCCCGGCAGACCCATTGTGTCAGCCTGCTCCTGCCCAACTGAACTTATTTCTTCCTATCTAGACTCTATCTTTTCTCCGCTGGTCCAGTCTCTTCCCACCTACATCCGTGACTCTTCTGACGCCCTACGTCATTTTGACAATTTCCAGTTTCCTGGTCCCAACCGCCTCCTCTTCACTATGGACGTCCAATCGCTCTACACCTCCATCCCCCACCAGGATGGTTTGAGGGCTCTCCGCTTCTTCCTGGAACAGAGGCCCAACCAGTCCCCATCCACCACCACCCTCCTCCGCCTGGCTGAACTTGTTCTCACATTGAACAACTTCTCCTTCAACTCCACGCACTTCCTTCAAGTAAAAGGTGTCGCTATGGGTACCCGCATGGGTCCTAGTTATGCCTGTCTTTTTGTGGGATATGTCGAGCATTCTTTGTTCCAGTCCTACTCAGGCCCCCTCCCCCAACTCTTTTTCCGGTACATTGATGACTGTATCGGTGCCGTTTCCTGCTCCCGCCCCGAACTCGAAAACTTTATCAACTTTGCTTCCACCCTTCTCTCACCTTTACATGGTCCATCTCTGACACTTCCCTTCCCTTCCTCGACTTCTCTGTCTCCATCTCTGGGGATAGGTTGTCTACCAACATCCATTATAAGCCCGCTGACTCCCACAGCTACCTCGACTACACTTCTTCACACCCTACCTCCTGTAAGGACTCCATTCCATTCTCCCAGTTTCTCTGTCTCCGACGCATCTGCTCTGATGATGCTACCTTCCATGACGGTGCTTCTGATATGACCTCCTTTTTCCTCAACCGAGGATTTCCCCCCACTGTGGTTGACAGGGCCCTCAACCGTGTCCGACCCATTCCCCGCACCTCTACCCTCACCCCTTCCCCTCCCTCCCAGAACCGTGACAGGGTTCCCCTTGTCCTCACTTTTCATCCCACCAGCCTCCATATCCAAAGGATCATCCTCCGCCATTTTCGCCACCTCCAGCGTGATGCCACTACCAGTCGCATCTTCCCCTCCCTTCCCCTGTCAGCATTCCGAAGGGATCGTTCCCTCCGCGACACCCTGGTCCACTCCTCCATTACCCCCACCACCTCGTCCCCGTCCCAGGGCACCTTCCCTTGCAATCGCAGGAGGTGTAACACCTGCCCATTTACCTCCTCTCTCCTCACTATCCCAGGCCCCAAACACTCCTTTCAGGTGAAGCAGCGATTTACTTGTACTTCTTTCAATGTAGTATACTGTATTCGCTGCTCACAGTGTGGTCTCCTCTACATTGGGGAGACCAAGCGCAGACTGGGTGACCGCTTTGCGGAACATCTCCGCTCAGTCCGCAAGCAGGACCCTGAGCTTCCGGTTGCTTGCCATTTCAACACTCCCCCCTGCTCTCATGCTCACATCTCTGTCCTGGGATTGCTGCAGTGTTCCAGTGAACATCAACGCAAGCTCGAGGAACAGCATCTCATCTACCGATTAGGCACACTACAGCCTGCCGGACTGAACATTGAGTTCAATAATTTCAGAGCATGACAGCCCCCCACTTTACTTTCATTTTTAGTCATTTTTAGTTAATTTTTCTTCCTTTTTTTTGCATTCCTTTTTACATTTTTTGCATTTATTTCATTTCATGTTAGTTTGTTCAGTTTGCTTACCCACTGTTTTTTTCAGGTTGTTTTTCTTCAGGTTTGCACTTGCTGATGTTCTATATTCAGTATATTCACACCTAATCTGTACTAATGCTTTGTCTTTCAAAACACCATTAACATATTGTTTGCCTTTGCTCCGTGACCTTTTGGTCAGCTATGTGGCCTGGTCCAATCTGCACCTTCTCCTTTGTTATCTCTTGCCCAACCCCCACCTCACTTGTTTATAATCTGTGACTTTTCTAATATTTGTCAGTTCCGAAGAAGGGTCACTGACCCGAAACGTTAACTCTGCTTCTCTTTCCACAGATGCTGCCAGACCTGCTGAGTGAATCCAGCATTTCTTGTTTTTGTTTCTGCTCCTTTACTCACTGGATATTCAGTCCTGAACATTAGTGTGGATATTATGGGATACAATCTGTACCAACTCTGCTCCTTTACTCACTGGATATTCAGTCCTGAACATTAGTGTGGATATTATGGGATACAATCTGGACAAACTCTGCTCCTTTACTCACTGGATATTCAGTCCTGAACATTAGTGTGGATATTATGGGATACAATCTGTACAAACTCTGCTCCTTTACTCACTGGATATTCAGTCCTGAACATTAGTGTGGATATTATGGGATAGAATCTGTACAAACTCTGCTCCTTTACTCACTGGATATTCAGTCCTGAACATTAGTGTGGATATTATGGGATACAATCAGCACAAACTCTGCTCCTTTACTCACTGGATATTCAGTCCTGAACATTAGTGTGGATATTATGGGATACAATCTGTACCAACTCTGCTCCTTTACTCACTGGATATTCAGTCCTGAACATTAGTGTGGATATTATGGGATACAATCTGGACAAACTCTGCTCCTTTACTCACTGGATATTCAGTCCTGAACATTAGTGTGGATATTATGGGATACAATCTGTACCAACTCTGCTCCTTTACTCACTGGATATTCAGTCCTGAACATTAGTGTGGATATTATGGGATACAATCTGGACAAACTCTGCTCCTTTACTCACTGGATATTCAGTCCTGAACATTAGTGTGGATATTATGGGATACAATCTGTACCAACTCTGCTCCTTTACTCACTGGATATTCAGTCCTGAACATTAGTGTGGATATTATGGGATACAATCTGGACAAACTCTGCTCCTTTACTCACTGGATATTCAGTCCTGAACATTAGTGTGGATATTATGGGATAGAATCTGTACAAACTCTGCTCCTTTACTCACTGGATATTCAGTCCTGAACATTAGTGTGGATATTATGGGATACAATCAGCACAAACTCTGCTCCTTTACTCACTGGATATTCAGTCCTGAACATTAGTGTGGATATTATGGGATACAATCTGTACCAACTCTGCTCCTTTACTCACTGGATATTCAGTCCTGAACATTAGTGTGGATATTATGGGATACAATCTGTACCAACTCTGCTCCTTTACTCACTGGATATTCAGTCCTGAACATTAGTGTGGATATTATGGGATACAATCTGTACCAACTCTGCTCCTTTACTCACTGGATATTCAGTCCTGAACATTAGTGTGGATATTATGGGATACAATCTGTACCAACTCTGCTCCTTTACTCACTGGATATTCAGTCCTGAACATTAGTGTGGATATTATGGGATACAATCTGTACAAACTCTGCTCCTTTACTCACTGGATATTCAGTCCTGAACATTAGTGTGGATATTATGGGATACAATCTGTACCAACTCTGCTCCTTTACTCACTGGATATTCAGTCCTGAACATTAGTGTGGATATTATGGGATACAATCTGTACCAACTCTGCTCCTTTACTCACTGGATATTCAGTCCTGAACATTAGTGTGGATATTATGGGATACAATCTGTACAAACTCTGCTCCTTTACTCACTGGATATTCAGTCCTGAACATTAGTGTGGATATTATGGGATACAATCTGTACCAACTCTGCTCCTTTACTCACTGGATATTCAGTCCTGAACATTAGTGTGGATATTATGGGATACAATCTGTACCAACTCTGCTCCTTTACTCACTGGATATTCAGTCCTGAACATTAGTGTGGATATTATGGGATACAATCTGGACAAACTCTGCTCCTTTACTCACTGGATATTCAGTCCTGAACATTAGTGTGGATATTATGGGATACAATCTGTACCAACTCTGCTCCTTTACTCACTGGATATTCAGTCCTGAACATTAGTGTGGATATTATGGGATACAATCAGCACAAACTCTGCTCCTTTACTCACTGGATATTCAGTCCTGAACATTAGTGTGGATATTATGGGATACAATCTGTACCAACTCTGCTTCTTTACTCACTGGATATTCAGTCCTGAACATTAGTGTGGATATTATGGGATACAATCTGTACAAACTCTGCTCCATTACTCACTGGATATTCAGTCCTGAACATTAGTGTGGATATTATGGGATACAATCTGTACCAACTCTGCTCCTTTACTCACTGGATATTCAGTCCTGAACATTAGTGTGGATATTATGGGATACAATCTGTACAAACTCTGCTCCTTCACTCACTGGATATTCAGTCCTGAACATTAGTGTGGATATTATGGGATACAATCAGCACAAACTCTGCTCCTTTACTCAGTGGATATTCAGTCCTGACCATTAGTGTGGATATTATGGGATACAATCTGTACAAACTCTGCTCCTTTACTCACCGTCTCCTCACTTGGTTTTCAGTCAGGAAGTAAACCAGCTGCGGAAGGGGAAGAGAGAATGACCCGATTGGTTGGATGTTCAGATTGACAGTTCTGCCAACCAATACGTAGCCAGAAACATTGGAACCCTCCATTCCTGTCAATCAAATAAAAGCAAAATACTGCGGATGCTGGAAATCTGAAACAAAAACAAGAAATGCTGGATTCACTCAGCAGGTCTGGCAGCATCTGTGGAAAGAGAAGCAGAGTTAACGTTTCGGGTCAGTGACCCTTCTTCGGAATCCGAAGAAGGGTCACTGACCCGAAACGTTAACTCTGCTTCTCTTTCCACAGATGCTGCCAGACCTGCTGAGTGAATCCAGCATTTCTTGTTTTTGTTCCTGTCAATCAAACCGTTCAGCCATTCACAAAGGAGACGGCGGGACCGCTTCTTGGTGCTTTGTCACTTTGAGAATATTCAATCCAGTCTGTGTCAGTCATTCGAAATAAAGGAGAAGGAGCAAGAACTTTCATATATACAGGATGTTCCAAAGCATTTCACAGTCCCTCTGACTGTGCAGCACTCCTTCAGTACTGACCCTCCGACTGTGCAGCACTCCCTCGGTTCCGACCCTCCGACAGCGCAGTCCTCCCTCAATACCGACCCTCCGACAGCGCAGTCCTCCCTCAATACCGACCCTCCGACAGTGCAGCACTCCCTCGGTACCGACCCTCCGACAGTGCAGCACTCCCTCAGTGCTGAGCTTCCGACAGTGCAGGACTCCCTCTGTGCTGCCCCTCTGACAGTGCAGCACTCCCTCAGTACTGCCCCTCCAACAGTGCAGCACTCCCTCTGTACTGTTGTGATTAGTGGTGTCCTGCAAGAGGTATATAATTTTAAACCTGGGATTAATAGGTTTTTGTTAACCAAAGGTATTGAAGGAGATGGAGAAAGGGCAGGTATGCGGAGTTAGATCATTGATCTGCCACGATCCCACTGAATGGTGGGACATGCTCGAGGAGCTAAATGGCCGACCCCTATTCCTATATACTGCCCCTCCAACAAGGTAACATTCCCTCAGTGCTGCCCCTCCATCGGACAGCATTCCCTCAGAGGAAAAGTGCAAATCCAGGCCTCCAACATGGCATTACAATCTCAGGTTAATTCTAAGGGAAAAGGGAGGAATCCAGGGTAAAATTGTGGTGGAAAGGGAAGGGAATTCCATGTTGAATTAATGGGGAAATAGGAGGAATCCCAGGTTGAATTATAGTGGAAAGGGAAGGAATCGTGGTCAAACCTGGAGGCCAATTATCTATTTATTCCCTTTAAATGAAAGGACAGAACATTGCTGTCAGCCAGGGTGGGATTTTCTGCTCTCGAGATACTCTCCCTGGGTGAGACTCCACTCCAGGAACCTGCAACTTGAAAATCTGCAATTTGACAGGAACATTCCAGCAGGTGTAATAGCTGCAATCTCATCTTTCACCAAGTCTAAGACTTTCAGAAATATTCGAACTCTGCTGCCTGTGTCCTAACTTGCACCAAGTGCTGTTCACCCATCACCCCTGGACTCGCTGACCTATATTGGCTCCCAGTTAAACAACGCCTCTATTTTAAAATTTGCATCCTTGTTTTCAAATCTCTCCATGGCCTGCCCCCTCCCTATTCCTGTAATCGCTTCCAGCCCCACAAACCTCTGAGGTATTTGCACTCATCTAATTCTGGCCTCTTGAGCATCCCTGATTTTAATTTCTTCAGCATTGGTGACTGTGTCGTCAGTTGCCTAGACCCTAGACTCTGGAATTCCCTCCCTGAACCTCTCCATCCCTCTCTTTCTTCCTTTAAAACTACCTTTTGTTGACCAAACTTTTGGTCACCTGTCCTAATATCTCCCTATGTGGCTTGGTTTCAATTTTTACTTGATAATGCTCCTGTGAAAGTGCCTTGAAATGTTTTGTTTTATCTAAGGCGCTATATAAATACAAGCTGTTGTTGTTGGTGATCTGGTATCAACCTGAGAAAGTGTTAAAGGGAACCCATTTCCTATCAGGACCTGGGCTAGAGATAAAAAGATTGGTGTCAAATCAAAGTGATTAGAATATTGTGACCATTTGTCAGTGTTTGCAGTGCACAAAAAAATCCATTCATCACGAATAACCTGATCATTCAGAAAAGCTGATCACCTGCGACTCAAGGCAGTTTGGGCCTCATAACCTGCAACCAATGCCTTTACCGGAGCTTCCTCAGGAAAATTAAACAGCTCCCATTGGCAAGTGCACACCTCCCACTGAGTGAAACAGAGATCTCACCAGTGGACAGAGTGGACAAGCACACTCACTGGGAACAAATACACTTCATCAAATTGTTTTAATCAAACACACAGGGATACCAATCAGACATTTCTAATCGTTTCCATAGGTGGGAAAACACCAGGCTAATTGAGCATAAAGTGTAGGCTCAGGCTAATAAAAGAGATTTATTGCAGGAATGTACAGTTATACAGAAGCAGGGACAGTCATCAGTTGAACAATGCTGTATTTATCTTGTACCAATACTGAGAAGTATTTTATGAAACCAAATTTTTTTATTTATTCATTCATGGGATGTGGGCATTGCTGGCCAGGCCAACATTTATTGCCCATCCCTAATTGCCCTTGAGAAGGTGGTGGTGAGCTGCCTTCTTGAACCACTGCAGTCCATTTGAGGTAGGTGCACCTACAGTGCTGTTAGGAAGGGAGTTCCAGCATTTTGACCCAACAACAGTGAAGGAACGGCGATATAGTTCCAAGTCAGGATGGTGTGTGACTTGGAGGGGAACTTGCAGGTGGTGGTGTTCCCATGCATCTGCTGCTCTTGTCCTTCGAGGTGGTAGAGGTCGCGGGTTTGGAAGGTGCTATCTAAGAAGCCTTGGTGTGTTGCTGCAGTGCATCTTGTAGATGGTGCACACTGCTGCCACTGTGCGTCGGTGATGGAGGGAGTGAATGTTTGTGGATGATGTGCCAATCAAGCAGGCTGCTTTGTCCTGGATGGTGTCAAGCTTCCTGAGTGTTGTTGGAGCTGCACCCATCCAGGCAAGTGGAGAGTATTCCATCTCACTCCTGACTTGTGCCTTGTAGATGGTGGACACGCTTTGGGGAGTCAGGAGGTGAGTTACTCGCCACAGGATTCCTGGCCTCTGACCTGCTCTTGTAGCCACGGTATTTATATGGCTACTCCAGTTCAGTTTCTGGTCAATGGTAGCCCCTAGGATGTTGATAGTGGGGGATTCGGCGATGGTAATGTCATTGAATGTCAAGGGGAGATGGTTAGATTCTCTCTTGTTGGAGATGGTCATTGCCTGGCACTTGTGTGGCGCAAATGTTATTTGCCACTTATCAGCCCAAGCCAGGATGTCGTCCAAGTCTTGTTGCATTTCTACACGGACTGCTTCAGTATTTGAGGAGTTGCGAATGGTGCTGAACATTGTGCAATCATCAGCGAACATCCCCAATTCTGACCTTATGATTGAAGTAACAAATGTTTCAACATTCTTGGAGTCCTTTAACTGAATCCTGGATGATTATAACAAGATTAATGGAGCTTAATGGAGTTCACTCTCACTGTTACCTTGAAGTCTGCATTGAGTAATCTCAGGAGACTGGAGCTGTTTCCCTGGTCAGAAGTTCATTTGTGTTGAAGTTAGGATTTTTGACAAACATCCTTCTTCTTGATCGAAGTGCACCTGTTGTATCACAGGTAGTAATCCTGAGTTGATTATTTTCCCAGATCTATCTACCCTGATGGGTTAGCCATTACAGGTAAAGCTCAAACTCCCCACAGTCAGAAACTTAGAAAAGATTGCTTTTGAGTTCTCAGCCAAACAATCTTGCCCTGATGGGAGATCAGGCCACAGTCCGAAATACAAACAAATTCAGGCATCCTCTTCAAACCACAGTATCCACTCAAACGTGTTGCTGCCCAGTGCTTAGCCTCACATCACACAGAAGAACGTCTGCAGAAACTGCAGGCTATTTAAAAATCTCCACTATACAAATTTGTACACTGAAATACATAATGCAGCATAGAGTTTGCACCCCTCAAGGCCGCATTGGTTAGAATGAGCAATAACTACATAAGAACTTTGCTCCCTCTCTGCAGATTGCCTCTCTGCTCACTGCCTCTTCTCTATAATGGGCTGAGATCAGGAACTATCATCACCCCCAATCCATGCAGGGAGGGGGGGGGGGGGGGGCGGGGTGGTCTGCAGTTTGAAGGTGCATCCTGCAGTGCTCCTTGACACACTGAGTTAGAACCAGTGTGCAGTCATTCCTACCCTGCTCTGCAGGCTATAGCCTATCTCTATGTACAGGGAATCTCCTCCAAGTACCAGTCTTCATCATGGGTAGCAAATCCGGCCCCAACCACTCGCCTTCTCCTGCACTAGTGATGGGATCTACCCATGCTTGGTGACTCAATGGTGCTGTAGCTCTACAGCCTGCCACAACCACAGGCAGATCACAGACTCCATGGAGGAGTGGGCTCCCTCTGAATGGAAAGCAACAGCATAGTTACACAATCATATTCCATGCACAGAGTTACCATTCTCCTTCTTATAAAATCCCTGCAGGAATGAAACCGCACCACAGTTAATTTAAATGCACATTCCCACACCAGCCAGGTCCTCTTCACCATTCTAAAGGTTTGACCTGTGTTGCCTGAAGTGGATTGGCTTCAATTTAGTATTTCTGTATTGTTAAATTCAACCAGCAGGATGGAACCAGGCTGGTTGCCATGGCAATCTGAAGCATTAATCAGCTACCCATGGAGGAAGTTACCTCTGTTTCAGGCCAAATTCAATACTGATCGGCTAATCAATCCTGGACAAGATTTTCGTCTGCTTGTGTTTTTTCAACATTAATAGTTAGTCTTTCTGGGTCAATTTAACAATGAGATTGCTGTTTGCCCATAATTTTAAGGTTGGCCCCAATCTGAGAGCTGAGTGGGCCAAAACCCCTCTTCCTCCAAACCCACAGACTTAAGGCACATCTTAAAGTGAGGGTGAGAAAGCCCTCATAACCAGTAACTCCAGTCAGGATCAAAGAGCTTTGGAATAGCTTTGCTTAAAAGTAGGCCTACACATCAGAAGACAGTAAGATCACATCTTTTTTATTCGACATAACCTGACGAGTTTAGGAAAGTGTCTGGTCTGAGTTGTGTATTCTGTTCATTCGTGCTCTTTATATTGAAGTTGGGCCTCATCACAATAGGATGCTTTCAGGTCCACATCCCTGAAAGAAATGTGAGAGCACATGGCAGTGTGCGTCACAGAACAGCCAGTATATGCAGTAGGGCTTGTGTATGTGTTATGATCCCTGGGTTATGCTATCATTTCCCGAGCGATCAGTAAAGACGTGCTCTGGATCATAGGATTGGAGCTAGACCAGAGATAACATTGAGCCCAGAAACCAGGAAATTATAGCACCCTCCATCTGAGGTCCAATGTAATACCCAGTGGGTGTTATTCTGGAGCACTGATAGGTATCTGGGACTAAAGTGTGCAGACATAGCAACAACCTGTCACAATTGACATGTTCGTAAAACCCTTGCCCCACTTTAAGCAGTCCAAAAATGGTTGGTCATCCCACTGTGCACACTGGACTCCTGGACCACCGTCATCTGGGACAAGGGACGGGAGTTCGGCCCCCCAGAAGAACCTGTCCCAGCCCCTCCCCCGGTCCCCCGACACTGCTCCAGCCCATAGGCCCTACCCCAGGACCCTGTCCAGCCTCAGTCTGTTCTACCCTGCTCCATCCCATAGATTCTACCCCAGAACCCTGTCCAGCCTCAGTCTGTTCGACCCCAGTCCTTCAACCCTGCTCCAGCTCATAGGCCCTACCCCAGGAAGCTGCTCAGCCTCAGTCTATTCTACCCCAGTACCTCGACCCTGCTCCAGGGCATAGATCCTACCCCAGGACCCTGTCCAGCCTCAGTCTGTTGAGGATCCACAGTTGAGGAGACAAGATAATTTGGCGGCACAGTGGTGCAGTGGTTAGCACCGCAGCCTCACAGCTCCAGGGATCCGGATTCAATTCTGGGTACTGCCTGTGCCGAGTTTGCAAGTTCTTCCTGTGACAACGTGGGTTTTCACCGGGTGCTCCGGTTTCCTCCCACAGACTTCCGGGTTGATAGGTAAATTGGTCATTGTAAATTGCCCCTAGTGTAGGTAGGTGGTAGGGAATATGGGATTACTGCAGGGTTAGTATAAATGGGTGGTTGTTGGTCGGCACAGACTCGGTGGGCCGAAGGGCCTGTTTCAGTGCTGCATCTCTAAAAAATAAAATTTGGATAATTTGTCACTCTATTTTATCTTCAGTGAAATTGTTCCATGTTTTTTAGTCTCTCTCTGTGAGAATTGCTCTCTGTTAGTTTTTGTTGGTATCTCGCTTCCTTTACCTTAGATGAACTCCTGCCCCTTCTCTCCCTCCAGGTCGTACACAGGATCTATAATACCAGGCATTCTGCAGATACTGAGAGTGTTAGAATCAAGAACATAAGAAATAGGAGCAGGAGTAGACCATTTGGCCCCTTGAGACTGTGCAGCCATTGAGGCTGATCTTCTGCCTCAACTCCACTTTCCCGCCCACTCCCTGTGCCCATTGATTCCCTTAGAGATCAAAAATCTATCCGTCTCAGTTTTGAATGTGCTAAACAATGGAGTAGCCACAACTCTCTGGGGGAGAGCATTCCAAAGTTTCACAACCCTCTTAGTGAAGAGAGTTCTCCTCATGAAAGGAGCCCATTAGTTTTAGCTGAGGCTCAGAAATACCTGAAGACATTGACAGGGCACTAACCCTGTGGGAATGTGCTGGTGCTTCAGGAAGCTCTTCATTCTTGACCATTCCTTTCCCTGTGGGATGACGTTGTGTTAGGAAGATGTCCGGACAGGTCAGCTGTCTTGTCAGAAAGATTGCACTTTTCTGTTCTGGAAGGTGTTACAGAGGGTATGAGGAAGAGAAGCTGGTAGAACAGTTCTGGGAGATGTCACACTGAATACACTAGCCCATGTATGTTTGCTGATGATCCAGGAGCTCTGCTAACTGTGGGAAAGCTTTGTCGACAAGCTCACACCTGAAACAGTTCTTCATGTGTGTGGCTGCGCTGGTGACGGAGGAGGCTTGAGGACAGTGTGAAGGCCTTGGAACAAACATCACACTTGAAGGGTTTCTCACCTGTGTGGACACGCTGGTGTCTCAGGAGTGTTGATGATTTCAAGAAAGCTTTGTCACAAACATCACACTTGAAGGGTTTCTCTCCTGTGTGGATCCGTCTGTGATGCACGAGGTCTGATGACTGTGAGAAAGCTCGATCACAAACTTCACACCTGAAGGGTTTCTCTCCCGTGTGGATCCTCCAGTGTTCCAGGAGGTTTGATGACTTTGTGAAGGATTTATCACATCTCTCACACTCAGTTTCTCTCCCACTCTCCCCTTTACTGTCTGCTCCTCTCTCAGTGTCTCTCCCACTCTCCCCTTTACTATCTGCTCCTCTCTCAGTGTCTCTCCCACTCTCCCCTTTACTGTCTGCTCCTCTCTCAGTGTCTCTCCCACTCTCCCCTTTACTGTCTGCTCCTCTCTCAGTGTCTCTCCATCTGTCCCCTTTACTGTCTGCTCCTCTCAGTGTCTCTCCTACTCTCCCCTTTACTTGTCTGCTCCTCTCTGTGTCTCTCCCACTCTCCCCTTTACTGTCTGCTCCTCTCTCATTGTCTCTCCCACTCTCCCCTTTACTGTCTGCTCCTCTCTCAGTGTCTCTCCCACTCACCCCTTTACTGTCTGCTCCTCTCTCATGTCTCTCCCACTCACCCCTTTACTGTCTGCTCCTCTCTGTGTCTCTCCCACTCTCCCCTTTACAGTCTGCTCCTCTCTGTGTCTCTCCCACTCTCCCCTTTACTGTCTGCTCCTCTCTCAGTGTCTCTCCCACTCACCCCTTTACTGTCTGCTCCTCTCTCATTGTCTCTCCCACTCTCCCCTTTACTGTCTGCTCCTCTCTCAGTGTCTCTGCCACTCTCCCCTTTACTGTCTGCTCCTCTCTCAGTGTCTCTCCCACTCACCCCTTTACTGTCTGCTCCTATCTGTGTCTCTCCCACTCTCCCCTTTACTGTCTGCTCCTCTCTGTGTCTCTCCCTTACTGTCTGCTCCTCTCTCAGTGTCTCTCCCACTCTCTCCTTTACTGTCTGCTCCTATCTATGTCTCTCCCACTCTCCCCTTTACTGTCTGCTCCTCTCTTAGTCCCAGTTCCACTCAACCCAGCAATCCAGAATATAGCACCGTTTGTTTTCTCCAGAGATTTACAATAGCAATGTGATTCTTACAATGACTATGTGGACCGAATCTGCATTGACTTTATAGCCAGGTATAATTCCTTGTACGGTTTGTCATCAACTCCAAGTAATGCACAGCAGGCCTTGTATCATTGTGTGCAGAACAGCCACTCAAAGGTAGTTTGGTCTGCTTAAAACTTAGCAAAGAATTATTGCAGGGTTGTAGCACCCCACGAAGTGTGCATTTGTGTCTTCCACCTGCCATTATTAGTTTGACAGCGTCTGTTTGATTGAGCCTATGAAACGCTATCCTGGATCCTTGATCACACACTATTGCTGCACTCGATGATCAAGAGGGCAACTGCTGTGCCTAACCTATCTCATTTTGGCCTGCACTCTGAGCCCTTTTTTGTGTTCCCTCATTGGCATAAGTGGCTGTGAAAATTGGAGGGAACAATTGTTGGCTTTTGAATCACTGATGGCAACAGAAAACAGGTCTTACATCTCCGCTATGGAAGTGAATTATTGGAAAATATTTTTGAGCCATTGCCCAGGAAGAATACAATGTACAAAACAATTATTTTCCAATGACCAAAGTGAGAAGCAAATGATGAATATTGCACAGGACTGAAACAAATCTGGACTTTGGTGACATCAAACTTGTCGAATGGGAAATCAAAACAAAAACCATTGTAGGTTGCCTGTTCATCAACTACTCAGAAAAAACACTCAAGAAAGACAGAAAGCTGTCAGAGGTGCTGGAGTTAGCAAGATTGCTTTCCCTTTCAGAGTCCAGAGCTGCTGAAGTTGAGGCTGCCAACAGCAACTGCCACACTTCAAGCTCAACTCTTGTGAACAGTGTTCACTGTTCACGTGCCAGGCAACCACCTGCGAAGCAACAACAACAAGCTCGCAAACAGAATTTATGTCTTGTCCAAGCAATGCTTCCATTGTGGTGGTAGTTATCCACACTGGACAGTATGTCCTGCTGCTGACAAGCAGTGTAAAGCTTGTGGGAAACTGAACCATTTTGCTCACGTTTGCCGCTCATCAGCAAAATGAACTAAGACTAATGCTACCAAATGAGTGCCACGTACACATACCAAACCAAAAGGGCAAGAGAATATAGCCAATGTAGAGATAGATGATCTGAATATACTTTAGTGCTCTCTTTCGGACAGAGCAACCAGCCATGTGTGACAGTGGCCATTGGCTGTTTGAAAACAGATGCTCTCGTAGACACAGGAGCAACCTCATGGGAGATAAAACATCCAACAAACTTCAGGGCTGCCTCACATTTTGCAAGCCAGGGAATACAAAAATCTTCCCTGACAATAGAAACAAGCCACTGAAAGTTCTTGGGACGTTTGAAATGCCAGTCGCATTCAAATACACCAGAACAAATGCTGTATTTTATGTCACATCCGGAGAAAGTGACACATTCGTCAATTTCCACATGACAACAGATCTGCGCATGATTGCAGTCATGTACGGAGTTCCTACATGTACCAACAGTGTTCTTGAACTGTATGCTGACCGCTTCAAGGTTATCAGAAAACTGAAGAATGCTACATGCAAAGCTGCATGTAAATCCTAAGGTGCGTCCAGTCGTGTATCAACATAGACGAATACCGTTCTATGTCAGAAAGGAGACAGAGAAGAAAGTTCAGCACTTGCTTGACTGTGAATCTACCCCTTGGGTCTTACCCAAACATATTTTAAAGATTCTCAAGGTCAGAATCTGTGTTGAAATGCAGTCACCAAAACAAGCAACATAACAAGAAAGACATTTGACGGCACAGTGGCGCAGTGGTTAGCACCGCAGCCTCACAGCTCCAGCGACCCGGGTTCAATTCTGGGTACTGTCTGTGTGGAGTTTGCAAGTTCTCCCTGTGTCTGCGTGGGTTTCCTCCGGGTGCTCCGGTTTCCTCCCACATGCCAAAGACTTGCAGGTTGATAGGTAAATTGACCATTATAAATTGCCGCTAGTATAAGTAGGTGGTAGGGAAATATAGGGACAGGTGGGGATGTGGTAGGAATATGGAATTAGTGTAGGATTAGTATAAATGGGTGGTTGATGGTCGGCACAGACTCGGTGGGCCGAAGGGCCTGTTTCAGTGCTGTATCTCTAAACTAAACCAACAACTGATGATATCACAGGGAAAGCGAATGGTGCCACACATTTTGCTAAACTTGACCTCAATGCAGGGTATCATCAAATCTAACTTGTGGAAGAATCGAGGTATCTTACAGTGTTCACCAATCAGATCGGGTTCTTTTGATACAAGAGGTTCAATTTTGGATTCAACTCAGCAGCTGAGGCATTTCAGCACAGGATTAAGTCTACACTGCAAGGACTTGAGGGCAGACTGAAAATCAGCCATGAGGTTTTCATCGACGGAGTCACACTGAAAGTTAAATCAAGACACACCTACATGCATGCCTACAATGTCTTAGAGAATGCAACTTCACCCTGAACAAAGACAAGTGTCTGGTCAATTAAAGCAGGATTGAATTTTTCAGTCATGCATTCAGTGGTGAAAGAGTATCACCTGATGCACCGAAAGACGAAGCCATTACAAACTTCAGATCCTATGCATGTGCATGAGGTCCAAAATCTTCCTGGGCTCATCACAAACTGTAGTCATTTCATTCCTGACCTCACTACGCTATCTGCCCCTCTATGCAATCTGACAAAAGTGACCACCAAGTGGGAGTGGACTAAATCACACAAACAGGCTGTACACCAGATCAAACAACAGTCGTCAGCAAGTTGTACAAATGGCTTTTTCGACCCCGAGAAAACCACCCAGCTATTTGTGGATGCGAGCCCGTTTGGCTTAGGTTCAGTTCTCGTGCTGAAAGACTAAGCAGGTCATCCATCAATCGTAGCGATGGCAAGCAGATCATTAACGCCTGTAGAACAACAATATTCACAAACAGAGAGAGAAGCACTCTCAATCACGTGGAGCAACCTACACTTTCATCTCTACTTGTATGGAAGTGAGTTTGAAATGATAACCGATCACAGCTTACTAGTAAGTCTGTTTAACAATCCACACAGCAAACCACCTACTCAAATGGAGCATTGGATACTCAAACTACAATTGTAAGAGTTTCATGTTAATATCAGCCAGACTGATCAACCCAACAGACTACATATAGCACCATCCTTTCCTGACAAGCAGTCCTGCTAGTGAAGAACAGACTGCCTAACAACATCTTAACTATGTCAGAGTAAACACGGAATCAAAGTCATCAAGATTAATTGAAACCAAAGTAGCAACAAAACAAGAAGAGGTGTTACAGCTTTGTGTGACAGCTATGGGATCACAAAACTGTAAAGATAGGATTGAGAGAGCATCTATAAACGAAGTAGCTCACATGCTACAAGGTCTTCACAGTGTTCAAAATGAGCTCACAGTTGCAACCATTTTTCACCTTGTGTCACTCGGCAATCGCATTGCCATTCCGCAGTCAGAGAATGTGTTATAGAAACAGCACATGAGGCTAACCAAGGAATTGTCAAAACTAAGCAACTTCTTCGGGAAAGGTATGATTCCTGGGAATTGACCGCATAATGGAGCACAAAGTCAATCAGTGTTCGGCATGTCGAGTAACCATAATGTCAAATCTTCGGGAGCCTCTCAACTTGTCTGAGCTACCTGCAGGTCCATGGATTGAAGTTAGTGTCGACTTCAGAGACTTGCCCACTGACGAGCACTTGCTTGTTGTCACTGACGACGATAGCAGATTCCCAGTTGTAGAAATTGTTGCGTCTACCTCAGCGAAAGCAGTCGTCACAAAGCTTGACCAGATTTTCGCATTGTTTGGAGTCCCTCAAATGGTGCGAAACAACAATGGACCCCATTCAACAGTGATAAGTTCAGTAAATCACAAACGACCTGGGATTCACTCCCCAAAAAAATCACATCCTGTTGGCCAAGTGCTAATGGAGAAATTGAGAGATTCATGTGTACCTTGAAAAAAGTGATCCATACATTGACTGCTGAGAGCAATTTGTGAAAGCAGGAGTTTGGAGCCATAGAGTCATTTATGGCACAGCAGGAGGCTATTCAGCCTATTGAATCCATGCCTACTCTCCAGGCAGCAATCCAGTCAGTCCCACTCCCCAGCTCGATGCCCATAGCCCTGCAAGTTTTTCTTCCTTCAAGTGCCCATCCAATTTCCTTTTGAAGACATTGATTGTCTCTGCTTTGACCACACTCATGGGCAGCAAGTTCTAGGTCATTACCACCCACTGTGTAAAATGTTCTTCCTCACATTCCCCTGCATGTCTTGTCCAAAACTTTCAATCTGTGTCTCCTAGTCCTTGCACCATCAATTAATGGGAAGAGGTTTTTCTTGTCTAACTAATGTAAGCCTGTCATAATCCTGTACACTACTATTAAATCTCCCCTCAATCTCCTTTACTTGAAGGAGAACAATCCCAGTTTTTTCAACCTAACCTTGTAACTAAAATCTCTCATCCCTAGAACCATTCTGGTAAATCTCTTCTGCACCCTCTCAAGGATACTCACATCCTTCCTGAAGTATGGTGACCAGAACTGGACACAATACTCCAGTTGGGGCCTAAGCTTTATAAAGGTTCAGAAAAACTGCCCTCCTTTTGTACTCAACACCTCTATTTATGAAGCCCAAGATCCCATATGCTTTACTAACCACTTTCTCAATATGTCCTGCCACCTTCAAAATTCTATGCACGTGCACCCCCAGGTCCCTCTGTTCCTGCACACTCTTTAGAACTGTGTTATTAAATCTATATTGCCTCTGCCAAAATACAGCAGATCACACTTCTCTCTATTAAATTCCATCTGCACTTGTCTGCCATTCTGCTAGCCTATCTATGTCTTGTTGCAGGCAATTTATATCATCATCACTGTTTGCAACTCCTCCAAGTTTGGTATCATTGGCAAATGTTGAAATTCTACTCTGTATTCCAAAATCCAAATCATTTATTTATAGCAAAAAAATGCAGTGGTCCTAGCACTGACCCTTGGGGAACACCACTGTCTACTATCCTCCAGTCTGAAAAACAGCCATTTACCACAACTCACTGTTTTCTGTCCTTGAGCCAGTTTTTTTTTATCCAATTGGACACTGACCTTTCTATTCCATAAGCCTCATTTTTTAATCATCCTTATCTTACCTTACCTTATCAAACGCTTTCTTAAAATCCATTTGGAAAATATCCATGCCATTCCCTTCATCAACCTTCTCTGTTACTTCATCAAAAATTCAATTAGATTCGTCAAGCATGATCTGCCTTTTACAAATCCCTGCTGGCTGTTCTTAATTAATTCAAACTTCTCAAGTGCCTGTCAATTTTTTCCCCGATTATTGTTTCTAAAACCTTACCCACCACAGATGTTAAACTAATTGACTGTAGTTACTAGGACTGTCCTTACACTCTTTCTTGAATTAGGGTGTCACATTTGCCACTCTCCAATCCTCTGGCACCTGCCCCGGATCGAGGGAAGTTTGGAAGATTATGGCAAGCCCTTCCACTATCTCCATCCCCGTTTCCCTTAGCAACTTGGGATGCAAGCCATTCAGATCTGGTGACTTATATACCCTAAGCATAGCCAGCCTTTCCTCTACCTCCACATCTTAATTTTTACCCTATCCATTGTCTCTACTCTCTCCGCTTCTACCGATATTTTGTCAGATTCCTCTTCCTTAGTAAACACCAACACAAAGTACATAGAAACATAGAAAATAGGAGCAGGAGTAGGCCAGTCGGCCCTTCGAGCCTGCTCCACCATTCATTATGATCATGACTAATCGTCCAACTCAGTTGCCTGTTCCCGCTTTTGCCCCATACCCTTTGATCCCTTGAGACCCAAGAGCTATATCTAACTCCTTCTTGAAAACATACAATATTTTGGCCTCAACTGCTTTCTGTGGTAGTGAATTCCACAGGCTCACCACTCTCTGGGTGAAGAAATTTCTCCTCAGCTCAGTCCTGAAAGGTTTACCCCGTATCCTTAGACTATGACCCCTGGTTCTGGACTCCCCCAACTTCGGGAACATCCTTCCTGCATCTACCCTGTCAAGTCCTGATAGAATTTTATAGGTTTCTATGAGATCCCCCCTCACTCTTCTGAACTCCAGCGAATATAATCCTAACCGATTCAATCTCTCCTCATGTCAGTCCCGCCATCCCAGGAATCAGTCTGGTAAACCTTCGCTGCACTCCCTCTATAGCAAGAACATCCTTCCTCAGATAAGGAGACCAAAACTGCACACAATATTCCAGGTGTGGCCTCACCTGTATAATTGCAGCAAGACATCCCTGCTCCTGTACTCGAATCCTGTCGCTATGAAGGCCAACATAACATTTCCCTTTTTTTACCGCCTGTTGGACCTGCATGCTTACCTTCAGCGACTGGTGTACGAGAACACTCAGGTCTCGCTGCATAGTCCCCTCTCTCAGTTTATAGCCATTCAGATAATAATCTGCCTTCCTGTTTTTGCTACCAAAGTGGATAACCTCACATTTATCCACATTATACTGCATCTGCTATGCATTTGCCCACTCACTCAACTTGTCCAAATCACTCTGAAGCCTCTCTACATCCTCCTCACAATTTACCCTCCCACCCAGTTTTGTGTCATCTGCAAATTTGGAGATATTACATTTAGTTCCCTCATCTAAATCATTAATATATATTGTGAATAGCTGGGGTCCTAGCACCGATCCCTGCGGTACCCCACTACTCACTGCCTGCCATTCGGAAAAAGGCCCATTTAACCCTACTCTTCATTTCCTGTCTGCCAACCAATTTTCTATCCATCACAATACACTACCCCCAATCCCATGCGCTTTAATTTTACATGCTAATCTCTTATGTGGGATTTTGTCGAAAGCCTTCTGAAAGTCCAAATAAACCACATCCACTGGCTCCCCCTCATCAACTCTACTAGTTACATCCTTGAAGAATTCTAGTAGATTTGTCAAGCACGATTTCCCTTTCGTAAATCCATGCTGACTCTGCCCGATTCTACCACTGTTCTCTAAGTGCTCTACTATAAAATCTTTGATAAAATCTTTGATAAGTATTAAGATAAGATTAAGAATCTCGCCTTGTCCTGCATCTCTAAGCATATATTACTCCCTTTGTCCCTAATTGGCCCCACTTCTCCTGTTACTACCCACTTACTATTTATATGCAGGTGAAGATTTGTGGATTCCCTTTTATGTTGACTGCTATTCTATTTTCATATTCTGTCTTTGCCAGTCTTATTTTCCTCTTCATCTTCCCTCTCAACTTATTGTATTTGACCTGGTCGTCACTTGAAGAATTCACCTGACATGCATCATGCACCTGACCTTCCACCCTTGTTGGAATGTATCTAGCCTGTACCTGAAGCATCTCTTCCTTAAAGATAACCCATTGTTCTGTCACAGTTTTTCCTGTCAGTCTTTGTTTGCATTTTAGCCTGGCTAGACCCCTTCTCATTGTATTGAAATTAGCCCTCTTCCAATCTAGACATCCTATCTCATATTGTTGCTTGCTTTTCAGTATCGTTGTATCATTGTCTTCACAATTACAAAGTGACTTGTCACTCGACCGCTGGAAAGCCTCCATCTATGCTTAAGTTTGCACATCCTGTGTGCACACGTCTTCCTGAGCTACCCCGCAAAGCTAATGATCAGTATGTGAGCACGATTGAGGATAGAAAGATCACATGAAAGCAAACACAGAGCTAAACATCAAATTCAAAATAACACAGCTGAAGCCAGGAGACAAAATACTTGTGAAACCTGATGACCATGTTGGAAAGCAAACAACCCCCTATGACATCCAGCCACTTGTTATGACCAACACAAAAGGATCACTGATCACTGCCAAGCATGGTTTGCAGATCATCACATGAAATGCGTCATTCTTCAAGGTGTTGCAAACACCATCAGCAAGCGTTGTCTGCAATCCAAACACCGGCAGAAACGTCCGCCCTACTTTAAGCGATTACGTTACAATCTGAAATAATGACCAAACAGAGCAATTTAAGAAAACCATTGACACTCTCAATTGCCAAGAGGGGGAGGGATGTTGTGTATTGTTGACTTATTGTTCATTTGATATGTAGTGTATTGCTCATTTGAGGCCACTGCACATGCTTGGTGTAGCATGCAGAGTGTGCCACTAGAGGGGGTCGATAATAAAGTTTCAGTTTGCAGCAGCAATCCAGAAGGTAGTGCGGTGTTTTGCTTCCTGAGGTTTTAGCAGATCTACAATGTGAGATCCACGCCATTCCCCAGCCGCCCTCTCATTCCCACCACCCACAGCCCCGACTGCTCCCGATCTGCCCACTCACCCTGCAATCTCCCAACTCCTCCCAATTTTCCAACTTCTCCCCAAGTCCCATTGCAAAGATACCCTCTGGCCACTTTTCCCCACTGCCAACCATCTCCTTAAAGCCCTTTCCCCTGTCCCCTCCGCCCTCACCTCCAAGAACAAGTGGGAAGAGCTCATGTACTTCTTTGCTACTAAGATTGAGACCAGCTTGCCTGTGCTGCTCCCCTCCCTTCCACTCGCTCACCAGGCCAAACTTCCACTAAAACTCCCTCTTGGCCCAGCCCTGAATTCACATCTTTCTCTGTTTTCTCTCCTACCTCCCCTCATCCCTATCAGAGCTCATCTTGTCCATGAGACCCACCTCCCTCTATCCTATTCCCACTAAAATGCTGACCACCCAAATTACCTTCCTGGCCCCCATGTTAGTTAATATTGTCAATGGCCCGTTTGCTTCCGATATTGTCCTCCTCTGTTTCAGGTAGGTCATTGCCAAGTCTCATTGAAAAAACACACACCTGACCCTTTTCCAATCAGGTTTCTGTCCCCGCCAATACCGAAACTGCTCTTATCAGATGACATCCTATGTGACTGTGACACAGGTAAACTAAGCCTCCTCGTCCTTCTCGACCTGTCTGCAGCCTTTGACACAGTTGACCACACTATCCTCCTTCAACGCCTCTCCACTGTCATATAGCTCGGTAAGCCTGTACTCACCTGGTTCTATTCTTATCTGTTCAATCGTAGCCAGAGGATCACCTACAATGGCTTCTCTTCATGCTCCTGCATCATTACCTCTGGCATAGATGCATTTAAAGGGAAGCTAGATAAGGGTATAAGGGAGAAGGGAATGGAGGGTTATGCTGACAGAGGTAGAGGAGAAAGGATGGGAGGAGCTCAAGTGGAACATCAACACTGGCACAGACTGGTTTTCCTGAATGACCTGTTTCTATGCTGCAGATTCTATCCAAATCTATGTCATGTATTCTTGGACCCCTCCTATTTCTCATCTACATGCTGCCCCTCGGTCTCATCATCTGAAAACACATCCTCAGGTTCCACATGTATGCTGACGACACCCAGCTCCACCTCACCACTATCTCTCTCCACCCCTCCATTGTCTCGGATTGGTCAGACTGCTTGTCCGACATCGTTGTACTGGATGAGCAGAAATTTCCGCCAACTAAATATTCGGAAGATTTTTTTTTATTCGTTCACGGGATGTGGACGTCACTGGCAAGGCCAGCATTTGTTGCCCATCCCTAATTGCCCTTGACAACTGAGTGGCTTGCTAGGCCATTTCAGAGGGCAGTTAAGAGTCAACCACATTGCTGTGGGTCTGGAGTCACATGTTGGTCAGACCAGGTAAGGATGGCAGATTTCCTTCCCTAAAGGACATTAGTTGAACCAGGTGGGTTTTTACTGCCATCGATGATAGTTTCATGGCACCATTACTTCCACCCTCCATGAACTTGAACTCATCCAAAACTCTGCTGCTGGTCTCCAAATACACACCAAGTTGCTTCACTCTATTTGTGCAGATTTGCTTTTGTTCCCCATCCGGCAATGTCTCAAAATTAAAATTCCGATCCTCCTGCTCAAATTCAGTCATGGCCTCAGCTTTCAATATCTCTGTAACCTCCTCCAGCACTACAACCCTCCGCGAACTCAGTATTCCTCCAACTCTGGCCTCTAACACCCCCACCATTGGCGGAGATTGCATCTGTTAGCTGCCGAGATCCCAAACTCTGGAATTCCCTCCCTAAAGCTCTCCACCTCTCTCTTCTTCGAAAAAACCCCTTTAAAAGCCGTACTTTGAACAAGCTTTTTGTCACGCCTTATAATGATTTCTTCTTTGGCTCAGTTTCGAGTTTCTTCTGATTACACTCCAGTGAAACACCTGGGATGTTTTCTGATGTAAAAGCCGCTACATAAATGCAAGTTGTGGTTGTTGGATTACAAAATAAATAAAATAACACACAGTGTGTGCATTATAATTCAGGTATCCAGGCAGTGAAGGATAGAACCAGAGCCGAAACTTTATACGCCTTACAAACTTTTATTAATAATAACACATCCAACAACCACAGTTTCAGTCTGCTCCAATATAGGCACACAAGTGAATCCCCAGTTAATATCCATCACTGAATACAATTGAACACTCAATTATTATATAATTAACAGAGCACTCTCTGCAATAACACCACACTGAGCCCAGTGAGATCAGGTATTCATATATATAATCTATATTAAATTTTACTGTCTAATAACTCACATTTTGCAGCCCAGACCCCATGAATTAAAACCAGCGTGAACGCAGTAAAGTAACACCCATGTTCCATTCTGTTCCTCTCGCTGCTCTCAAATGGAATCAGACTTCACCCCCAGCCAGTTCCTTTTACTCTACCGTCAGTTTCTCTCTGTAATTGATGTGTGGTTTAGTTTTAATGAGCCAATCACAAACTGAGATCTCCTCCATCAGCTGTTCCCAGGTGAACTGCATGCCTCCTCTTATGAATGAGCTTTGAGTTTGCTGTATTTGAGAAAATATTGCAGTGATATGAGGAAATCTTTAAGTAGAGATGTTTGGAAGTGTTTACTTGTATTGGGCTGAATAAGTTTCTGTTAATGGTTTTACTCCGTCTCCAGTGTCTCATGCTCTTCTGCATGTTCATTCCATATTCCCAGCTGATATATTGAGTGGAAAGCACCACATCCATCCTATTTGATTTAACAGTTTTTAGCGGAAATAAAAACAGAAAATGCTGGAAACACTCAGCAGGTCAGGCGGCATTGTGGAGAGGAAAACAGAATTAACAGGCTGGATTTTGTTCCCAGCCCGATGTCGGGTTCTGTGGTCGAGGTGGAGGTGGTGGGGGGAGCTGGAGAATGGGAGCGGCAGAGGCCGCCATGGAACCCGACGCCGGATTGCTGGACCCAATTTTCCTGTGTTCGGCCTTCCCGCCCAAAAGCCAGTTGAGGCCTTTAAGTGGCCTATTGACAGCCAATTAAGGTCATCTTCCTGCCACTGCTGGGATCTTACCATTGCCGGGGTGGAACGGGGGAGCAGGGGTGTCCTCTGCCACACGGGGAGGATGTCTTGGAAAATGTGGCACCCTCCCTGTGTGCGTGGGGGGTGCCCCTCCTATTGAGCAATTCATGGCCCACGGAGGCTTCCCCCGCCCCCCCAAGAAACAACCGTACCCCTCCAGGGAACCCCCTCGCCCCCCTCCGCAGGACCGAACGCCCACGGGTCCAATCCCTCCCCGACGCCACGGCCTTCGGGTACGGCCCCAGTGACCCTGCCTCACCTACCTCGGGTCCAGGTTTCCAACGCTGAGCCTGGGTCTGAGGCCTTTGCAGTACCGGTAGTGGCCACCAGCCCTGGTGGCGCTGCTGATACTGTTGTGCTGCCAGGCCTGTGATTGGCTGGCAGCTCTTGGAGGTGGGAATCCCAGTCCCTATTTAGTGTTTAAAGGGACAAAGTTCCTGCCTTCTTCAACTTTGACGACCAAAGACCGGAGGATCTCTCCGGAGGGGGGCCTGAAAAAGTACAGAGGCGGGGTTCCCTGACTTTTCGGCCTAGCCCAGGGAGCCTCGCCTCCTGCACCAAATCCAACCTAATGTTTCAGGTCAATGACCTTTCACCAGTATTAATTAGAACTTTCCTTCTGGAGGTATGGTGGAATTTTAGCAAATGCTCCAAACATTTCCTGTTTTTTAATGCTTTTTTCTCCCTTCCCCTGTGCTGAGGTTTCTTCCTACATAGGGAATAAGGTAA
This sequence comes from Heterodontus francisci, assembly GCF_036365525.1. NCBI lineage: Eukaryota > Metazoa > Chordata > Chondrichthyes > Heterodontiformes > Heterodontidae > Heterodontus > Heterodontus francisci. The sequence goes on from NC_090399.1 coordinate 53,749,574, forward strand.
GACAAGCAAGGAGGTGCCTCAATCACTCAAATCAGTCAGTGAAAATCACAATCTCACGAGGTTTGAAAATGTCACAGTTAACAGTTCAGGATGTGCTCCTTTTCCAGTCTTACAGTGTCTCCATCATCAGCTTTTCTCAATCTCTCCCTCCTCTCAAATCAGGCCCAGTCTTGAGGCAAGGTTAAGGGCACAGGTTTTCTTTACCCTTTGGTCCTGACACATTCTAGTGGGTGTGTAATTGTTTACTGCCAGTTGTTACTGTCTTGCCTGTGCAAGCAAGGTGATGATATGGGTTATGTCAACCAGAGTGTGACAGGAAGGGACAGAGAGTACAAACTATAGAGTGCACTAGCAAACCTGGTCAGAATAGAGAAAAATGGTAAAAAGACAGAATTGAAAGATCTTTATCTGAATGCGTGCAACATTTGTAACAAGAGCGGTGAATTATGGCACAAGTAGAAATAAATGGGTATGATATGACAACCATTCCTGAGACTTGGTTGCAAGGTGACCAAGACTGGGAACTGAATAGTCAAGGATATTTGACATTTCGAAAGGATATGAAGAAAGGAAAAGGAGGTTGGGTAGCTCTGTTGATAAAGGATGAGATCAGTACAGTAATGGGAAATGATCTTAGCTCAGAAGATCGAGATGCAGAATCAGTTTGGGTGGAGATAAGAAGTAGCAAGGGAAAGAAGTCACTGGTGGAAGTAATTGATAGGTCCCCTAACAGTAGCTACACTGTAGGACAGAGTATAAATCAAGAAATAATGGGGGCTGGTAATAAAGGGACTACATTAATCGTGGGCAATTTTAATCTACATATTGATTGGACAAATCAAATTGACAAAGGTAGCCTTGTGGACGAGTTTATAGAGTGTATTTGTGACAGTTTCTTACAATACACTGTGGGACTAACTAGGTGTTACAACCAAGGCAGGAGTGTGCTGTTAATTCAGTCCCATTTCTCCACAGGTCACAACTATCAATAAAAGTGCCATATTATTATTCTAGCCCTCAAACACACTTACATACATTCAAAAAATGGTTAACCGGGAAAAAGGGATTTTTGTTTACAGCTGTTACAAAGGAATGGAAGGAATAAAAAATGTAACTTTTACTGAAGAGAAGAAATGGGAGTCCTTTGTTCTGGTGAGGTGTCCAGAGCTGCATAGTTGGCCACTAGGATTCTTCCCAGGCAAGGTTGATGAACAGTCTGTTTTGGGTAGGCGTTCAAAGAAACTCAACTGCAGAAGGCTTCACATAGGTACAGCAACAGAGTTTTCAGTCCTCACACATTCAATGCAAAGTCCTTTTTTAAAGATGCAAGGTTTCTGCAAGCATTCAGGATGTCTTCAAAATTACAGGAGGCAAAAGTACAACTTCATACAAGCTTTTGGTTTTCAATAGCAGGGATTCTTTAAAGAGAGATAATAGTTGTCTCTTTTTTCTTCTTATCTCCTGGCAGGTCTATATGCAGATTCCAACTGCCTGCTTCAGCCCAAACCCACTGACTTTTAACAGTTCAAAATGAAACTACTTTTCCATACATGTCTCATGCTAGTCATAAATTCTGTCTTGTCAGAACAAACAATAGTTCTTAAGTCAAACCCTCTGTGGTGTTTACTTGAAATCACCTGTTTTACAGTATGTGTTTACTGGTCAAAACCAGGAACCTCTTGTTGACCTTCCTTTTTCTTTTAAAAGCATCCATAAAGTTCAGCTATCTCCAGATGTTTCAATGTCCATGAAATCCTTTATTTTAGTTTTTAAAAATATAGATTCCCAAGTTTTAGCACAAAAAAATAGACATTCCATAACACAGGGAACAGGCTACTTTAGATCTGGCAATGTGTAATGAGGCAGGATGAATTAATGATCTCATAATAAAGAATCCTCTAGGCAAGAGTAATCATAACAAGAAAGAATTTCACATTCAGGTTGGGAGTGAAAAGTTGGGTTTGAAACTACAGTGTTAAAATTAGATAGAGGTAATTACAAAGGTATGAAGACAGAGCTGATGGCTGTGGACTGGGAAAATAGGTTAACAGGTAATACAGTAGATAAGCAGTGGCAGACATGTAAGGAGATATTTCATAATTCTCAACAAAGATATATACCATTGAGAAAGAAAGAAAAAGTCTACAAGAAGGGTACTCCATCTGTGGCTTACTAAGAAAGTTAAGGATGGTATCAAATTGAAGGAAAAGCTGTATAATTCTAAGATTGGTGGTAAGTCAGAAGATTGGGAAAATTTTAGAAACCAGCAATGGATGACTAAAAAATATCATAAAGAGGGAGAAATTAGAATATGAGAAAAACAAGCAAGAAATATAAAAGCAGACAATAAGCGCTTCGACACGTATATAAAAAGGAAGAGAGGATCTAAAGTAAACTTTGATCCCTTAGAGGATGAGGTTGGGACTTAATAACGCGAAACAAGGAAATGGCAAAGACTTTGAACACATAATTTGTATCTGTCCTCATGAAAGAAGTCACAAAAATATCCCAAGAATAGTAGAAAATCAAGGGGCAAAAGGGAAGGAGGAACATAAAACCATCACTATCAGTAGAGAAAAAGTGCTAGGAAAACTAATTGGACTAAAGGCTGACAAGTCCCCTGGCCCTGATGGCCTGCTAGTAGGGTCTTAAAAGAAGTGGTTGCAGAGATAGTGGATATATTGGTTATAATCTTCCAAAATTCCCTTGATTCTGGAAAAGTCCCATTGAATTGGAAAACCACAAATGTAATGCCTCTGTTCAAGAAAGGAGGGAGACAGAAAGTAGGAAATTTTTGGCCAGTTAGCCTAACATCTGTCATTGGGAAAATGCTGGAAGCCGTCATGAAGGAAGTAGTAGCAGGACATTTGGAAAATCACAATACAGTCAGACAGAGTCGACATGGTTTTATGAAAGGGAAATCGTGTTTGACAAATTTATTAGAGTTCTTTGAGTAACAAGCAGAGTGGATAATGGGGAACCAGTAGATGTATTGTATTTGGATTTTCAAAAGACATTTCATAAGGTGCCACATGAAAGGTTACTACACAAGATAATAGTGTTGAGTTAATATATTAGCATGGATAGAGAATTGGCTAACTAACAGGAAACACAGAGTCAGGTCAATGGAGCATTTTCACGTTGGCAAACTGAGACTAGTGGAGTGCCACAGGGATCAGTGCTGGAGCCTCAACTATTTACAATCTGCATTAATGAGTTGGATGAAGGGACAGAGTGTATTGTAGCCAAACTTGCTGATGATACAAAGAGGGAAAGCCAAAATTGTGAGGAAGACACAAAGTGTCTGCAAAGGGAGATAGATAGGTTAAGTAAGTGGGCAAAAATTTGGCAGTTGGAGTGTCATGTGGGAAAATGTGAAGTTATCCACTTTGGAGGAAGAATAAAAAAGCAAAATATAATTTAAGTGGAGAGACACTGCAGAATGCTGCGTTACAGAGGGATCTGGGTGTCTTCGAGCATAAAACACAAAACATTAGCATGCAGGTACAGCAAGTAATTAGGAAGACAAATGGAATTTTGGCATTTATTGCAAGGGGAATGGAATATAAAAGTAGGAAAGTCTTGCTGCAACTGTATGGGGCGTTGGTGAGACCGCACTACTGTAGTGTTTACAGTTTTGGTCTCCTTATTTAAGGAGGGATATACCAGCATTGGAGGCAGTTCAGATTAGATATACTAGGCTGATTCTTGGGATGAAGGAGTTGTCTTATGGGGAAATGTTGAGTAGGTTGGGCTTGAACTCATTGAAATTTAGAATGAGAGATGATCTTATTGAAACTTGAGATTGCTTGACAGGATAGAGGCTGAGAGGATGTTCCCCTCATGGGGGAATCTAGAACTAGGGGGCACAGTTTTAGAATAAGGTATCTCCCATTTACGATGGAAATGAGGAGAAATTTCTTCTTTCAGTGGGTTGTGAATCTTTGGAATTCTCTACCCAAGAAAGCAGTATAGTCTGGGTCATTGAATATATTCAAGGCTGAGTTAGACAGTTTTTCGATTGACAAGGGAGTCAAGGGTTATGGGGGGCAGGCAGGAAAGTGGATTTGAGGCCACAATCAGATCAGCCATGACATTGTTGAATGGTGGAGCCGGCTCAAGGGGCCGAATGGCCTACTCCTGATCCTATTTCTTATGTTCTGATGATGTCCATTGGGTGGAGCACAGGAGAATGTTAATGAGGAGTACACCAAGATGATTGGTGTGGTGGAAGGCCTGCCAGAAAGTCTGTTTGTCACTGTCAAGGAATATGGAGCAATCCAGTGCCAACTTGGCACAGAGCTTCGCACAGAGCTTGGAGTCCTTCCTTTCCAGCGTGGAAGTAGTGGCCAATTCCGTGACAGCACATATGAACCCAGCCATGATGCAGCATCTGGTGGACAATGTCACAGGTTCCATTGCAGCACAGGCAGAGTCCACACAATGTCTGAGTGCTGCAATGGAAGCTCAGACTGAGGTCATGAGATCCATATCCACCTCAATGAATTTCACGCTCGGCACGACATTAAGCTCTTCTTCCATCGCCCTCACCTCCGGGCTCACTTCTTTGGCCAGGATTCCTCCCCCCGACCAGTGGATTCATTCACCCACCTCCAATATTCTCTTTCCACCTGCAGCCCTCCCTCTGGTGCCTTACCCACCCTTGAACTTTTCATTGACACCTGTAAGCTTGATAACGGCTGTCTTAATTTCTCTGCTCCCCTCACACACTCTAATCTGTCTCCCTCCGAACTTACTGCACTCCGTTCTTTTAGGTCTAACCCTGACATTGTGATCAAATCTGCAGACAACTTGTTGTCTGGTGTACCGGCCTCTACCTTGCAGAGGCTCAGCGCCAACTCACAGACACTTCTTCCTTAACCCCACCACCACTTCTTCCTTAACCCCACCACCACTTTTTCCTTAACCCCACCACCACTTCTTCCATGACCCACCACCGAATATCAAGCCACTGTCTCCAGGATGGTCACTGAACTCATCACCTCCGGAGATCTTCCCTCTACAGCTTCATTCAGCCCATTGAGTCCATGCCAGTTCTCTGGAGAGCAATCCAATCAGTTCCATTCGCCGCTCTATTCCCTAGCCTTGCAAGTTTATTTCCCTCATGTGCCCATGCAATATCCTTTTGAAATCATTAATTGTCTCCACTTCCACCACCCTCATAGTCAGTGAGTTCCAGGTCATGACCACCCACTGCATAAAAAAGTTTTTCCTCACATCTTCCCTGCATCTCTTGCCCAGAACTGCTCCTTGTACCAACAGCTAATGGAAAAAGCTTCTCTTTGCCTACCTTATCTAAACATGTCAGAATTTTTACACCTCTATCAAATCTCCCTCCAATCTCTTTACTTCAAGGAGAACAACCCCAGCTTCTCCAACCTAACCTTGCAGCTAAAATCCCTCATCCCTGGAACCATTCTGGTGAATCTCCTCTGCACCCTCTCAAGGACCCTGACATTCTTCTTAATCTATGATGACCAGAACTGGATGCAATACTCTAGTCATGGCCTAACCAGAGTTATAGAAACATTCAGCATAACTTCCCTGCTTTTGTACTCGATACCTCTATCTATGAAGCCCAAGATCCCATATGCTTTACTAACCATTCTCTTGACATGTCCTGCCACCTTCAAAGATCTATGCACATGCTAGCCTATGTCCTGTTGCAGTCAATTGGGATCATCATCATTGTTTGCCACACATCCAAGTTAGTTCCAACGGCAAATATTGAAATTGTACTTTGTATTCCAACATCTAAGCCATTTTTTATATAATATATATATAATAAAAAGCAGCCATGAAAGCCATGCAATAAAAAGTACTCTCTCTTGGGGAACACCTTCCTCCAGTTTGAAAAACAACCATTTAGCAAAAGTTGCTGATTTCTGTCCCTGAGACAATTTTTTATCAGAGTTGACACTGACCCTCCAATTCCAAGAGCCTCAATTTTGTCAACCAGCCTTTTATGTGGTAACTTATCAAATGCTTCTTAAGATCCAAACGGAGCATTCCCTTCATCAACCTTCTCTATTACTTCATCAAAAAATTCAATTCGATGAGTCAAACATGATCTGCCTTTTACAAATCCATGCTGGCTATCCTTAACCAATTCAAACCTCTCCAAGTGCCTGTTAAATTCTTCCCTGATCATTGTTTCTAAACCCTCACCTATCACTGATGTTAAACTGACTGGCCTGTCAGTTATAGTGTCTGTTTCACACACACCATCATGTCAATTACAGTGCGAAAATTATTCGAACTAAAAGCTGACAAGTACCCAGGTCCGAATAGACTTCATCCTAGGGTCTTAAAAGAAGTGGCTGCTGAGATAGTGGATGCATTGGTTTCAATTTTCCAAAATTCCCTAAATTCTGGAAAGGTCCCATCAAATTGGAAAATAGTGAATGTAACGCCACTATTCAAGAAAGGAGGAAGACGGGAAGTAGGAAACTACAGGCCAGTTAGCTTAACGTTTGTCATAGGGAAAATGCTGGAAGCTATTATTAGGGAGATTATAGGAGGTAATTTAGATATCTCAATGCAATCAGACAGAGTCAACATGGTTTGGTGAAAGGGAAATCGTGTTTGACTAATTTATTAGAGTTCTTCAAGGAAGTAACAAGCAAAGCAGATAAAGAGGAACCTGTGGATGTGGTGTACTTGGATTTCCAGCAGGTATTTGACAAGGTGCCACATCAAAGGTTACTAAACCAAATAAGAACCCATAGTATAGGAGGTAACATATTAGCATGGATAGAAGATTGGTTAGCTAACAGGAAACAGAGTAGGCATAAATGAATTACTTTCAGGTTGGCAAGCTGTAGCTAATGGAGTGCCACAGGGATCAGTGCTACTGAACTACTTACAAGCTATATCAATGACTTGGATGAAGTGACAGAATGTATGGTTACTAAATTTGCTGATGACACAAAGATAGGTAGGAGAGTAAGCTGTGAAGGGGACAGAAAGAGCTAAATTTTAATGGCCCCTCGACACCACCGGTCATGGCGTTGGGGCCAGTAAAATTCTGCAGGGAGAGGCCCAGCTCGACCCGTGCCATTGAGAAGGGCCCGCTGCAAATGACCTCGGTGCGGCCTTCCCACTGCACAGCGGTGGTACCCCAATTAGAATATGTAAAACGGTACTTATCTCTGCAGATTATGCAGCCCGCTGCCTCTCCATTGACACTTCCTGATTGTACGTCAAACGGGTGGCCATCACATCTCGTCCCGTTCCTGAACAGAAAAGCCGGCAGGTCATCGGAGGCAGAAGGTTTCACGATAGAAGGTAAGTTCCATTTTCAGGGGTCCCACTCTGCATACTAGAAGGGAGGAGGGGGGTTTACAGGGGTCTCATTCTGCATACTGGAAGGGAGGAGGGGGGTTGACAGGGGTCTCACTCTGCATACTGGAAGGGAGGAAGGAAGGGGAATTACAGGGGTCTCACTCTGCATACTGGAAGGGAGGAGGGAAGAATACAGGGATCTCACTCTACATACTGGAAGGGAGGAGGGGGGTTTACAGGGGTATCACTCTGCATACTGGAAGGGAGGAGGGGGGTTTACAGGGGTCTCACTCTGCATACTGGAAGGGAGGAAGGAGGGGGAATTACAGGGGTCTCACTCTGCATACTGGAAGGGAGGAGGGAGGAACACAGGGATCTCACTCTACATTCTTAAAGGCAGGAGGGAGGAGGGGATTAGAGGGGTCTCACTCAGCATACTGGAAGAGAGGAGGGAGGGAGGAATTACAGGGGTCTCACTCTGCATACTAGAAGGAAGGAGGGAGGGGGAATCACAGGGGTCTCACTCTGCATACTGGAAGGGAGGAGGGAGGGGGAATCACAGGGGTCTCACTCTGCATACTGGAAGGGAGGAGGGGGGTTTACAGGGGTCGCAGCTCTGCATTCTTAAAGGGAGGAGGGAGGGAGTCTGGGGTTACTGGAGGGAAAGTTCTGTAGGCATGAATGGAAGTACTTTGTACCCTCCCTCGGTAAACAGTGTACACTCTGCGTTTGTTTGTGTTTGTGAAGGAGCAATGGCACCCTAGTCACCCTGGGTGTGGGGAGGGTGCCGGAAAGGGTAGGAATGTGAAGGTTATATGAATGGTGTGGGCAATCGATTCAGCTGGTAGGATTTTGATGTGGTCATGCTGTGCCACTCTGAGTGTTGGCCAGGATGGGCAATGCCATGGCACATCACACAGTTGATCCAGGAAAGCAGTTGAAGTGCCTGTCAACACCAATCCCTGCCCTGTTAGGAACCTTCGAATATATGAAGGGTGTAACTTTATTTATCACATGGAAATAGGTCTGGCTCATTCTACATTGTGTGATCCTCTGCTGATGAGGATCCGTATGCGCCGAGACAATATCAACACGCAGGTGCAATCCACGTAGAGGCCCCCGGTCATGAGCAGCAGCCCCCAAGGGGAGTCCGCTATTACATTTGCCATGCATCTACAGGCCCCACATGACATGCCATCGGATGTCAGAGCACCTGTGTCAGAGGAGATGTGGACACATCTCTGTACCCTGCTCAAAGACGACCTGCAGTCCATGGGTTCCTCATAATGGCAGTTGTTCTCAAGCTTGACACCTATGCAGCTTTTCAGGGGCCCACCAGAGACTTTGTGGGGTCACTCAGTCAGTAGTGCACTACTGCATCAGGGAGGTCACCAATGCCCTGCACTGGAGGACCAGTGAGTATGTCCGCTTGAGGATGGAGTCTCACAGCCAGGCCCAGGGGGCCATTGGTTCTGGCACCATTGCTGGAGAACCATAGGTTGTAATCTTCATAGACTGCACTCATGTGGCCATAAGGCCTACTGCCAGGCTACCACCTGCAGACATCACCATTAAAAGAATCTTCTCAATCCAGGTGAAGCTGGTATGTGATCACTGCAGATGCTTCATGCAAATCAGTGATCACTTCTCAGGCAGCTGCCATGACACCATGGACCTGCTCCAGTCCCAGCTGCCACCGCTGTTCACTGAACTGGCTCAGAGGGAGGGGTGGCTTCTTGGAGATAAGGGCTATCCTTTGCAGACATGGCTCCCGACACCAGTGAGCGACCCCACCACTGCTGCAGAGGAGAGATACAACACCAGCCACTGAGCTACATGAGCCACAATTGAGCAGGAGATCGGCATGCTGAAAGAGTGCCTCCAATGCCTGTATGGATAGGGTGATGCCCTGTACTATGGGCCGAAAAGAACAGCTCCTTTCTTTGCTGCTCTGCACAACTACGCACCCAATAGGGGCCAGGCCTGGCATGATGAGAGACATCAACAGGATTCCTCCTCGGACTGTGAGGATGTGAGGACCAACAACATGAAAGACGTACAGGAGGGCAGATGGCAGTCAGGCTCAGCACGCAGGGCTAGCAGTGAGGTAGGGACGTACGGCAGTGGCTTATCAGACAAAGGTTCTCTGCTCCACAGGAACCGACATGAGCTCTGCAAGCCACACATCACCCTCGCTCACCTGCTGTGCACCAGTTCACATCTGCGACATCCCTGTATAAACCATCAGAGGCAGCAGCTGACTGAGCCAATGTCCATGTCACTGCATCCATGGAGACGCTCATGAGTAATGGTGGCATGGCAAGGGTGTTATTGCATAAGTTGGCTGAATGGCACACATCATTCACACAGAGAAAAGGTTGCTGAGGAACATTTAGAGACATATTTACATTTCTGTGACACACTTGCATTTCTATTTGTGTCAGTGTATTCTCTGTAAATGGAGAGGTTACCCCTTCTTCGAGCAACCTCTGCACTAGCAGCCTGACTGGAGGAAGGCTGCTGATCTGATTGCCCTTTGGCTGTGGATGACTTTGGCGCTCATACCCTGTGTACATGAGGTCTAGTGGGCCCCGGCTCTCTGGGGGAGTGCTCGTTCATCCTCTTCCAGCATTGGACCCTTTGAAGGCGGATGGCCCCATGGCTAGTCACCTCCTTTGTCATCTCCAGCCGGACTGCCTTGTTCAGGTGGGAGAGCCTCTTCTTACCATTGCTAGTGAAAAGGACCTCCCACCTTGCCTGCACAGCCTGGAGGAGAGTGAGCAAGGTGCCATCGCTGAACTGTGAGGCAACCCTAGAGCACCCCTCTGCCATCCTCGGCTTTTGGTGTGGTCCTTCAAATGCAAAGGTGACCCCACCGTGTAACAGCTCTAACTTCAGGCTGCAAGGTTAGTCTTGCACATGTTTGAAAACCAATTCAGGACTAGTGAGGAAATCTGTGCTGTTGTCATGGTTTTTCAATTATTACACATCGACAAAGGTTCACAAACAATTTGCTTCTGCAGCAGCTGATCATAATTATTGGTGTAATATTTCTAGCTGGAAATGCAGCTAGAATATGAACATATTTTCATGTTTTACTACAAAGATCATTTAATTGCAGTTACATGTCTTTTCACATAACAGTTAGCAGAGAAATGAATACAGATTCCAAATGCATATTAGTCTGTGGCTTTTCACAGTCAGATAATTAGAAGACCATAGTATGTAAATATTCTTCAATTATGGTTTTATTGCCTTTTATGGTACATTTAAGTCTCACGTTCTGGAATGTGTGAAATTAAGATTATTCACCCAGGTGCGGCACGCCTACAAGAAGGAATGTAACACTTCAGTGGAAGAAGAGGATCGCAACTTCACAGAACACTGGGACACAGCAGGGTAAGTATGTGGCAGAAAAGCAGAAAGTGCTGGGGTCACTCAGCAGTTCAGGCAGCATCTGTGGAGAGAGAAGCAGAGTTAACTTTCAGGTCTGTGAATTTGGACAAGTTAACTCTGCTTCTCTATCCACAGAAGCTGCCTGACCTGCTGGATTCCTGCACACTTTCAGCTTTGCTGCCAAATTGACAGCAGCCCCACTCTTCAGCAGTCTCATATTCTGTGTAATCCCAGCTGGTTACTGACCCTCTCTCTCCTGGTCTGTGTAATCCCATCTGGTTACTGACCCTCTCTCTCCTGGTCTGTGTAATCCCAGCTGGTTATTGACCCTCTCTATCCTGTTCTGTGTAATCCCAGCTGGTTACTGACCCTCTCTCTCCTGGTCTGTGTAATCCCATCTGGTTACTGACCTTCTCTCCCCTGGTCTGTGTAATCCCATCTGGTTACTGACACTCTCTCTCCTGTTCTGTGTAATTCCATCTGGTTACTGACCCTCTCTCCCCTGGTCTGTGTAATCCCATCTGGTTACTGACACTCTCTCTCCTGTTCTGTGTAATCCCATCTGGTTACTGACCCTCTCTCCCCTGGTCTGTGTAATCCCAGCTGGTTACTGACCTTCTCTCTCCTGTTCTGTGCAATCCCAGCTGGTTACTGATCCTCTCTCTCCTGGTCTGTGTAATCCCATCTGGTTACTGACCTTCTCTCTCCTGTTCTGTGTAATCCCAGCTGGTTACTGACCTTCTCTCTCCTGTTCTGTGCAATCCCAGCTGGTTACTGACCCTCTCTCTCCTGTTCTGTGTAATCCCAGCTGGTTACTAACCCTCTCTCTCCTGTTCTGTGCAATCCCAGCTGGTTACTGACCCTCTCTCTCCTGTTCTGTGCAATCCCAGCTGGTTACTGACCCTCTCTCTCCTGTTCTGTGTAATCCCAGCTGGTTACTGACCCTCTCTCTCCTGTTCTGTGTAATCCCAGCTGGTTACTGACCCTCTCTCTCCTGTTCTGTGCAATCTCAGCTGGTTACTGACCCTCTTTCTCCTGTTCTGTGTAATCCCAGCTGGTTACTGACCCTCTCTCTCCTGTTCTGTATAATCCCAGCTGGTTACTGATCCTCTCTCTCCTGTTCTGTATAATCCCAACTGGTTACTGATCCTCTCGCTCCTGTTCTGTATAATCCCAATTGGTTACTGATCCTCTCTCTCCTGTTCTGTGTAATCCCAGCTGGTTACTGACCCTCTCTCTCCTGTTCTGTGCAATCCCAGCTGGTTACTGACCCTCTCTCTCCTGTTCTGTGTAATCCCAGCTGGTTACTGACCCTCTCTCTCCTGTTCTGTGCAATCTCAGCTGGTTACTGACCCTCTTTCTCCTGTTCTGTGTAATCCCAGCTGGTTACTGACCCTCTCTCTCCTGTTCTGTATAATCCCAATTGGTTACTGATCCTCTCTCTCCTGTTCTGTGTAATCTCAGCTGGTTACTGACCCTCTCTCTCCTGTTCTGTGCAATCTCAGCTGGTTACTGACCCTCTTTCTCCTGTTCTGTGTAATCCCAGCTGGTTACTGATCCTCTCTCTCCTGTTCTGTATAATCCCAGCTGGTTACTGATCCTCTCTCTCCTGTTCTGTATAATCCCAGCTGGTTACTGATCCTCTCTCTCCTGTTCTGTATAATCCCAGCTGGTTACTGATCCTCTCTCTCCTGTTCTGTATAATCCCAATTGGTTACTGATCCTCTCTCTCCTGTTCTGTATAATCCCAGCTGGTTACTGACCCTCTCTCTCCTGTTCTGTATAATCCCAGCTGGTTACTGATCCTCTCTCTCCTGTTCTGTATAATCCCAGCTGGTTACTGATCCTCTTTCTCCTGGTAAATTTTGTTAAATGGAGAGTCATTATCAGGTCCTCAGATAATTTCTGTTGTGATCAATTCTCGCTTTGCTGTGATATTCTTTTGATTTGCTACTTAGCTTTCCTTAGTTCACTATTCATTCTTACAATATCTAATTTATTATAAACCATTCCTGGTGTTTTGACTCGTGTCACTATATCATCTCTCTTGCTCTTTATTTGTGGACTTTGACTCATGAGCACTCCAGTAGATGGAGTAAATCATCTCTTCACATCTTCATAATCATTTTCCCAATCTTTAGACTCCCATGAATCTCCAGTGTTCTCCAAAAATCTTCAATTGCTTGTTGCCACATTTCATTTATAAATTTCTGGTGTTTATTTTCCACCAGCTCGGCCATCTTGCCTCAGTCAAATTTAAAATAACTGGAGTTATCTGATAACGCACATTTTGATAACAAATCGGATTGGGTCCAGGTATTTGCTCTGGACTCTCTGCAGGTTTTTGTTGTTTTCATTTGTGTGTTTTGTTTCATGCTGTTTTTACCTGCTACATTATTTGGGTTTAATGGTTTACTTCTACTTTATGAACACCCTTTCCTGCTATACTTTTCTCAAATGCACTATGGTCACAATAATATCTGCCTTCATATTGCTTATTCCAATTTGACCAGCTTTAGACAAAAGCACCACTTCAGAGTGATTGGTCTCATACAATTTTTCAGACATAGCCACTTCGACATTTAACCTTTCTACCTTAGGTTTTCCCGGTGCAGGCCTCACGTAATTTCTGGACTCTACACTTGTTCCCATCCCTGGGTGACTCAAAGCTACATTTTACACAAATTCATTTCCCTTCCTTTACCTCTATCACTTTTACTAAAGTTAAATTACCCTGCATCCTGTTAGAGCTGTTATTACTGTCAAAAGGTCATGCAAAGTACAGTCCCTTGGAATATTTTTCAGCTTCGGGTGTTTTCCCCTGTGCACCAATCTTCTTTGGAGGTAACGCTTCCACACCACACAATTCCCAAGAGAAGCGTTAACACACTCTTCATCTTTTCCTCCATTTCCCTTTTTTCCCTGTGAAATAAAATAAGCAAACGTTTGCTCTGCATTGGTCTCTTCCAATGCAGTGTTAACTTCCACTCAGCATGGAAACCACAAATATTTTACTTGGTAGACACGAGCCGACCATCAGGGGCAGGACTACCAGCATGTAAGGACCTCAACATCGTGACTATCCACGAGATCACCTCAGTCCCCATTGTAGCAGAAAAGACCAAGGGTATGCACTTTGAGTCACAGTCCTTCCAACATCTCAGTGGTTCTGGTTTGGAGAGTATCAGCCCCTTCCCAGAGATGTCATACCAAGAGAATGAAGATCCAAACTCAAATGGTGAAAGTACTTTGTTAGCAGGCAGTGTTTCTTCACGCACCAGTGACTCAGAAGAACAGATTGACGTTGTCGCTATTGAGAAGCAAAGGCTGGCAGTGGGGACCATTGCCAAGGGGAAGTTGCCAAGGATGGGAACCTGCTCACAGATTCTGGCCAGTATCAAACGGTGCAGTCTGAAAACCCAGCAACAGCACAAGTATGCTGTGCCTTCACCTCCGCTATCCAGAGAAAAGCCAGCAACAACATGAGCCAGAACAGACAGGTACCGCCATGAGGCCAAGTATTCCTCTCCCAACAAGTCCTCGACCTTGAGCCTGAGGCCTTCAGACACAGAGGATAAAGAGAGGCGAAGTACATGCGATGTCCTGAACAGGCAGAGGATGAATGAGTTGAAACATTGTCTGTTGGCTCTTCGGGTTGAGTATATTAGCAGGCTGAAGGCAGAGCAACAGAAACTGAATGCAGAAAGGGAGGAAACTGAGAAAAAAATAACAGCAGCTGAGACACAAATTCTCCGAGCATGAGTTGTCAAACCACCAAAATGATATATGGACTCTTAAGCTTATGCATGTGTAAATTTCATTATATCTATCCCTGTGTAAATAATTTTGATGTTATCCAATTTTATGTATTTTTACTTATAGTGTATGAGACTTATCTTTGGAAAGAAAGAGGATGTTGTATGATCGCTTCAAAAGTGTTGTCCCTTTCAGAACCCAGTATGCTAATGAGCTAAGTGCCACGATGTAGTCATGTGACTCGAGGCCATCATCACTCTGCAGCTGTAATTCCCTCGACAAAGGCACGGTATAGAGTTTCCTCTGTATTGTGTTATGAGGACTTCCATTTTTTGTATTAAAACTTGGGATTCTATATATTTTAAAACTGAATAGGATTTCAGTGGACATTGAGCCATCTGGAGATAGCTGAATTGTATGGATGTTTGTGAAAGGAGGTTCAACAAAAGTTAAACTGGTAAACTAGGACTGGAAAGCAAGTAATTTCAAGGAAACCAGCAAGGGATTTGACCTCAGAGCTGCCCTCTGTTATGACAAGACAGAATTATGACTTGGCATGTGACTTGTTTCTGGAAGGTTTTGGTTTTATTTTTGAACTTTGGGACACCTTGCCAAACTGATGAACTTCCTTCCAGATCATGACAGTCTAAGTTTTTTGTTATTCCTTTGATTCCTTTGAAACAGCTATAAACCAAAATCCCATTTTTTCCATTCAACTAGTTTTTGGATTTCTGTGTGTGTGCATGAGGGCTAGGGAAAATAAAGAGCTTTAATATCTCACTTTGTATATATATTTACTTTATTATTGATTAGGACTTGGTTTTATAATAAATGGATAATTTTGTTTATTAAAGAAACCTGGTTGGTGTGCTTTATTCTGGAGTCAAATAGAGTATCTAATTGGCTGTTTTGCTAAGTGGGAAAATTTATTGATATGCTGTGACCTGTGGAGAAGTGGGACTGAATTAACAGCGTACTCCTCTCACTTCAGTCGTAACAATTGTATATAATAGTTAGCTGTTAATAAACCTGTTTGAGAACTTCAAGGAAATGGAATCCACGTAAAATGTAAGACAACACAAAGAACACATGACACTGTCAGTGAACATCCTGGAGCAAAATTCATTCACAGAATTAAGAGAATTGTTGCAGCACAGAAGAAGGTCATTCAGCCCATCATGTTGGCACTAGCCCTCTGAGCATTTCACTTGGTGCCACTTCCCTGCTTTCTCCCCATAACCCTGCACATTCTTCCTTTTCAGATAACAATCCAATTCCCTCTTGAATGCCTCAATTGAACCTGCCTCCACCACACTCTCAGGCAGTGCATTCCAGACCTTAACCACTCGCTGCATGAAAAAGCCTTTCCTCATGTCACTGTTGCTTCTTTTGCCAATTAAATCTATGTCCTCTTGTTCTTGATCCTTTCACGAGTGGGAACAGTTTCTCTCTATCCACTCTGTCCGGACCCCACATGATTTTGAATACCTCTATCAAACCATCTCTCAGCCTTTACTTCTCCAAGAAAAACAGTCCTAACTTCGCCCATCCATCTTCCTAAATGAAGTTCCTCATCCCTGGAACCATTCTCATGAATCTTTTCTTTACTCTCGCCAATGCCTTCACATCTTTTCTAAAGTGCAGTGCCCAGAATTGGATGCAATACTCCAGTTGAGGTGGAACCAGTGCTTTATACAAGTTTAACATAAGATCAGGGGGAAGGTTGTTCAACTTTGCCCATCTAAGAGCGAAGTCCAAAGTACGGAAAGTCCTCATCAGGGAACTCCTCTTTGCTGACGATGATGGTTTAACATCCTACACTGAAGAGTGCCTGCAGAGTCTCATCGACAGGTTTGCGTCTGCCTGCAATGAATTTGGCCGAACCATCAGCCTCAAGAAAACGAACATCATGGGGCAGGATGTCAGAAATGCTCCATCCATCAATATTGGCGACCACGCTCTGGAAGTGGTTCAAGAGTTCACCTACCTAGGCTCAACTATCACCAGTAACCTGTCTCTAGATGCAGAAATCAACAAGCGCATGGGTAAGGCTTCCACTGCTATGTCCAGACTGGCCAAGAGAGTGTGGGAAAATGGCGCACTGACACGGAACACAAAAGTCCAAGTGTATCAGGCCTGTGTCCTCAGTACCTTGCTCTACGGCAGCGAGGCCTGGACAACGTATGCCAGCCAAGAGCGACGTCTCAATTCATTCCATCTTCGCTGCCTTCGGAGAATACTTGGCATCAGGTGGCAGAACTAGATCTCCAACACAGAAGTCCTTGAAGCGGCCAACACCCCCAGCTTATACACACTACTAAGTCAGCGGCGCTTGAGATGGCTTGGCCATGTGAGCCGCATGGAAGATGGCAGGATCCCCAAAGACACATTGTACAGCGAGCTCGCCACTGGTATCAGACCCACCGGCCTCCATGTCACCGCTATAAAGACGTCTGCAAACGCGACATGAAATCGTGTGACATTGATCACAAGTCGTGGGAGTCAGTTGCCAGCATTCGCCAGAGCTGGCGGGCAGCCATAAAGACAGGGCTAAATTGTGGCGAGTCGAAGAGACTTAGTAGTTGGCAGGAAAAAAGACAGAGGCGCAAGGGGAGAGCCAACTGTGCAACAGCCCCGACAAACAAATTTCTCTGCAGCACCTGTGGAAGAGCCTGTCACTCCAGAATTGGCCTTTATAGCCACTCCAGGCGCTGCTTCACAAACCACTGACCACCTCCAGGCGCGTATCCATTGTCTCTCAAGATAAGGATGCCCAAAAGCAAAGAACATAACCTCCTTACTCTTGTACTTTATGCCCCATTAATAAAGTCCAGGATACTGTATGCTTTATTAACTGCTCTCTCAACCTGTCCTGCCACCTTCAATGACTTATGCACATATACCCCCAGGTTTCTTTGCTCTTTAACCCCCTTTAGAATTGTACCCTTTATTTCATATTGTGTATACGTGTTCTTCCTCCCAAAATGAATCACTGCACGTTTCTCTGCATTGAACTTCATCTGCCACCTGTCTGCCCATTCCACTAACTTGTCTATGTCCTTTTGAAGTTCGACACTATCATCCTCACTGTTCACAATGCTTCCAAGTTTCATATCATCCACAAATTTTGAAATTATGCCCTGTACACCAAGGTCTAAGTCATTAATATATAGCAGGAAGAGCAAGGGTCCCAACAGTGATCCCTGGGAAACTCCACTACAAACCTTCCTCCAGCCCGAAAAACATTCATTAACCACATCTCTTTTTTTTTTAGAACATTACAGCGCAGTACAGGCCCTTCGGCCCTCGATGTTGCGCCGACCTGTGAAACCATTCGACCTACACTATTCCATTTTCATCCATATGTCTATCCAATGACCACTTAAATGCCCTTAAAGTTGGTGAGTCTACTACTGTTGCAGGCA
Organism: Heterodontus francisci; assembly: GCF_036365525.1. Taxonomy (NCBI): domain Eukaryota; kingdom Metazoa; phylum Chordata; class Chondrichthyes; order Heterodontiformes; family Heterodontidae; genus Heterodontus; species Heterodontus francisci. The sequence continues at coordinate 53,767,456 of NC_090399.1, forward strand.
GGGCGTTCCACGCCCTTACTACTCTCTGCGTAAAGAAACTACCTCTCACATCTGTCCTATATCTTTCACCCCTCAACTTAAAGCTATGTCCCCTCGTGTTTGCCATCACCATCCGAGGAAAAAGACTCTCACTATCCACCCTATCTAACCCTCTGATTATCTTGTATGTCTCTATTAAGTCACCTCTCCTCCTCCTTCTCTCTAACGAAAACAACCCCAAGTCCCTCAGCCTTTCCTCGTAAGACCTTCCTTCCATACCAGGCAACATCCTAGTAAATCTCCTCTGCACCCTTTCCAAAGCTTCCACATCCTTCCTATAATGCGGTGACCAGAACTGCACGCAATACTCCAGGTGCGGTCTCACCAGAGTTTTGTACAGCGGCAGCATGACCTCGTGGCTCCGAAACTCGATCCCCCTACTAATAAAAGCTGACACACCATATGCCTTCTTAACAGCCCTATTAACCTGGGTAGCAACTTTCAGGGATTTATGTACCTGGACACCAAGATCTCTCTGCTCATCTACACTACCAAGAATCTTCCCATTAGCCCAGTACTCTGCATTGCTGTTACTCCTTCCAAAGTGAATCACCTCACACTTCTCCGCATTAAACTCCATTTGCCATCTCTCAGCCCAACTCTGCAGCCTATCTATGTCCCTCTGTACCCTACAACACCCTTCGACACTATCCACAACTCCACCGACCTTCGTGTCATCCGCAAATTTACTAACCCACCCTTCTACACCCTCATCCAGGTCATTTATAAAAATGACAAACAGCAGTGGCCCCAAAACAGAACCTTGCGGTACACCACTAGTAACTAAACTCCAGGATGAACATTTGCCATCAACCACCACCCTCTGTCTTCTTTCAGCTAGCCAATTTCTGATCCAAAGCTCTAAATCACCTTCAACCCCATACTTCCGTATTTTCTGCAATAGCCTACCGTGGGGAACCTTATCAAACGCCTTACTGAAATCCATATACACCACATCCACGGCTTTACCCTCATCCACCTGTTTGGTCACCTTCTCGAAAAACTCAATAAGGTTTGTGAGGCACGACCTACCCGTCACAAAACCGTGCTGACTATCGCAAATGAACTTATTCTTTTCAAGATGCTTATAAATCCTATCTCTTATAACCTTTTCCAACATTTTACCCACAACCGAAGTAAGGCTCACAGGTCTATAATTACCAGGGCTGTCTCTACTCCCCTTCTTGAACAAGGGGACAACATTTGCTATCCTCCAGTCTTCCGGCACTACTCCTGTCGACAATGACGACATAAAGATCAACAACAACGGCTCTGCAATCTCCTCCCTGGCTTCCCAGAGAATCCTAGGATAAATCCCATCTGGCCCAGGGGACTTATCTATTTTCACTCTTTCCAAAATTGCTAACATCTCCTCCTTGTGAATCTCAATCCCATCTAGCCTAGTAGGCTGTATCTCAGTAATCTCCTCGGCAACATTTTCTTTCTCTACTGTAAATACTGACGAAAAATATTCATTTAACGCTTCCCCTATCTCCTCTGATTCCGCACACAGCTTCCCACTACTATCCTTGATTGGCCCTGTTCTAACTCTAGTCATTCTTTTATTCCTGATATACCTATAGAAAGCCTTAGGGTTTTCTTTGATCCTATCCGCCAATGACTTCTCGTGTCCTCTCCTTGCTCTTCTTAGCCCTCCCTTTAGATCCTTCCTGGCTAGCTTGTAACTCTCAAGCGCCCTAACTGAGCCTTCACGTCTCATCCTAACATAAGCCGCCCTCTTCCTCTTGACAAGCGCTTCAACTTCTTGAGTAAACCACGGCTCCCTCGCTCGACAACTTCCTCCCTGCCTGACAGGTACATACTTATCAAGGACACGCATTAGCTGCTCCTTGAATAAGCTCCACATTTCGTTTGTGCCCATCCCCTGCAGTTTCCTTCCCCATCCTACACATCCTAAATCTTGCCTAATCGCGTCATAATTTCCTTTCCCCCAGCTATAATTCTTGCCCTGCGGAATATACCTGTCCCTGCCCATCGCTAAGGTAAACCAAACCGAATTGTGATCACTATCGCCAAAGTGCTCACCTACATCTAAATCGAACACTTGGCCGGGTTCATTACCCAGTACCAAATCCAATGTGGCATCGCCCCTGGTTGGCCTGTCCACATACTGTGTCAGAAAACCCTCCTGCACACACTGGACAAAAACAGACCCATCTAAAGCACTCGAACTATAGTATTTCCAGTCAATATTTGGAAAGTTAAAGTCCCCCATAACCACTACCCTGTTACTCTCGCTCCTGTCGAGAATCATCTTCGCTATCCTTTCCTCTACATCTCTGGAACTATTCGGAGGTCTATAGAAAACTCCCAACAGGGTGACCTCTCCTCTCCTGTTTCTAACCTCGGCCCATACTACCTCAGTAGACGAGTCCTCAAACGTCCTTTCTGCCGCTGTAATACTTTCCTTGATTAACAATGCCACACCCCCCCCTCTTTTACCCTCTTCTCTGTTCTTACTGAAACATCTAAATCCCGGAACCTGCAACATCCATTCCTGCCCCTGCTCTACCCATGTCTCTGAAATAGCCACAACATCAGGATCCCAGGTACCAACCCATGCTGCAAGCTCACCCACCTTATTCCGGATGCTCCTGGCGTTGAAGTAGACACACTTTTAACCAAGTTCTTGCTTGCCAGTGCCCTCTTGCGTCCCTGTAACCTTATCCCCTACTTCACTACTCTCAACATCCTGCACACTGGAACTACAATTTAGGTTCCCATTCCCCTGCTGATTTAGTTTAAACCCCCCCGAAGAGCACTAACAAATCTCCCCCCCAGGATATTGGTACCCCTCTGGTTCAGGTGAAGACCATCCTGTTTGTAGAGGTCCCACCTACCCCAGAAAGAGCCCCAATTATCCAGGAAACCAAAACCGTCCCTCCTACACCATCTCTGCAGCCACGTGTTCAACTGCTCTCTCTCCCTATTCCTCGGTTCGCTATCACGTGGCACGGGCAACAACCCAGAGATAACAACTCTGTTTGTTCTCGCTCTAAGCTTCCACCCTAGCTCCCTGAATTTCTGCCTTAAATCCCCATCTCTCTTCCTACCTATGTCGTTGGTGCCTATGTGGACCACGACTTGGGGGTGCTCCCCCTCCTCCTTAAGGATCCCAAAAACACGATCAGAGACATCACGTACCCTGGCACCTGGGAGGCAACACACCAACCGTGAGTCTCTCTCGTTCCCACAGAACCTCCTATCTGTTCCCCTAACTATGGAGTCCCCAATGACTAATGCTCTGCTCCTCTTCCCCTTTCCCTTCTGAGCATCAGGGACAGACTCTGTGCCAGAGACCTGCACCCCATTGCTTACCCCTGGTAAGTCGTTCCCCCCAACAGTATCCAAAACGGTGTACCTGTTGTTGAGGAAAACGGCCACAGGGGATCCCTGCACTGCCTGCTGGTTCCCTTTCCTTCCCCTGACGGTAACCCATCTACCTACTTCTTTTACCTGAGGTGTGACTGCCTCCCTATAACTCCTGTCAATAATCCCCTCCGCCTCCCGAATGATCCGAAGTTCATCCAGCTCCAGCTCCAGTTCCCGAACGCGGTCTGCGAGGAGCTGGAGTTGGGTGCACTTCCTGCAGATGCAGTCAGCAGAGACACTCTTGGCGACCCCTACCTCCCACATTCTGCAGGAGGAACATACAACTGCCTTAACCTCCATTCCCACTATTCTAAATTCCCAACAAATCTACTGAAAAACCAAACCAAAAAAAAAAGTCAAAACTCGTTCGCTTAGCAATCCGACGGACTGAACTTTTTAAATAAAAAGCTTACCTTATCAACACACCAGAGTCCTTTTTTTTTTGGTTAGAGGAGGAGGGTGGGTGGGAGACACTACACTTGTAGTGTCTCGGGTACTGCCACTGCCCAAATAAATAGTTTTCCCTTACCCAGCAGTCCCCTGGTCCTCCGAAACAAAAGGGGATTAACTTGTAACTTACACTGAAATTGACCGCTCAGCTGTAAGTTCACTCCGCACCTCGTTCTGTCAAAGCTGCTCCTCGCTCAGCCAATTCTGTATCCATGTTGCTGCCGTCCCTTTTATTCCATGAGCTATAAGTTTGTCCAAAGTCTGTTGTGGGGCATTGTATCAAATGCCTTTTGAAAGTCCATGTACACCACATCAACAGCATTGCCCTCATCAACTCTCTCTCTTCAAAAACTCCAGCAAGTTAGTTAAACATGATTTTCCCATAACAAATCCATACGCGTTTTACTTAATTCAGCCATATTTGTCCATGTGACTATCAATTTTGTCCCATATTATTGTTTCTGGAAGCTTCCCCACCACCGACATTAAACTGACTGCCTCTAGTTACTCAGTTTATCTTTACACGCTTTTTTGAACAAGGGTATAATATTTGCAATTCTCCAGTCCTCTGGCACCAACCCTGAGTCTAAGAAAGACTGGAAAATTATGGCCAGTGCCTCCACAATTTCCACTCTCACTTCCCTCAGTATCCTTGGTTGCATCTTATCTGGTCTCGCTGTCTTGTAGGGGTCGGCGGTGGCGTAGTGGTATTATCACTGGACTAATAACCCAGAGACCCAGGGTATTCCTCTGGGGACATGGGTTCGAATCCCACCACAGCAGAAGGTGGAATTTGAATTAATAAATCTGGAATTAAAACTGGTCTAATGATGGCGATGAAACCACTGTCGATTGTTGTAAAAACCCATCTGGTTCACTAATGTCCTTTAGGGAAGGAAATCTGCTGTCCTTACCTGGTCTGGCCGACATGTGACTCCAGACCCACAGCAATGTGGTTAACTCTTACATGCCCTCTGAAATGGCCTAGCAAGCCACTCAGTTGTACCTAACCACGACGAAGTCTATAAAAAGGAATGAAACCGGACGGACCACCCGGCATCGACCTAGGCACCGGAAACGACAACGGCAAACCCAGCCCTGTCGACCCTGCAAAGTCCTCCTTACTAACATCTGGGGACTTGTGCCAAAGTTGGGAGAGCTGTCCCACAGACTAGTCAAGCAACAGCCTGGCATAGTCATACTCATGGAATCATACCTTACAGACAATGTCCCAACACAGCCATCACCATCCCCGGGTACGTCCTGTCCCACCGGCAGGACAGACCCAGCAGAGGTGGTGGCACAGTGGTAAACAGTAGGGAGGGAGTTGCCCTGGGAGTCCTCAACATCGACTCTGGACCGCATGAAGTCTCATGGCATCAGGTCAAACGTGGGCAAGGTAACCTCCTACTGATTACCACCTACCGCCCTCCCTCAGCTGATGAGTCAGTACTCCTCCATGTTGAACACCACTTGGAGGAAGTGCTGAGGGTGGCAAGGGCACAAAATGTACTCTGGGTGGGGGACTTCAATGTCCATTACCAAGAGTGGCTCGGTAGCACCACTACTGACCGAGCTGGCTGAGTCCTAAAGGACATAGCTGCTAGACTGGGCCTGCAGCAGGTAGTCGGGGAACCAACACGAGGGAAGAACATACTCGACCTCGTCCTCACCAATCTGCCTGTTGCAGATGCATCTGTCCGTGACAGTATTGGTCGGAGTGACCACCGCACAGTCCTTGTGGAGACGAAGTCCCGCCTTCACATTGAGGATACCATCCATCGTGTTGTGTGGCACTATCACCGTGCTGAATGGGATAGATTTCGAACAGATCTAGCAATGCAAAACTGGGCATCCATGAGGCGCTGTGGGCCATCAGCAGCAGCAGAATTGTACTCAACCACAATCTGTAACCTCATGGCTCGGCATATCCCCCACTCTACCATTACCATCAAGCCAGGAGACCAGCCCTGGTTCAATGAAGAGTGCAGGAGGGCATGCCAGGAGCAGCACCAGGCATACATCAAAATGAGGTGTCAACCTGGTGAAGCTACAACCCAGGACTATCTGCATGCCAAACTGTGTAAGCAGCATGCGATAGACAGAGCTAAGCGATCCCATAACCAATGGATCAGATCCAAGCTCTGCAGTCCTGCCACATCCAGCCGTGAATGGTGGTGGACAATTAAACAACTAACTGGAGGAGGTGGCTCCACAAATATCCCCATCCTCAATGATGGGGGAGCCCAGCACATCAGTGCGAAAGACAAGGCTGAAGCATTTGCAACAATCTTCAGCCAGAAGTGCCGAGTTGATGATCCATCTCGGTCTCCTCCTGAAGTCCCCAGCATCACAGATGCCAGACTTCAGCCAATTCGATTCACTCCACGTGATATTAAGAAACGACTGAAGGCACTGGATACTGCAAACGCTATGGGCCCTGACAATATTCCGGCAATAGTACTGAAGACCTGTGCTCCAGAACTTGCCACGCCCCTAGCCAAGCTGTTCCAGTACAGCTACAACACTGGCATCTTCCCTGCAATGTGGAAAATTGCCCAGGTATGTCCTGTACACAAAAAGCAGGACAAATCCAACCCGGCCAATTACCGCCCCATCAGCCTCCTCTCAATCATCAGTAAAGTGATGGAAGGTGTCATCAACAGTGCCATCAAGCGGCACTTGCTTAGCAACAACCTGCTCAGTGACGGTCAGTTGGGTTCCGCCAGGGCCACTCAGCTCCTGACCTCATTACAGCCTTGGTTCAAACATGGACAAAAGAGCTGAACTCAAGAGGTGAGGTGAGAGTGACTGCGCTTGACATCAAGGCAGCATTCGACCGAGTATGGCATCAAGGAGCCCTAGCAAAACTGAGGTCAATGGGAATCAGGGGGAAAACCCTCCGCTGGCTGGAGTCATACCTCGCACAAAGGAAGATGGTTGTGGTTGTTGGAGGTCAATCATCTGAGCTCCAGGACATCACTGCAGGAGTTCCTCAGGGTAGTGTCCTGGGCCCAACCATCTTCAGCTGCTTCATCAATGACCTTCCTTCAATCATGACGTCAGAAGTGGGGATGTTCGCTGATGATTGCACAATGTTCAGCACCATTCGTGACTCCTCAGATACTGAAGCAGTCTGTGTAGAAAAGCAGCAAGACCTGGACAATATCCAGGCTTGGGCTGATAAGTGGCAAGTAACATTCGCGCCACACAAGTGCCAGGCAATGACCATCTCCAACAAAAGAGAATCTAACCATCTCCCCTTGACATTCAACGACATTACCATTGCTGAAACCCCCAATATCAACATCCTAGGGGCTACCATTGACCAGAAACTGAACTGGAGTAGCCATATAAATACCGTGACTACAAGAGCAGGTCAGAGACTAGGAATCCTGAGACGAGTAACTCACCTCCTGACTCCCCAAAGCCTGTCCACCATCTACAAGGCACAGGTCAGGAGTGTGATGGAATACTCTCCACTTGCCTGGATGGGTGCAGCTCCAACAACACTCAAGAAGCTCGACACCATCCAGGACAAAGCAGCCCACTTGATTGCCACCCCATCTTCAAACATTCACTCCCTCCACCACCGACGCACAGTGGCAGCAATCTGTACCATCTACAAGATACACTGCAGCAATGCACCAAGGCTCCTTAGACAGCACCTTCCAAACCCGCGACTTCGACCAACTAGAAGGACAAGGGCAGCAAATACATGGGAACACCACCACCTACAAGTTCCCCTTCAAGTCACACACCATCCTGACTTGGAACAATATCGGCGTTCCTTCACTGTCGCTGGGTCAAAATCCTGGAACTCACTTCCTAACAGCACTGTGGGTGTACCTACCCGACATGGACTGCAGCGGTTCAAGAAGGCAGCTCACCACCACCTTCTCAAGGGCAATTAGGGATGGGCAATAAATGCTGGCCTGGCCAGCGAAGCCCACATCCCATGAAAGAATTTAAAAAAACTTTAAGACAACCTAGGCAACACCTTCTCCCTATCAATTTTAAATCCTTCTAGTGTATTAATTACCTTCTCTTTCACCATAACCTGGGTGGCATCTTCTTCCTTGGTAAAGACAGATGTACAGTATTCATTTAGCACCTCAGCTATTCCCCCACCTCCATGCATAAATCCCCGTTTTGGTCCCTAAAAATGGGGAGGCGGTGGTAATTACCACCTACCGCCCTCCCTCAGCTAATGAATCAGTACTCCTCCATGTTGAACAGCACTTGGAGGAAGCACTGAGGGTGGCAAGAATGCAGAATGTACTCTGGGTGGGGTCTTCAATGTCCATCACCAAGAGTGGCTCGGTAGCACCACTACTGGCCAAGTCCTAAAGGACATAGCTGCTGGACTGGATATGCAGCAGGTGGTGAGGGAACCAACAAGAGGGAAAGGCATACTTGACCTCATCCTCACCAATCTGCCTGTCGCAGATGCATCTGTCCATGACAGTATTGGTAGGAGTGACCACCGCACAGTCCTTGTGGAGACGATGTCCTGCCTTCACAGTGAGGATACATTCCATCCTGCTGTGTGGCACTACCACCATGCAAAATGGGATAGATTTTGAACAGATCTAGCAATGTAAAACTGGGCATCCATGAGGCGCTGTGGGCCATAAGCAACAGCAGAACTGTACTCAACCACAATCTGTAACCTCATGGTCCGGCATATCCCACACTCTATTGTTATCATCAAGCTGGGAGACCAACCCTGGTTCAAAGAAGAGTGCAAGAGGGCATGCCAGGAGCAGCACCAGGCATACCTCAAAATAAGGTGTCAACCTGGTGAAGCTACAACCCAGGACTACTTGCTGCTTAAGCAGCATGCAATAGACAGAGCTAAGCGATCCCATAACCAACGGATCAGATCTAAGCTCTGTAGTCCTGCCACATCCAGCCATGAATGGTGGTGGACAATTAAACAACTAACTGGAGGAGGTGGCTCCACAAATATCCCCATCCTCAATGATGGGGGCGCCCAGCACATCAGTGCAAAAGATAAGGCTGAAGCATTTGCAACAATCTTCAGCCAGACGTGCCGATTTGATGATCCATCTCGGCCTCCTCCTGAAGTTCCCAGCATCACAGATGCCAGACTTCAGCCAATTCGATTCACTCCGCATGATATCAAGAAATGACTAAAGGCACTGGATACTGCAAAAGCGATCGGCCCTGACAATATTCTGGCAATAGTACTGAAGACCTGTGCTCCAGAACTTGCTGCACCCCGAGCCAAGCTGTTCCAGTACAGCTACAACACTGGCATCTACCCTGCAATGTAGAAAATTGCCCAGGTATGTCCTGTGCACAAAAAGCAGGACAAATCCACTCCGGCCAATTACCACCCCATCAGTCTACTCTCAATCATCAGTGAAGTGATGGAAGGTGTCATTGACAGTGCCATCAAGCAGCACTTACTCAGCAATAACCTGATCAGTGACGCTGAGTTTGGGTTCCACCAAGGCCACTCAGCGCCTGACCTCATTACAGCCTTGGTTTAAACATGGACAAAAGAGCTGAACTCCAGAGGTGGAATAAGAGTGACTGCCCTTGACATCAAGGCAGCATTTGACCGAGTATGGCATCAAGGAGCCCTAGCAAAACTGAAGTCAATGGGAACCAGGGGGAAAACTCTCCGTTGGTTGGAGTCATACCTAGTGCAAAGGAAGATGGTTGTGGTTGTTGCAGCTCAATCATCTGGGCTCCAGGATATCACTGCAGGAGTTTCTCAGGGTAGTGTCCTCGGCCCAACCAACTTCAGCTGCTTCATCAATGACCTTCCTTCAATCATAAGGTCAGAAATGGGGATGTTCATTGATGATCGCACAATATTCAGCACCATTCACTGACAACCTGGCATACAGATTCACACAACTTCTATCAAACAGCTGCTGATAAGGTTTGAAGAAAGGACAGACATGAGTTCAGACGTGATCTAACCACTGACGCTGTAATCTCTGCTCTGTGAATGGAATGGAATCTCTGTGTTGGATCTGATCCCGGGGCAGCATCAAGCTGTCAGAGGGTGTGTGGTGTCATTTATCATTACTGACTCTCACACTCAAGCGCCGCTGACTCAGTAGTGTGTATAAGCTGGGGATGTTGGCCGCTTCAAGGACTTCTGTGTTGGAGATATAGTCCTGCCACCTGATGCCAAGTATTCTCCGAAGGCAGCGAAGATGGAATGAATTGAGACGTCGCTCTTGGCTGGCATACGTTGTCCAGGCCTCGCTGCCGTAGAGCAAGGTACTGAGGACACAGGCCTGATACACTCGGACTTTTGTGTTCCCCAAAGACACATTGGACAGCGAGCTCGCCACTGGTATCAGACCCACCGGCCGTCCATGTCTCCGTTATAAAGACGTCTGCAAACGCGACATGAAATCGTGTGACATTGATCACAAGTCGTGGGAGTCCGTTGCCAGCATTCGCCAGAGCTGGCGGGCAGCCATAAAGACAGGGCTAAATTGTGGCGAGTCGAAGAGACTTAGTAGTTGGCAGGAAAAAAGACAGAGGCGCAAGGGGAGAGCCAACTGTGCAACAGCCCCAACAAACAAATTTCTCTGCAGCACCTGTGGAAGAGCCTGTCACTCCAGAATTGGCCTTTATAGCCACTCCAGGCGCTGCTTCACAAACCACTGACCACCTCCAGGCGCGTATCCATTGTCTCTCGAGATAAGGAGGCCCAAAAGAAAGAACTCTCACACTGACAATCACACTTATAAAAACACGTGTGATGGGGAATCACTGCACAGGATGTACTGCTGGGATAAATAAAAGTAAAATACTGCAGATACTGGAAATCTGAAATAAAAACAGGAAGTGCTGGAAATACACAGCAGGTCTGGCAGCATCTGTGGAGAGAGAAACAGTTTCTAACACTTTCTGTTTTTATTTCAGATTTCCAGCATTCACAGTATTTTGCTTTTATTTTAGTGTTTAATTCACGGCCACTTCTCTTCCAGGAATGCCTACCTTGAAGAAGTTCTGCTCTTCTCCCCGACTGGTTTTCCATTTGTCTCTTTTACCTTGTTCATCGCTTTCTATTTCCCTCCTGGTGTTTGATAAAGTGTCTACCAAAACTTGCTTTCACAGCCACATTTCCTTCCTCAGTGACTGTCTCCGACTCCAACTTATTCCACGTGGATTCCAACAGAGGTTTCATCCTTCATATTTTGAATCCACCCAGGATTACAGGTATCTCCGAGAAATACAACGTTCCTCGGACTGCTGTTCTCACCACATCCTGAGATCCACACTCAGTGCCATGTGCCGCCACATGTACACACTGGACTTCTCTCTTCAGAAGCACCGCCTCCCCTTATCTCAAAGCTGTTCTACTCCGCAGTTTCATTTCATCCTTCACCTTATCTGATGCATGAGCAAAAAACTTTTTCTCTTCCTTTCAGGTGTTAAGGAATGCAAGCTTCAGCAACTCATGGGGACTAATGCCCCTCCAGATCCTTCTTCCCCTTCCCTTCCCTCTGACCCCATCCCTTCTTATAATCTCGCCCTTTGCTGTGCATTCACCCTCTGACCTTCCCATCTCTGACACTGAACGATCTGTACTCAGCAACGGACTCAGTTTTATCCCCTTCTATCCTCATGTCAATGGATTTCACGCTCAGCATGCTTTGAGCTCTTCTTCCGTCACCTCTAGCTCCGGGCTCACTTCTTTAACAAGGAGTCCTCCCCCCAACCAGCAGACCCTTTCACTCACGTCCAATATTCTCCCTATACCTGGACCCCTCCCTTTGGTGCTTTACTGGGTCTTGATCTTTTAACTGAAAACTGTCAGCGTGACATCAGCATCTTAATTTCTCCACTCCCCTCACTCACTCTAACCTGTCTCCCTTTGAACTTGCTGCACTCCATTCTCTCAGGTCTAATCCTAGCATTGTGATCAAACCTGTTAACAAGGGTGGTGCTGTTGTTGTCTACCCTTGCAGAGGCTGAGCACCAACCCTCTGACACTTCTTCCTACCCACCCCTCCTGACCATGACCCCACAAACGAACATCAAGCTATCATTTCCAGGGCTGTCACTGACCTCTGGAGATCTTCCCTCTACAGCTTCCAACCTCATAGTCCCGCAACCACAGACAGCCCGCTTCTACCTCCTTCCCAAAATCCATAAACAGGACAGTCCTGTAGACCCATCGTTTTAACTGTTCCTGCCCCACTGGTCTTATTTCTTCCCTGGCCATACCAGGAGGAACAGCCAGGGTGAGAGAGACTGATCTTTTTATTGGGAACTGGAGAATCAAACGTGAGGGTGTGGCTGAGCAAATCAGTAGCTGCAGAAATGTAATGGCGAACAGAAGGTCAAAGGCTAGATAGTTGAGATTTTGAAAGTGCAGTGAAGGGAAGAAAAGTCATTGATGAAGCAGTTGGAGATGCTTGGGCCTAGGACACTACCCTGAGGAACTCCTGCAGTGATGTCCTGGAGCTGAGATGATTGACTTCCAACAACCACAATTATCTTCCTTTGTTCTGGGTATGACTCCAACCAGCGGACAGTTTCCCCCCAATTCCCATTGACTTCAATTTTACTCGGGCTCCTTTGTCCACACTTGGTCAAATGCTGCCTTGATGTCAAGGGCAGTCACTCTCACCTCGCTCTGGAATTTAGCTCTTTTGTCAATGTTTGGACCAAAACTGTAATGATGTCAGGAGTCGAGTGACCCTGGCAGTCGGTGAGCAGGTTATTGCTTAGTAAGTGCTGCTTGATAGCACTGTCCTATTCCCCTTGGTTGGTCGGTCCATAACCAGGGGCATAGATTTAGGGTAAGCATTAGGAGGGTTAGAGGCGATTTGAGGAAAAGTTTTTTCACCCAGAGGGTAGTTGGAATCTGGAGCACACTGCCTGAAGGGGTGGTAGAGGCAGGAACACTCACAACATTTAAGAAGTATTTAGATGAGCACTTGAAACACCATAGCATACAAAGCTATGTGCCAAGTGCTGGAAAATGGGATTGGAATAGATCGGTGCTTGATAGTTGGCACAGATACAATGGGCCGAAGAGCCTTTTTCTGTGCCGTATAACTACGACTGTATGACTCGATTTAGGCGCAGGATCATAAAAGAACAAATCAGGCAGGTGTTCTTGAGTTTAACAAAGAGAGAGGTTAGCTTTATTGTACTTAAACTGATCTAAGTAAAATAATAAACTATGATCCAACTTTGTCTTGCGCACACACACACTCTCATTCACTCGAGACACACACAAACACACACACAAATGGGTTACAGAGTGGGGAGGGATAGCCTGGTCGGATTAGAATGCAGAGCAATAAAAAGGAATGTACAGTCTGTGGGATTTAGTGACTCCATTGTCTTCCAGGTGAACTCAATTGTCCTGAAGCTTCCAGCTTATGGATGTGGCCAACAGATTCTTTGGTCCACCTGGAAAACAGCAATGTGGATGAGTTCCTTCATGGAATCTCTGTCTGCCACAGTGATGGGCTTAAGTTTGTACAACCAGCAGGCAGAGTTTGAAAATTGCCAGGTGGACTGGGGTGGAGAGGGACCCCAGTGGAGTCTCTTCTGATCAGTGTCCAGTTACTTGACTGTTGCGGAGAGGAAAGAAAAACAGCTTATAACACACAACGGTGGGTCTGTCACATGATGACTCAGTGGGTATTCCCTTTTGCAACTTCATTAGCTTATGTCTGGGAATTCCATTCTCTCAATCAGGGTTTCATTGTTCAAGTGATTATCTTTGTTTCGTCTCCGCCAGTTTAATGTCCCAAGTAATTTTCTTTAAATGTCTTGTTAATGGATACTGGTCAGGTGATGCACTCCAAACTTCCCAAGTCATTGTTCTGGAGGGGACTGGCCCGACAATTCAACTCCCTCTCGATGCATTGGAATGTAAGGGATTTTGAGGCAAATTTCAGTGGCCATTTTAGCTGCTAGCAGTCACCTTTTTAAAAAATTAATTCAAGTTCCCAGCCAATGGGTTACAAAACCATCATTTGGTGTGGCACGTGTACGTGACGGGGCAACTAATGTTAGGCTGCATCCTCAATGGAGAAAGCCTGAAGTCTTTCACCAACTCCTTCAGAACCTAAACATGAAGGAAAGCCAAACTTACCTCATTCCTACCACAGTATTCCTGGGCAGAACCAGAAGAATGGGGAAGCTTCAAAATTCTTTTGATCTTTTTACTGCTGGTAGTCTTCCATGAATGGCCTTGACTATCCCAGATCTCTGGAATCTGACTTTCTGACTGCAAGACCCCTGAGTACCCCCATACATCAATAGAAAGATTGAAAGCTGAACATGGTTCATCCAACAATTTCCACTGATTAATGTCACTGCATGGAGTCATGTGACTCAAATACCCACCCAATAAACAGTCAGGCCTATAGAAATAGATACTGACACCTTCCCCCCTCCTGCTTGTGTTCTCATACCCCTTTCCCTCAGGCATTACTGATATCCAGGGTAGGGGAATTTCTCTGAACTGTCTGCAGTCTTTGACACAGTTGACCACACCATCCTCCTTCAATCCTTTGTTGTTCAGGTCAGTGAGACAGCCCTCACTTAGTTCCACTTTGTCTGTTTTAATCATAGCTGTAACATCTCTAGCAATGACCTATTGTTACTGCCCCGCAGTAACCTTGAGTTCCCCCAGTATTCATCCTTTAGCCTCTCCTCTTCCTCATCTCTATCTGCAGGCATGGGACCAGCTTACAAATGGGTGGGGCATCAGGATTTATCAATGACTACCCTTATTGAAACATATAAGATTCTAAGGGGGCTTGACAGGATAGATGCTGAGAAGATGTTTCCACAGGTGGGGGAATCTCGAACTAGAGGACATAGTTACAGAATAAGGAGTTACACATTTAAAACTGAGATGCGAAGGAATTCCTTCTCTCAGAGGGTGGTGAATCTCTGGAATTCTCTACCTTAGAGAGTTGTGGAGGCTAGATCACTAAATGTATTGAAGGAGGAGGTAGGTAGATTTTTGAAATCTCGGGGAGTCGAGGGTTAGGCAGAGCAGGCCCGAAAGAGGAGTTGAGGCCTGGGACAGATCAGCCATGATCTTATTGAATGGCGGGGCAGGCTTGAGGGGCTGAATGGCCTACTCCTGCTCCCATTTCTGATGTTCTTATGTTCTACCCCGTCCAGTTTGACATTTGCTGCACAAAGTGTTATCCATCAATTTTGGGTCTGAAATTGCTAGGTTAGGTGGATACAAAGACTCGAGTCTTGTTCACTGGTTGAATTCTGAGACAGGGCCCAGTTTACTAAATGTGGAAGGGGAGTGGGTACGAGAGGGTCCCGTCCTGCACTTCCCTTCCCTTCCTGTATTGTGACCTGACTAAGGTAGGGCTGGTGGGATGGCTGTTTCTCTTAGTCCCTGTCTCCGTTGCACTTGTATGTAACTAATACACTTTCCATACTCATGTTTTGTGATTGGATTCTGTCAGAGAAACCCCTAATGAAAGTCTCAAATGTGTATTTGATTGTTGATGCAATAACCAGTTGCTGCTCTGAGCGTCCTCCCTCAGGTGGGTGCCCACACTGGGCCGTCAATGGTCCCTGCCTTCCTGTCCCTGGGATAGGGGTGGTTGGGACAGGGGCTGAGTAGGCAATGGCATATGAACATATGAATTAGGAACAGGAGTAGGCTACTCAGCCCCTCGAGCCTGCTCTGCCATTCAATAAGACCATGGATGATTGGATTGTAACCTCAACTCCACATTCCTGCCTACCGCTTTTAACCTTTAACCTTCTTGCTTATCGAGAAGCTATCTATCTCTGCCTTAAAAAATATTCAAAGACTCTGTTTCCACTGTCTTTTGAGGAAGAGTTCCAAAGACCAACCATCCTCTGAGAAAAAAGTTTTCCTCATGTCTCTTAAATGAGTGACCTCTTATTTTTAAACAGTGATCCCTCGTTCTAGATTCTCCCACAAGAGGAAACATCCTTTCCACATCCACCCTGTCAAGACCCCTCAGAATCTTGCATGTTTCAATCAAGACGTCTCTTACTCTTCTAAACACCAGTGGATACAAGCCTAGCCAGTCCAACCTCTCCTCATAAAACAACCCGCGCATTCCAAGTCTTAATCTCGTAAACCTTGTCGGAACTGCTTCCAACACATTTACACCCTTCCTTAAATAAGGAGACCAATACTGTACACAGTCTCACCAATGCCCTGTATAGCTGAAGCATAACCTACTTTCAATTCCCCTCAAAATAAGTGATAACATTCTATTAGCTTTACTAATTACTTGCTGTACCTGCATACTAACCTTTTGCGATTCATGCACTAGGACACCCAGATTCCTCTGCATCTCAGTGCTCTGCAATCTCTCAGCATTTAGATAATATGCTTTTTTAATCTTCCTGCTAAGAGGGACAATTTCACATTTTTCCACATTATACTCCATTTGCCAGATCTTTGCCCACTTACATAACCTATCTATATCCCTTTGTGGCCTCCCTATGTCCACTCTGCAATTTACTTTCCTACTTAGCTTTGTGTCATCAGCAAATTTAGCAACTATACCTTCAGTCCCTTCATCCAAGTCATTTATATAAATTGTAAGAAGTTGATCCCCAGCACTGATCCCTGTGGCACACCACTCATTACATCTTGCCAAAAAGAAAATTACTCATTTATGCCTATTGGTTCCTGCTAGCTATCCAATCTTCCATCCATGCCAAAATGTTACCCCTACACCATGAGCTATTATTTTCCGCAGCAACTTTTGATGTGGCACCTTATCAAATGCCTCCTGGAAATCTAGATACAGTACATCCACTGGTTCCCCTGTACCCACAGCATATGTTATTACTTCAATGAACTCAAATAAATTGGTTAAACATGATTTCCCTTTCACAAAACCATGTTGACTCTGCCTGATTATCTTGAATTTTGCGAAGTGCCCTGCTGTAACGTTTTTAATAATAGCTTCTAACATTTTTGCGATGACACATGTTAAGCTAACTGGCCTGGTGTTTCCTGTTTACTGTCGCCCTTTCTGAGTAAAGAAGATACATTGGCTTTTTCCCAATCTAATGGAACCTTCCCTAAATATAAGGAATTTCGGAAAATCAAAACCAATGCATCAACTATCTCAGCAGCCACTTCTTTTCAGACCCTAGGATGAAGTCCATCAGGACTCAGGGACTTGTCAACCCGCAATTCCAACAATTTACTCAGTACCACTTTCCTGGTGATTGTAAATTTCTTGAGTTCCTCCCTCCCTTCCTTTTCCTGATGTACAACTATTTCTGGGATGTTACTTGTATCCCCTGTAGTGAAGACTGATGCAAAACACCTGTTCAATTCATCTGACATCTCCTTATTTTCCATTATTACTTCCCAATACTCACTTTCTATAGGACCAACGCTCACTTTGTTAAATTTTTTAAATATCTGTAGAAACTCTTACTATCTGGCTGGAATTTTACGCCACCACAACGAGGTGGATGGTGGCGGGGAAGTGGCGTAAAATGGAGCATGAGGCTCCGGGAGGCTTTCTCGACCTGCTCCTGCCTCCAGCCCACTTTACGTAGGGCGGAGGAGGGGGTGCCTGAAGGAGGGCCACCCCCGCTTCCCCAACTACCCCCAGGACCCAACACGGCCCCCCCCCCCACTTCCGCCCAAGCAACCACCCTTGCCTCACCGGGGCCTGACCGAATAGCCCAGGCGAGACAACCAAAACTCACCTTAAATATCGGCTCCATGTCTACCTCTGCGGTCAGCTGGGCTGCAATTCCAGCAGTGGCCACCGCTTAAGATGGTGCTGCTGGGACTAAGAGCTGCCGGCTCACTGATTGGCCAGCAGCTCAATAAGGTGGGACTTCCTCCCTCAAGTGGGTGGAAGTCCCACCTCAGAACAATTAAAGTCTAGGGACCCATAAAATACGGAATGGATCCTCAGGTGAGGCGGAAGCAGGTTCGCCACCGACTTTTCAGTCAGTGGTCAGCTCCCATCCGCCCAACGTAAAATCCAGCCCTCTGTCTTTATTTCTTGCCAGCTTTCTCTCGTACCGTAATTTTTCCTCCCATTTTTTTTTTAGTCATTCTTTGCTTTTTTAATATTCTGTCCAATCTTCTGACCTGCCACCCATTTTTGCACATTTATACGCGTTTTCTTTAAGTTTGATACTATCTTTAACTTTTTTAGGTAACCACAGATCGTGGGTCCTCCCTTTGAAATTTTTCTTTCCCGTGGAATGTATCTATTCTGTGTATTCTGAAATATTCCTTGAAATATCTGCCAATGCATCTCTATTGACCTATCCCTTAAGCTACTTTGTCATTTACTTTTGTTAGCTCTGCTTTCATGCCCTCATAATTGCCCTTATTTATGTTTAAAATACTAGTTGTAGACACACGCTTCTCTCCCTCAAACTGAGTGTAAACTTCAATCACATTATGATCGCTGCTGCCTCGGACTGTCTTCACTGAGGTCATTCATCCTATCTCATTGCACAATATCAGGTCTAGTATAGCCTGCTCTCTGGTTGACTCCAGAATGTGTTGTTCTAAGAAATTATCCTGAAAACATTCTATGAATTCCTCATCTAGGCTACCTTTGCCCATCTGATTTTTCCAATCTATGTAGATTAAAATCACCCATGATTCTCGCTATACCTTTCTGACAAGACCTCATTATCTCTTACTTTATATCCCGTCCTTGTATGGTTACTGATAGGAGGCCTACAAGTTACTAGAACTCTTACAAGTGACTTCTTGCCTTTATCATTTCTCATCTCGACCCAAACTGCTTCTACATCCTGATTTCCTGAACTTAGGTCATCCCTCTCTATTGCACTAATACCATCATTAATTAACAGAGCCATCTCTCCACCTTTTCCTACCTTCCTATCCTTCCTAAATGTCATGCACCCTTCAATATTCAGGTCCCAATCTGTCATCCTGCAGCCATGTCTCTGTAATGGCTATCAGATTGTACTTATTTATTTCTATTTGTGCTGTCAGTTCATCTGTTTTGTTTTGAATGCTACATGCATTCAGATGCAGAGCCTTTAGTTTTGACCTTTTATTATTTTTGTAACCTCTAGCCCTGTCTGCTGATTTATTCTTAGATTTGTATTCAGTGTCCTTTCCTGTCATAGTCTGCTTATCTTTTCCCATATTATACCTTTCTCTCTTGCCTTGTCTCTACTTTTTGATTTACCACATTTTCCCAAATTTGATTCCTTGCCCCCACAATTTAGTTTAAAATCCTCTCTACTTCCCTAGTTATGTGGCTCGCTAGAACACTGGTCCAGCATGGTTCATGTATAGACGGTCCCAATGGTACAGCTTTTACTTTCCCCAGTACTGGTGCCAGTGCCCCATAAGCTGGAACCCACTTCTCCCACACCAGTCTTTGAGCCATGCATTCATTTCTATAATCTTATTTGACCTACTCCAATTTGCACGTGGCTCAGGTAATAATCCAGAGATTATTACCTTTGAGGTTCTGTTTCTTAATTTGGTGCCTAGTTCCTCTTACTGACTATGCAGAATCTCTTTCCTTGTCCTGCCTATGTCATTGGTACCCACATGGACCACGGCAATTGGATCCTCCCCATCCCACTGCAAGTTTCTCTCCAGCCCTGAGCAAATGTCTCGAACCCTGGCACCAGGCAACACAGCCATCTGGACTCGTGCTCTTTGCTGCGGAGAACAGTGTCAATCCCCCTAACTCTACTGTCCCCTACTACCACTACTTTCCTTTTTGCTCTCCCTGCTTGATCAGCTTCCTGTACCATGCTGCCATGGTCAGTCTGCTCATCCAAACTACAGCCCTCACTCTTGTCCATACAAGCTGCAAGAACCTCTAACTTGTTGCTCAGTTGCAAGGGCTGAGTCTCCTCCACTCTCACCTTCCCAATCCACTTACCTGTCTGACTCACAGTCACACCCTCCTGTCCCTGATCACTGACCAAAATAGTTGACCCTATTCTAAGAGGTATGACTGCTTTCTGGAACATAGTGTCCAAGTAACTTTCCCCTTCCCTGATGCATCAGTGTCTGCAGCTCGGCCTCCAGCCCAATGACACTGAGCCGAAGCTCCTCAAGTTGGAGACACTTATTACAGACGTGGTGGCCATGGATTGCCATGGCATCCATGAGCTCCCATATGCTGCAGCTGCAAAACATCACCTGTCCTGCCATTTTTATTGTGTTAATTTAATTAAGTGTATTTTCTCAATTAACTTATAGTTCCCCTTCTTACTGAACTCCCTTACTCACCAAACTCCCTTCTTCACACTCTGTCCCTCCAGCAGCACTCAGTACAGACCAATGCAAAGGCTGGAAGTTTCCCCCTCCCATGGGGTGAGTCTCCATGCCGGGCTGTCAATGATCCCTGTTTTATTGCCCCTGTCCTGGGGATAGTGGTGGGCTGGTCAGACAGGAGGCTGAGAGTTTCCCCTCCCTCAGTAGTGGAGCTGTGAAAATTACAGGCAATGGGCTGGGTGCAGTTTATTATCCAGTCCCTTACTGTGAAGGAGCTGTAGCCGAGTGGACAGGATTTTACTCCCACCCTGGAGATAGACTGTTCTGGTGGGAGGCTGGGGTCTGTCTCAGTCTCTGTGCCAGGCAGTAACTGTCTCTTTCTCTCTCTCACAGGGGCTCGCTCTGGTAATTGGGTTGTCACATGTGAGTTTAACAGCATCGGGACCTGGATTTTTATTGACCAACTTATCTTCGATGGTGAGCTGGTCTCTTACTTCGACTTCAACCAGAGAAAATTAATTGCAGTGAAGGAGTGGATGAAGGGGAATGTGGACAGATGGAATGAAAAGGAGGCACAATCATACCACAAGGGAGCATTCTCTGTGTCAGACTGACATTCCGATCGATGAAAGCCGGGTGCTGAGCCGGAGACGTAAGACCCAGGGACGTGGCGAAATGAGATCTGCCTTTCCCTGTAACCAGGAGCTGCCGCTGTTGTTCCTCTAGCACCAGGAGAGCCAACACCTTCAGCCCAATGCTAAGTCCCACTTTGCTGAGGATGGGCGGGTAGCCCTGTCCCCAATCCAATCAATACACCTCTAACTAGAACAACACCAAAGCAAAATACTGCAGATGCTGCAAATACGCAGGTCAGGCAGCATCTGGGGAGAGAGAAGCAGTTAATGTTTCAGGTGAATGACGATGCCTGCAGTACGGCCATTACCCAGGGTGTCTGCCCTGGTGTCGTCCCATTTCCTGAGCTCCTACACTGAACTTTCCGAGCAGCTCACTCACTGGGGTCCTGAGTCCCAGCTTCTCCAGTCTATTAATCTAACTGAAGTTCCTCATCCCTGCAGCATTCTCGTAAATCCTTTCTTCACCCTCTCTAATGCCTTCACATCCTCTCCAAAGTGTGGTGCCCAGAAATGGACACAATACTCTAGTTGAGGTCAAACCAGCATTCTCTGCAGGTTCATCATAACTTCCTTGCTATTGTATGCTCTGACTCTATTTATAAAATTCAGGATGCCATATGTTTCATTTGCTGCTTTTTTGACCTGCACCCTTCAATGATTTGTGCACATACACCCCAAGTCACTCTGCTCCTGCACCCCCTTTAGAATTGTATTTAAATCATATTATCTCTCATTATTCTTATCAATGTATCACTTCATACTTCTCTGCATTAAATTTTATCTGCCCATTCCGCCTTTGTCCTGTTGAAGTTTATCACTATCCTCCTCACAGTTCACAATTTACAGATGTAACTTGTAATTCGTCCCTGTCCACCTAAATCAAGGTCATTAATATATATCAAGGAAAGTAGAGATTATAATACTGATCCATGTGGAATCCCACTAAATACCTTCCTGCAGTCTGAAAAACAACCATTCACCACTGTTTCCTGTCACTCAACCAATTATGTATCCATGCTGCCATTGTCCCTTCTATTCCATTGGGTTTCACAATTGCTGACAAGTCTGTTATGTGGCACTTCAACAAATTTTTTGAACTCCATGTACACCACATCAACCCTCTGTTACCTCAAGCTCTAGTTAAATGATTTGCCCTTGACAAATTTGTGCTGGCTTTCATTAATGCATATTTGTCCAGGTGACTTGTTAATTTTGTCCTGAATTATTATTTCTAAAAGTTTTCCCTGCCACTGAGGTTAAACGGACTGGCCTGTAGCTGCTGTGTTTATCCTCTCACTTTTGTTTGAGCAAGGATGTAACATTTGCAATTCTCCAGTCCTCTGGCATTATTCCTGTATCCAAGGAGGATTGAAAAAGTATGGCCAGTACTTCCACAATTTTCACCCTTATTTCCCTTCGTATCCTCAGATGCCTTTTCTCTGGTCCTGGTGACTTATCAACTTTAAGAGCAGCCACCCTTTTTCTAATACCTCCTATCAATTTTAGCCCATTCAGTGTCTCAGCTATCTCCTCCTTCATCATGACTTGGG
Source organism: Heterodontus francisci (assembly GCF_036365525.1). Classification (NCBI taxonomy): domain Eukaryota; kingdom Metazoa; phylum Chordata; class Chondrichthyes; order Heterodontiformes; family Heterodontidae; genus Heterodontus; species Heterodontus francisci. The sequence goes on from NC_090399.1 coordinate 53,789,760, forward strand.
CAGCATCTTTCTTGGTAAAGACATTTGCACCTCAATCATGCCCTCTGCCTCCATGCATAAATCCCCTTTTACTCCCTAATCAGCCCCACTCCTCCTTTCACTACTTCAGATGCCCACAGAAGACTTTTGGATTCCCTTATGTTCGACAATAAAATAAAACAAAAAGGGGTAAACGCAAATAACAAAATCACTTGCTTCGGTCAGGTGGGAGTTGAACAGTGGGGACCACCCACACCCCTCACCATGTGGCTGTAACACTGTTTGTGCACAATTGGTGAAAACCTGCAGTTAGATCCTTGTCTACAAGTTCCCAGTTCTTCATTCTTCAATTCCTGGAAGAATAACTGAGATTCCCAGAGACTAATGAGAGTTATTTTATTTTGTGTTCTGTCCCAACTACATAATCATTTACATTGGCTCCAGAAAGAGGACAGTCGATGCGTGAGTAGTGATACCACCACATTACTGATTGTCTTTTCTCTCTCTTTGCTTCATTTCATTTTTTTCACTTAGCTTCTCATTTCTTTTTTCCACTTCCCCTATGACCTTGATATAGTCAGCTTCCCAAATATCCAGTAGCATCCTCTGCATAAGATGCAATTTGGGGATTTCTCTCTAGGCAGAGCTTGCTATAGGTGGAGTAAGTGCTGCATTATACACGTTGGTTAATCTCAGGCCCTATGAGCTGATGTTCCTTAGGCACCCCTACATATTCTATTACATTGCACGATGAAGCACCTAGACCTGGCTCAGCAATTTCACAAGTTACTGCAGTTACATGTCAATATTCCCCTTCTCACTGCCTCAGGTCTCACCTAGTCCTACTTTCAGTTTACACTGGGGTGCTTTATAAACAAGAGGGTAGAAGCCATTGGCAATGATGGTCACTATAAAGCAAGCAGCGGCTCAATTGGGAAAGGTCACCCAGGAACTAGTAGACCAGTTGCAGCAGAATACTTGGAGAGCTGGCATCACATTTCTCATCACACTAATAAAGCGTCTGTGGAGAGAGAAACAGAGTTAACGTTTCAGGTCAGTGACCCTTCATCACACTGTTTGCAACCTTGGTGTCATATTTAACCCTGACATGAGCTTCTGACCACATACCTGCACCATCACTAAGACCACCTATTTCCACCTCTGTAACATCACCTGACTTCACCCCTCAGTTCATCTGCTGCTGAAATCCTCATTCATGCTTTTGTTACCTCCAGCCCTGATTATTCCAACGCACTCGTGGCTGGTCATCCACATTCTACTCTCCATAAACTTGCGGTCATCCAAAATTCTGATGCTGTGTCTTAACTTGCATCAAGTCCCATTTCCCTATCACCCATTTGCGTGCTGACCTACATTGAATCCCGGTTCAGCAATACATTGTTTATGATTCTTATCTTTGTTTTCAAACACCTCCATGGCCTCGCCCCTTCCTCCAAGACAAATTCATCTCCCTTCCTTTACCTCTATCACCTTTACCAAAGCTAAATTACTCTGCATCCTCTTTATCAGAGCTGTTATTACTGTCAAAAGGACGTGTAAAATACAGTTCCTTAAACTATGCTTCACCAGGTAGGTGATCGTCGATGAGCAGCCTTGGATTTGAGTGGCCATCCATCTGTTGGGAAAGAGTAAAGGTTTCACTGGGATGAGGGAATCAAAAGTGGAGGTGAGCGAGTGGTTACACTGTAAAGCAGCTGCAGGAATTTTGTAACAAATAGAGGGTAAAGACCGGAGCGTTGGGAATTTGCAAGTGTTGTTGTAAGTGATTTGGGGAAGGTTTTTTTTCCTAGGGGTAGATGTAGAAAGAAGTGAGTTGGAAGAAGTAGTGAGGAATATAAGGAAGTGGTCAGAGATCTATGGGGTAGAGGTGTCACAGGAAAGGCAACTTCAAGAGGGTGGTTGTGGATATGGTTAGGAGAGTTTATGTGGAGGGAGAGGTGAATGGAGGACAGGAGGTCAGTGAAATCAGAAAAGAGGGCAGATTGAGTTGAGATGAGGTTGAAATCACTGAGAGTGAGGATTCATTCAGTTCAAAAGCTGAGAGAGGAATGGATTGAGGATACCTCAGTGAGAAACTCGAGGTGGAGCTTGGAGGGTAGCCAACAGTGAGGACTTTAAAACAGAGGCTGGAGGGGTGAGGTGCTCAAAGGAGAAGAAAGTATCAGAGGAGGAGGAGGGTCAGTGAGAGATGGGGATGGGCTACAGTAACAATACACAACATCAAACAACTCTCGACAACTCTGAAAATGGGCTTTAACTGCAAAAGCAGCTTTATTGCAAATACAATCCCTCCCCGAACGCCTCCTTCCCCCCTCACCCTCCCCCTCCCCACCCCCACCACACACACACACACTCTGTGCCACACCCTGACACTGCTCTGATTTCAAATCCTCTTTCATTGACGTGGGGAAGTGAAAATTAGATAAGAAATAAAAACTTTCGCCTGACAGATGGCTGTGTTCCAGACGATGTTACATCTATCTCAAAATAAGGAAGTGTTTGTACTTGTCTGTTAGTAATACAGTAACAGATTCACTGTCAACAAGAGAACTAACCTCATACCAACAGTTTCCATTTGGAAATGACACCATCACATCGGTAAATAGTATCTGGGTCATCACTGTGCCAGCTAACCAATAGGATCCTTCCACTGTCAATTTCTCATCAGTTGCTAAGAGCCTGTCACATACAACAACTCAGGAGCCTCAGTTGTGTTAGTGGATGGAAACCATTCTCCAGAGACACTGGATTAGAATAAGATGGAGGCTGTGCCCTCCATAAATATCCTTCCAGACCGAGGTGAAGGTGGAACAACTGCTGCAAAACTGTGGCCTTGAATCTCACCTCTTCATACACCTGGTGGCTGGACACAGAAAGCAGAGGCTTCCTGTCATAGGAACATAGATAAAGACCAGGGTTCATCTTGTTTACTTTCTACCATACTGGTAATCACATCATGAGCCATGGCTGGGGAATCTAGAATACCAGGGCAGTCTCTCAGGAGAAGGGGTTGATTTCTTCGCTCAGAGGGTTGTGAACCTTTAGAATTCTCTATCCTAGAGGATTGTGGATGTTCCATCATGAGCATATTAAAGACTGGGATAGATAGAATTCTGATCTCTCAGGAAATCAAGGGATATGAGGCGTGGGTGGAAAGTGGGTCCACTCCTGACCCCATTTCTTATCTTCTTGTGTGCTTATGAGACAATGATAATGGAGTTGTTGACTAATCGTAGCGATCGATCTCTATTAATTAGAGTACAACAGAAACAAACTTGAGGTGAGGAAAACTCCCAGTGGTGGAGAGCTTTGGGAACCATAGATCTAAAGTCAACTGTTCCTTCCAAGCCTGTTACACTCATCACCTGTCACGTCACAAATTAATCATATACTGGATCCCAAGATATTATTTTCTGAATGAAACCTATCTAATTTGCATTTGAATGAGTCAATACAAATGTTTCCACCGGCTCCCTGGGGAGCTGGTTCCACTGATTGGCCACTCACTCACTGAAATATTGCTTCACCAGATCAGCTTTGAATTTATTCCCCTTCACGTTCACTGTACTGGACAAGAGGAAATAACTTGTCATAGACCACATTATCTAATCCTTTTAGTAATCTAAAAACAGCAATCTTACTACCTCTTCACAGTTCCAGAGAAAACATGACCAATTTACATAATTGCTTCTCAATTCATTCCTGTTGCTCTCTTATGCATCTTTTCAATAGCTGCAATATCCTTTCTTTACATATTTGTTTATGGGATGTGGTCATTTCTTGCCCAAGTCTAATTGTCCTTGAGAAGGTGGTGGTGAGCTGCCTTCTTGAATCGCTGCAGTACACGTGGGGCAGGTACACCCACAGTGTCGTTAGAAAGGGAGTTCCAGGATTTTGACCCACTGAAAGTGAAGGAACAGCGATATAGTTCCAAGTTATGATGGTGTGTGATTTGAAGGGGAACTTGCAGGTGGTGGTTTCCCCATGTGCCTGCTGCCCTGGTTCTTTTCGGTGATAGAAGTCGCAGGTTTGGAAGGTGTTGTCGAAGGAGGCTTGTTGAGTTGCTGCAGTGCATCTTGTAGATGGTACACACTGCAGTCATGGTGCACCAATAGTGGAGGGAGTGTATGTTCAAGGTGGTAGATCGAGTGTCGATCGAGTGGGCTGCTTTGTCCTGGATGGTGTTGATTTCTTGAGTGTTGTTGGAGCTGCACTCATCCAGACAAGTGGAGAGTATTCCATCACACTCCTGACTTGTGCCTTGTAGATGGTGGACAGGCTTTGGGGAGTCAGGAGGTGAGTTACTCGTCTCGGGATTCCTAGTCTCTGACCTGCTCTTGTAGCCACTATGTATCTGGTCCAGTTTCACTTCTGGTGAATGGTAACCCTGAGGATGTTGAAGGTGGGGGATTCTGCAATGGTAATGTCATTGAATGTTAAGGAGAAATGGTTACATTCACTCTTGTTGGAGATGGTCATTGCCTGACATTTGTGAGGCATGAATGTTACTTTCCACTTGTCTGCAGAAGCTTGGATGTTGTCCAGGTCTTGCTGCATGCGGGCACAGACTTCCTCATTATCTTAGGAGTCTTGAATGATACTGAACACAGTGCAAACATCAGCCAGATTGGATTTGTCCTTTTTGTGGACAGGACACACCTGGGCAATTTTCCACATTGTCAGGTAGATGCCAGCATTGTAGCCTAGTTCTGGAGCACAAGCCTTCAGTACTACAGCTGGGTTGTCAGGGCCCATGATGGAGGGAAGGTCATTGATGAATCAGCTGAAGATGATTGGGCCTAGGACACGACCATGAGGAACTCCTGCAGTGATTTCATAGGGCTGAGGTGGTTGACGTCAATGGCAGTCTCTCTCACCTCACCTCTGGAATTCAGCTCTTTTGCCCATGTTTGGACCAAGGCTGTAATGAGATCTGATCCAAGTGGTCCTGGAGGAGCCCAAATTGAGCGTCGTGAGCAGGTTATTGCTGACTGAGTGCTGCATGTTAACACTGTTGATGACACCTTCCACCACTTTGCTGCTGATGATTGAGAGTAAACTGATGGGGAGGCAATTGGCCAGTTTAGATTTGTCCTGCTTTTTGTGGACAGAACATACTTGGGCAATTTTCCACATTGTCGGGTAGATGCTTGTGTTGTAGCTGTACTGGAACAGCTTGGCTAAGGGTGTGACCAGTTCTGGAGCACAAGTCTTCAGCACTCCAGTCAAGATGTTGTCAGGGCCCATAGCCTTTGCTGTATCCAGTGCCATCAGCCATTTCTTGATATCACATGGAGTGAATCGAATGATCTGGAGTCTGGTATCTATGACGTTAGGAACCTTAGAAAGAGGCTGAGATGGATCATCCACTCGACACTGCTGACTGAAGATGTTTGCAAAAGCTTCAGCTTTGTCTTTTGCACTGATGTGCAGGGCTCTGACATCATTGAGAATAGGAATGTTTGTGGAGCCTCCTCCTCCGGTTCGTTGTTTAATTCCAAGAGTGGCTCAGTAGCAACATGACTCACCAAACTGGTCAAGTCCTGAAGGGCACAGCTCCCAGACTGGGCCTGCGGCAAGTGATGAAAGAACCAACACAAGGGAAAAAAACAACGTGACCTCACTCTCACCAATCAACCTTCACAACTGAATGTGGCAGCACTGCAGAGCTTTGATCTGATCCATTGGTTGTGGGATCTCTTGCTTCTGTCTAAAGCAAGCTGTTTCCACTGTTTAACATGCATATAGCCCTGTGCTGTATCTTCACCAGGTTGGTACTTCAATTTTAGGTATTCCTGGTGCTGCAACTGGCAAGCTCACCTACTCTCCTCATTGAACCAGGGTTGGTCCCTTGGCTTGATGGTAATTATAGATTGAGGGATATGGTGGGTCATGAGGTGACTGTTTGTGGTGGAGTCCGGTTCTGCTGCTGCTGATTGCCCACAGCACATCATGGAAGCCCAGTTATGTGCTGCGAGGTCTGTTCTGAATCTATATCAATCAGCAGAATGGTAGTGCCACATGACACGATGGAATGTGTCCTCATTGTTAAGACAGGACTTTGTCTCCAAAAGGCTTGTGCAGTGGTCACTCCTACCAATACTGTCATGGACAGTTGCATCGGTGACAGGGGTGATTGGTGAGAGTGAGGTCAAGTTGTTTTTTTTCCCCTTGTGTTGGTTCTTGCATCACTTGGGAGCTGTGTCCTTCAGGACTTGGCCAGTTTGGTGAGTAATGTTTCTACTGGGCCACTCTTGGTTATGGACATTGAAACCCTAGAGCTTAGGGCCGAGGCAGCTGAAGGTCTGGCTGCCAATGGTGGAACAATGAAAATCGCAGATCTGCAAGAAGCCAAAATTAGAGGACCTCAGAGATCTCAGAGGATTGTAGGGCTTGAGAAGGTTACAGAGATAGGGAGGGCCGAGACCATGAGAGATTTGAAAATGAGGTTGAGAATTTTACATTAGCTGTGTTGCAGGGCCAGGAGACAATGTAGGCCAGCGAGCACAGGGGTGATGAGTGATCGGGACTTTGTGTGAATTAGGATAAAGCAGCAGAGTTTTGAAGAGTTTAGATTTATGAAGGGTGTGGTTGGGAGGTGGGCCAGGACAGCATTGGAATGGTTGAAATAAACATGAAGATGCTTCAGTAAAAACAGAAAATTCTAGAAATGCTCAGCAGGTCAGGCAGCTTCTGTGGTTAAAGTAACAGAGTTAATGTTTCAGGTCGAAGACCTTTTGTCAGAACTGGAAAATGTTAGAGATGTAACAGGTTCTAAGCAAGTACAGAGAGAGGGAAAGGGGCAGGGGAGGAAAGAATAAAATACGAGGTCTGTGATCCGGTGGAAGGCAGAAGAGATTAAATAACAAGAGGGATAATGGTGCAAGTCAAAAGGAGATGTTGATGGGATAAAAAAAAGAAACAAAAAATGGGTCTGAGCGAGCTGCAACAACAGAATCATCACCAACAGCTACTGTGTGAAAAAAACTGGGAGCTGTATTTATGATCTAAAATTGTTGAACTCAGTGTTGAGTCTGGAAACTGTAAGGTGCCCTGTCGAAAGACGAGGTGCTGTTCCTCGAACTCCCATTGAGCTTCATGAGAACAGTGCACAGGCCGAGGACAGAGAGGCCAGAGGGAGAGCAAGGTGGAGAATTACAATGACAGGCGACTGGAAGCTCGGGGTCACAATTCCAGACTGAACTGAGGTGTTCTGCAAAGTGGTTACCCAGTCTGTGTTTGGTCTCCCCAGTGTAGAGGAGACAGTATACTAAACTGAAAGATGTCCAGGTAAATCAGTTTCTCCTGGGAGGAGTGTTTGGGGCTTTGGATGCTGAGAAAGGAGGAGGTAAATGGGCAGGTGCTGCATCTCCTGTGCTTGCTTGGAAAGGTGCTGTAGGAAGGGGACAGGTGTACACCACATGGACTGCAGCAGTTCAAGAAGGCAGCTCACCACCACCTTCTTAAGGGCAATTTTGGATGGACAATCAATGCTGGCCTAACCAGCGATGCCCACATCCTATGATTGAATTTTTAAAAATCAATGTACTTTCCTGACAGTATCCCTCCATCCCCTGTGAATATTTCACCCTGTGCTCTCCTGATAGTTTTCCTCAGTCCCAGGTTGGATACAATCTCTTACAGGTCCAAATTGTTATTTATTGTTTCTGTGTCCCCACCTGATAGTCAGAGATTCTGTCTGTTACTCCAGTCACTTTGCAATATTTTGTGAATCAGCTTCATCTCAATCACAGTGGGTAACAATGGTGGAAAGTGAACTGGAGACTGTCCCAGCAGTACATCCAGTGCAGTCATTCCCCCTCACGTGTTGATCAGACTTTGTAAGTGTGATTGTCAGTGTGAGAGTCAGTAATGATAAATGACACCACACACCCTCTGACAGCTTGATGCTGTTCAGGGATCAGATCCAACACAGAGCTTCCATTCCATTCACATTGGAGAGATTACAGCATCGGTGGTTAGTAATCTACCCAATACATGCCTGAACTCATCTCTGTCCTTCTTAAACAAACCTTATCAGCAGCTATTTGATGATAATTGTGTGAATCTGTATTCCAGTTTTATTTTAGATACAGAATACGGAAGGTCCTTGTATATACAATGACTGCCTCATGTCCAACCTTAGTTTATGTTGGTTGGACTTTCCTTTTTCCCAATTGGAGTTGATAGGAATGATGGGGTTCATGGGGAATAGCAACATAAGAACAGAAGGAGAACGTTCAGCCCCTCAAACATGTTCTGTCGTTCGATTAGATCATGGCTGATCTGTATCTTAACTCCATTTACTTTGGTTCTATAACTCTTAATACTGCTTTATGATCGCTGCTGTTTTTCTTTGTAAAATATGTTTTAAGAAATTATAGTTGAATTTTGGACATTGAATCATCTGGAGATTGCTGAACTTTGAGTGCTCTTCTTAAAAGGAAGGTCAACAGAAGGTTGACCAGTAAACAAGTTTTTACTGGAAGAGCACGTATTTGTACAGAACCCACCAGGGGGTTTGACCCGAAGAGCTATTTGCTTATTGACAAGTCAGGATTTATGGTGTCAGGCAAACCCTGACCTGCCAAGACTGAGGCATGCATTATTTCGTCATATGAACCTTAAAACTTGCAAGTCCCCTGACTGGAAGGACATTTACATAGTACCAGACAATATTGAAACAACGGGGACCCAGTAGTTGCTTCTCCAATACACAGAAGTGGTCAGACTAGTTTTAATCACATGACTAACTGGCTGTTGCAGCGGTTTGAACAGAGAGTTTTAAATTGGAGAAAACAGGATTTGAACTCAGACAAAGCCATGTGCTCATGGAGTGAAGATCTTTCCTGGAACTGAAGAAGGAATTACCTCTTCTCCTGCCCCCATCTCTTTCCCACAGAAGACACGCAAACTCAGAGAGAGAAAAATCTCCAACATAAACAAGGTTTACGAAGAATACTGGGCCCTAACGAAACACAAGACCATATCTTCAATCAAGGACTACAGCGAGTTCGAGAAACAGTAACAAGATATTGCCTCAAACTGTTCTACTTATCTTTTCTTCTGCTCTACTCTGTTCCTATTTGCATGTGTGTATTGCAAGCTAGTGTGGGTGGGTCATATATCCATAGGCGTTAACTGCATTAGAGTTTAAGTTTAAAGCTTAATAAATTTCATCTTTAAACCACAGAAAGCCTGTTTGTGCTCATTTCTTTGCCTTATAATTGGAAAGTGGTGAACAAGGATTCACAAAACATAGTGTGTTTAAAATTAAACCCTGTTACAATAAGACCAGGTGAAGATAGTAACAGACCCCGAGACACATTTCTCACCTGGTCATAACAATGGCTGTCATAAGACTTGCTTCTGAAAAGGTTTTTGTTTCATTTTTAACTGTTAAGAAGCCAGTGGATGTTTGGCCAAGCACAGTTGGTGTTTGATTAATGACCTGCCAGTAGAACAGAAGATCCACCCATCTTTCTCTCTTGAAAAGCAAATTCTGTATCAAGTTGTACTGTTGCCTCCTGTATTTGAAGAAATCCTGAATGTTTGCAGAAACTTTGCATCTTTGAAGGAACTTTGCACCGAATGTGTGAAAATTGAAACCTTTGTTGCTGCACACCTGATGTAAGACCTATGTGAAGCCTTCTGTAGCTGCATTTCTTGAACGCCTACCCAGACTTTCCTTCAACATTGCCTGGAAAGAACTGTTCCCAGAAAATTCCTAGCGGCAGCCGTCTATTCGCCTTGAGACGCCTCGCCAAAGCAAAGAACTTCTATATCTTCCAGTCATTCTAAGTTTTTTTTTTATTCCTTCTATTTCTTTGTAACACCTGTAAACAAAAATCCCTTATTTTTTTGTTCCCGGTTAACTGGTTGTGTATGTGAATGTGTGCGTGAGGGCTATGATAAAAATAAGGAACTTTAATATGTCAATGCACGTGTATGTTTACTTTATTGATTAAGACTTGGGCTATAATAAATGGATAATTTTGTTGTTTATTAAAGAAACCTGGTTGGTGTGCTTTAGTCTAGGGACACAGTATCTAATTAGTTGTTTCGGTAAGTGGGAACATTTATTGATATGCTGTGACCTGTGGAGAAGCGGGACTGAATTAACAGTGCACTCCTCCCACCCTGGTCATAACAATACCCTTATCTAACAAAAACTCTCAGTTTTGAAATTTTCAGTTGACTCTGAGCCTCAAAAACTTCTTGGAAGAAGAGAATTCCAGATTTCCACTCGCCTCTGTGTGAAGAAGTGCTTCCTGACATCACCCCTGAATGTCCTGGCTGTAATTTTAATGTTATGCCCCCTTGTTCTGGACTTCACCACCAGATGAAATAGTTTCTTTCAACTACTCTATCGACTCCTTTGATCATCATAAACAAGTCAATTAGATCACCCCTTAATCTTCTATATTCAGGAGAATAGAAACCCAGTCTATGCAACCTGTCCTCATAATTTAAACCTTTTAGCCGGGGATCATTCTGGTGATTCTGTGCAGCAATGGTGAAGTGGGTAAGGGGGAATGAGGAAGGGGTATAGAGACAGCAGAACGGAGGGCATTGGGGTGGACAGAAGAAAGACAGAGGGGGTAAACTGTTCCATCCTCACACCTGCAATTCCTTTAAACCAGTAGAAGGGATTAGGAGCTAAAAGGCCCATGGCCCTATTGCACATTGAGGATGGGATGTGAGAGGTGGTCTTCCCTCATTCAGAGCCCAATTGTCTGAGAGGGAGCTACTCTGTTTCAAGCCTCGACTGGTGCTCAGTTCAGGGGAGGACCTATTATTCTTCACTTGATTGCACCATATCCACTGACTTGAAAGAGGTCAGCTGTGCCTCTGAGTCGGAAAGTTGTGGATTCAAGTCCAACTCCAGAGACTGGAGCACAAAATCTTGGCTGGCACTCCAGTGTAGTACTTAGAGGGTCAGTACCGAGGGGGTGCTGCACTGTCCGAGGGCCATTGAGCCATATAAGTTTCTAAGGGGGCTTGAAAGGGTGAATGCTGAAAGGACATGTTCCCTTACAGGGGAATCTCAAACTGGGGGCACAGTTTCAAAATAAGTGGTCTCTCTGTTGAGACAGAGATGAGGAATTTCTTCTCTCTGATTGTTGTTAATCTTTTGAATTCCCTTCTCCAGAGAGCAGTGGAAGCTGGGTCTTTAAATATATTCAATGCTGAGTTAGACAGATTTTTGATCGACAAGGGAGAGATGGGTTATGGGGGCAGGCAGGAATGTGGAGTTAAGGCCATGACCAGATCAACCATGATCTTATTGAATGGTGGAGCAGGCTTGAGGGGCCGAATGGCCTACTCCTGCTGAAATTTCTTATGTTCTTATGTCCTCATTACTGAGTGTGCTGCAGTTTTGGAGCAACAGTACTGAGGGAGTGCTGCATTGTCAGAGGATCAGTAGTAAGGAAGTGCTGCACTGTCGGAGGGTCAGTACTGAGAGAGTGCTGCACTGTCGGAGGGTCAGGACTGAGGAAGTGTTGCAGTGTTTGAGGGGCAGTACTGAAGGGGTGCTGCACTGTCAAAGTTGTCATCTTTCAGATGAGACTTAAAAACAGGTAGATTTAAATGATCCCAAGGCATTATTTGAAGTAAAGCAGGGGAGTTCTCCCCATTGTCCTGGTCAAAAACAGATTATCTGGTCATTGCCTCATTGTTGTTTGTGGGATCTTGCTGTGCACAAATTGGCCGCTGGATTCACCTACACTTCAAAAGTAATCCTGCGGTGAAAGGTACAATATAAATACACGTAGCCATTCCGTTCCAGTACAGCTGTGACACTGTCAGCTACCCAATAATGTGAAAGAATGCACAGGGAAATCCTCTCCACAACAGAACAGGATAAGTCTAACCCAGTCAATTAACACCTATCAGCCTCCTCCTGCTCATCAGTAAAGTGATGGGATTATTAACAGTGACACCGAGTGATCCCCAGTCACCAACACTCAGTTCAGGTTCCACCAGAAATATCTCCAGACTTCATCATAGCTTTGACCCAGACCCTGGGCACATGAGCTGAATGTCAGAGGAGGGGAGGTGATGGGATCATTAACAGTGACACCGAGTGATCCCCAGTCACCAACACTCAGTAAAAGTGACATGTTTAGTGAGATTCTCCCTGTGCTCACACTCGCTGTTCGATCAGACATTAATAGTGAGCGGGGGATGGGTGAGTGTACACTCATTTAGTGAAATGCCTTTTGACCTGAAACCCTGTTGGTAAAATTCATTCACACTGTACAGAGTGAAACCTTTCTGTAATGTCTGAGGTTCAAAGCCCTTTATTACAGCCCGTGCAGTGAAAGGTTAGTGTTTCAGTGTATTCGAGAGCTGGCCATTGCCCTCCTGAGTTTGGTTCACCTATAACATGGTGTTAATCAGCTGCAGTGAGACTCAGAGGCTCAGTAATGAGTGTGTAGGAGCTCAGAGCAGTTTCCTGTTATAGGGGAAGTTTCATGTGAAAGTCCCTGGGTCCCATTCAATGTCACTGATATAAATTAACACTGAACATTGATTTTTTAACAAAATTAACACTGTAATTTATTCAGTTTGGATATTAAGTTACATTTAGCTGTGACTAACCAATGAATTGCCAGTTTCGATGCAGTGTCATCAGTTGCTGGGTAAAGTTGGTTTGGAATTGTTCCCCAGTTAGAGATCAGCACTGCATTCCTGACTGACATTATAAAAGTAAAATACTGCAGATGCTGGAAATCTGAAATTAAAACATAAAATGCTGGAAAGTTATTATTGTATCTGCTTCCACCATCCTTTCAGGCAGTGCATTCCAGATCATAACAAATCACTGTGTGAAATAAATTCTCCTCATCTCCCCTCTGCCAATTACCTTTAACCTGTATTCTCTAGTTACTGACCCTCCTACCACTGGAAACAGTTTCTCCTTATTTACTCTATTAAAACTCTTCGTGATTTTACACCTCCATAAATCTCCCTTTAACCTTCTCTGCATCTAAGGAGAACAATCCCAGCTTCTCTAATCTATCCACATAACTGAAGTCCCACACCCATGGTACCATTCTTGACCAGGCTCAACTTGTCCTTCCACCCTTAAAGATTTGTTCACATACAACCCCAGATCTCTGTCCCCTTACCCACTTTAAAACTGACCATTTCGTTTATATTGTCTCTCCTCCTTCCACCAAAATGCATCACTTCACAATTCTCCGTTAAATTTCACCTGCCTTGTGACAGCCCATTTAACCAGTCTGTCCACATCTTCCTGAAATTTCTTCACATCCTCCTCACTGTTTACTACATTTCCAAGGTTTGTGTCATCTGTAGTTTGAAATTATATCCTGTATATCCCAGTCTGGGTCATTAATAATATTTCAATAACAGCAGTGGTCTCAGTACTGACTCCTGGGGAACACCATTGTATACATCCCTCCAGTCTAAAAAACAGCTGTTCACCACTGCTCACTGCTTTCTGTCCCTCAGTCAATTTTGAATCCAATCACCCGAAACCCATTTAATCCCAGGGGCTTCAATTCTGGTGACATGTGGAAGTTTATGAAACACCTTTTGTAAATCTGGCAGCCTCTGCAGAGAGTATGCTGATGAAAGGTCACAGACCTGAAACATTGACTCTGTTTCTCTCTCCACAGAGGCTGCCGGACCTGCTGACTATTTCCAGCACTTTCTGTTTTTATTTCAGATTTGCAGCATCTGCAGAATTTTGCTTTTGAAGGTCTATATGCACAACATCAACGGTGCCAAACTGCTTAAATAAAGCAGTCAGGTTGAACAGCTGCCACAGCAAATCCCAGCCAAAGCACATTTCATTCATTGAGGGAACGAGAGAATGATTCAGAAATTGAAGTAATTAGGCAAATGGACAGTGCCTGATTCAAAGGTGTTGCAGTTTCTTTCCTGCTTCGCTCACCATTCAACAGCTTCCAGCACGGAAGAGAGGATCAGTAACAAGTTGGGATTACACAGAAGAGAAGACAATGTTGGAAAACTCCTGTGAATTCACAGAAACGTAGAGGGACATTCACCAACTGGGATTACACAGAACAGGAGAGAGAGTGTCAGTAACCAGTTGGGATTACACAGAACAGGAGAGAGAGGGTCAGTAACGAGCTGGGACTACACAGAAGAGGAGAGAGGGAGTCAGTAACCAGCTGGGATTAAACAGAAAAGGAGAAAGAGGGTCCGTAACCAGTTGGGATTACACAGAACAGCAGAGAGAGTGTCAGTAACTAGCTGGGACATCCTTGGGATTAGAGTGAGGTTTAGCCGGGTTTGGTATGAGATGTGTGAGATTGCAGGCTGTTGAACACAAAGGCTTCTTCTTTATTCTGTTGCCTTAGTTTCATTTTCCCTTTGCTCACGTGTGTTCCACAGCAGTTCCAAGTGTACCCAATGCAATATCAATTTCAAAACACTACAACACTACATCCCTCTCCTTCTTAGTAAATGGGAGACATCGCAGGTTTCCGTGGTTTGTTTCCAAAACTGTCAACAATGAACACCAACACAATACTTTACCTCGCAACCTAATCACTTATGTATGGTTAGTGGTTTCTCACATGAGTAGGATAGCGTCTGACATCAGACTGATCACATTTGACTCATGTTCTTCATCTGACAAGTCGATTTCGGAATGCTTGTGAGTGGCATAAACGGCGTGCAGATTGCAAGCAGATTGTGTAGATACGAGTTTGTTGAGTGCCGACTGTGGTGATGGAGAGAGGTGGTGTTCCTTTTTTCTACTTTATTCGCTCTCCAGTATTTAGTGCAGTGGAAGGAGCTGTTTGGTGAGTACCTGGTAAGCTATTCTACTTATAATAAATAGACTGGAAAGTTAAGGTATGCTGAGTGGAATGTACAGCCTGTGGTATGTGGGAAGTCATGGATGCACCATGTGTCCGAGACAAACACATCTGCAGGAACTGTCACCGGCTGCAAGAGCTTGAGCTGCATGTTTTGGAACTCGAGCGGCGGCTGGAGTCACTGTGGTGCATTCACGAGGCAGAGAACTACGTGGATAGCACTTTTAGGAAGGTGGGCACACCACAGGTTAGGACTATGCAGGGAGATAGAGAATGGGTGACCGCCAGGCAGTCTAAGAGAACTGGGAAGGTAATGCAGGAGTCCCCTGAGATGATCTCACTTGCTAATCAGTTTTTCATTTTGGACTTTGGTGAAGGTGATGTTTCCTTAGAGGAGTGCAGTCAGAGCCAAATTTGTGGCACTACAGGTGGCTCAGCTGCATAGGAGGGGAGGAAGAAGAGTGGAAGAGCAGTCGTGATAGGGGATTCGTTAATTAGGGGAACAGACATGCATTTCTGTGGCAGTAAATGGGGCTCCAGGATGGTGTGTTTCCTCCCCGGTGCCAGGGTCGATGACGTCACAGAGCGGCTGCAGGACATTCTTCTGGGGGAGGGTGAACAGCCAGATGTCATGGTCCACATTGAAACCAATGACATAGGTAAGAAGGGGGATGAGGTCCTGAAAGCAGATTTTAGGAAACTAGGAAGAAGATTAAAAAGCAGGACCTCAAAAGCAGTAATCTCAGGATTACTCACAATCCCACGTGCTGCTGAACATAAGAATAGGAGAATTGAGCGATGGCTGGAGAACTGGTGTAGGAGGGAGGGCATCAGATTCCTGAGGCATTGGGATCTTTTCTGGGGCAGATGGGATGTGTACAAGATGGACAGGTTGCATCTTAGCAAGACTGGGACTAATAGTGTCGCAGGGAGATTTGCTGGTGCTGTTGGGGAGGGTTTAAATTAGATTGACAGGGGGATGAGAACCTGAAAGGGAGCTCAGATTGGAGGGAAGCAAAACTGGTAACTTGTCAGTGGTGTGAGAAGCAGGAGCAATCAGAGAGTAATATCAAGATGCACAGAAAACTGGGGGAGATAGATAGCATGAGAGTAGAGAATACTAAGTTATTAGGTGGGGTCAAGGGCGAAAGTTTTAAAGTCTGAATCAGGGTTAATGTGCATGTATGTGAATGCATGGAGTGTGGTTAATAAGACTGGTGAGATACAGGTGCAGATTGCCATGTGGAAATTTGATGTTGTGGCTATAACAGAGACCTGGCTCACTGAAGGGCAGGACTAGGTGTTAAATATTCCTGGATACAAGGTGTTTAGGAAAGGGAAAAAGGGGGAGGGGTGGTGGTATTGATTAAGGAGAATATTGCAGTGCTGGAGAAAAAGGATGTCCCAGAGGGGTTGAAGACAGAATCAATTTGGCGAGAGCTAAGCAACAAAAAAAGGTGCAGTTACATTGCTCAGTGTTGTCTATAGGTCACCAGCTAGTGGGAAGGATGTGGAGGAACAAATTTGCAAGGAAATTACAGAGAGGTGCAAAAAATTATAGGGTACTTATCACGGGGGACTTTAACCATCCAAAGATAGAATGGGATAGTAGTAGGGTAAAGGGCAGTGAGGGGCAAGAGTTCCTAGAGTGTGTTCGGGAAAATGTTCTACATCAGTATCTTGCTAGTCTAATGAGAAAGGAGACACTGCTAGACCTGGTTCTTGGGAATGAGGTGGACCAAGTGGATCAAGTATCAGTAGGAGAGCATTTAGGGGATAGTGGTCATTGTATCATAAGGTTTTGGCTGACTATGGAAAAGGGCAAAGAACAATGCAGAGTAAGAATAATTTACTGTAAGAAAGCCAACTTCAATGGTGTAAGAAAGGAGCTAGGGCGAATAAACTGGAGTTAGAAGTTGGCAGGAAAACCGGTAGATGAACCTTCAATGAAGAGATAGTTTGGGTACAGTCAAGGTATGTTCCCTTGAAGGGGAAAGGTCGGGCAAACAAATTCAGAGCTCCCCAGATGACAAAAGAGGTAAAGATTAAGCTAAAGAAGAAAAGGTGTGCTTATGACAGATGCCAGGTAGAAAATAGTATTGAGAACCAGGCTGAATATAGAAAGTGAAAAATCAAATAAGAGAAGCAAACAGAGAACATGAAAAGAGACTGGCAGCTAGCATTAAAGTAAATCGCAAAGTTGTCTAGAGACATATAAATAGTAAAAGAATGGTTAAAGGAGGAGTGAGGCAGATTAGAGACCAACAAAGGGATTTACACGTGGAGGCAGAGGGCATAACAGAGGTATTAAATGAATATTTTGTATCTGTCTTTACTAAGGAAGAAAATACAACCCAGGCAATGGTGAAAGAGGATGTAATTTAGACACTAGAGGGGTTTAAAATTGGTAAAGAGGATGTATTAGATAGGCATCTGTGCTTAAAGTGGATAAAGAACCAGGGCTGGATGCGATGCATCCAAGGATAATGAGGGAAGTGGGGATGGAAATCGCAGAGGCATTGGCCATAATCTTTCAGTCTTCCTTTGACTTGGGGTGGTGCCAGAGGACTGGAGAATTGCAAAAGTTACACCCTGTTCAAAAAAGAGTGTAAAGATAAGCCGACGAACTACAGGCCAGTCAGTTTAACTTCGGTGGTGGGGAAACTTCTAGAAATAATAATTTAGGAAAAAATTAATAGTCACATGGACAAATGTGGGTTAATTAAGGAAATCCAGCATGGATTTCTTAAGGGAAAGTCATGTTTAACTAATTTGCTGGTGTTGTTTGAGGAGTTAACAGAGAGGGTTGATGAGAGCAATGCTGCTGATGTGGTGTACATGGACTTTCAAAAGGCATTTGATACAATGCCACACAACAGACTTGTGAGCAAACTTGTAGCTTATGGAATAAAGGGGACAGTAGCAACATGGGTATGAAATTGGCTGAGTGACAGGAAACAAAGAGTAGCGGTTAACAGATGTTTTTCAGGCTGGAGGAAGGTCTGTAGTGGAGTTCCCCAGGGATCAGTGTTGGGACCCCTGATTTTCCTGAAATATATTAATGACCTAGATCTTGGTGTACAGGGCACAATTTCAAAGTCTGCAGTTGATACAAGACTTGTAAGCATTGTGAACTGTGAAGAGGATAGTGTCGAACTTCAAAAGGACATAGACAAGTTGGTGGAATGGGCAGACAGGTGGCAGATGAAGTTCAATACTGAGTAATGTGCAGTGATTCATTTTGGTAGGAAGGACATGGAGAGACAGTATAAAATAAAGGGTACAATTCTAAAGGGGGTGCAGGGATAGAGGGGCCTGGGAGTATATGTACATAAGTCATTGAAGGTGGCAGGACAGGTTGAGAGCACGGTTAATAAAGCATACAGTAACCTGGGCTTTATTAATAGGGGAATAGAGTGCAAGAGCAAGGAAGTTATGTTGAACTTGTATGAGACAGTATTTTTGCCTCAGCTGGAATATTGTGTCCAGTTCTGGGCGCTGCACTTTAGGTAAGATATGAGAGCATTGGAAATATACAGAAAAAACTCACGAGAATGGTTCCAGGGATGAGAAATTTCAGTTATGAAGATAGATTGGAGAAGTTAGGACTGTTTTCCTTGGAGTAGAGAAGGCTGAGAGGTGATTTGATAGAGATATTCAAAATCATAAGGGGTCTGGACAGAGAAACTGTTCCCGCTCATAAGAGGATCGAGAACGAGAGGGCACAGATTTAAAGTATTTGGTAAGAGAAGCAAAAGTGACATGAGGAAAAACTTTTTCACGCAACGAGTGGTTAAGGTCTGGAATGTGCTGCCTGAGAACGTGGTGGGGGCAGGTTCAATTGAAGTATTCAAAAGGGAACTAGACAGTTATATGAACAGAAGAATGTGCAGGGTTTTGGGAAGGTGGCAGGAAAATGGAACTGAGTGAATTTCTCTTTCAGAGAGCTGGTGCAGACACGATGGGCCGAATGGCCTCCTTCTGCACTCTAACAATTCTGTGATTCTGCTATTTTCAGTACTTTGAAGAATGACAAGTTTCTTGTGATGATTTGTGAATCGTGCTTCACAGTGATCATTGATCCTTTTGTGTTGGTCAAAACAAATGGTTGTATCTCATAAGGGGTTGTTTGCTTTCCAACATGACCATCATACTTCACAAGTACTTTATCTCTTGGTTTTAGCGGCGATGGTCTAAATTTCATGTCTCGTTCTGCATGTACCTTCATTCAATCCTTCTGTTCTCGATCGTGCGCGCGTACATGTTGATCATTATCTCCGCAGGGTAGCTCAGGAAGACGTGTGTGCATAGAGGATGTGCAAAGTTAAGTGTAGCTGGAGGTTTTCCAGTAGTTGAGTGAGGAGTCACTCTGTAATTATGCAGAAAATGATATAGCTCTTGCTTCCATGACTTGTTCTCAGCTGTAGCTGTATGTATCACTTTTTTCAATGTTCGCATAAATCTTTCAACTTCTCCAATAGCTCTTGGCCAATGGGATGTGATTTTCTGATGAGTTAACCCTAGGTAGTTTGCGAATTTACTGAATTCATCACTGTTGAATGGGGGCCCATTGTCACTCCTCGCCATTTGAGGAATTCCAAATAAGCAAAGATCTGGTTAAGCTTTGTGATGACTGCTTTCATTGAAGTTGACATGACTAATTCCACAATTGGGAATCTGCTGTAGTCGTCAGTGACAATTAATAAATGTTCACCTGTGGGCAAATCTGTGAAGTCAACGCTGACTTCAGTCCATGGTCCTGGACACAGTTCGGACATCTTGAGAGGATCATGAGGATTTGACATTGTCGTTGCTTGACTTTGCAAATACTGATTGATTTTGTGCTCTACCATTTGGTCAGTTCCTGGGAAACTTTTCCCTAAGAAGTTGTTTTGTTTTGACAATTCCCTGGTGTCCTTCGTGTGCTATATCGACAACACATTCCCTCAATGACTGTGGAATGACAATACAGTTGTTTTGTAATCTGAAATCTTTCGGCAGCAACTCCAAACCTACGACTTCTACCACCTAGAAGGACAAGGGCAGCAGATACATGGAAATACCACCACCTGCAAGTTCCCCTCCAAGCCACACACCATCCTGACTTGGAACTATATTGTTGTTCCTTCACTGTCGCTGGGTCAATATCCTGGAACTCCCTTCCTAATAGCATGGTTGGTGTACCTACACCCCCAAGGACTGCTGTGGTTCAAGAAGGCAGTTCACCAGCACTTTCTCAAGGGCAATTACGAATGGGCAATAAATGCTGGCCTAGCCAGTGATGCCCACATTCCACAAATGAAGAAAAGAAAAGTGGTTTTCATGGTGAGCTCATTTTGAACATTGTGAAGACCTTGTATTGTGTGAACAATTTAGTTTGTAGACACTTTCTTGATCACGGTCTTTCCAGTTTCATGATTCCACAGACTTCATACATAATTACAAAGCCTCATCTTGTTTTGTTGCTACTTTGTTGTTGGCTAGCTTTAGCGACTTTGGCACACCATCTATGCTTACGTAGTTAAGATGTTGTTCAGCAACCTACCCCTCGTGACTAGTAGGACCGACTGTTGGCAATGGACGTCGTGAAAGACAGTCCGCTGTGTTGAGCTTGCCTGGCTGATATTCAACATAAACCTCGTACTCTTGGAGTTTGAGTATCCAACATTCTATTTGAATGCTTTGTTTGCTATGTGGATTGTTGAACAAGCTCACGATAACCAATAACGATTGGTTATTGCTTTAAATTTGCTTCTGTATAGGTAGAGATGAAAGTATAAGATACCCCATGTGATTGAGAGTGCTTCTCTCTGTTTGCGAATAACATTGCTCTGCTTGCCATTGCAATGATTGCTGGGTTACCTGCTGAGTCTTTCTGTATGAGAACTGTACCCAAGCCAACCGGGCTTGCATGCATGACTAGCTGGGTGGTTTCTTCAGGGTCGAAATAGCCATTTGTGCAACTTGCTGACAAACGTCGTTTGATCTGGTGTACCACCTATTTGTGTGATTTAATCCATTCCCACTTGGTGGTCTCTTTTGTCAGATTTCATAGCGGGCAGGTAACGTCGCAAGGTCAGGAATGAAGCGACTGCAGTACGTGACGAGTCTGAGCAGACTCCGGACTTCTTGCACATTTATAGGATCTGCAGCATTTGCAATGACTTCAACTTTCCACGGATCTGATGGTCCTCCTTCACCTGACTCCTGAACACATGACCGAAGAATTCAATTCTGCTTTCATTAAACAAGCACTTGTCTTTGTTCAAGGCGAAATTACATTCTCTGAGAAGTTGTAGGCGTGTAAGTAGGCGTGTCTCGAGTTACTTTTTGGTGCGGCCATAGATGAGAATGTCTTCACTGATGTTCAGCGTGCCTTCAAGCCCTTGAGTTGCAGACTGAATCAACTGCTGAAATACCTCAGCTACTGAGCTGACTTCAAAATGGTATCTCTTGTGTCAGAAAAGTCCAATATGAGTAAAAAATACAGTAAGATATCGCAATTCTTCTGCAAGCGCAATTTAATGGTAACCTGTATTGAGGTCAAGTTTAGTAAAGTGTTTAGCACCATTCACTTTCTCTATGATGCCATCATTTATCGGTGTCAAGTATTTTTCTCGTTGTATGGCTTGGTTTGGTGATTGCATCAGTGCAGATTCTAACCTGGTTCTCGCTGTTAGGTTTCTTGATGACTTGTATATTTGAGATCCAAGAGGTAGGCTCATCCCCAACTTTCTCAATAATGTTAAACTCCAGAAAGTTTGTTATGTCAGGATAATGCTGGAGCCTATCTTTACTCAGTTTCACGTTTGTTGTGTGGAGTAAAAGGATCACAAATATGTCGCTCCTCACTCAAGTAAGCGTCTGCTTATAAGTACTCGATTAAAACCCCAATTAACACCCTTCACCTGCATATAATCAAACCATTGATACACAATTAACAGATTAACATTCAGGGCCTCCTCAATGGGTGCTGTTCCGTGGCCTGTTGCTGTCCCAGTAGTGGCCACTGCTCCCAGTGGTGCTTCTGGGTCTGAAGAGATGCCAGCCATCTGTTTGGCAGGCTGCTCTTGGAGCCGGGACATCCTGCCTCAGAGAGGCGGAAACCACAATTGCGGACAATCAATTGTCTAAGGACCGTAAAATACGATCGTGGCTCCAAGGACAGCGAAGGCGGGGTTGCCCCCAACTTTCCATCTGGTGGGCGGGAGAACTGCCTCCACATTAAATCCCAAACTTGCTTTCCAACCTATCTTGGTATCGTCAGCAAATCTGGCTACAATGCACTCAGTCCCTTCATCCAAGTCTTTAATATAGATTATAAATAATTAAGGCCCTAGCACTGATCCCTGTGGCACCCCATTAGTTACAGTTTGCCATCCTGAAAATGAGTCTCTTATCCCATTTATCTCTGTTTCCTGTTGGCCAATCCTCTATCCATGCTAATATATTACCCCCCAACACCATGAACTCTTTTGCTGTCAC
The DNA here is from genome assembly GCF_036365525.1 of Heterodontus francisci. Taxonomy (NCBI): domain Eukaryota; kingdom Metazoa; phylum Chordata; class Chondrichthyes; order Heterodontiformes; family Heterodontidae; genus Heterodontus; species Heterodontus francisci. The sequence continues at coordinate 53,812,064 of NC_090399.1, forward strand.
CTTTTATGTGGCACTTTATGGATTGTCTTTTGGAAATCCAAATATACTACATCTACTGGTTCCCTTTCATTCACCCTGCTTGTTACATACTCAAAGAAGTATCATAAATTTGTCAAACACGATTTCCCTTTCGTAAAACTATGTTGACTCTGCTTGATTGTATTATGATTCTTTTAAATGTCCTGTTACTACCTCCCTAATAATGGATTCCAGCATTTTCCAAATCACAGATGTTAGGCGAACTGGCTGATAGTTTCCTGCTGTCTGTCTCCCTTGAGTAGAGATGTTACATTTGTGGTTTTCCAATCTGCTGGGACCTTTCCAGAATCTAGTGAATTTTGGAAGCTTACAACCATCCATCCACTATCTCTGCAGTCACGTCTTTTAAGATGCAGGCCATCAGGTCCAAGGGACTTGTCAGCCTTTAGTCCCCTTATTTTGCCTAGTACTTTTTCTCTAGTGCTTATGATTGTTTTGTTATTTCCTCCCTTTTGCACCCTAATTTTTAACTATTATTGGGAACATTTTAGTATCTTTTCCTGTGTTGACAGATGCAAAATATTTGCTCAAAGTCTCAGCCATTTCCTTGTTTCCCATTATTAATTCCCCACTCTCATTCTCTAAAGGTCCAATGTTTACTTTAGCTACTTTCTTCCTTTTAATATACTTGCAGACACTCTTACTGTCTGTTTTTATATTTCTTGCTAGTTTATTCTTATAATCTTTTTTCATCATCATAGAGAGATACAGCACTGAAACAGGCCCTTCGACCCACTGACCATCAACTACCCATTATACTAACCCTACATTAATCCCATTTCCCTCTCACATCCCCACAATTCTCCTACCACCTACCTACACTAGGGGCAATTTATAATCGCCAATTTACCTGTCAACCCACAAGTCTTTGGCATGTGGGAGGAAACCGGAGCACCCAGAGGAAACCCACACGGTCACAGAGAGAACTTGCAGACTCCACACAGGCAGTACCCAGAACAGAACCCAGGTTGCTGGAGATGTGAGGCTGTGGTGCTAACCACTGTGCCGTCTTTTGCTAGTTTCTAAAATTTTCCCAATCTTCTGGCCTACCACTAATCTTCACAGAATTTTACACTTTTTCTTTCAATTTGATACCCTCCTTAACTTCCTTAGTTAGCCACAGATGATCCATCATCTTGTAGAATCATTCCCTCTCAATCGAATATATCCTTGTAGAGAATTATTGAATATCTCCTTAAATGTCTGCCACTGCTTATCTACTATTTTATTCTTTCAGCCTATTTTCCTAGTCCACTGTAGCCAACTCTGTCTTCATATCTTTGTAATTGCCTTTACTTAAGTTTAAGACGCTAGTTTCAGACCCAAGTTTCTCACCCTCAAACTGAATATGAAATTCTATCATGTTATGATCACTCTTCCTGAGAGGACCCCTTACTATGAGATCATGAATGAATCCTGTCTCATTACACATTACTGGTTGGTTCCACAATGCATTGCACTAAGAAACTGTCCCGAATACACATCACAGCCAAGCTTCAGAACAAGGTTGATAGGTCTGACAAATCAAATTCTTGGTGCAATGGACAGTCTGCTTGAAAAATTATGGATTGTGGCTAAGGGAATGGAGGAGTCCATTGACACAGCCTGGTAAGCATCTTCTCCAGTGTGGAGAGACTGACGAATTTCAGTCAGGAACCTGTGGAGCCCAACATCATTCAGCATCTGCTGACTGAGGTCACTACTCCCACTGCAGTCAAAGCAAATTCCGTGGAATGACAAGGTGCTACAATAGAAGCTCAGGCGCCTGCCATCGTGGCCTGGGGCTCCTTGGCTGAAATAGTCTTGCAGAGCATAACCATATAACAATGTAAGAACATAAAACATATAATCAGGAGTAGGCCAAGTAGCCCCTTGAACCTGCTCCACTATTCAACACAATCATGGCTGATCTTTTGCCTCAACTCCCCTTCCCCGCCCATCCCCCATTCTGTTATAATCCCTATGGAGATAAAAACAAACCAAAACAACCAAATTTACTGAATGACCCCAATAAAAAAAGCCAAGATTTCACTTATAACTTTTACTTTAACAATCAAATCAAAATCAACATAAATTAAACATGAATTAACAGACAAATCACAGCTAATATATATATATACCATAAAATTAAACATTAACTACCAGATACAGCAAAGATAGATCTGACAGATTTTCTGGGCAGTCCACTCAGTGTCCAGGGCACCAATTACAGCCACAAAGTTCTTCAAAACTCTGAACTTCCTCAGGCAGATCTCCAACTCTTTTCTTCCAAGATTCAGTCATCGATTCTCACCCGACAGCAGTTCCCCTTCAACCTGAAACGGTCTTCACCCATAATGGTTCATGTCTACAGAGCTTCCTCAGCTCTTCTCACGACAGTCTTGATGCCGTTGATCCACCAGTATTACCTTAAGTAACGGAAACAGCTGCAGCAACTCGCATTTGCCAATGGCCAGCTCTTGGATACAGCCTTCACTTTCTTCAGCTTGCCTGTACTCCACATCTGAGTGATCTGAACTTGGATGGCTGTGTCTTTTTTATCCCGGCCTAACCAGTTTCTGTTTACCCAGAGACCTGAAGTTTTAGTTGCCCTCTTGGTTAGGGTCTGTCTGTAAAAAAAAACAAGCTTTGAAACCAGGGTCATGCACATAACAGAACATTCAATGAGTTATGTATTTAGATAACAGCTCACATACATTCCCCACTGGTCCCAAAAACTGAGGATTCCATTGCAATTCCACCACACAAAAATAAAGCTGTACCAAAGCAAAGTTTTCTTTACAACAGTTTAGAAATATAGCAAGTTCTTAACATCATAAATGGTTTAACAAATAGCTTATTACATGCTGTACAGGTAACAGTTTCATATTCCACAATTATACATATCATATTTACAAAACCATAAGGGCTTAACCAATAACAAAACCAAGTAAATGTGACAATTTGGATTAGCAGGATTCAAACATCATAAAATGATCATAACGCCGAGCCTTCTTTCTGACACCCCTTCTTTAAACTCTGGCATCGATAACCGCATTGAGTAGCCTACTAAAATCAGGGGCTGCAAGAATTGGTTCCTTTATCAAAGAGGCCTTTAACTTCTCAAATGCCATTTGGCATGTCTTTGACCATTCGAATTTCATGTTTTTCTTTATCGAATTTGTCAATGGGGTGACTACTGTACTGAAATTAGGGGCAAATTTCCTGTGGAACACACACATACCCAGAAATCATAACACTTCTTTCTTTGTCTGGGGCCAGGCATGTCTATTATTGCCTGAACCTTGGCCTCTCGCAGTAACACTTGACCGTGACCTTGGCCTTGGCAAATGCACTCTTTGCCAGGTTTATGATGAGGTCAAATAGAGCTCTCAAATGTCTGACATGATCACTCCAAGTGCCACTGTGCACCAAAAGGTCATCGATGCACACAACACAATTACTCAACTTAGCGATCACTTGATTGGTCAATCTTTTTCATACCAAATGGCATAACTTTACATTGGAGCAGACTATCTGGTATCACAAAAACAGAAATTTCTTGAACTTGCTCAGTCAAGGGGACTTGCCAATATACTTTAAGCAAATCAATCTTGCTAACAAAGGCCGAGTTCCCCACCCTTTCCTTACAATCCTCGAGGTTCAGGATTGGATAGGAGTCCATTTAGTTATCAATTTAAACTTTCGGTAATTAATGCAGAATCTTTGAGAACCAGCTGGTGTTGGTATCAGAACAGCAGGAGAACTACAATTACTTTGACAGGGCTCAATTATATCATTCTTTTTTTTTCTTTTTTCTTTTGGGCCTCCTTATCTCGAGAGACAATGGATACGCGCCTGGAGGTGGTCAGTGGTTTGTGAAGCAGTGCCTGGAGTGGCGAGAAAGGCCAATTCTGGAGTGACAGGCTCTTCCACAGGTGCTGCAGAGAAATTTGTTTGTCGGGGCTGTTGCACAGTTGGCTCTCCCCTTGCGCCTCTGTCTTTTTTCCTGCCAACTACTAAGTCTCTTCGACTCACCACATTTTAGCCCCGTCTTTATGGCTGCCCGCCAGCTCTGGCGAACGCTGGCAACTGACTCCCATGACTTGTGATCAATGTCACAGGATTTCATGTCGCGTTTGCAGATGTCTTTAAAGCGGAGACATGGACGGCCGGTGGGTCTGATACCAGTGGCGAGCTCGCTGTACAATGTGTCTTTGGGGATCCTGCCATCTTCCATGCGGCTCACATGGCCAAGCCATCTCAAGCGCCGCTGACTCAGGAGTGTGTACAAGCCGGGGATGTTGGTTGCCTCGAGGACTTCTGTGTTGGAGATACGGTCCTGCCACCTAATGACAAGTATTCTCCGGAGGCAGCGAAGATGGAATGAATTGAGACGTCGCTCTTGGCTGACATACGTTGTCCAGGCCTTGCTGCCATAGAGCAAGGTACTGAGGACACAGGCCTGATACACTCGGACTTTTGTGTTCCGTGTCAGTGCGCCATTTTCCCACACCCTCTTGGCCAGTCTGGACATAGCAGTGGAAGCCTTTCCCATGCACTTGTTGATTTCTGCATCTAGAGACAGGTTACTGGTGATAGTTGAGCCTAGGTAGGTGAACTCTTGAACCACTTCCAGAGCGTGGTCACCAATATTGATGGATGGAGCATTTCTGACATCCTGCCCCATGATGTTTGTTTTCTTGAGGCTGATGGTTAGGCCAAATTCATTGCAGGCAGCCGCAAACCTGTCGATGAGACTCTGCAGGCACTCTTCAGTGTGAGATGTTAAAGCAGCATCGTCAGCAAAGAGGAGTTCCCTGATGAGGACTTTCCGTACTTTGGACTTCGCTCTTAGACGGGCATGGTTGAACAACCTGCCCCCTGATCTTGTGTGGAGGAAAATTCCTTCTTCAGAGGACTTGAACGCATGTGAAAGCAGCAGGGAAAAGAAAATCCCAAAAAGTGTGGGTGCGAGAACACAGCCCTGTTTCACGCCACTCAGGATAGGAAAGGGCTCTGAGGAGGAGCCACCATGTTGAATTGTGCCTTTCATATTGTCATGGAATGAGGTGATGATACTTAGTAGCTTTGGTGGGCATCCAATCTTTTCTAGTAGTCTGAAGAGACCACGTCTGTTGACGAGGTCAAAGGCTTTGGTGTGATCAATGAAAGCAATGTAGAGGGGCATCTGTTGTTCACGGCATTTCTCCTGTATCTGACGAAGGGAGAACAGCATGTCAACGGTCGATCTCTCTGCACGAAAGCCACACTGTGCTTCAGGGTAGACGCGCTCGGCCAGCTTCTGGAGCCTGTTTAGAGTAACTCGAGCAAAGACTTTCCCCACTATGCTGAGCAGAGAGATTCCACGGTAGTTGTTGCAGTCACCACGGTCACCTTTGTTTTTATAGAGGGTGATGATATTGGCATCGCGCATGTCCTGGGGTAATGCTCCCTCGTCCCAGCACAGGCACAGCAGTTCATGTAGTGCTGAGAGTATAGCAGGCTTGGCACTCTTGATTATTTCAGGGGTAATGCTGTCCTTCCCAGGGGCTTTTCCACTGGCTAGAGAATCAATGGCATCACTGAGTTCTGATTTGGTTGGCTGTATGTCCAGCTCATCCATGACTGGTAGAGGCTGGGCTGCATTGAGGGCAGTCTCAGTGACAGCATTCTCCCTGGAGTACAGTTCTAGGTAGTGCTCAACCCAGCGGTCCATTTGTTTGTGTTGGTCAGTGATTATGTCCCCTGATTTAGATTTGAGGGGGGCGATCTTCTTGATGGTTGGCCCAAGAGCTCTCTTCATGCCATCATACATTCCTCTGATGTTTCCGGTGTCTGAGGCCAGCTGAATATGACTGCATAGGTGTTGCCAGTAGTCGTTTGCGCAGCACCTGGCTGTTCTTTGTGCAGTGCTTCTGGCTGCTTTAAGTGCTGCGGATGTTAAATCGCTGGGGGCTTTCTTGTAGTTCAACAGTGCAATGAGCTTAGCGGCTATGATAGGTTCCAGCTCTTCATTATGAGATTGAAACCAGTCTGCATTTCTCTTCGCACTTTTGCCGTAGGTGGTCAAAGCTGACTCATAGATGGCGTCTCTGATGTGGGCCCACTTGGTCTCAGCATCCCCTGTGGGAGTGTTTTGAAGGGCTGTTGCAAATGAATTTAGAAATTTTTGTAACAGCTGTGGGTGAGAAATTCTGCTCGTGTTGATGCGCGGGTGGCCCTTCTGCTTGGAATGATGCAACTTCTTTGGTCTGAGTCTAACCTTGCTGCACACCAGGGAGTGGTCGGTGTCGCAGTCCGCACTGTGGAAGCTGCGTGTGATTTGAACACTGTTTAAGGCGGCTCGCCTTGTGACAAAGAGGTCTAGCTGGTGCCAACGACGCGATCTTGGGTGCCTCCATGAAACCTGGTGACAGGATTTAGTGTGAAAGAACGAGTTGGTGATGCAGAGGTTATGATAGGTACACAACTCAAGCAGTCTCTGCCCGTTCTCATTCATCCTTCCAACGCCATAGCGCCCAAGGCAGGAGGGCCATGAGTCATGGTCGGCCCCAACCCTGGCATTAAAGTCCCCCAGCAGGAATAGGTGTTCGGTATTGGGGATGCTGCTAATGATGTTATGGAGTTGCTCGTAGAACTGGTCTTTAGCTTCAGGTGGGGAGCAGAGTGTTGGAGCATAGATGCTGAGTAGGTGTACTGGACCAGAGGTGGTGAGCAGTCGGATGGACAGTATGCGTTCCGAGCCATTTGAGGGAGGCTCTATCATGCTGAGCAAAGAGTTTCTGATGGCGAAGCCCACTCCATGCTGTTTTGGTTCTTCAGGATCCCTGCCCTGCCAGAAGAAGGTGTAGTCTTGCTCTGCTAGAGAGCCACTCGCGGGGAGGCGAGTCTCCTGAAGTGCTGCAATGTCCACATTGAATCTACTGAGCTCGTTGTTAATGATGGCGGTCTTCCAAGAATCGTTGATTTGTGTAAGGTCTTCCGACAGGCCAGGACACATAGTTCTGACGTTCCAGCTTGCAAAGCGAAGGGCTGGTACCTTCTTTCCTTTTTTCATGTTGTTTGGTGCGGTGTATCAATCCACCTTTCGGGCAATGACCCTGAGCTCCAAGCACCCATTGAAGCAGGCAGACTGTGGCGGGACAGAACCTTATTGACCGGGGGCTTCCCGGTTTGAGGAGGGCGGTAGCTGTCCAGTGAGGTGCAATGACCTCTCCCACCGACAAAGGCAACCCGTGGCGCCCAGTTTCTACGCCAATTTATCTGGACTTATAACCCGTAACTGCTGCCTTCCGTGTTGTGTCAGTCGCTGTGAGGCAACTGTGGAGTGACCTCTCCATGGCGCATGCCTGGGCAAATTTATGGAGGTTGAGAGTTGCCCAGTCGTCAAAACCCCCCTCTCGGCCATCCTGGTGGGGTCCAAAGGAGTGCAGAGCACGACGTTTGGCACCGGTATGGCTGCAGGAACTGCCGGAAACATGCCAAAGGTGACACATGACCGCCTACGGGGTTCCGCTCCGGATTATCTGTTAGGGTTTACTCCCTTAGCCTTGCTCTCTCCCGAGACGCCCACAAGGCAGTGGGGTTGTTAGGGCCCCTACACAGGTGTAGGATGGTGCCTGTGGGAGGAGGGGATGCGAGGGGGAGGAGTGGAGGGGGGGGTGCGAGGGGGAGCTGGGAAGGGGGCTGTAAGGGGGTGTGGGGGGAAGATAGTGCGAGGGGGGGCGGGCTGGGACAGGGTTGTTGGGGGCTGAGCTGAGAGGGTGGAGCAGGGAAGGGGAAGGGGGGAAAAAGGGGGGGGGGGCGGAAAAGCGGGTGCAGGTAATAAGGTCCCTAGTGCCCACCATCGACGTCCGGAAAGCTCATCCACATCCTTCAGGAGGTGAAGCATCATTTGGCAGACTTAGAGGTGATTACATTCACTAAGGGTTTTTTTTGCAGTGGTTTAAATAAAGGCATGCAGCATTGCCGACAGTGCGCTGCAGATGCTCTCCGAGCCATCTCCCGCGGGCGCTTTGAAGTTGCGGCCGGGGGGCCATTCGTGGATTTTTTGGGTGTTCGGGGCACCTTTTCTCAAGACTTCTCTCGGGTCCCGCAGCTCCTTCTTCACCTCAATGGACTTACCGCATGCCGTGGCTGCAGACACTCTGGGCGGTGAAGACAGCAGGATCGGAGATTAAAGTATCGACAGCTGTGCTCGTCAGTTTCATCCGGATCAATTTCATTGACAAAACAAATTATATCATTACTTAGCATGTATTGAATCTCCTCCCTGACTTTAGCCAGTTGCTGGGATTGAGTCTGTAGGGGTTTTGGTTAATTGCTTTAGCTTCCCTTACATCAACCTCATGAATCACTAGAGAAGAAAGACCTGGCTTATCTGGACATACAGGCTTATATGCCCTCAATAGGTCAGCTATGTCTTTCCTGTTTTGCTCAGGTAGATGAGGTAGTATCTCATCCAGACCCTCCAACACGTTTGTGTTCACCAGCTTCACCACAGGAGGCTCAGTCTGAGAACTCCCTGTCTCAGACTCATCATCTGTTTCATTGCGTGCACCAGTATCAGCTTATACATTCTCCACCACCTGTGTTATACCTACTGGCTGACTATGCTCATAGTCATAGTACATCTTCAACTTATTCACGTGACACACCCTTTGACTCTTTCATCTGTCTGGGGTAGCAACTACATAGTTCACATCACTGAGTTTCCTTTTGATACAGAGGGTCCACTAAATCTAGCTTTCAATGGTTTGCCAGGCAAAGACAACAAGACTAGTACCTTATCCCCGGATTGAAAACTACATGCCATTGCTGTTCTATCTGTTTGTGCTTTCATCATCTGCTGAAATGTTCTCTGGCCACCACACAAGATTTAGAGAGCCTATCTTGGAACTTTGACACATAATCTAGGAGAGTAGTTTCCTCCTCCTGTGCCAAAATCTCGCCTTAATGGGTTTAGTGAGGACCCCTAACCTCTTGCCAATAATCAAATTTGAAGAGACTGAAAGCAGTAGACTCATTTGGTATGTCCCTAGTCATGAAAAACAAGAATAATATCCCTTTATCCCAATCCTGGGGATACTCAAGACAATAGGCCCTAATTATACTCTTTAGGGTTTGGGACTGTGGGTGATAATCAGATGACTTGAGCTGCTTCACTCCTAAATTGCACGTGACCTCTTGAAATACACCAGTCAAGAGATTTGACCCCTGGTCAGACTGAATATCTTTTGGCAACACATACCTAGTAAAAAACTGGACCAACTCCTCGATCACAACTTGTACTGCAATCTTCTTCAATGGTATTGCATCTGGAAATCAAGTGGACCAGTCCATGATGGCCAGGAGATACCTATGACCTGACTCAGTCTTAGGCAAGGATCCAACACAATCCACAAGAACCTGGCTAAAAGGCTCTTCAAATGCAGTTAATAGTATTAATGGGGCTTGTTTAATCCAAGGCTGTGGTTCCCAACCATCTGATATGTGTAGCATGTCTTACAGAAGTCGACAGCATCCCTGTGCAGCTTCGGCCAGCAAAAATACACCATCGCCCTAGCCTGTGCCTTCCAAATACTCAAATGACTTGCAACTGGAATCTAATGGGCAACTCTCAAAACTTCACTGTGGTAGCAGGGAAGGACAACAATTTGATAGACTACAGCCCAATCCTCACTAGCAGGCCTCGGAGGAGGTCTCCATTTCCTCATCAAAATGTCATTCTTGACATAATAACACTTAGGGACCTTTTCAGCGTCTGCTCAGAAAATGCCATTGAGACAAGCTCCTCAAATCAGGGTCTGCCTGTTGTGCCTCAACCAAGGAAGATCTGCTAAACAATTTATCATTGTGAATTGGAGCCTTTAACACCAACATCCCCATGAAAACCCTTGAAAAATATATCAGCCAACCAAACATCCGAATTGTCCTCCACAAAAACTGAGTCCATCTTATCTTGTTTAACCCTATGAGTCGAGGACCTAGTCACAATACAATCCAGGAATAGTTTGAGAAATTCTTCCTGTAAAACCTCAGTTTTTGCAGCCTTGGCTGGCTTGCCCGAAACCACTGGAGATGCCAATATCTTATCCCCGGTCAAGTCATTTCCAAACAAAAGATCCACACCTTCAATAGGCAAACTAGGAACGACACCAATGGGGAAAGGACCAGTGACTAAGTCACATTTTAAACAAATCTATATAAGGGAACGGGTAACTAATTTCCATCAATACCCTGAATTAATACCGTCACATTCAGCGAACTACCAGGAGGGAAATTCATGTCACCTGCCAACATCAGTGACTGTGGCCCTGTATTGACTTTCCTCCTTCACCAGACAAATGTTGGGATACTTCATCCTCAAACAGAAAACTTCTATAGTTTTCTGCAAACTGGTTGAGTCTATCAGTGAACATAGGAGTAACTATCTGCTTGTAATGAATGTTACCCGCTAGGAGTGTATGGCAGTATTTCCTGGGGGGGAGGGGGGGAAGGGGTGGGGGGGAGACACCATTTGACTGTACAGATGTAATGGCCTTGTTTTCTCCCGTCCAACACTCAGCCTCCACATGTCCTTTTTTATGACAAAAATAACATGTCGTTCCCCTCAAACCAAACTTGTCATCTGGACTTTCTCTTTTACAACCTGAGGAGTGTCTGTGTCTTTACTTTTGCCATATTTTTCAATAGAATCGATCTATTTTCATTAACAAACTTCCTATCGTGCCAATTTCTTAGAAAGTTTCCAAATTGGGGTCTGTGACTACTGTTCTTGTGCATCAATTCATAATCATCTGCCATTACTGCAGCTTCCTTTATTTTATGAACTTTATGTTCTTCCAGGTGGGACCTTATTCCTGAAGGGACACTATTTTTGAATTCGTCCATCAGAATCACTTCCCTAAGGCTCTCAAAGTCTTGTGCAACATTCATCGATTTATACCACTTATCAAACACAATTTCCCTCTCTCTCGCAAATTCCACATATGGCTGGCCCCGTTCCTCTAAAATTTCTAAATTTCTGTCTGTAGGTCTCTGGTACCAACACATAGGCATTGAGAACAGCAGTCTTTACTTTGTCATAGTCCTGTGAGTGCTCTTCTGAAAGAGATGAGTTACACCTCCAATGCTTTCTCCAGGAAAACACTTTGTAGGAACATTGTCCAAGATGATTTGTGCTAATTCAGATTTGTGGCAATTTTTTCAAATGACACAAAGTACATTTCTACTCCCTCCTCACTAAATGTAGGTACCAAGTGAACATTCTTTGCCAAATCAAAACTACAAGGAGTTTATTCATCTTCAATGCACATTCTTGGACTTTGAGCTTTTCCCTTTCCAATTCTAATTTCTTCCTTTCCCTTTCTCTTCCAAATTCAATTTTTTCATTTCCCTTTCTAAATTTCCCCTTTTTCTTTCACTTTCTAATTCACGTTTTTGCAGTTCTCCTTTTCTTTTTCTTCTCCTTCCAATTTCATTCCCTCTATTTTGAGTTGTTTAATTTCCCTGCCTTTTGCTAATTCAATTTTGGCCAGTTCTACTTGAGCACGAGCAGAAACATCCTTTCTTTCTCAAGCTTCAAGTGACGAGCCAATTCTTCAATGATCTCTGCCTCCCTCGCCTTTAATTTTAAGCTGATCCCAATGTTCACTGCTATAGTCTTCAAATTATCTTTTGCCGACCGTTCCACGACACTAAGAGATAAATCCTCTTTCTCACCTGAGTATCAAAGGTGCTCATGTTGTTTTCCTACTGAATACAGAAAAAGTAAATGTGAAAACTTGTTTGTTTAATTTCTGAAAAATTCCAGTGAACCCATTTCACAGCCTAATTTGGATCAATCGTGGATGTGTCCCTAGTTTTGTTATGATCCCTGTGTAGATCGACAAACCAAAGGAACCAAATTTACCAAACGACCCCAATAAAAAAAACAAACGGCCAAGATTTCACTCTTATAACTTTTACTTTAACAATCAAACCAAAATCAACATAAATTAAACATGAATTAACAGACAAATCACAGTCAATAAATTTATTTATTGCAAATTACACATTAACTATCAGACACAGCAAAAATAGATCTCAAAGATTTACTGGGCAGTCTAATCAATACCAATTACAGCCACCAAGTTCTTCAGAGCTCTGAACTTCCTCAGGTAGATCTCCGATTCCTTTCTTCCAAGATGCAGCCACTGATTCTCATCTGATAGCAATTTCCCATTAACCTGAACTCCATGGATACAGTCTTCACCAAAACGGTGCGCTACTCCAGAACCCCCTCAGCTCTGCTCACAACAGTCTTGACCAGTATTACCTTAAGTGACAGCAACAGCTGCAGCAATGCGCATTTGCCCACGGCCTGCTCCTGGATTCAGCGCTCACTTTCTTCAGCTTGCCTGCACTCCACCCCTGAGTGATCCAAGGTGGGATGGATCTGTGTCTTTTTTATCCAGTTCCAACCAGTTTCTGTTTCCCCAGAGACCTGAAGTTTTAGTTTCCCTTTCGGTTAAGGTCTGTCTCAAAACAAAAAACAAGCTTTGAAGCAAGGGTCAGTGCACCAAAAAGAACATTCGACAAGTCATCTATTCAAGCAACAGCTCACAAATACTCCCACACTAGTCCCACAAAACCGCGAATTCCATCACAATAGACAGAGAGGAGCGGAGCCCGAGAAGCAGCAGGATCGGAAGTTTAAAAAAGCCCGCCAAAACCTGTGTGGGAGAGACCAAGAGAGGAGCAGAACCCGAGGAGCCGGGGAAAAAAATCGAAAAGTGACATCAGAGTGACGACACATTGAACAGTGAGAGCAGGGAAACAGAAAGCAGCTGGGGTCAGTATTCAGGTAAGTTTTTAATTTAATTTAATTGAATCAACATAGAGTAAGACTTGATTGATTTATAAGTGTATAATCTAAAGACTAAAGCGGATAAAAAAAAACTAAAGACCAGTCAAAAATTTAAATAACAAATTAAAATCTAATTATATAAAATAGAGATGCAGGGCCAGGTGATGTGTTGTACCTGCATGATGTGGGAGCTGGTGGACCCCATTGTGGTTCCTAGTGACCACTTCTGTAGCAAGCGTTGGCTGCTCGAGGAACTCCGGCTCAGAGTTGATGAGCTGGAGTCTGAGCTTCGGACACTGTGACACATCAGGGAGGGGGAGAGTTACCTGGACATTGGGTTTCAGGAGACAGTCACACCCCTTAGATTAACTACCTTGAATTCGGCCAGTGGTCAGGGACAGGAGGGTGTGACTATGAGTGAGGCAGGTAGAGGGATCCAGGAGGGAGTGTTGCAGGAGCCTCAGCCATTGTCCTTGTCCAACAGGTTCGAGATTCTTGCTCCCTGTGTGGACGAGAGCAGGGACTGTAGGGAGGATGAGCAAACTGACCACAGCACCATGGTACCTTCTTCCACTGCTCATCGGTCCAGCTTCTGTTCCGGATCCAAAGCGGCAACCCATCTCACAGATCTTTAGGGCATTTAGCGTGCACAAGGACATGTGTGTGTCCTTTGGGTGCATCACATGAAAGCTCTGCATCTCCTGCAGTCTATTCCAGAACTCATTGTTATTATCGTTGGGCTTTAGCTTGGACAGATCCTTTCGGATCATTTGTTTCTCCACAGGCGTAAAGGGAACATGGACTACCCTCACTATCTGCATTTCCTCCTCCTCACCCTCAGCCCTTTCCTCTTCATCCTCTCTTGACTGTCACGGACATTGGGGCCATTTTACTAGGTAACGGTGGGGCAGAAAGCTCGGCCACCATTATGTTATACGGGGAAGGGTCTTCCCCCCCATATGGTGCTGCTTCTTAGGCTAAACTGCCCCAATCTACATCCTCATCATCATCATTTATGTCCACGTCACTATTCCCTGACTTTGCTATAGCCGTGACATAGATTTGTTTCTGTTGTTGGGCATGTTTGTGGACTGGCTGGCAGAGTCCCCAGATACAAATAAATTATGATGATATTTGCTATCTTTCTTTTGCCCTTTTTACCACGCCCTTTGGAATTCTGGCATGCCCTTGGGGTCCCACATGTCCTTTTCCATTTTCCTGATCAGTTTCTTATATTCATCTGCTAGAAACCTGGTGAGGGATCCCACTGGTCCCCAGTCCAGGCCCTCCCCACTCGTGGCCATTTTGCCTGCTGTAAAGGTCTGACCTCACTGTGCAGCTCTGACCTACTTTCGGATGTCCACCTGTCCTGCGCAATTTAGGGTCTGTGGATGCTCTAGGCCCACGACTCTGACCTGAGTGGTCCTGACCTGTGTGGTTCTGATTTACTCGCAGCTCCCACCCCTGGCGCACTTAGAATCGCTCAGCACCCAAGTCTCCAGGTATTGGTTCTTTGGTACCCACTTAAATTACCGCTCCTGCGACTGTGGGGTAGACCTTTCCTAACTGCGGGTGACAAAATAAATTGTACTCACCCCTTTGAGCGGTCTCCTCACTGCCGTTGTCCCAATGTGGTGTATCCTGCTAACTATGCCAAATGTGTGGGGAAATGTCCCTCAAGGTTTCCCTTTAAATTTTCACCTCGCGAGTTGGATGTTGATACGAGCAGTTCTTTTTATTCCACCATATGCAGGGAGAATCAGCCTCGCAGACGTAAGCTGCGACTCTGTTGACACGACTTTGCACAGACAATTTACACAGTTCCAAAGCTTGAGCGGGCATGTCACATTTCCACATGACTCTCTGTTCCTTCCCCGAATCTCATCTCTTCTTAACGATATAATTTCACATAACTCCCTGGGCCTTCCCCTACATTGCTTACTCCTGCTCCTATTTCATGTGTTTGTATGTACAGATGTTATTTACTTTACGTTCCTCACTCTTATTAGCCCCTTGGTTACCCTCTATTTCTGGTGTGTAGCTTGTGTCTTCTCCTGTGAAGATAGAGACGAAATATTTGTTCAATGTCTCTGCCTTTCCTCATTCCTCACAATGATTTCTGCCGTATCTGCCTCTAAGGGACCAACATCTACTTTCGATACTCCCCTCCTTTTTATATACTTGAAAAGCTCGTACAATCTTTTTATATATTCCTGGCCGGTTTACTCTATTTCTCCTTCTTTTCCCTTCTTATCAATGCTTGTTTTTCCTTCCCTGGTTTCTAAAACACACCCAATCTTCAGGCTGACTACTATTCTTTGCAACATTATAAGCCTCTTGCTTTAATCTAATATTATCCTTAACTTTCCTCCTGAATGGATGGATCTTTCTTACTGACTTTTTGTTTTTAATGAAACACATTTTTGTTGAACATTTTGAATTATTTCTTTAAATGCTTCATTATTTCCCACATTACCTTTTAATGCATTTATCCAATTAACCTTAGCCAACTCTCCCCTCAAACCTGTGAACTTGATTTGTTTTTCAGTTTAAGTTTGTTGTTTTGGACTCGACTCTGTTACTTTCAAACTTAATAGGGAATTCAATTTCCATGTGATCACTTTTCCCCAGAGGATCTTTTACAATGAGATTACTAATTAGCATTTGAACTGCCCAGAGATTAGTCCTCCAGCACATCTCTGAACTGTCTGAATAGATCCCTGAGATAGTGATGTGGGAATCTCAGCCAAGCATTAGTTTTCATGTGTACGCTGATGTCACCCAGCTGTACCTGGTCACCATCTCTCTTGACCCCTCCACTGTTGTGAAATTACCAGACTGCTCATCCGACAACCAGTACTGGATGAGCTGAAAATTCCTCCAGTTCGTATTGGGAAGGCTGAAGCCACTGTTGTCAGTCTCCGCTCCAAACTCCGTTCCCTAGCTGCCGACTCCATCCCTCTCCCTGGCAACAGTCCCAGAGTCAAGCAGTCTGTTTGCAATCATGATTTCATATTTGACCCCGAGTTAAGCTTCCGAGAACATAGTCATGTCATTACTACGACCACCTATTTTTACCTTCATAACATCATATGGCTTTGCCCTTCTGTCAGCTCATCTGCTCCTGAAACCCTTATTCATGCCATTGTTACCTCTAGACTTGATTATTCCAATGCACTCCTGACTGATCTCCCACACTCTACCCTCTATAAATTTCAGGTCATCCAAAACTCTGTTTTCAGTGTCTTAAATCACACCAAGCCCCATTCACCAATCACGCCTGTGCGCATTGACTTATTTCGGCTCCCGGTCAAGCAATGTCATGATTTTAAAATTCTCATCCGTGTTTTCAAATCCTCCACAACTTCATCCCTCCCTATCTTTATAATCTCCTCCAGCCCCACAACTCTTTGAGATATCTAATCTTGGCCATTTGAGAATCCCGATTTTAATTGCTCCACCGTTGGTGGTCATGCCTTCAGCTGCCTCGGTCTTAGGCTCTGAAATTCCCTCCCTGATCTCTCCGCCTCTGTACCTCACTTTCCTCCTTTAAGCCAATCCTTCAAACCTACCTCTTTGGCCAAGCTTTTGGTCATCTAACCTAATATCTCCTTATGTGGCTCGGTGTCATATTTTGTTTTATAATGTCCTTGCAAAGCACCTTGAGATGTTTTATGATATGAAAGGTGCTATATAAATCTAAGTTGTTGTTGTTGTTGAATCATGGACCGGAAGCTCCTGGCCTCTCTCCAGATGTAAGCATTCCTGCTCCCTCCCCGGTCATTCCACCATTGCCAGTCAGCCAGGCTACCCACACTGCTCAAACCCATGCTGAGATAGTGCAGTCCGAGGTGGGGTCAACACAACCACAGCCTCCTGAGGGTATTGCAGGAGAACATCTGAATGGCCCTCTGCAGATTTTCAACAGCTATCCACCTCGCCTGCTGCTGCCACTCGAGTTCCATTTTGTAAACGTACCAGAGTAGGCAAGAGTATTTATACAGTAGTCCTGAAGGGTAAGCAGCAGGGTGAATAGTTTAATATTTGTAAGTGCTGATAGTTGTGTCATGATTTTATTGTTTGTTGTTGATCTGGATAAAGTGAGATTCTGATATACGGGTAATTTCTTTTCATTGTTTGTTTCATGGGCAGGCATTGAAAGGATTAATTGTCGATGAACTTATTGATGGAGCATCAGGTGTGAAAAGTAAGGCATGTGGTAACACTGCTGGAGGACGTCTCACCAAATGATCTTCCATTGGAGCATCTCTCCCAACTGTGAGCTATCTACCTGTAAGCCATGGTGCTCTCACTGGTCTCTCTCATTTTCCTCCTCCTCCTCCTCAACCTCCTCCTCCTCTTGTGGCTCCTGAACTTAACCATCTGACACTATTTCTGGTGTTAGTGGTTGGTCTCTCACAATCACCAGATTGTGGAACATGCAGCAACTCACAAGAATCTGGATACCTGCTCAGCCGAGTATGCAGGGCACCTCCTGGCCTGTCAGGTATCCGATTCTCTGTTTGAGGACTCCAGTGGTCTGCTCAATGATTATTCCTGTGCCTGGGTGTCTGGGAGTTTCTCCATGGACTCATGAGCCATGGCATCAGAGGATATCCTTTCTCACCGACTAGCCAGTCATGCACATTGCATGAAAACTCAAAGATCTGTGGGACGGATGACTGTCTCATGATATAACCATCATGGAAGCTGCCTGGACAGCAGGTATTCAACTGCATCATACAGTGCTGGAGAAGGCACACAAGAAGCACATTGATGGAATAGAATCCCTTCCTGTGATGTTATACCAAGGTCATATTAGCCTGCTCAGGGGATATCAATTTTCTGAAGGTGCTATTGGAGGAAGAGCAGGGATATCATCCAGTTGTTCTACTCCAGATAGCCAATTGATGAAGGAGAGAAGTGGAGCCAATCTTTACACACACTTATATTTATTTATAGAGTTATACATTACAAGCATACACCTCCTAACCCAATATACACAGTTTCAGCCTGTGTCTCTTTATAGAGGCTCAAATGAATCCCCAGTTAATGCCCACCACCGGCAAACAATAAAACACAATTAACATAAAATTAACATCAGTGCCCTGGACAAAATCCCTCCCTCAATCAACACCACCAAAAGACTCAAACAAATTAGCTGCTGTGTTTTCCAACATTTCATGGATGACCAACTTTCAGAAGTAATTCACTGAGTGGAAATGCAAATGTGATTAATGCTTAGCAAATGCAAATTCTTCATTATTGTGGTCGGACTGGAGAGTGCAGGTACAGACTGGTGTGGGGTCAGTCTAGGATTGATATGGGGAAGGGTCACCACACAGAGTAATGGAGTGAGGTGAAGTTATCAGTAGCTGGAATCTCTGACTATAATTACTGCATAGAGCAGCAGAGCAGTGTTTTCAGGATCACTCTCAGTACTGACAGGGTTACATTTTATTGTCAATTATCAGAGGTGGAAAGTCCCCAGAACTGAAACCAGCCGTGCAGTGAAACCACAGACCAGATGTTGGTTTAAATATAAACCGACTCAACCCAGCTTTGGAGAATAAAATCTTTCTGGAGAGTCTCCTGACTCTGGATGAACCTGTTAAAACAGTCACTATTTCTCTTTACAATGTGATAGTGCCCTGGCACCCTCTAGTACAACAATAGTGAACTGCCTCAAACACACAGCATTGCAAGAGTTGGGGGAAATGATTTGGAATGGGACAAGGGGGAGAGAACAGAACATAGTTCATGTGAAGAAGATATCAGGAGGAAAAGAGAAACTCACTCCATTGTGCCCCCTGTGTCACCGCTTAGTTCCCAATACACCAGTCATACATTCCATGAACAGGTAAAAACCACAGTATCTAAGATAAAGGAAGGTGACCCATTCACAGTGAGGGGGGGTCCCAAAAAACCAGGTCATCTAGTAGGTTCAGATTGGGAGGAACCATCAGTCACTTGATCATATTGTCACAGAGCCCCAAACTGACAATCATATTGAATCCAACTGTTTATTAAATGATCCACTGTCCTGGCCTCACTTCCCCACTCCCTTCTCCCTGTTTATTTACTGATCCCAGTCTCCAGGCCTCAGTTCCCCATTCCCTTCTCCCTGTTTATTTACTGATCCCAGTCTCCAGGCCTCAGTTCCCCATTCCCTTCTCCCTGTTTATTTCCTGATCCAGTGTCCTGGCCTCAGTTCCTCATTCCCTTCTCCCTGTTTATTTAATGATCCCAGTGTCCTGGCCTCAGATCCCCATTCCCTTCCCCCTGATTATTTACTGATCCCAGTGTCCTGGCCTCAGTTCCCCATTCCCTTCTCCCTGTTTATTTAATGATCCCAGTGTCCTGGCCTCAGTTCCCCATTCCCTTCCCCCTGATGATTTCCTGATCCAGTATCCTGGCCTCAGTTCCCCATTCCCTTCTCCCTGTTTATTTAATGATCGCAGTGTCCTGGCCTCAGTTCCGCATTCCCTTCTCCCTGTTTATTTAATGATCCCAGTGTCCTGGCATCAGTTCCCCATTCCCTTCTCCATGTGTATTTAATGATCCCAGTGTCCTGGCCTCAGTTCCCCATTCACTTCTCCCTGTTTATTTACTGATCCCAGTGTCCTGGCCTCCGTTCCCCATTCCCTTCTACCTGTTTAATTAACGATCCCAGTGTCCTGGCCTCAGTTCCCCATTCCCTTCTCCCTGTTTATTTAATGATCCCAGTTTCCGGGCCGCAGTTCCATTCCCCTTCTCCCTGTTTATTTACTGATCCCAGTGTCCTGGCCTCAGTTCCCCATTCCCTTCTCCCTGTTTATTTGATGATCCCAGTGTCCTGGCCTCCGTTCCCCATTCCCTTCGCCCTGTTTATTTACTGATCCCAGTGTCCTGGCCTCAGTTCCCCAATCCTTTCTCCCTGTTTATATAATGATCCCAGTGTCCTGGCCTCCGTTCCCCATTCCCTTCTCCCTGTTTATTTTCTGATCCCAGTGTCCTGGCCACCGTTCCCCATTCCCTTCTTCCTGTTAATTTAATGATCCCAGAGTCCTGTCCTCAGTTCCCCATTCCCTTCTCCCTGTTTATTTCATGATCCCAGTGTCCTGGCCTCAGTTCCCTTCCCCTTCTCCCTGTTTATTTACTGATCCGAGTCTCCTGGCCGCAGTTCCCTTCCCCTTCTCCCTGTTTATTTACTGATCCCAGTGATTTGGCCTCAGTTCCCCATTCCCTTCTCACTGTTTATTTAATGATCCCAGTGTCCTGGCCTCAGTTCCCTTCCCTTCTCCCTGTTGATTTTATTATCCCTGTGTCCTGGCCTCAGTTCCCCATTCCCTTCTCCCTGTTTATATACTGATCCCCGTGTCCTGGCCTCAGTTCCCCATCCCCTTCTCCCTGTTTATTTAATAATCCCAGTGTCCTGGCCTCATTTCCCTTCCCCTTCTCCCTGTTTATTTACTGATCACAGTGTCCTGGCCTGAGTTCCCCATTCCCTTCTCCCTGTTTATTTACTGATCCCAGTATCCTGGCCTCAGTTCTCCATCCCCTTCTCCCTGTTTATATACTGATCCCAGTGTCCTGGCCTCAGTTCCCTTACCCTTCTCCCAGTTTATTTACTGATCCCAGTGTCCAGGCCTCAGTTCCCCATTTCCTTCCCCCTGTTGATTTACTGATCCCAGTGTCCTGGGCTCAGTTCCCCATTCCCTACTGCCTGTTTATTTAATGATCCCAGTGTCCTGGCCTCAGTTCCCTTCCCCTTCTCCCTGTTTATTTACTGATCCCAGTTTCCTGGCCTCAGATCCCCATTCCCTCCTCTTTCTTTGTTTAATGATCCCAGTGTCCTGGCCTCAGTTCCCTTCCCCTTCTCCCTGTTTATTTACTGATCCCAGTTTCCTGGCCTCAGATCCCCATTCCCTCCTCTTTCTTTGTTTAATAATCCCAGTGTCCTGGCCTAAGTTCCCCATTCCCTTCTCCCTGTTGATTTACTGATCCCAGTTTCCTGGCCTCAGTTCCCCATTCCCTTCTCCCTGTTTATTTACTGATCCCAGTGTCCTGGCCTCCATTCCACATTCCCTTCAACCTGTATATTTAATGATCCCAGTGTCCTGGCCTAAGTTCCCCATTCCCTTCTCCCTGTTTATTTACTGATCCCAGTTTCCTGGCCTCAGTTCCCCATTCTCTTCTCCCTGTTTTTTTCATGATCCCAGTGTCCTGGCCTCCGTTCCACATTCCCTTCTACCTGTATATTTAATGATCCCAGTTTCCTGGCCTCAGTTCCGCATTCCCTTCTCCCTGTTTATTTAATGATCCCAGTGTCCTGGCCTCCGTTCCACATTCCCTTCTACCTGTATATTTAATGATCCCAGTTTCCTGGCCTCAGTTCCCCATTCCCTTCTCCCCGTTTATTTAATGATCCCAGTGTCCTGGCCTCCGTTCCACTTTCCCTTCTACCTGTATATTTAATGATCCCAGTTTCCTGGCCTCAGTTCCCCATTCCCTACTGCCAGTTTATTTAATGATCCAAGTGTCTTGGCCTCAGTTCCCTTCCCCTTCTCCCTGTTTATTTACTGATGCCAGTGTCCTGGCCTAAGTTCCCCATTCCCTTCTCCCTGTTTATTTACTGATCCCAGTTTCCTGGCCTCAGATCCCCATTCCCTTCCCCCTGATTATTTACTGATCCCAGTGTCCTGGCCTCAGTTCTCCATCCCCTTCTCCCTGTTTATTTAATGATCCCAGTGTCCTGGCCTCAGATCCCCATTCCCTCCTCTTTCTTTGTTTAATGATTCCAGTATCCTGGCCTCAGTTACCCATTCCCTACTGCCAGTTTATGTAATGATCCCAGTGTCCTGGCCTCCGTTCCACATTCCCTTCCCCCTGATTATTTACTGATCCCAGTGTCCTGGCCTCAGTTCTCCATCCCCTTCTCCCTGTTTATTTAATGATCCCAGTGTCCTGGCCTCAGTTCCCCATTCCCTTCTCCCGGTTTATTTACTGATCCCAGTTTCCTGGCCTCAGATCCCCATTCCCTCCTCTTTCTTTGTTTAATGATTCCAGTATCCTGGCCTCAGTTACCCATTCCCTACTGCCAGTTTATGTAATGATCCCAGTGTCCTGGCCTCCGTTCCACATTCCCTTCCCCCTGATTATTTACTGATCCCAGTGTCCTGGCCTCAGTTCTCCATCCCCTTCTCCCTGTTTATTTAATGATCCCAGTGTCCTGGCCTCAGTTCCCCATTCCCTTCTCCCGGTTTATTTACTGATCCCAGTGTCCTGGCCTCAGTTTCCCATTCCGTTCTCCATTTGTATATAATGATTCCAGTGTCCTGGCCTCAGTTCCCCATTCCCTTCTCCCTGTTTAATTAATGATCCCAGTGTCCTGGCCTAAGGTCCCCATTCCCTTCTCCCTGTTTATTTAATGATCCCAGTGTCCTGGCCTCAGTTCCCCATTCCCTTCTCCCTGTTTATTTACTGATCCCAGTATCCTGGCATCAGTTCCCCATTCCCTTCTCCCTGTTTATTTACTGATCCCAGTATCCTGGCCTCATTTCCCTTCCCCTTCTCCCTGTTTATTTACTGATCCCAGTGACCTGGCATGTGTTCTCCATTCCCTTCTCCCTATTTACATTTTGATCCCAGTGTAGAGGCCTCAGTTCCCCATTCCCTTCTCCCTGTTTATTTACTGACCCCAGTATCCTGACCTCAGTTCTCCATCCCCTTCTCCCTGTTTATATACTTATGCCAGTCTCCTGGCCTCAGTTCCCCATTCCCTTCCCCCTGTTTATTTAATGATCCCAGTGTCCTGGCCTCAGTTCCTTTCCCCTTCTCCCTGTTTATTTACTGATCCCAGTGTCCTGGCCTCAGTTCCCCATTCCCCTCTCCCTGTTTATTTTATGAACCTAGTGTCCTGGCCTCAGTTCCCCATTCCCTTCTCCCTGTTTATTTACTGATCCCAGTGTCCTGGCCTCAGTTCCCCATTCCCTTCTCCCTGTTTATTTACTGATCCCAGTTCCCAGGCCTAAGGTCCCCATTTCCTTTTCCCTCTTTATTTACTGATCCCATTGTCCTGGCATCAGTACCCCATTCACTGCTGCCTGTTCGTGTAATGATCCCAGTGTCCTGGCCTCCGTTCCACATTCCCTTCTACCTGTATATTTAATGATCCCAGTTTCCTGGCCTCAGTTCCGCATTCCCTTCTCCCTGTTTATTTAATGATCCCAGTGTCCTGGCCTCCGTTCCACTTTCCCTTCTACCTGTATATTTAATGATCCCAGTTTCCTGGCCTCAGTTCCCCATTCCCTACTGCCAGTTTATTTAATGATCCAAGTGTCTTGGCCTCAGTTCCCTTCCCCTTCTCCCTGTTTATTTACTGATGCCAGTGTCCTGGCCTCAGTTCCCCATTCCCTTCTCCCTGTTTATTTACTGATCCCAGTGTCCTGGCCTAAGTTCCCCATTCCCTTCTCCCTGTTTATTTACTGATCCCAGTTTCCTGGCCTCAGATCCCCATTCCCTCCTCTTTCTTTGTTTAATGATTCCAGTATCCTGGCCTCAGTTCCCCATTCCCTACTGCCAGTTTATGTAATGATCCCAGTGTCCTGGCCTCCGTTCCACATTCCCTTCCCCCTGATTATTTACTGATCCCAGTGTCCTGGCCTCAGTTCTCCATCCCCTTCTCCCTGTTTATTTAATGATCCCAGTGTCCTGGCCTCAGTTCCCCATTCCCTTCTCCCGGTTTATTTACTGATCCCAGTGTCCTGGCCTCAGTTTCCCATTCCGTTCTCCATGTGTATATAATGATTCCAGTGTCCTGGCCTCAGTTCCCCATTCCCTTCTCCCTGTTTAATTAATGATCCCAGTGTCCTGGCCTAAGGTCCCCATTCCCTTCTCCCTGTTTATTTAATGATCCCAGTGTCCTGGCCTCAGTTCCCCATTCCCTTCTGCCTGTTTATTTACTGATCCCAGTATCCTGGCATCAGTTCCCCATTCCCTTCTCCCTGTTTATTTACTGATCCCAGTATCCTGGCCTCATTTCCCTTCCCCTTCTCCCTGTTTATTTACTGATCCCAGTGACCTGGCATGTGTTCTCCATTCCCTTCTCCCTATTTACATTTTGATCCCAGTGTAGAGGCCTCAGTTCCCCATTCCCTTCTCCCTGTTTATTTACTGATCCCAGTCTCCTGGCCTCAGTTCCCCATTCCCTTCCCCCTGTTTATTTAATGATCCCAGTGTCCTGGCCTCAGTTCCTTTCCCCTTCTCCCTGTTTATTTACTGATCCCAGTGTCCTGGCCTCAGTTCCCCATTCCCCTCTCCCTGTTTATTTTATGAACCTAGTGTCCTGGCCTCAGTTCCCCATTCCCTTCTCCCTGTTTATTTACTGATCCCAGTGTCCTGGCCTCAGTTCCCCATTCCCTTCTCCCTGTTTATTTACTGATCCCAGTTCCCAGGCCTAAGGTCCCCATTTCCTTTTCCCTCTTTATTTACTGATCCCATTGTCCTGGCCTCAGTACCCCATTCACTTCTGCCTGTTCGTGTAATGATCCCAGTGTCCTGGCCTCAGTTCTCCATCCCCTTCTCCCTGTTTATTTACTGATCCCAGAATCCTGCCCTCAGTTCCCCATTCCCTTCTCCCTGTTTATATACTGATCCCAGTGTCCTGGCCTCAGTTCCGTTCCCCTTCTCCCTGTTTATTTACTGATCCCATTGTCCTGGCCTCAGTTCCCCATTCCCTTCCCCCTGTTTATTTACTGATCAGAGTGTGCTGGCCTCAGTTCCCCATTCCCTACTGCCTGTTTATTTAATGATCCCAGTGTCCTGGCCTAAGTTCCCTTCCCCTTCTCCCTGTTTAGTTAATGATCCCAGTGTCCTGGCCTCAGTTCCCCATTCCCTTCTCCCTGTTTATTTACTGATCCCAGTATCCTGGCCTCAATTCTCCATCCCCTTCTCCCTGTTTATATACTGATCCCAGTGTCCTGGCCTCAGTTCCCTTACCCTTCTCCCAGTTTATTTACTGATCCCAGTGTCCAGGCCTCAGTTCCCCATTTCCTTCCCCCTGTTGATTTACTGATCCCAGTGTCCTGGGCTCAGTTCCCCATTCCCTACTGCCTGTTTATTTAATGATCCCAGTGTCCTGGCCTCAGTTCCCTTCCCCTTCTCCCTGTTTATTTACTGATCCCAGTTTCCTGGCCTCAGATCCCCATTCCCTCCTCTTTCTTTGTTTAATGATCCCAGTGTCCAGGCCTCAGTTCCCTTCCCCTTCTCCCTGTTTATTTACTGATCCCAGTTTCCTGGCCTCAGATCCCCATTCCCTCCTCTTTCTTTGTTTAATGATCCCAGTGACCTGGCCTCAGTTCCCCATTCCCTTCTCCCTGTTTATTTAATGATCCCAGTGTCCTGGTCTAAGTTCCCCATTCCCTTCTCCCTGTTGATTTACTGATCCCAGTTTCCTGGCCTCAGTTCCCCATTCCCTTCTCCCTGTTTATTTAATGATCCCAGTGTCCTGGTCTAAGTTCCCCATTCCCTTCTCCCTGTTTATTTACTGATCCCAGTTTCCTGGCCTCAGTTCCCCATTCTCTTCTCCCTGTTTATTTAATGATCCCAGTGTCCTGGCCTCCGTTCCACATTCCCTTCTACCTGTATATTTAATGATCCCAGTTTCCTGGCATCAGTTCCCCATTCCCTTCTCCCTGTTTATTTAATGATCCCAGTGTCCTGGCCTCCGTTCCACATTCCCTTCTACCTGTATATTTAATGATCCCAGTTTCCTGGCCTCAGTTCCCCATTCCCTTCTCCCTTTTTATTTAATGATCCCAGTGTCCTGGCCACCGTTCCCTTCCCCTTCTCCCTGTTTATTTACTGATGCCAGTGTCCTGGCCTCAGTTCCCCATTCCCTGCTCCCTGTTTATTTACTGATCCCAGTGTCCTGGCCTAAGTACCCCATTCCCTTCTCCCTGTTTATTTACTGATCCCAGTTTCCTGGCCTCAGATTCCCATTCCATCCTCTTTCTTTGTTTAATGATTCCCGTGTCCTGGCCTCAGTTCCACATTCCCTTCCCCCTGATTATTTACTGATCCCAATGTCCTGGCCTCAGTTCTCCATCCCCTTCTCCCTGTTTATTTAATGATCCCAGTGTCTTGGCCTCAGTTCCCCATTCCCTTCTCCCTGTTTAATTAATGATCCCAGTGTCCTGGCCTAAGGTCCCCATTCCCTTCTCCCTGTTTATTTAATGATCTCAGTGTCCTGGCCTCAGTTCCCCATTCCCTTCTCCCTGTTTATTTACTGATCCCATGATCCTGGCATCATTTCCCCATTCCCTTCTCCCTGTATATTTACTGATCCCAGTATCCTGGCCTCATTTCCCTTCCCCTTCTCCCTGTTTATTTACTGATCCCAGTGACCTGGCATGTGTTCCCCATTCCCTTCTCCCTATTTACTTTTTGATCCCAGTGTACAGGCCTCAGTTCCCCATTCCCTTCTCCCTGTTTATTTACTGATCCCAGTATCCTGACCTCAGTTCTCCATCCCCTGCTCCCTGTTTATATACTGATCCCAGTGTCCTGGCCTCAGTTCCCCATTCCCTTCCCCCTGTTTATTTAATGATCCCAGTGTCCTGGCCTCAGTTCCCTTACCCTTCTCCCAGTTTATTTACTGATCCCAGTGTCCAGGCCTCAGTTCCCCATTTCCTTCCCCCTGTTGATTTACTGATCCCAGTGTCCTGGGCTCAGTTCCCCATTCCCTACTGCCTGTTTATTTAATGATCCCAGTGTCCTGGCCTCAGTTCCCTTCCCCTTCTCCCTGTTGATTTACTGGTCCCAGTTTCCTGGCCTCAGATCCCCATTCCCTCCTCTTTCTTTGTTTAATGATCCCAGTGTCCTGGCCTCAGTTCCCTTCCCCTTCTCCCTGTTTATTTACTGATCCCAGTTTCCTGGCCTCAGATCCCCATTCCCTCCTCTTTCTTTGTTTAATGATCCCAGTGTCCTGGCCTAAGTTCCCCATTCCCTTCTCCCTGTTGATTTACTGATCCCAGTTTCCTGGCCTCAGTTCCCCATTCCCTTCTCCCTGTTTATTTAATGATCCCAGTGTCCTGGTCTAAGTTCCCCATTCCCTTCTCCCTGTTTATTTACTGATCCCAGTTTCCTGGCCTCAGTTCCCCATTCTCTTCTCCCTGTTTATTTAATGATCCCAGTGTCCTGGCCTCCGTTCCACATTCCCTTCTACCTGTATATTTAATGATCCCAGTTTCCTGGCCTCAGTTCCCCATTCCCTTCTCCCTGTTTATTTAATGATCCCAGTGTCCTGGCCTCCGTTCCACATTCCCTTCTACCTGTATATTTAATGATCCCAGTTTCCTGGCCTCAGTTCCCCATTCCCTTCTCCCTTTTTATTTAATGATCCCAGTGTCCTGGCCACCGTTCCCTTCCCCTTCTCCCTGTTTATTTACTGATGCCAGTGTCCTGGCCTCAGTTCCCCATTCCCTGCTCCCTGTTTATTTACTGATCCCAGTGTCCTGGACTAAGTTCCCCATTCCCTTCTCCCTGTTTATTTACTGATCCCAGTTTCCTGGCCTCAGATCCCCATTCCCTCCTCTTTCTTTGTTTAATGATTCCAGTGTCCTGGCCTCAGTTCCCCATTCCCTTCCCCCTGATTATTTACTGAGCCCAATGTCCTGGCCTCAGTTCTCCATCCCCTTCTCCCTGTTTATTTAATGATCCCAGTGTCTTGGCCTCAGTTCCCCATTCCCTACTGCCAGTTTATGTAATGATCCCAGTGTCCTGGCCTCCGTTCCACATTCCCTTCCCCCTGATTATTTACTGAGCCCAATGTCCTGGCCTCAGTTCTCCATCCCCTTCTCCCTGTTTATTTAATGATCCCAGTGTCTTGGCCTCAGTTCCCCATTCCCTTCTCCCGGTTTATTTACTGATCCCAGTGTCCTGGCCTCAGTTCCCCATTCCCGTCTCCCTGTTTATATAATGATCCCAGTGTCCTGGCCTCAGTTTCCCATTCCGTTCTCCATGTGTATATAATGATTCCAGTGTCCTGGCCTCAGTTCCCCATTCCCTTCTCCCTGTTTAATTAATGATCCCAGTGTCCTTGCCTAAGGTCCCCATTCCCTTCTCCCTGTTTATTTAATGATCCCAGTGTCCTGGCCTCAGTTCCCCATTCCCTTCTCCCTGTTTATTTACTGATCCCATGATCCTGGCATCATTTCCCCATTCCCTTCTCCCTGTATATTTACTGATCCCAGTATCCTGGCCTCATTTCCCTTCCCCTTCTCCCTGTTTATTTACTGATCCCAGTGACCTGGCATGTGTTCCCCATTCCCTTCTCCCTATTTACTTTTTGATCCCAGTGTACAGGCCATAGTTCCCCATTCCCTTCTCCCTGTTTATTTACTGATCCCAGTATCCTGACCTCAGTTCCCCATTCCCTTCTCCCTATTTACTTTTTGATCCCAGTGTCCTGGCCTCAGTTCCCCATTCCCTTCCCCCTGTTTATTTAATGATCCCAGTGTCCTGGCCTCAGTTCCTTTCCCCTTCTCCCTGTTTATTTACTGATCCCAGTGTCCTGGCATCAGTTCCCCATTCCCCTCTCCCTGTTTATTTAATGATCCCAGTGTCCTGGCCTCAGTTCCCTTCCCCTGCTCCCTGTTTATTTACTGGTCCCAGGGTCCTGGCCTCAGTTCCCCATTCCCTTCTCCCTGTTTATATAATGATCCCAGTGTCCTGGCCTCAGTTCCCCATTCCCTTCTCCCGGTTTATTTACTGATCCCAGTTTCCTGGCCTAAGGTCTCCATTTCCTTCTCCCTCTTTATTGACTGATCCCATTGTCCTGGCCTCAGTACCCCATTCACTTCTGCCTGTTCGTGTAATGATCCCAGTGTCCTGGTCTCAGTTCTCCATCCCCTTCTCCCTGTTTATTTAATGATCCCAGTGTCCTGGCCTAAGGTCCCCATTCCCTTCTCCCTGTTTATTTAATGATCCCAGTGTCCTGGCCTCAGTTCCCTTCCCCTACTCCCTGTTTATTTACTGATCCCAGTATCCTGGCATCAGTTCCCCATTCCCTTCTCCCTGTTTATTTACTGATCCCAGTATCCTGGCCTCATTTCCCTTCCCCTTCTCCCTGTTTATTTACTGATCCCAGTGACCTGGCATGTGTTCCCCATTCCCTTCTCCCTATTTACTTTTTGATCCCAGTGTACAGGCCTCAGTTTCCCATTCCCTTCTCCCTGTTTATTTACTGATCCCAGTATCCTGACCTCAGTTCTCCATCCCCTTCTCCCTGTTTATATACTGATCCCAGTGTCCTGGCCTCAGTTCCCCATTCCCTTCCCCCTGTTTATTTAATGATCCCAGTGTCCTGGCCTCAGTTCCTTTCCCCTGCTCCCTGTTTATTTACTGATCCCAGTGTCCTGGCCTCAGTTCCCCATTCCCCTCTCCCTGTTTATTTAATGATCCCAGTGTCCTGGCAACAGTTCCCTTCCCCTGCTCCCTGTTTATTTACTGGTCCCAGTGTCCTGGCCTCAGTTCCCCATTCCCTTCTCCCGGTATATTTACTGATCCCAGTTTCCTGGCCTAAGGTCTCCATTTCCTTCTCCCTCTTTATTTACTGATCCCATTGTCCTGGCCTCAGTACCCCATTCACTTCTGCCTGTTCGTGTAATGATCCCAGTGTCCTGGCCTCAGTTCTCCATCCCCTTCTCCCTGTTTATTTAATGATCCCAGTGTCCTGGCCTAAGGTCCCCATTCCCTTCTCCCTGTTTATTTCATGATCCCAGTGTCCTGGCCTCAGTTCCCCATTCCCTTCTCCCTGTTAATTTACTGATCCCAGTATCCTGGCATCAGTTCCCCATTCCCTTCTCCCTGTTTATTTACTGATCCCAGTATCCTGGCCTCATTTCCCTTCCCCTTCTCCCTGTTTATTTACTGATCCCAGTGACCTGGCATGTGTTCCCCATTCCCTTCTCCCTATTTACTTTTTGATCCCAGTGTACAGGCCTCAGTTTCCCATTCCCTTCTCCCTGTTTATTTACTGATCCCAGTATCCTGACCTCAGTTCTCCATCCCCTTCTCCCTGTTGATATACTGATCCCAGTGTCCTGGCCTCAGTTCCCCAATCCCTTCCCCCTGTTTATTTAATGATCCCAGTGTCCTGGCCTCAGTTCCTTTCCCCTGCTCCCTGTTCATTTACTGATCCCAGTGTCCTGGCCTCAGTTCCCCATTCCCCTCTCCCTGTTTATTTAATGATCCCAGTCTCCTGGCATCAGTTCCCTTCCCCTGCTCCCTGTTTATTTACTGGTCCCAGTGTCCTGGCCTCAGTTCCCCATTCCCTTCTCCCTGTTTATATAATGATCCCAGTGTCCTGGCCTCAGTTCCCCATTCCCTTCTCCCCTGTTTATTTACTGATCCCAGTTTCCTGGCCTAAGGTCCCCATTTCCTTCTCCCTATTTATTTACTGATCCCATTGTCCTGGCCTCAGTACCCCATTCACTTCTGCCTGTTCGTGTAATGATCCCAGTGTCCTGGCCTCAGTTCTCCATCGCCTTCTCCCTGTTTATTTACTGATCCCAGAATCCTGGCCTCAGTTCCCCATTCCCTTCTCCCTGTTTATATACTGATCCCAGAGTCCTGGCCTCAGTTCCCTTCCCCTTCTCCCAGTTTATTTACTGATCCCAGTGTCCTGGCCTCAGTTCCCTTCTCCTTCTCCCAGTTTATTTACTGATCCCAGTGTCCTGGCCTCAGTTCCCCATTCCCTTCCCCCTGTTTATTTACTGATCAGAGTGTGCTGGCCTCAGTTCCCCATTCCCTACTGCCTGTTTATTTACTGATCCCAGTGTCCTGGCCTAAGTTCCCTTCCCCTTCTCCCTGTTTAGTTACTGATCCCAGTGTCCTGGCCTCAGTTCCCCATTCCTTTCTCCCTGTTTATTTACTGATCCCAGTGTCCTGGCCTCGGTTCCCCAATCCTTTCTCCCTGTTTATATAATGATCCCAGTGTCCTGGCCTCCGTTCCCCATTCCCTTCTCCCTGTTTATTTACTGATCCCAGTGTCCTGGCCACCGTTCCCCATTCCCTTCTTCCTGTTAATTTAATGATCCCAGTGTCCTGTCCTCAGTTCCCCATTCCCTTCTCCCTGTTTATTTCATGATCCCAGTGTCCCTGCCTCAGTTCCCTTCCCCTTCTCCCTGTCTATTTACTGATCCGAGTCTCCTGGCCGCAGTTCCCTTCCCCTTCTCCCTGTTTATTTACTGATCCCAGTGATTTGGCCTCAGTTCCCCATTCCCTTCTCACTGTTTATTTAATGATCCCAGTTTCCTGGGCTCAGTTCCCTTCCCTTTCTCCCTGTTGATTTTATTTTCCCTGTGTCCTGGCCTCAGTTCCCCATTCCCTTCTCCCTGTTTATTTAATGATTCCAGTGTCCTGGCCTCAGTTCCCCATCCCCTTCTACCTGTATATTTAATGATCCCAGTTTCCTGGCCTCAGTTCCCCATTCCCTACTGCCAGTTTATTTAATGATCCAAGTGTCTTCGCCTCAGTTCCCTTCCTCTTCTCCCTGTTTATTTACTGATGCCAGTGTCCTGGCCTCAGTTCCCCATTCCCTTCTCCCTGTTTATATAATGATCCCAGTGTCCTGGCCTCAGTTTCCCATTCCGTTCTCCATGTGTGTATAATGATTCCAGTGTCCTGGCCTCAGTTCCCCATTCCCTTCTCCCTGTTTATTTACTGATGCCAGTGTCCTGGCCTTAGTTCCCCATTCCCTTCTCCCTGTTTATTTACTGATCCCAGTGTCCTGGCCTAAGTTCCCCATTCCCTTCTCCCTGTTTATTTACTGATCCCAGTGTCCTGGCCTAAGTTCCCCATTCCCTTCTCCCTGTTTATTTACTGATCCCAGTGTCCTGGCCTAAGTTCCCCATTCCCTTCTCCCTGTTTATTTACTGATCCCAGTGTCCTGGCCTCAGTTCCCCATTCCCTACTGCCAGTTTATGTAATGATCCCAGTGTCCTGGCCTCCGTTCCACATTCCCTTCCCCCTGATTATTTACTGATCCCAGTGTCCTGGCCTCAGTTCTCCATCCCCTTCTCCCTGTTTATTTAATGATCCCAGTGTCCTGGCCTCAGTTCCCCATTCCCTTCTCCCGGTTTATTTACTGATCCCAGTGTCCTGGCCTCAGTTCCCCATTCCCTTCTCCCTGTTTATATAATGATCCCAGTGTCCTGGCCTCAGTTTCCCATTCCGTTCTCCATGTGTATATAATGATTCCAGTGTCCTGGCCTCAGTTCCCCATTCCCTTCTCCCTGTTTATTTAATGATCCCAGTGTCCTGGCCTAACGTCCCCATTCCCTTCTCCCTGTTTATTTAATGATCCCAGTGTCCTGGCCTCAGTTCCCCATTCCCTTCTCCCTGTTTATTTAATGATCCCAGTGTCCTGGCCTAACGTCCCCATTCCCTTCTCCCTGTTTATTTAATGATCCCAGTGTCCTGGCCTCAGTTCCCCATTCCCTTCTCCCTGTTTATTTACTGATCCCAGTATCCTGGCATCAGTTCCCCATTCCCTTCTCCCTGTTTATTTACTGATCCCAGTTTCCTGGCCTAAGGTCCCCATTCCCTTCTCCCTCTTTATTTACTGATCCCATTGTCCTGGCCTCAGTTCTCCATCCCCTTCTCCCTGTTTATTTACTGATCCCAGAATCCTGGCCTCAGTTCCCCATTCCCTTCTCCCTGTTTATATACTGATCCCAGTGTCCTGGCCTCAGTTCCCTTCCCCTTCTCCCAGTTTATTTACTGATCCCAGTGCCCTGGCCTCAGTTCCCCATTCCCTTCCCCCTGTTTATTTACTGATCAGAGTGTGCTGGCCTCAGTTCCCCATTCCCGACTGCCTGTTTATATACTGATCCCAGTGTCCT
The DNA here is from genome assembly GCF_036365525.1 of Heterodontus francisci. Taxonomy (NCBI): domain Eukaryota; kingdom Metazoa; phylum Chordata; class Chondrichthyes; order Heterodontiformes; family Heterodontidae; genus Heterodontus; species Heterodontus francisci. Next base: position 53,844,821 of record NC_090399.1, read on the forward strand.
GGCCTCAGTTCCCCATTCCCTTCCCCCTGTTTATTTAATGATCCCAGTGTCCTGGCCTCAGTTCCTTTCCCCTGCTCCCTGTTTATTTACTGATCCCAGTGTCCTGGCCTCAGTTCCCCATTCCCCTCTCCCTGTTTATTTAATGATCCCAGTGTCCTGGCATCAGTTCCCTTCCCCTGCTCCCTGTTTATTTACTGGTCCCAGTGTCCTGGCCTCAGTTCCCCATTCCCTTCTCCCTGTTTATTTACTGATCCCAGTGTCCTGGCCTCAGTTCCCCAATCCTTTCTCCCTGTTTATATAATGATCCCAGTGTCCTGGCCTCCGTTCCCCATTCCCTTCTCCCTGTTTATTTACTGATCCCAGTGTCCTGGCCACCGTTCCCCATTCCCTTCTTCCTGTTAATTTAATGATCCCAGTGTCCTGTCCTCAGTTCCCCATTCCCTTCTCCCTGTTTATTTCATGATCCCAGTGTCCCTGCCTCAGTTCCCTTCCCCTTCTCCCTGTCTATTTACTGATCCGAGTCTCCTGGCCGCAGTTCCCTTCCCCTTCTCCCTGTTTATTTACTGATCCCAGTGATTTGGCCTCAGTTCCCCATTCCCTTCTCACTGTTTATTTAATGATCCCAGTGTCCTGGCCTCAGTTCCCTTCCCTTTCTCCCTGTTGATTTTATTTTCCCTGTGTCCTGGCCTCAGTTCCCCATTCCCTTCTCCCTGTTTATTTAATGATTCCAGTGTCCTGGCCTCAGTTCCCCATCCCCTTCTACCTGTATATTTAATGATCCCAGTTTCCTGGCCTCAGTTCCCCATTCCCTACTGCCAGTTTATTTAATGATCCAAGTGTCTTCGCCTCAGTTCCCTTCCTCTTCTCCCTGTTTATTTACTGATGCCAGTGTCCTGGCCTCAGTTCCCCATTCCCTTCTCCCTGTTTATATAATGATCCCAGTGTCCTGGCCTCAGTTTCCCATTCCGTTCTCCATGTGTGTATAATGATTCCAGTGTCCTGGCCTCAGTTCCCCATTCCCTTCTCCCTGTTTATTTACTGATCCCAGTATCCTGACCTCAGTTCCCCATTCCCTTCTCCCTGTTTATTTACTGATCCCAGTGTCCTGGCCTCAGTTCCCCATTCCCTACTGCCAGTTTATGTAATGATCCCAGTGTCCTGGCCTCCGTTCCACATTCCCTTCCCCCTGATTATTTACTGATCCCAGTGTCCTGGCCTCAGTTCTCCATCCCCTTCTCCCTGTTTATTTAATGATCCCAGTGTCCTGGCCTCAGTTCCCCATTCCCTTCTCCCGGTTTATTTACTGATCCCAGTGTCCTGGCCTCAGTTCCCCATTCCCTTCTCCCTGTTTATATAATGATCCCAGTGTCCTGGCCTCAGTTTCCCATTCCCTTCCCCCTGTTTATTTAATGATCCCAGTGTCCTGGCCTCAGTTCCTTTCCCCTGCTCCCTGTTTATTTACTGATCCCAGTGTCCTGGCCTCAGTTCCCCATTCCCCTCTCCCTGTTTATTTAATGATCCCAGTGTCCTGGCATCAGTTCCCTTCCCCTGCTCCCTGTTTATTTACTGGTCCCAGTGTCCTGGCCTCAGTTCCCCATTCCCTTCTCCCTGTTTATATAATGATCCCAGTGTCCTGGCCTCAGTTCCCCATTCCCTTCTCCCTGTTTATTTCATGATCCCAGTGTCCCTGCCTCAGTTCCCTTCCCCTTCTCCCTGTCTATTTACTGATCCGAGTCTCCTGGCCGCAGTTCCCTTCCCCTTCTCCCTGTTTATTTACTGATCCCAGTGATTTGGCCTCAGTTCCCCATTCCCTTCTCACTGTTTATTTAATGATCCCAGTGTCCTGGCCTCAGTTCCCTTCCCTTTCTCCCTGTTGATTTTATTTTCCCTGTGTCCTGGCCTCAGTTCCCCATTCCCTTCTCCCTGTTTATTTAATGATTCCAGTGTCCTGGCCTCAGTTCCCCATCCCCTTCTACCTGTATATTTAATGATCCCAGTTTCCTGGCCTCAGTTCCCCATTCCCTACTGCCAGTTTATTTAATGATCCAAGTGTCTTCGCCTCAGTTCCCTTCCTCTTCTCCCTGTTTATTTACTGATGCCAGTGTCCTGGCCTCAGTTCCCCATTCCCTTCTCCCTGTTTATATAATGATCCCAGTGTCCTGGCCTCAGTTTCCCATTCCGTTCTCCATGTGTGTATAATGATTCCAGTGTCCTGGCCTCAGTTCCCCATTCCCTTCTCCCTGTTTATTTACTGATCCCAGTATCCTGACCTCAGTTCCCCATTCCCTTCTCCCTGTTTATTTACTGATCCCAGTGTCCTGGCCTCAGTTCCCCATTCCCTACTGCCAGTTTATGTAATGATCCCAGTGTCCTGGCCTCCGTTCCACATTCCCTTCCCCCTGATTATTTACTGATCCCAGTGTCCTGGCCTCAGTTCTCCATCCCCTTCTCCCTGTTTATTTAATGATCCCAGTGTCCTGGCCTCAGTTCCCCATTCCCTTCTCCCGGTTTATTTACTGATCCCAGTGTCCTGGCCTCAGTTCCCCATTCCCTTCTCCCTGTTTATATAATGATCCCAGTGTCCTGGCCTCAGTTTCCCATTCCCTTCCCCCTGTTTATTTAATGATCCCAGTGTCCTGGCCTCAGTTCCTTTCCCCTTCTCCCTGTTTATTTACTGATCCCAGTGTCCTGGCCTCAGTTCCCCATTCCCCTCTCCCTGTTTATTTAATGATCCCAGTGTCCTGGCATCAGTTCCCTTCCCCTGCTCCCTGTTTATTTACTGGTCCCAGTGTCCTGGCCTCAGTTCCCCATTCCCTTCTCCCTGTTTATATAATGATCCCAGTGTCCTGGCCTCAGTTCCCCATTCCCTTCTCCCGGTTTATTTACTGATCCCAGTTTCCTGACCTAAGGTCTCCATTTCCTTCTCCCTCTTTATTTACTGATCCCATTGTCCTGGCCTCAGTACCCCATTCACTTCTGCCTGTTCGTGTAATGATCCCAGTGTCCTGGCCTCAGTTCCCCATTCCGTTCTTCCTGTTTATTTACTGATCCCAGTGTCCTGGCCTCAGTTCCCCATTCCCCTCTCCCTGTTTATATAATGATCCCAGTGTCCTGGCCTCAGTTCCCCATTCCCTTCTCCCTGTTTATTTAATGATTCCAGTGTCCTGGCCTCAGTTCCCCATCCCCTTCTACCTGTATATTTAATGATCCCAGTTTCCTGGCCTCAGTTCCCCATTCCCTACTGCCAGTTTATTTAATGATCCAAGTGTCTTGGCCTCAGTTCCCTTCCCCTTCTCCCTGTTTATTTACTGATCCCAGTGTCCTGGCCTAAGTTCCCCATTCCCTTCTCCCTGTTTATTTACTGATCCCAGTGTCCTGGCCTAAGTTCCCCATTCCCTTCTCCCTGTTTATTTACTGATCCCAGTGTCCTGGCCTCAGTTCCCCATTCCCTACTGCCAGTTTATGTAATGATCCCAGTGTCCTGGCCTCCGTTCCACATTCCCTTCCCCCTGATTATTTACTGATCCCAGTGTCCTGGCCTCAGTTCTCCATCCCCTTCTCCCTGTTTATTTAATGATCCCAGTGTCCTGGCCTCAGTTCCCCATTCCCTTCTCCCTGTTTATTTAATGATCCCAGTGTCCTGGCCTAACGTCCCCATTCCCTTCTCCCTGTTTATTTAATGATCCCAGTGTCCTGGCCTCAGTTCCCCATTCCCTTCTCCCTGTTTATTTAATGATCCCAGTGTCCTGGCCTAACGTCCCCATTCCCTTCTCCCTGTTTATTTAATGATCCCAGTGTCCTGGCCTCAGTTCCCCATTCCCTTCTCCCTGTTTATTTACTGATCCCAGTATCCTGGCATCAGTTCCCCATTCCCTTCTCCCTGTTTATTTACTGATCCCAGTTTCCTGGCCTAAGGTCCCCATTCCCTTCTCCCTCTTTATTTACTGATCCCATTGTCCTGGCCTCAGTACCCCATTCACTTCTGCCTGTTCGTGTAATGATCTCAGTGTCCTGGCCTCAGTTCTCCATCCCCTTCTCCCTGTTTATTTACTGATCCCAGAATCCTGGCCTCAGTTCCCCATTCCCTTCTCCCTGTTTATATACTGATCCCAGTGTCCTGGCCTCAGTTCCCTTCCCCTTCTCCCAGTTTATTTACTGATCCCAGTGCCCTGGCCTCAGTTCCCCATTCCCTTCCCCCTGTTTATTTACTGATCAGAGTGTGCTGGCCTCAGTTCCCCATTCCCGACTGCCTGTTTATATACTGATCCCAGTGTCCTGGCCTCAGTTCCCCATTCCCTTCCCCCTGTTTATTTAATGATCCCAGTGTCCTGGCCTCAGTTCCTTTCCCCTGCTCCCTGTTTATTTACTGATCCCAGTGTCCTGGCCTCAGTTCCCCATTCCCCTCTCCCTGTTTATTTAATGATCCCAGTGTCCTGGCATCAGTTCCCTTCCCCTGCTCCCTGTTTATTTACTGGTCCCAGTGTCCTGGCCTCAGTTCCCCATTCCCTTCTCCCTGTTTATTTACTGATCCCAGTGTCCTGGCCTCAGTTCCCCAATCCTTTCTCCCTGTTTATATAATGATCCCAGTGTCCTGGCCTCCGTTCCCCATTCCCTTCTCCCTGTTTATTTACTGATCCCAGTGTCCCTGCCTCAGTTCCCTTCCCCTTCTCCCTGTCTATTTACTGATCCGAGTCTCCTGGCCGCAGTTCCCTTCCCCTTCTCCCTGTTTATTTACTGATCCCAGTGATTTGGCCTCAGTTCCCCATTCCCTTCTCACTGTTTATTTAATGATCCCAGTGTCCTGGCCTCAGTTCCCTTCCCTTTCTCCCTGTTGATTTTATTTTCCCTGTGTCCTGGCCTCAGTTCCCCATTCCCTTCTCCCTGTTTATTTAATGATTCCAGTGTCCTGGCCTCAGTTCCCCATCCCCTTCTACCTGTATATTTAATGATCCCAGTTTCCTGGCCTCAGTTCCCCATTCCCTACTGCCAGTTTATTTAATGATCCAAGTGTCTTCGCCTCAGTTCCCTTCCTCTTCTCCCTGTTTATTTACTGATGCCAGTGTCCTGGCCTCAGTTCCCCATTCCCTTCTCCCTGTTTATATAATGATCCCAGTGTCCTGGCCTCAGTTTCCCATTCCGTTCTCCATGTGTGTATAATGATTCCAGTGTCCTGGCCTCAGTTCCCCATTCCCTTCTCCCTGTTTATTTACTGATCCCAGTATCCTGACCTCAGTTCCCCATTCCCTTCTCCCTGTTTATTTACTGATCCCAGTGTCCTGGCCTCAGTTCCCCATTCCCTACTGCCAGTTTATGTAATGATCCCAGTGTCCTGGCCTCCGTTCCACATTCCCTTCCCCCTGATTATTTACTGATCCCAGTGTCCTGGCCTCAGTTCTCCATCCCCTTCTCCCTGTTTATTTAATGATCCCAGTGTCCTGGCCTCAGTTCCCCATTCCCTTCTCCCGGTTTATTTACTGATCCCAGTGTCCTGGCCTCAGTTCCCCATTCCCTTCTCCCTGTTTATATAATGATCCCAGTGTCCTGGCCTCAGTTTCCCATTCCCTTCCCCCTGTTTATTTAATGATCCCAGTGTCCTGGCCTCAGTTCCTTTCCCCTGCTCCCTGTTTATTTACTGATCCCAGTGTCCTGGCCTCAGTTCCCCATTCCCCTCTCCCTGTTTATTTAATGATCCCAGTGTCCTGGCATCAGTTCCCTTCCCCTGCTCCCTGTTTATTTACTGGTCCCAGTGTCCTGGCCTCAGTTCCCCATTCCCTTCTCCCTGTTTATATAATGATCCCAGTGTCCTGGCCTCAGTTCCCCATTCCCTTCTCCCTGTTTATTTCATGATCCCAGTGTCCCTGCCTCAGTTCCCTTCCCCTTCTCCCTGTCTATTTACTGATCCGAGTCTCCTGGCCGCAGTTCCCTTCCCCTTCTCCCTGTTTATTTACTGATCCCAGTGATTTGGCCTCAGTTCCCCATTCCCTTCTCACTGTTTATTTAATGATCCCAGTGTCCTGGCCTCAGTTCCCTTCCCTTTCTCCCTGTTGATTTTATTTTCCCTGTGTCCTGGCCTCAGTTCCCCATTCCCTTCTCCCTGTTTATTTAATGATTCCAGTGTCCTGGCCTCAGTTCCCCATCCCCTTCTACCTGTATATTTAATGATCCCAGTTTCCTGGCCTCAGTTCCCCATTCCCTACTGCCAGTTTATTTAATGATCCAAGTGTCTTCGCCTCAGTTCCCTTCCTCTTCTCCCTGTTTATTTACTGATGCCAGTGTCCTGGCCTCAGTTCCCCATTCCCTTCTCCCTGTTTATATAATGATCCCAGTGTCCTGGCCTCAGTTTCCCATTCCGTTCTCCATGTGTGTATAATGATTCCAGTGTCCTGGCCTCAGTTCCCCATTCCCTTCTCCCTGTTTATTTACTGATCCCAGTATCCTGACCTCAGTTCCCCATTCCCTTCTCCCTGTTTATTTACTGATCCCAGTGTCCTGGCCTCAGTTCCCCATTCCCTACTGCCAGTTTATGTAATGATCCCAGTGTCCTGGCCTCCGTTCCACATTCCCTTCCCCCTGATTATTTACTGATCCCAGTGTCCTGGCCTCAGTTCTCCATCCCCTTCTCCCTGTTTATTTAATGATCCCAGTGTCCTGGCCTCAGTTCCCCATTCCCTTCTCCCGGTTTATTTACTGATCCCAGTGTCCTGGCCTCAGTTCCCCATTCCCTTCTCCCTGTTTATATAATGATCCCAGTGTCCTGGCCTCAGTTTCCCATTCCCTTCCCCCTGTTTATTTAATGATCCCAGTGTCCTGGCCTCAGTTCCTTTCCCCTGCTCCCTGTTTATTTACTGATCCCAGTGTCCTGGCCTCAGTTCCCCATTCCCCTCTCCCTGTTTATTTAATGATCCCAGTGTCCTGGCATCAGTTCCCTTCCCCTGCTCCCTGTTTATTTACTGGTCCCAGTGTCCTGGCCTCAGTTCCCCATTCCCTTCTCCCTGTTTATATAATGATCCCAGTGTCCTGGCCTCAGTTCCCCATTCCCTTCTCCCGGTTTATTTACTGATCCCAGTTTCCTGACCTAAGGTCTCCATTTCCTTCTCCCTCTTTATTTACTGATCCCATTGTCCTGGCCTCAGTACCCCATTCACTTCTGCCTGTTCGTGTAATGATCCCAGTGTCCTGGCCTCAGTTCTCCATCCCCTTCTCCCTGTTTATTTAATGATCCCAGTGTCCTGGCCTAAGGTCCCCATTCCCTTCTCCCTGTTTATTTCATGATCCCAGTGTCCTGGCCTCTGTTCCCCATTCCCTTCTCCCTGTTTATTTACTGATCCCAGTATCCTGGCATCAGTTCCCCATTCCCTTCTCCCTGTTTATTTACTGATCCCAGTATCCTGGCCTCATTTCCCTTCCCCTTCTCCCTGTTTATTTACTGATACCAGTGACCTGGCATGTTTAGTTTAGTTTAGTTTAGTTTAGAGATACAGCACTGAAACAGGCCCTTCGGCCCACCGAGTCTGTGCCGACCATCAACCACCCATTTATACTAATCCTACTCTAATCCCATATTCCTATCACATCCCACCTGTCCCTATATATTTCCCTACCACCTACCTATACTAGGGGCAATTTATAATGGCCAATTAACCTATCAACCTGCAAGTCTTTGGCATGTGGGAGGAAACCGGAGCACCCGGAGGAAACCCACGCAGACACAGGGAGAACTTGCAAACTCCGCACAGGCAGTACCCTGAATCGAACCCGGGTCCCTGGAGCTGTGAGGCTGCGGTGCTAACCACTGCGCCACTGTGCCGCCCATTCCCTTCTCCCTATTTACTTTTTGATCCCAGTGTACAGGCCTCAGTTCTCCATCCCCTTCTCCCTGTTTATATACTGATCCCAGTGTCCTGGCCTCAGTTCCCCATTCCCTTCCCCCTGTTTATTTAATGATCCCAGTGTCCTGGCCTCAGTTCCTTTCCCCTGCTCCCTGTTTATTTACTGATCCCAGTTTCCTGGCCTCAGTTCCCCATTCCCCTCTCCCTGTTTATTTAATGATCCCAGTGTCCTGGCATCAGTTCCCTTCCCCTGCTCCCTGTTTATTTACTGGTCCCAGTGTCCTGGCCTCAGTTCCCCATTCCCTTCTCCCTGTTTATATAATGATCCCAGTGTCCTGGCCTCAGTTCCCCATTCCCTTCTCCCTGTTTATTTACTGATCCCAGTTTCCTGGCCTAAGGTCCCCATTTCCTTCTCCCTATTTATTTACTGATCCCATTGTCCTGGCCTCAGTACCCCATTCACTTCTGCCTGTTCGTGTAATGATCCCAGTGTCCTGGCCTCAGTTCTCCATCCCCTTCTCCCTGTTTATTTACTGATCCCAGAATCCTGGCCTCAGTTCCCCATTCCCTTCTCCCTGTTTATATACTGATCCCAGAGTCCTGGCCTCAGTTCCCTTCCCCTTCTCCCAGTTTATTTACTGATCCCAGTGTCCTGGCCTCAGTTCCCCATTCCCTTCCCCCTGTTTATTTACTGATCAGAGTGTGCTGGCCTCAGTTCCCCATTCCCTACTGCCTGTTTATTTACTGATCCCAGTGTCCTGGCCTAAGTTCCCTTCCCCTTCTCCCTGTTTAGTTACTGATCCCAGTGTCCTGGCCTCAGTTCCCCATTCCCTTCTCCCTGTTTATTTACTGATCCCAGTGTCCTGGCCTCAGTTCCCCAATCCTTTCTCCCTGTTTATATAATGATCCCAGTGTCCTGGCCTCCGTTCCCCATTCCCTTCTCCCTGTTTATTTACTGATCCCAGTGTCCTGGCCTCAGTTCCCTTCCCTTTCTCCCTGTTGATTTTATTTTCCCTGTGTCCTGGCCTCAGTTCCCCATTCCCTTCTCCCTGTTTATTTAATGATCCCAGTTTCCTGGCCTCAGTACCCCATTCACTTCTGCCTGTTCGTGTAATGATCCCAGTGTCCTGGCCTCAGTTCTCCATCCCCTTCTCCCTGTTTATTTACTGATCCCAGAATCCTGGCCTCAGTTCCCCATTCCCTTCTCCCTGTTTATATACTGATCCCAGTGTCCTGGCCTCAGTTCCCTTCCCCTTCTCCCAGTTTATTTACTGATCCCAGTGCCCTGGCCTCAGTTCCCCATTCCCTTCTCCCTGTTTATTTACTGATCAGAGTGTGCTGGCCTCAGTTCCCCATTCCCTACTGCCTGTTTATATACTGATCCCAGTGTCCTGGCCTCAGTTCCCCATTCCCTTCCCCCTGTTTATTTAATGATCCCAGTGTCCTGGCCTCAGTTCCTTTCCCCTTCTCCCTGTTTATTTACTGATCCCAGTGTCCTGGCCTCAGTTCCCCATTCCCCTCTCCCTGTTTATTTAATGATCCCAGTGTCCTGGCATCAGTTCCCTTCCCCTGCTCCCTGTTTATTTACTGGTCCCAGTGTCCTGGCCTCAGTTCCCCATTCCCTTCTCCCTGTTTATATAATGATCCCAGTGTCCTGGCCTCAGTTCCTCATTCCCTTCTCTCGGTTTATTTACTGATCCCAGTTTCCTGGCCTAAGGTCCCCATTTCCTTCTCCCTCTTTATTTACTGATCCCATTGTCCTGGCCTCAGTACCCCATTCACTTCTGCCTGTTCGTGTAATGATCCCAGTGTCCTGGCCTCAGTTCTCCATCCCCTTCTCCCTGTTTATTTAATGATCCCAGTGTCCTGGCCTAAGGTCCCCATTCCCTTCTCCCTGTTTATTTCATGATCCCAGTGTCCTGGCCTCAGTTCTCCATCCCCTTCTCCCTGTTTATTTAATGATCCCAGTGTCCTGGCCTAAGGTCCCCATTCCCTTCTCCCTGTTTATTTCATGATCCCAGTGACCTGGCATGTGTTCCCCATTCCCTTCTCCCTATTTACTTTTTGATCCCAGTGTACAGGCCTCAGTTTCCCATTCCCTTCTCCCTGTTTATTTACTGATCCCAGTGTCCTGGCCTAAGTTCCCTTCCCCTTCTCCCTGTTTAGTTACTGATCCCATTGTCCTGGCCTCAGTTCCCCATTCCCTTCTCCCTGTTTATTTACTGATCCCAGTGTCCTGGCCTCAGTTCCCCAATCCTTTCTCCCTGTTTATATAATGATCCCAGTGTCCTGGCCTCCGTTCCCTTCCCTTTCTCCCTGTTGATTTTATTTTCCCTGTGTCCTGGCCTCAGTTCCCCATTCCCTTCTCCCTGTTTAGTTACTGATCCCATTGTCCTGGCCTCAGTACCCCATTCACTTCTGCCTGTTCGTGTAATGATCCCAGTGTCCTGGCCTCAGTTCTCCATCGCCTTCTCCCTGTTTATTTACTGATCCCAGAATCCTGGCCTCAGTTCCCCATTCCCTTCTCCCTGTTTATATACTGATCCCAGAGTCCTGGCCTCAGTTCCCTTCCCCTTCTCCCAGTTTATTTACTGATCCCAGTGTCCTGGCCTCAGTTCCCCATTCGCTTCCCCCTGTTTATTTACTGATCAGAGTGTGCTGGCCTCAGTTCCCCATTCCCTACTGCCTGTTTATTTAATGATCCCAGTTTCCTGGCCTCAGTTCCCCATTCCCTTCTCCCTGTTTAGTTACTGATCCCAGTGTCCTGGCCTCAGTTCCCCATTCCCTTCTCCCTGTTTATATACTGATCCCAGTGTCCTGGCCTCAATTCCCCATCCCCTTCTACCTGTATATTTAATGATCCCAGTTTCCTGGCCTCAGTTCCCCATTCCCTACTGCCAGTTTATTTAATGATCCAAGTGTCTTGGCCTCAGTTCCCTTCCCCTTCTCCCTGTTTATTTACTGATGCCAGTGTCCTGGCCTCAGTTCCCCATTCCCTTCTCCCTGTTTATTTACTGATCCCAGTGTCCTGGCCTAAGTTCCCCATTCCCTTCTCCCTGTTTATTTACTGATCCCAGTGTCCTGGCCTAAGTTCCCCATTCCCTTCTCCCTGTTTATTTACTGATCCCAGTTTCCTGGCCTCAGTTCCCCATTCCCTTCTCCCTGTTTATATACTGATCCCAGTGTCCTGGCCTCAGTTTCCCATTCCGTTCTCCATGTGTGTATAATGATTCCAGTGTCCTGGCCTCAGTTCCCCATTCCCTTCTCCCTGTTTATTTACTGATCCCAGTATCCTGACCTCAGTTCCCCATTCCCTTCTCCCTGTTTATTTACTGATCCCAGTGTCCTGGCCTCAGTTCCCCATTCCCTACTGCCAGTTTATGTAATGATCCCAGTGTCCTGGCCTCCGTTCCACATTCCCTTCCCCCTGATTATTTACTGATCCCAGTGTCCTGGCCTCAGTTCTCCATCCCCTTCTCCCTGTTTATTTAATGATCCCAGTGTCCTGGCCTCAGTTCCCCATTCCCTTCTCCCGGTTTATTTACTGATCCCAGTGTCCTGGCCTCAGTTCCCCATTCCCTTCTCCCTGTTTATATAATGATCCCAGTGTCCTGGCCTCAGTTTCCCATTCCCTTCCCCCTGTTTATTTAATGATCCCAGTGTCCTGGCCTCAGTTCCTTTCCCCTGCTCCCTGTTTATTTACTGATCCCAGTGTCCTGGCCTCAGTTCCCCATTCCCCTCTCCCTGTTTATTTAATGATCCCAGTGTCCTGGCATCAGTTCCCTTCCCCTGCTCCCTGTTTATTTACTGGTCCCAGTGTCCTGGCCTCAGTTCCCCATTCCCTTCTCCCTGTTTATATAATGATCCCAGTGTCCTGGCCTCAGTTCCCCATTCCCTTCTCCCTGTTTATTTCATGATCCCAGTGTCCCTGCCTCAGTTCCCTTCCCCTTCTCCCTGTCTATTTACTGATCCGAGTCTCCTGGCCGCAGTTCCCTTCCCCTTCTCCCTGTTTATTTACTGATCCCAGTGATTTGGCCTCAGTTCCCCATTCCCTTCTCACTGTTTATTTAATGATCCCAGTGTCCTGGCCTCAGTTCCCTTCCCTTTCTCCCTGTTGATTTTATTTTCCCTGTGTCCTGGCCTCAGTTCCCCATTCCCTTCTCCCTGTTTATTTAATGATTCCAGTGTCCTGGCCTCAGTTCCCCATCCCCTTCTACCTGTATATTTAATGATCCCAGTTTCCTGGCCTCAGTTCCCCATTCCCTACTGCCAGTTTATTTAATGATCCAAGTGTCTTCGCCTCAGTTCCCTTCCTCTTCTCCCTGTTTATTTACTGATGCCAGTGTCCTGGCCTCAGTTCCCCATTCCCTTCTCCCTGTTTATATAATGATCCCAGTGTCCTGGCCTCAGTTTCCCATTCCGTTCTCCATGTGTGTATAATGATTCCAGTGTCCTGGCCTCAGTTCCCCATTCCCTTCTCCCTGTTTATTTACTGATCCCAGTATCCTGACCTCAGTTCCCCATTCCCTTCTCCCTGTTTATTTACTGATCCCAGTGTCCTGGCCTCAGTTCCCCATTCCCTACTGCCAGTTTATGTAATGATCCCAGTGTCCTGGCCTCCGTTCCACATTCCCTTCCCCCTGATTATTTACTGATCCCAGTGTCCTGGCCTCAGTTCTCCATCCCCTTCTCCCTGTTTATTTAATGATCCCAGTGTCCTGGCCTCAGTTCCCCATTCCCTTCTCCCGGTTTATTTACTGATCCCAGTGTCCTGGCCTCAGTTCCCCATTCCCTTCTCCCTGTTTATATAATGATCCCAGTGTCCTGGCCTCAGTTTCCCATTCCCTTCCCCCTGTTTATTTAATGATCCCAGTGTCCTGGCCTCAGTTCCTTTCCCCTGCTCCCTGTTTATTTACTGATCCCAGTGTCCTGGCCTCAGTTCCCCATTCCCCTCTCCCTGTTTATTTAATGATCCCAGTGTCCTGGCATCAGTTCCCTTCCCCTGCTCCCTGTTTATTTACTGGTCCCAGTGTCCTGGCCTCAGTTCCCCATTCCCTTCTCCCTGTTTATATAATGATCCCAGTGTCCTGGCCTCAGTTCCCCATTCCCTTCTCCCGGTTTATTTACTGATCCCAGTTTCCTGACCTAAGGTCTCCATTTCCTTCTCCCTCTTTATTTACTGATCCCATTGTCCTGGCCTCAGTACCCCATTCACTTCTGCCTGTTCGTGTAATGATCCCAGTGTCCTGGCCTCAGTTCTCCATCCCCTTCTCCCTGTTTATTTAATGATCCCAGTGTCCTGGCCTAAGGTCCCCATTCCCTTCTCCCTGTTTATTTCATGATCCCAGTGTCCTGGCCTCTGTTCCCCATTCCCTTCTCCCTGTTTATTTACTGATCCCAGTATCCTGGCATCAGTTCCCCATTCCCTTCTCCCTGTTTATTTACTGATCCCAGTATCCTGGCCTCATTTCCCTTCCCCTTCTCCCTGTTTATTTACTGATACCAGTGACCTGGCATGTTTAGTTTAGTTTAGTTTAGTTTAGAGATACAGCACTGAAACAGGCCCTTCGGCCCACCGAGTCTGTGCCGACCATCAACCACCCATTTATACTAATCCTACTCTAATCCCATATTCCTATCACATCCCACCTGTCCCTATATATTTCCCTACCACCTACCTATACTAGGGGCAATTTATAATGGCCAATTAACCTATCAACCTGCAAGTCTTTGGCATGTGGGAGGAAACCGGAGCACCCGGAGGAAACCCACGCAGACACAGGGAGAACTTGCAAACTCCGCACAGGCAGTACCCTGAATCGAACCCGGGTCCCTGGAGCTGTGAGGCTGCGGTGCTAACCACTGCGCCACTGTGCCGCCCATTCCCTTCTCCCTATTTACTTTTTGATCCCAGTGTACAGGCCTCAGTTCTCCATCCCCTTCTCCCTGTTTATATACTGATCCCAGTGTCCTGGCCTCAGTTCCCCATTCCCTTCCCCCTGTTTATTTAATGATCCCAGTGTCCTGGCCTCAGTTCCTTTCCCCTGCTCCCTGTTTATTTACTGATCCCAGTTTCCTGGCCTCAGTTCCCCATTCCCCTCTCCCTGTTTATTTAATGATCCCAGTGTCCTGGCATCAGTTCCCTTCCCCTGCTCCCTGTTTATTTACTGGTCCCAGTGTCCTGGCCTCAGTTCCCCATTCCCTTCTCCCTGTTTATATAATGATCCCAGTGTCCTGGCCTCAGTTCCCCATTCCCTTCTCCCTGTTTATTTACTGATCCCAGTTTCCTGGCCTAAGGTCCCCATTTCCTTCTCCCTATTTATTTACTGATCCCATTGTCCTGGCCTCAGTACCCCATTCACTTCTGCCTGTTCGTGTAATGATCCCAGTGTCCTGGCCTCAGTTCTCCATCCCCTTCTCCCTGTTTATTTACTGATCCCAGAATCCTGGCCTCAGTTCCCCATTCCCTTCTCCCTGTTTATATACTGATCCCAGAGTCCTGGCCTCAGTTCCCTTCCCCTTCTCCCAGTTTATTTACTGATCCCAGTGTCCTGGCCTCAGTTCCCCATTCCCTTCCCCCTGTTTATTTACTGATCAGAGTGTGCTGGCCTCAGTTCCCCATTCCCTACTGCCTGTTTATTTACTGATCCCAGTGTCCTGGCCTAAGTTCCCTTCCCCTTCTCCCTGTTTAGTTACTGATCCCAGTGTCCTGGCCTCAGTTCCCCATTCCCTTCTCCCTGTTTATTTACTGATCCCAGTGTCCTGGCCTCAGTTCCCCAATCCTTTCTCCCTGTTTATATAATGATCCCAGTGTCCTGGCCTCCGTTCCCCATTCCCTTCTCCCTGTTTATTTACTGATCCCAGTGTCCTGGCCTCAGTTCCCTTCCCTTTCTCCCTGTTGATTTTATTTTCCCTGTGTCCTGGCCTCAGTTCCCCATTCCCTTCTCCCTGTTTATTTAATGATCCCAGTTTCCTGGCCTCAGTACCCCATTCACTTCTGCCTGTTCGTGTAATGATCCCAGTGTCCTGGCCTCAGTTCTCCATCCCCTTCTCCCTGTTTATTTACTGATCCCAGAATCCTGGCCTCAGTTCCCCATTCCCTTCTCCCTGTTTATATACTGATCCCAGTGTCCTGGCCTCAGTTCCCTTCCCCTTCTCCCAGTTTATTTACTGATCCCAGTGCCCTGGCCTCAGTTCCCCATTCCCTTCTCCCTGTTTATTTACTGATCAGAGTGTGCTGGCCTCAGTTCCCCATTCCCTACTGCCTGTTTATATACTGATCCCAGTGTCCTGGCCTCAGTTCCCCATTCCCTTCCCCCTGTTTATTTAATGATCCCAGTGTCCTGGCCTCAGTTCCTTTCCCCTTCTCCCTGTTTATTTACTGATCCCAGTGTCCTGGCCTCAGTTCCCCATTCCCCTCTCCCTGTTTATTTAATGATCCCAGTGTCCTGGCATCAGTTCCCTTCCCCTGCTCCCTGTTTATTTACTGGTCCCAGTGTCCTGGCCTCAGTTCCCCATTCCCTTCTCCCTGTTTATATAATGATCCCAGTGTCCTGGCCTCAGTTCCTCATTCCCTTCTCTCGGTTTATTTACTGATCCCAGTTTCCTGGCCTAAGGTCCCCATTTCCTTCTCCCTCTTTATTTACTGATCCCATTGTCCTGGCCTCAGTACCCCATTCACTTCTGCCTGTTCGTGTAATGATCCCAGTGTCCTGGCCTCAGTTCTCCATCCCCTTCTCCCTGTTTATTTAATGATCCCAGTGTCCTGGCCTAAGGTCCCCATTCCCTTCTCCCTGTTTATTTCATGATCCCAGTGTCCTGGCCTCAGTTCTCCATCCCCTTCTCCCTGTTTATTTAATGATCCCAGTGTCCTGGCCTAAGGTCCCCATTCCCTTCTCCCTGTTTATTTCATGATCCCAGTGACCTGGCATGTGTTCCCCATTCCCTTCTACCTATTTACTTTTTGATCCCAGTGTACAGGCCTCAGTTTCCCATTCCCTTCTCCCTGTTTATTTACTGATCCCAGTGTCCTGGCCTAAGTTCCCTTCCCCTTCTCCCTGTTTAGTTACTGATCCCATTGTCCTGGCCTCAGTTCCCCATTCCCTTCTCCCTGTTTATTTACTGATCCCAGTGTCCTGGCCTCAGTTCCCCAATCCTTTCTCCCTGTTTATATAATGATCCCAGTGTCCTGGCCTCCGTTCCCTTCCCTTTCTCCCTGTTGATTTTATTTTCCCTGTGTCCTGGCCTCAGTTCCCCATTCCCTTCTCCCTGTTTAGTTACTGATCCCATTGTCCTGGCCTCAGTACCCCATTCACTTCTGCCTGTTCGTGTAATGATCCCAGTGTCCTGGCCTCAGTTCTCCATCGCCTTCTCCCTGTTTATTTACTGATCCCAGAATCCTGGCCTCAGTTCCCCATTCCCTTCTCCCTGTTTATATACTGATCCCAGAGTCCTGGCCTCAGTTCCCTTCCCCTTCTCCCAGTTTATTTACTGATCCCAGTGTCCTGGCCTCAGTTCCCCATTCGCTTCCCCCTGTTTATTTACTGATCAGAGTGTGCTGGCCTCAGTTCCCCATTCCCTACTGCCTGTTTATTTAATGATCCCAGTTTCCTGGCCTCAGTTCCCCATTCCCTTCTCCCTGTTTAGTTACTGATCCCAGTGTCCTGGCCTCAGTTCCCCATTCCCTTCTCCCTGTTTATATACTGATCCCAGTGTCCTGGCCTCAATTCCCCATCCCCTTCTACCTGTATATTTAATGATCCCAGTTTCCTGGCCTCAGTTCCCCATTCCCTACTGCCAGTTTATTTAATGATCCAAGTGTCTTGGCCTCAGTTCCCTTCCCCTTCTCCCTGTTTATTTACTGATGCCAGTGTCCTGGCCTCAGTTCCCCATTCCCTTCTCCCTGTTTATTTACTGATCCCAGTGTCCTGGCCTAAGTTCCCCATTCCCTTCTCCCTGTTTATTTACTGATCCCAGTTTCCTGGCCTCAGATCCCCATTCCCTCCTCTTTCTTTGTTTAATGATTCCAGTATCCTGGCCTCAGTTCCCCATTCCCTACTGCCAGTTTATGTAATGATCCCAGTGTCCTGGCCTCCGTTCCACATTCCCTTCCCCCTGATTATTTACTGATCCCAGTGTCCTGGCCTCAGTTCTCCATCCCCTTCTCCCTGTTTATTTAATGATCCCAGTGTCCTGGCCTCAGTTCCCCATTCCCTTCTCCCGGTTTATTTACTGATCCCAGTGTCCTGGCCTCAGTTCCCCATTCCCTTCTCCCTGTTTATTTAATGATCCCAGTGTCCTGGCCTCAGTTCCCCATTCCCTTCTCCCTGTTTATTTACTGATCCCAGTATCCTGGCATCAGTTCCCCATTCCCTTCTCCCTGTTTATTTACTGATCCCAGTATCCTGGCCTCAGTTCCCCATCCCCTTCTCCCTGTTTATTTAATAATCCCTGTGTCCTGGCCTCAGTTCCCTTCCCCTTCTCCCTGTTTATTTACTGATCCCAGTGACCTGGCATGAGTTCCCCATTCCCTTCTCCCTATTTACTTTTTGATCCCAGTGTACAGGCCTCAGTTCCCCATTCCCTTCTCCCTGTTTATTTACTGATCCCAGTATCCTGACCTCAGTTCTCCATCCCCTTCTCCCTGTTTATTTAATGATCCAAGTGTCTTGGCCTCAGTTCCCTTCCCGTTTTCCCTGTTTATTTACTGATGCCAGTGTCCTGGCCTCAGTTCCCCATTCCCTTCTCCCTGTTTATTTACTGATCCCAGTGTCCTGGCCTAAGTTCCCCATTCCCTTCTCCCTGTTTATTTACTGATCCCAGTTTCCAGGCCTCAGATCCCCATTCCCTCCTCTTTCTTTGTTTAATGATTCCAGTGTCCTGGCCTCAGTTCCCCATTCCCTACTGCCAGTTTATGTAATGATCCCAGTGTCCTGGCCTCCGTTCCACATTCCCTTCCCCCTGATTATTTACTGATCCCAGTGTCCTGGCCTCAGTTCTCCATCCCCTTCTCCCTGTTTATTTAATGATCCCAGTGTCCTGGCCTCCGTTCCACATTCCCTTCCCCCTGATTATTTACTGATCCCAGTGTCCTGGCCTCAGTTCTCCATCCCCTTCTCCCTGTTTATTTAATGATCCCAGTGTCCTGGCCTCAGTTCCCCATTCCATTTTCCCAGTTTATTTACTGATCCCAGTGTCCTGGCCTCAGTTCCCCATTCCCTTCTCCCTGTTTATATAATGATCCCATTGTCCTGGCCTCAGTTTCCCATTCCGTTCTCCATGTGTATATAATGATTCCAGTGTCCTGGCCTCAGTTCCCCATTCCCTTCCCCCTGTTTATTTAATGATCCCAGTGTCCTGGCCTCAGTTCCTTTCCCCTTCTCCCTGTTTATTTACTGATCCCAGTGTCCTGGCCTCAGTTCCCCATTCCCTTCTCCCTGTTTATTTAATGATCCCAGTGTCCTAGCCTCAGTTCTCTTCCCCTGCTCCCTGTTTATTTACTGGTCCCAGTGTCCTGGCCTCAGTTCCCCATTCCCTTCTCCCTGTTTATATAATGATCCCAGTGTCCTGGCCTCAGTTCCCCATTCCCTTCTCCCTGTTTATTTACTGATCCCAGTTTCCTGGCCTAAGGTCCCCATTCCCTTCTCCCTCTTTATTTACTGATCCCATTGTCCTGGCCTCAGTACCCCATTCACTTCTGCCTGTTCGTGTAATGATCCCAGTGTCCTGGCCTCAGTTCTCCATCCCCTTCTCCCTGTTTATTTACTGATCCCAGAATCCTGGCCTCAGATCCCCATTCCCTTCTCCCTGTTTATATACTGATCATAGTGTCCTGGCCTCAGTTCCCTTCCCCTTCTCCCAGTTTATTTACTGATCCAAGGTCCTGGCCTCAGTTCCCCATTCCCTACTGCCTGTTTATTTACTGATCCCAGTGTCCTGGCCTAAGTTCCCTTCAGCTTCTCCCTCTTTAGTTACTGATCCCAGTGTCCTGGCCTCAATTCCCCATTCCCTTCTCCCTGTTTATTTACTGATCCCAGTGTCCTGGCCTCAGTTCCCCATTCCCTTCTCCCTGTTTATTTACTGATCCCAGTATCCTGGCATCAGTTCCCCATTCCCTTCTCCCTGTTTATTTACTGATCCCAGTATCCAGGCCTCAGTTCCCCATCCCCTTCTCCCTGTCTATTTAATAATCCCAGTGTCCTGGCCTCATTTCACTTCCCTTCTCCCTGTTTATTTACTGATCCCAGTGATCTGGCATGAGTTCCCCATTCCCTTCTCCCTATTTACTTTTTGATCCCAGTGTACAGGCCTCAGTTCCCCATTCCCTTCTCCCTGTTTATTTACTGATCCCAGTATCCTGACCTCAGTTCTCCATCCCCTTCTCCCTGTTTATATACTGATCCCAGTGTCCTGGCCTCAGTTCCCCATTCCCTTCCCCCTGTTTATTTAATGATCCTAGTGTCCTGGCCTCAGTTCCTTTCCCCTTCTCCCTGTTTATTTACTGATCCCAGTGTCCTGGCCTCAGTTCCCCATTCCCCTCTCCCTGTTTATTTAATGATCCCAGTGTCCTGGCCTCAGTTCCCTTCCCCTGCTCCCTGTTTATTTACTGATCCCAGTGTCCTGGCCTCAGTTCCCCATTCCCTTCTCCCTGTTTATATAATGATCCCAGTGTCCTGGCCTCAGTTCCCCATTCCCTTCTCCCTGTTTATTTTATGAACCCAGTGTCCTGGCCTCAGTTCCCCATTCCCTTCTCCCTGTTTATTTACTGATCCCAGTGTCCTGGCCTCAGTTCCCCATTCCCTTCTCCCTGTTTATTTACTGATCCCAGTTTCCTGGCCTAAGGTCCCCATTTCCTTCTCCCTCTTTATTTACTGATCCCATTGTCCTGGCCTCAGTACCCCATTCACTTCTGCCTGTTCGTGTAATGATCCCAGTGTCCTGGCCTCAGTTCTCCATCCCCTTCTCCCTGTTTATTTACTGATCCCAGAATCCTGGCCTCAGTTCCCCATTCCCTTCTCCCTGTTTATATACTGATCCCAGTGTCCTGGCCTCAGTTCCATTCCCCTTCTCCCAGTTTATTTACTGATCCCAGTGTCCTGGCCTCAGTTCCCCATTCCCCTCTCCCTGTTTATTTACTGATCAGAGTGTGCTGGCCTCAGTTCCCCATTCCCTACTGCCTGTTTATTTACTGATCCCAGTGTCCTCGCCTAAGTTCCCTTCCCCTTCTCCCTCTTTAGTTACTGATCCCAGTGTCCTGGCCTCAGTTCCCCATTCCCTTCTCCCTGTTTATTTCCTGATCCCAGTGTCCTGGCCTCAGTTCCCCATTCCCTTCTCCCTGTTTATTTACTGATCCCAGTATCCTGGCATCAGTTCCCCATTCCCTTCTCCTGTTTATTTACTGATCCCAGCATCCTGGCCTCAGTTCCCCATCCCCTTCTCCCTGTTTATTTAATAATCCCAGTGTCCTGGCCTCATTTCCCTTCCCCTTCTCCCTGTTTATTTACTGATCCCAGTGATCTGGCATGAGTTCCCCATTCCCTTCTCCCTATTTACTTTTTGATCCCAGTGTACAGGCCTCAGTTCCCCATTCCCTTCTCCCTGTTTATTTTATGAACCCAGTGTCCTGGCCTCAGTTCCCCATTCCCTTCTCCCTGTTTATTTACTGATCCCAGTGTCCTGGCCTCAGTTCCCCATTCCCTTCTCCCTGTTTATTTACTGATCCCAGTGATCTGGCATGAGTTCCCCATTCCCTTCTCCCTATTTACTTTTTGATCCCAGTGTACAGGCCTCAGTTCCCCATTCCCTTCTCCCTGTTTATTTACTGATCCCAGTATCCTGACCTCAGTTCTCCATCCCCTTCTCCCTGTTTATATACTGATCCCAGTGTCCTGGCCTCAGTTCCCCATTCCCTTCCCCCTGTTTATTTAATGATCCTAGTGTCCTGGCCTCAGTTCCTTTCCCCTTCTCCCTGTTTATTTACTGATCCCAGTGTCCTGGCCTCAGTTCCCCATTCCCCTCTCCCTGTTTATTTAATGATCCCAGTGTCCTGGCCTCAGTTCCCTTCCCCTGCTCCCTGTTTATTTACTGGTCCCAGTGTCCTGGCCTCAGTTCCCCATTCCCTTCTCCCTGTTTATATAATGATCCCAGTGTCCTGGCCTCAGTTCCCCATTCCCTTCTCCCTGTTTATTTACTGGTCCCAGTGTCCTGGCCTCAGTTCCCCATTCCCTTCTCCCTGTTTATTTTATGAACCCAGTGTCCTGGCCTCAGTTCCCCATTCCCTTCTCCCTGTTTATTTTATGAACCCAGTGTCCTGGCCTCAGTTCCCCATTCCCTTCTCCCTGTTTATATAATGATCCCAGTGTCCTGGCCTCAGTTCCCCATTCCCTTCTCCCTGTTTATTTACTGATCCCAGTGTCCTGGCCTCAGTTCCCCATTCCCTTCTCCCTGTTTATTTACTGATCCCAGTTTCCTGGCCTAAGGTCCCCATTTCCTTCTCCCTCTTTATTTACTGATCCCAGTGTCCTGGCCTCAGTTCCCCATTCCCCTCTCCCTGTTTATTTAATGATCCCAGTGTCCTGGCCTCAGTTCCCTTCCCCTGCTCCCTGTTTATTTACTGGTCCCAGTGTCCTGGCCTCAGTTCCCCATTCCCTTCTCCCTGTTTATATAATGATCCCAGTGTCCTGGCCTCAGTTCCCCATTCCCTTCTCCCTGTTTATTTTATGAACCCAGTGTCCTGGCCTCAGTTCCCCATTCCCTTCTCCCTGTTTATTTACTGATCCCAGTGTCCTGGCCTCAGTTCCCCATTCCCTTCTCCCTGTTTATTTACTGATCCCAGTTTCCTGGCCTAAGGTCCCCATTTCCTTCTCCCTCTTTATTTACTGATCCCATTGTCCTGGCCTCAGTTCCCCATTCCCTTCTCCCGGTTTATTTACTGATCCCAGTTTCCTGGCCTCAGTTCTCCATTTCCTTCTCCCTCTTTATTTACTGATCCCATTGACCTGGCCTCAGTACCCCATTCACTTCTGCCTGTTCGTGTAATGATCCCAGTGTCCTGGCCTCAGTTCTCCATCCCCTTCTCCCTCTTTATTTACTGATCCCAGTGTCCTGGCCTCAGTTCCCCATTCCCTTCTCCCGGTTTATTTACTGATCCCAGTTTCCTGGCCTAAGGTCTCCATTTCCTTCTCCCTCTTTATTTACTGATCCCATTGACCTGGCCTCAGTACCCCATTCACTTCTGCCTGTTCGTGTAATGATCCCAGTGTCCTGGCCTCAGTTCTCCATCCCCTTCTCCCTCTTTATTTACTGATCCCAGTGTCCTGGCCTCAGTTCCCCATTCCCTTCTCCCGGTTTATTTACTGATCCCAGTTTCCTGGCCTAAGGTCTCCATTTCCTTCTCCCTCTTTATTTACTGATCCCATTGACCTGGCCTCAGTACCCCATTCACTTCTGCCTGTTCGTGTAATGATCCCAGTGTCCTGGCCTCAGTTCTCCATCCCCTTCTCCCTCTTTATTTACTGATTCCATTGACCTGGCCTCAGTACCCCATTCACTTCTGCCTGTTCGTGTAATGATCCCAGTGTCCTGGCCTCAGTTCTCCATCCCCTTCTCCCTGTTTATTTACTGATCCCAGAATCCTGGCCTCAGTTCCCCATTCCCTTCTCCCTGTTTATATACTGATCCCAGTGTCCTGGCCTCAGTTCCCTTCCCCTTCTCCCAGTTTATTTACTGATCCCAGTGTCCTGGCCTCAATTCCCCATTCCCTTCCCCCTGTTTATTTACTGATCAGAGTGTGCTGGCCTCAGTTCCCCATTCCCTACTGCCTGTTTATTTACTGATCCCAGTGTCCTGGCCTAAGTTCCCTTCCCCTTCTCCCTGTTTAGTTACTGATCCCAGTGTCCTGGCCTTAGTTCCCCATTCCCTTCTCCCTGTTTATTTACTGATCCCAGTGTCCTGGCCTCAGTTCCCCAATCCTTTCTCCCTGTTTATTTACTGATCCCAGTGTCCTGGCCACCGTTCCCCATTCCCTTCTTCCTGTTAATTTAATGATCCCAGTGTCCTGTCCTCAGTTCCCCATTCCCTTCTCCCTGTTTATTTCATGATCCCAGTGTCCTGGCCTCAGTTCCCTTCCCCTTCTCCCTGTTTATTTACTGATCCGAGTCTCCTGGCCGCAGTCCCCTTCCCCTTCTCTCTGTTTATTTAATGATCCCAGTGTCCTGGCCTCAGTTCCCTTCCCTTTCTCCCTGTTGATTTTATTTTCCCTGTGTCCTGGCCTCAGTTCCCCATTCCCTTCTCTCTGTTTATATACTGATCCCAGTGTCCTGGCCTCAGTTCCCTTCCCCTTCTCCCAGTTTATTTACTGATCCCAGTTTCCTGGCCTCAGTTCCCCATTCCCTTCCCCCTGTTTATTTACTGATCAGAGTGTGCTGGCCTCAGTTCCCCATTCCCTTCTCCCTGTTTATTTACTGATCCCAGTGTCCTGGCCTCAGTTCCCCAATCCTTTCTCCCTGTTTATTTACTGATCCCAGTGTCCTGGCCACCGTTCCCCATTCCCTTCTTCCTGTTAATTTAATGATCCCAGTGTCCTGTCCTCAGTTCCCCATTCCCTTCTCCCTGTTTATTTCATGATCCCAGTGTCCTGGCCTCAGTTCCCTTCCCCTTCTCCCTGTTTATTTACTGATCCGAGTCTCCTGGCCGCAGTTCCCTTCCCCTTCTCTCTGTTTATATACTGATCCCAGTGTCCTGGCCTCAGTTCCCTTCCCTTCTCCCTGTTGATTTTATTTTCCCTGTGTCCTGGCCTCAGTTCCCCATTCCCTTCTCCCTGTTTATTTAATGATCCCAGAGTCCTGGCCACAGTTCCCCATTCCCCTTCTCCCTTTTTATATGCTGATCCCAGTGTCCTGGCCTCAGTTCCCCATCCCCTTCTCCCTGTTTATTTAATAATCCCAGTGTCCTGGCCTCATTTCCCTTCCTCTTCTCCCTGTTTATTTACTGATCACAGTGTCCTGGCCTGAGTTCCCCATTCCCTTCTCCCTGTTTATTTACTGATCCCAGTATCCTGGCCTCAGTTCCCTTCCCCTTCTCCCTGTTTGTCTACTGATCCCAGTGTCCTGGCCTCAGTTCCCCATTCCGTTCTTCCTGTTTATTTACTGATCCCAGTGTCCTGGCCTCAGTTCCCCATTCCCCTCTCCCTGTTTATTTAATGATCCCAGTGTCCTGGCCTCAGTTCCCCATTCCCTTCTCCCTGTCTATTTACTGATCCCTGTGCCCTTTCCTCAGCTTCCTTTTCCATTCCAGCTGTTGATCACCCTGTGTATATAGGATGCCTTACATATGTCCTTAGCGTACCCTGAACTGGTGTCACTGAATGTATTATTTGGGAGTGATGTACTCGGCCCTGTTAGTACCTTATGTTTTTCTGTAAGTTCCCTTCTGTTTGAGGCTGAAGATTCCAGAGTCATAGCTTTGGACCTGCTGCAAAGCTCCATTCAGCCTCAGTGCTGTCAGTCACTCCTTTAAACAGGGCTCACTGCTTCCAGAAGTGTCTTCCCACTGCACTGTTACTCAGTATTGGGATCCAGGATCTCACAGGACACTAAAAGCAGCAACTCAAGTGAATATAGCCCTGAAAAAAGGTAATAGGATCAATTCCCATTCCAGAGGCTTGAGCACGTAATCCAGGCTATCACACCGTGCATTACTGAAGGAGTGCCTCACTGTTGGATGTGCTGACTTTCGGGTGAGATTTTAACCTGAGGACTCGTCACTATTTTGAGAGGAGCAAGGGAGTTATCCCGACATTAAACGCTCAACCAACATCACTAAAAGGCAGATTATCTATCATTATCACATTGTTGTTTGTGGGAGCTTGCTGTGCACAAATTTGCTGCCTCAATTTCCTACATTACACCAGTGACGACACTTCAAAAGTAATTCATTGACTGTGACGTTATTTGCGACATCCTGAGTTTGTGAAAGTTCTGATAAAAATGCAAACCTTTCTTTTTTGGGGGTTTGTGCCCAAAGATATAGGAGGTACAAGTTGAGATGTAATGGTAAATTGAGTAAGACCACAGTTGCAGTACTATGTGCAGTATTGGGCTCCACACAATAGGAAGGATCTTGAGACAATAGAGAGGGTTAAGCACAGACGCACTGGAATGCTGCCTGGTACGAGGAAAAACAGATAAGAAGGAAGACGCGAAACATTGAGGCTGTTTTCACTAGAACAGAGGAGATTATGAGATGTTTAAACAGACTGTTATGAGTGATTGAGTGTGTGGAGCAAGGGAACTTCAGTGTAAGAGTCCTCGGACCGAAAGCAGAGAAACATATTTACATAGAGGCTTGTTAGCCTGTGGGATGTAGTACCTGAGTTAGTGATTGAAGTGCAGATCATGTCAACATTTAACAATAGGTTAGATAGATGGTTGAAGGGAAGTGGGAAATGAGGAAATAGGGACAGCATGGACACATGGGAATTAGGACCAAATGTCAACATGGACAGCTTGGGCCGAGTGGCCTGGTTTCTGTTTGTGATTTCTGTGGACATTCTATGTAATATGTTAAAGCAAAACTCCTGTGTGATCCCATGTTATTTGTGTTATTGTCTTCAACCAGTCTGAAAATTACTGCCCTGTAATATAAGATCAGACTGAAAGCTATGGGGATCTGGGAACTGGCAGCTGCCAAACTAAACCCACCGCCTGAATTGTGTCTCAGAAATTGCTGTTCATACTCTGATTTCGGCATTCTTAAAATTATAGTTGTTATGACCAGGTGAGAAAGAGTTCTAGGGTTCCCTTTCAGCCTTCACCTGGTCTTACTGTAACAGGGTTTTATTTTAAACACAGTGTGTTTTTATTTACCCCTTGGTGAATCCTTGTTCACCGCTTTCCAATTATAAGGTAAAGAAACCAGCAGAAACAGGCTTTCTTAGGTTTAAAGAAGAAAGGTGAAATTTCATTAAACTTAAACTCTAATTCGATTAACGCCTCTGGATAGACGACACGCTCACGCTAGCATGCATATATGATACACACATGCAAATAGTGTCAGAAAAGGGCAGAAGAAAGAAATAAAGTAGAGAGGTTTGAGGCAATGTCTGAAGTGTTGTTGTTACAGTTCTTCGAGTTTACTGTTGGGTTCTTTTGTAGGTAGATCTTGCTTTTCGTTGGGGCCCAGTATTATTCTTAAACCTTGTTCACTGTAGGAGACTTTTCTATCTTGGGGTTCATGTGTCATTGAGTCATAGAGTCATACAGCATAGAAACAGACCCTTTGGCCCTCCGCGTCCATGCCGACCATAATGCCTATCTATACTGATCCCACCTGCCTGCATTAATTCCATTAATGTGTCTTCAATGGTTTTTTGGAGTTCCATGAGAAAGAGATGGGAGCAGACAGGAGAGGAGGTCTGCTTCAGTCCAGGAGCAAATAGCTTTCTGCCCGTTCAAACACTGTGGCTGGAATTTAACGGCACCCCAATGAGCCAGATGGTGGCAGCAGGGGGTGGGGTGGCGTAAAATTGAGCGGGAGGCTCCGGGAGGCCTTCCCGGCCCACTCCCGCCTCCACCCCACTTTACGTGGGCAGGGATGGTCGGGGGGGGTGCGAGAAATGGGCTGCCCACCCCAGGCCAATCAAGGCCCTTAAATGGCCACTTAACAGCCACTTAAGGGCCTTTGCCCGCCTCCACGGGGATTTTACCTATGGCAAGCAGGCATCCAGGAGAAATGAAAGGCCACCCAGTGAAACCTGGCAGCCTCTCAGCGTACCATTGGGGGTGGGCCATGACAATCAGGCACAGGGTGTCCAATTGAAGGCTGCCCCCACTTCTCCAACCACCCCCAGGACCCGAGACGCCACCCTTTCCCCCAAACGACCACCTTTGCCTCACCGGGGCACGACCAATTACCCCGGCAAGGCAACCCTAACTTACCTGTAGCCTTGGCTCCATGTCCTCGGCTGGGCTGCAGTCCCAGAAGTGGCCACCACTCCCGGTGGTGCTGCTGGGACTAAGAGCTGCCGGTCCGATGATTGCCCAGCAGCTCAATGAGGTGGGACTTCCTCCCTCAAGCGGCTGGAAGTCCCGCCTCAGAACAATTGAAGCCCAGGGACCCATAAAACAGGGAACGGATCCCCCAGCTAGGCGGGAGCGGGTCTGCCACCGACCTTTACACTGGTGGCCAGCTCCTATCTGCCTGATACAAAATCCAGCCCTGTCTCCAATTTAAAACTCTCAGTTCAAACTCTGCCACAGCCAATTAGCCATGTGACTAACTGGTCTGACCACATCTTTTTGTGGATTGAATTGGAACGGGGAGTGGCTTCTTTGTCTGCAAGCCTGTCTGGTAATATGCAAAAATGTCTTTCTAGCCAGGGGCCTGGCAACCCCTAGTGTCCGGCCTTCTCTTCTGCCCAGCAACAATTTGAAATGTAATGCCTATGTGGTGAAATTAATATGCCTCATTCTTGGCATTTGAAGCCTGCATGATAAAGTCCATTTTTTGCACACTCTTGTCTCAGGACATGGAGCCCATTAGTTACTGTGATTATGAAAGTTTCATTAAAATGACTTCAGGACCAAGCAATGGATCCCAATTCTTGATCCGCCCCTCACTCCCAGGCTGATGTTTGGATATTACAAACTTTAGCCCAGCCCTAGAGTGATGTGAATCGGCCCATGAAATATTTCAAACACGAGGGCGTTTTCCATAAAAATTCCTGCACCGAAACCCGCCAATCGGCCCAGTAGATCCATGTCATTGTTTATGCTCCACACAAGCCTCCTCCCACTCTACTTCATCTGATGCTGTTGGAATAACCTTCTATTCCTCACTGCTTTCTGTCCCTTAGCAAATTTTGTATTCATGTTGCCACTGTCCCTATTATTGACAAAGAGGGTGATATCTGCTTAGAGGCACAAGGCTGAAGTTATCAGGAAAGTCAGGTAATTGCATCAAAACCACTGCAAAGAATAAGAAAATAAACTGGATGGGCTGTTTGTCAACAACCTAGGCATTGAATGAGGAAACAACGAAGGCTGGGTTAGGTGACACCGCAACTGCAGAAGGAACACTTCCCACCCAGGCCCAGTTGCAGCGCCTGTGACGTCAAAGCCAGTGACATCCAAGGCAGCTGCCTGCATGAAAGATGGCACAGATCATCACAGAGTCCTCCCAGGCCAGCACAAAGGAGCTCGGAGGACTGAGAGGGGAGGGCACCTCTCGACAGGGGTCTCATCGTTGAAATCGCAGCTGCCAGGAGGTGGGTGCGGCAAAGCAGAAAGTCCAGATCTCAGTCTTCATTATTCTGTGGATCACTCTGCAGGTTCGTGTTTGTATCCGTTGTTAATAGACCAAATTAAAGCTGGTATCTTGTGGAGTACGACACTAAAAGCTTTACAACAAAATCTTGTTGGGTGACAATGTTAGCGGTGAGGAGG
This sequence comes from Heterodontus francisci, assembly GCF_036365525.1. Lineage (NCBI taxonomy): Eukaryota > Metazoa > Chordata > Chondrichthyes > Heterodontiformes > Heterodontidae > Heterodontus > Heterodontus francisci. Next base: position 53,873,091 of record NC_090399.1, read on the forward strand.
AGTGGTGACTGTGGTCGGTGCGGTGACTTTGACCTCCTTTAAAGGACCTCCTTCCACTGTGACAGCACCTCACTTAACCTGAAGTCTCCTCAAGGCAGCAGCTCTGCCAGTAGAGAATGTCTCCTGTCTCCTGGTTGAGGGACGTTGATGGCAAGGTAATTGGAGCAGCTTAATGGATTCTTCTCATATACAGCAGGCTGGGATGCATTACCCCCTTACAAAAGGCAGCATCCCCGAAATTCCTGGGCCGAGAAGGGCCTAAGTTGGGATGTGCACTTCTGCAAGGCGAGGAATTTCCAATGCCCAGGTTTCGTTTGGAACATCAACCTATTTGGGTTCCGAGACGGCTAAAGACGTGCCTGCCCTCACAGTGACATGCAAATGATGGAGTTAGGACAGGATTTGGTCAGTTGCCACTGCTTAGAAGCTACAGGTTGCCAGGACCCATTCATCAAGGGAGAAGTACTTTTTTAAAGGGACACTGCTCACTGACATAACTTGGGAGATGTTTGGCCAAGTCTGGGGGCTCACTGTAGCTACTGTAAGTGAGTTTCTATGCACAAGCTCCCCCTACAGTCTTCATTACCTGTCGAAAGCATTCTATTTGAAGAGAACTACTAAGCTACAGTCTAAGGGCTGCTCAGTGGAACCTAGGAACAGGCCATTCAGCTCCTCAAACCTGTTCCACCATTCATTTAGATTGTGGCTGATCTGTATCTCAATTCTATTTACCTTTGGCTCTCTGCCATGTTCTTGAAATATAAAGGGCGGCACAGTGGCGCAGTGGTTAGCACCGCAGCCTCACAGCTCCAGGGACCTGGGTTCGATTCCGGGTACTGCCTGTGTGGAGTTTGCAAGTTCTCCCTGTGTCTGCGTGGGTTTTCTCCGGGTGCTCCGGTTTCCTCCCACATGCCAAAGACTTGCAGGTTGATAGGTAAATTGGCCATTATAAATTGTCACTAGTATAGGTAGGTGGTAGGGAAATATAGGGACAGGTGGGGATGTTTGGTAGGAATATGGGATTAGTGTAGGATTAGTATAAATGGGTGGTTGATGTTCGGCACAGACTCGGTGGGCCGGAGGGCCTGTTTCAGTGCTGTATCTCTAATCTAATCTAATCTTGGTTTCATAACCTTTAATACCCTTGTCTATCAAAAAGTTATCAATCTCAGTTTTGAAATTTTCCAGCGACTCCCAGGTTCAGCAGCACTTTGGGAGGAAGCGTTCCAGAATTCCACCAGCTTTCATGTGAAGGACTGTTTCCTGACATCACCCCTGAACAGCCCAACTCTAATTTTCAAACGATGCCCCTTGTTCTCGACTCACTTTATCTACCCTATCAGATCCTTTAATTATCTTAAACACCTCAATTAGATCACCCTTTAGTCTTTTGCACTCAAGACAATGCACCCTCATAACCTAACCCTCCAAGATCCAGTATAATTCTGATGGATCTGCACTGCCAGTGAGAATCCCACGGGAATCCCACTGATATGTGAACTAGAGGAAGCTAGGTTAGGATAGAGGAGACTGTGTGGGTGATTACATTCATCAGGCAGCACCAGAGGAGAGCCAGACCATCCCGGAATTACCTATCGAGCAGGATCGATAGATCCAGGCGTCCATTCTGAGACCTTTCCCAGTGGCTCTGTGTCATAAGACCCTGCTTCCTTCAGGAAGTCTTGGAGCATCTCTGTTCACTGTTGTAGCCAGGTCTGAAATCAAGGTCAACAACACAAACAGTTGTCACTAGGGAAAAGAGAGTGATCACAGCGCTCAACATTCGTGCCATAGGCTCATTCCAGGAATCCACATGGTCATTTTCTGCTGTTTGAAAGTTTTCCTGGTGAGGGCGGTAAGGCTGAGTAAGGCAATTTTTTTCCAGGATGTGTACAGAAGGAGGTAGGATTACAGCATGATAGGAGGATAACGGTGGAGAGTGATACCAGGAAGTGATCAGAATGGCCTTATGTGGAATGGAAAAGAGGGGGAGATGGTGGCATAGTGGTAATGTCGCTGAACTAGTAATCCAGAGGCTCAGGCTAATTTCCTGGGTACATGGTTTCAAATCCCAACACGGCAGCTGGTCGAATTTAAATTCAATTAATTAATTTTAAAAATCTGGAATTGAAAGCCAGTCTCAGTAATGGTGTCATGAAACTATCATGGATTTTCGTAAAAACACATCTGGTTCACAGTTCCGAAGAAGGGTCACTGACCCGAAACGTTAACTCTGCTTCTCTTTCCACAGATGCTGCCAGACCTGCTGAGTGAATCCAGCATTTCTTGTTTTTGTTTCTGGTTCACTAATGTCCTTTAGGGAAGGAAATCTTCCTTTCTTACCTGGTCTGGCCTACATGCGACTCCAGATCCACAGCAATGTGGTTAACTCTTAACTGCCCTCTGAAATGGTTGAGCATGCCACTCAATTAGGGACGGACAACAAACGCTGGGCTTGCCAGCGATGCCCACATCCCAAGAATAAAAATGATGGGAGGGATGAGGTAACGAGAGATCGTTGACAAAAGCATGTGAGGCCTTGATCTCCAGCCCCTTGCCCCTTGATGGGTGGGAGAGAGTGGGGTTAGACGTGAGGTATCTGAGTGACGCACTCCTGAGTGACTCAACATTAGCTCCATTCCAGTCCCCTGGTCACAGTGTGGTGGAATGAAACGGGATGGGGCTCCGTGCTGTGGGAAAAATGGATACACTTAGCAGAATAACAGCCACCGAGACATTTTAGCATCAAAGTCAAATTATTTTACTGTCTTTCACAATAAAACGGAATTCCAAAGCAACAATTCTTACCGAAAACGACAACAAAACAACTTGTATTTATCTTGTGCCTTCAATGCAATGAAATGTCCCAAGGTGCTTCACAGCAGGGTCAGAGGGTGAAATGTCACACTGCATCACAAAGTGTGGCATATGACCTCCAGCTTGGTCAGAGAGGCAAGTTCTCCGGAACGTCTTAAAGGAGGAAAGAGACATGGAGAGGTGGAGAGGCTTCGAGAGGGAATTCCAGAACTTCGAGTGCATGCAGCACAAGGCACAGCCAACAATGGTGGACCTATTAAAATTGCGGATGCCCAAAAGGTCAGATTTGGAGGAGCATAGACATATCGGTGGATTGTGGGGCTGGAGATCATAGGGATGAGGAAGGGCGAAGCCATGGAGACATTTGAGAAAAAGGATGAGAATTATTCAATGGAGGGGTTGCTGAACCGGGAACCAAAGTAGGCCATCGAGCACAGTGGTGATGGGTGCATGGGACTGTGAACTAAAAGGCCTCAGTGGCATTTTCCTTGCTGGTGGCAGCAGTCGTTGACCGATGCACCAACATGACATTAGTCATGATGCACGACACTAACACGAATGTATCGGGGTCCACTCCAGAATGGGAAACAGCAAAGGTGGAATCAGAGCTGCTACATTCACACTTCACCCAAGAAATCGTGGACTCTGTGCTCCGATGGTTGGACGGCTCGCTCATGTGGCACAAGCTGAACATTGTCTTTTTTTTAGTGTGCTGCTTCTTTGACTGACTGCTCCCTAAGTGTGCTCCCTTGTTGTTCAATGGACACTTAATGACAGCCACTGAGCTTCATGGTGCTGTGTATGGCTGTCTCAGGGGTGGAACTCCACAAAGGGTCAGGTGTTAGTGTGCAAGTGTCATTGTATTCTCCCAGTGTAGTGGCCCATGAAGGGGCTGGCTATCCCAGTGTGAGGGCTTCTCAGTTGAGGGAAGTGGAGCAGTGTGCATGCAAGCTTATGTATGGTCCAACATCTCACTAGGTCAGCGGGTTGAATCATTGTCATTCAGGGATAGTGGTGCGAGGCTGATATCCTCATGACCTTTGTTACAGTATATACAGAATCACCAAAGCCAATTGGAAAAGTGGGGTCCAAAGTACGGTCCAAGTGTTCACCAGAGCAGGTAGTAAGACCATTGTCATTCTGGGATGGTAGCACAAGCTGACGCCCTCATGACACGCTGTGAGTAGAGCAGGGTCACACAAGCCAGTTGGAAAAGTGAGGCCTGCTCCGTCCAAAGACACCTGACACCAACTGTGTGACACATTACTCACTCCAGTGCCTTCATCAAGGCACTCCATCTCATCTGCCAGTCCTTGCTGCCTGTTGTGAATCTGATGGGTTAGCTCGTCCACTCGAAGCTCACTGTTCCACTGCACAAGAAGATGAAATCTAACCGATGTGTGACGTCTGCAGCTATCCGTCACTTCTCAGTAACAACAACCGCAGCAGCCACGTCTGCCTGTGTGGGTGAGTGAGATGCTCGCCAATGGCTGTTGGGGGAGAATCTGTCCACAGACAGGCCCAGGTGCCTCTGCACAATGATAGCAGGTTTGTAGAGCAACAAATTCTTTATCCGGAAGCTGCAGCAGCAGGTAGCTTGGCCATCATGTGTCTCCAGTCAATAAATGTCAGCTCAAATCAAAGTGCGGTGATGGAAGGATGACACACTGCACCATTAGAAATGTACCAGTTGCAGCACCTAGCTCTGATTCAGTTTCATCTCAGTGGATCCCTGGCTGCTCATACTGAACACAGCACAGGTTCAGCGAGGTACACTCAAATTAGCTCGGAACTTGAATGCTCCATTTTTTGTTCTCCTTCTCAAGTGTTCGGGTTTTGACTTTCTTAAAAAGACTCCCTGTCATCTGTAACAACAACAACTTCTAGTTAGACAGCATCCATAGTAAGTCATCTCAAGGCATATCAGGGATCTATTAACTGTTCCAAAATCTATTTTCTACTGTTTAGCCAGATCTTTTAAAGGTGCTTTCATCCTCATTCTGCCCGTCTTTCATACTTCTGTTGTATTGATGCCTTGGTCCAGTATGTGGACCATTTTGAATTTCAGCAACCATTGAGTCTTCTCGTCTATGTGTCTCATTTGTTCCATGAAGGCAGAAGGAGATGAGTATTGCCCTAGGAATTTTTTAAGGCAGCACAAATCCGATCCAATAAAGTCTCCTTCTCTGAGAACCGAGCACTGTTAGAACCGCTAACCTGTTTGTATGAGATACCAGAGCACAATCCAGTAATTTAAAGACTAGGGATCACCAAATTTAATTTCATCAATCTTTTATTCAATCTGTTAAAGCCCATAATATATTCTTCCATGGAATGACTATCCATTTTTGGAAATCTATCAAATTATAACAATGCCTGTTAGGCATTTAACAGACCATCTTTCTGTAGATTTCATCCAAGAGTTCAAATAGAAGTTGCAAACCTTCATCTCCATCCAAGTGATGGGCATCCAGCTCATAACATACCTTATTTCTGATTTTTCTTTGTGTAGGAGGCAATGATGCCAAGGCCATATCATATTTTTCCTGTGGTCACGATGAAACCCATGTCCACACATCCACTTTGTTCTTTCATTGGTCATCTGGTTCAGGTTCTGATAACATTGGAGGGTAATCATACCCCAACAATTTACACATGGATTTATTTATTTAGAGATACAGCACTGAAACAGGCCCTTCGGCCCACCAAGTCTCTGCCAACAATCAACCACCCATTTATACCAATCCTACATTAATCCCATATTCCTACCTCACGCCCACTACCTATACTAGGGGCAATTTACAATGGCCAATTTACCTATCAACCTGCAAGTCTTTGGCTGTGGGAGGAAATCGGAGCACCCGGCGAAAACCCACACGGTCACAGGAAGAACTTGCAAACTCCACACAGGCAGTACCCAGAATCGAACCCAGGTCACGGGAGCAGTGAGGCTGTGGTGCTAACCACTGCACCACTGTGCCACCACTTGCTTTCTGCCATTTTTGGAAATGGTTCTCGGATTGTCGCTTCTGTCTGAAAATGTTCTTCATGTCCAACCTTCACCTTCAGGCACCATCCTCTGCAACAATATTTATACTCGCGAAAGACAGTTGTTGAAGGTGAGAACAGAAGCCAATCTTTGCACACTTTCATAGCATTTATTTACAAAGATACACATCCTGGAGACAGAGTAAAACCAAGTAAACAGACATCACGTTCAACCCAAACATCCCTACTGAAAAAAAACAAATCTTCATCTTGTTGCAATACTTTCTCAAAGGAAACAAATTCAAGACTCATTCAGAGAAATTCACAGCAGTCTTGCATTTCACCTGGAAACAGCTGATGGAGGAGATCTCAATTTGTGATTGGCTTAATTCACCAAAACCATATGTCAATTACAGCATGATCAGTAAAGGAAATGAGAGACAAACTGAACTTCAGAGACGGAGTGTGATAGCGGACGGAGGGGAGCTGGCACGGAGTGAAGTCTGATCACAGTTAGGAGAAACGAGAAGAACAGAATGGAAGCTGGGAGTTACTTGACTGTGTTAACACTGGGTGTAATTCATGGAGCCTGGGCTGGAGAATGTGAGTTATTTAAATAGGAAAATTTAACAGAGATTACCAATATTATTAATATCTGTCTCCCTGGGGGCAGCATGGTGTCATTATAGGAGATGAAAGCTGTGAGTTATTATATTTATATTATATTAATAATCCTGATCTCACTGGGGTCGGTGTGATGTTATTACAGGGAGTGAGGGCTGTGTGTTATTGTATTTATATTATATTAATAATCCTGATCTCACTGGGGTCGGTGTGATGTTATTACAGGGAGTGAGGGCTGTGTGTTATTGTATTTATATTATATTAATAATCCTGATCTCACTGGGGTCGGTGTGATGTTATTACAGGGAGTGAGGGCTGTGTGTTATTGTATTTATATTATATTAATAATCCTGATCTCACTGGGGTCGGTGTGATGTTATTACAGGGAGTGAGGGCTGTGTGTTATTGTATTTATATTATATTAATAATCCTGATCTCACTGGGGTCGGTGTGATGTTATTACAGGGAGTGAGGGCTGTGTGTTATTGTATTTATATTATATTAATAATCCTGATCTCACTGGGGTCGGTGTGATGTTATTACAGGGAGTGAGGGCTGTGTGTTATTGTATTTATATTATATTAATAATCCTGATCTCACTGGGGTCGGTGTGATGTTATTACAGGGAGTGAGGGCTGTGTGTTATTGTATTTATATTATATTAATAATCCTGATCTCACTGGGGTCGGTGTGATGTTATTACAGGGAGTGAGGGCTGTGTGTTATTGTATTTATATTATATTAATAATCCTGATCTCACTGGGGTCGGTGTGATGTTATTACAGGGAGTGAGGGCTGTGTGTTATTGTATTTATATTATATTAATAATCCTGATCTCACTGGGGTCGGTGTGATGTTATTACAGGGAGTGAGGGCTGTGTGTTATTGTATTTATATTATATTAATAATCCTGATCTCACTGGGGTCGGTGTGATGTTATTACAGGGAGTGAGGGCTGTGTGTTATTGTATTTATATTATATTAATAATCCCGATCTCACTGGGGTCGGTGTGATGTTATTACAGGGAGTGAGGTCTGTGTGTTATTATATTTATATTATATTAATAATCCCGATCTCACTGGGGTCGGTGTGATGTTATTACAGGGAGTGAGGTCTGTGTGTTATTATATTTATATTATATCAATAATCCCGATCTCACTGGGGTCGGTGTGATGTTATTACAGGGAGTGAGGTCTGTGTGTTATTGTATTTATATTATATTAATAATCCCGATCTCACTGGGGTCGGTGTGATGTTATTACAGGGAGTGAGGGCTGTGTGTTATTGTATTTATATTATATTAATAATCCTGATCTCACTGGGGTCGGTGTGATGTTATTACAGGGAGTGAGGGCTGTGTGTTATTGTATTTATATTATATTAATAATCCTGATCTCACTGGGGTCGGTGTGATGTTATTACAGGGAGTGAGGGCTGTGTGTTATTGTATTTATATTATATTAATAATCCTGATCTCACTGGGGTCGGTGTGATGTTATTACAGGGAGTGAGGGCTGTGTGTTATTATATTTATATTATATTAATAATCCTGATCTCACTGGGGTCGGTGTGATGTTATTACAGGGAGTGAGGTCTGTGTGTTATTATATTTATATTATATTAATAATCCCGATCTCACTGGGGTCGGTGTGATGTTATTACAGGGAGTGAGGTCTGTGTGTTATTATATTTATATTATATCAATAATCCCGATCTCACTGGGGTCGGTGTGATGTTATTACAGGGAGTGAGGTCTGTGTGTTATTATATTTATATTATATCAATAATCCCGATCTCACTGGGGTCGGTGTGATGTTATTACAGGGAGTGAGGTCTGTGTGTTATTATATTTATATTATATTAATAATCCCGATCTCACTGGGGTCGGTGTGATGTTATTACAGGGAGTGAGGTCTGTGTGTTATTATATTTATATTATATCAATAATCCCGATCTCACTGGGGTCGGTGTGATGTTATTACAGGGAGTGAGGTCTGTGTGTTATTATATTTATATTATATCAATAATCCCGATCTCACTGGGGTCGGTGTGATGTTATTACAGGGAGTGAGGTCTGTGTGTTATTTTATTTATATTATATTAATAATCCCGATCTCACTGGGGTCGGTGTGATGTTATTACAGGGAGTGAGGTCTGTGTGTTATTATATTTATATTATATCAATAATCCCGATCTCACTGGTGTCGGTGTGATGTTATTACAGGGAGTGAGGTCTGTGTGTTATTATATTTATATTATATCAATAATCCCGATCTCACTGGGGTCGGTGTGATGTTATTACAGGGAGTGAGGTCTGTGTGTTATTATATTTATATTATATCAATAATCCCGATCTCACTGGGGTCGGTGTGATGTTATTACAGGGAGTGAGGTCTGTGTGTTATTATATTTATATTATATCAATAATCCCGATCTCACTGGGGTCGGTGTGATGTTATTACAGGGAGTGAGGTCTGTGTGTTATTATATTTATATTATATCAATAATCCCGATCTCACTGGGGTCGGTGTGATGTTATTACAGGGAGTGAGGTCTGTGTGTTATTTTATTTATATTATATTAATAATCCCGATCTCACTGGGGTCGGTGTGATGTTATTACAGGGAGTGAGGTCTGTGTGTTATTATATTTATATTATATCAATAATCCCGATCTCACTGGTGTCGGTGTGATGTTATTACAGGGAGTGAGGTCTGTGTGTTATTATATTTATATTATATCAATAATCCCGATCTCACTGGGGTCGGTGTGATGTTATTACAGGGAGTGAGGTCTGTGTGTTATTATATTTATATTATATCAATAATCCCGATCTCACTGGGGTCGGTGTGATGTTATTACAGGGAGTGAGGTCTGTGTGTTATTATATTTATATTATATCAATAATCCCGATCTCACTGGGGTCGGTGTGATGTTATTACAGGGAGTGAGGTCTGTGTGTTATTATATTTATATTATATCAATAATCCCGATCTCACTGGGGTCGGTGTGATGTTATTACAGGGAGTGAGGTCTGTGTGTTATTATATTTATATTATATCAATAATCCCGATCTCACTGGTGTCGGTGTGATGTTATTACAGGGAGTGAGGTCTGTGTGTTATTATATTTATATTATATCAATAATCCCGATCTCACTGGGGTCGGTGTGATGTTATTACAGGGAGTGAGGTCTGTGTGTTATTATATTTATATTATATCAATAATCCCGATCTCACTGGTGTCGGTGTGATGTTATTACAGGGAGTGAGGTCTGTGTGTTATTTTATTTATATTATATTAATAATCCCGATCTCACTGGGGTCGGTGTGATGTTATTACAGGGAGTGAGGTCTGTGTGTTATTATATTTATATTATATCAATAATCCCGATCTCACTGGTGTCGGTGTGATGTTATTACAGGGAGTGAGGTCTGTGTGTTATTATATTTATATTATATCAATAATCCCGATCTCACTGGGGTCGGTGTGATGTTATTACAGGGAGTGAGGTCTGTGTGTTATTATATTTATATTATATCAATAATCCCGATCTCACTGGGGTCGGTGTGATGTTATTACAGGGAGTGAGGTCTGTGTGTTATTATATTTATATTATATCAATAATCCCGATCTCACTGGGGTCGGTGTGATGTTATTACAGGGAGTGAGGTCTGTGTGTTATTATATTTATATTATATCAATAATCCCGATCTCACTGGGGTCGGTGTGATGTTATTACAGGGAGTGAGGTATGTGTGTTATTATATTTATATTATATTAATAATCCCGATCTCACTGGGGTCGGTGTGATGTTATTACAGGGAGTGAGGTCTGTGTGTTATTATATTTATATTATATTAATAATCCCGATCTCACTGGGGTCGGTGTGATGTTATTACAGGGAGTGAGGTCTGTGTGTTATTATATTTATATTATATTAATAATCCCGATCTCACTGGGGTCGGTGTGATGTTATTACAGGGAGTGAGGTCTGTGTGTTATTATATTTATATTATATTAATAATCCCGATCTCACTGGGGTCGGTGTGATGTTATTACAGGGAGTGAGGTCTGTGTGTTATTATATTTATATTATATTAATAATCCTGATCTCACTGGGGTCGGTGTGATGTTATTACAGGGACTGAGGTCTGTGTGTTATTATATTTATATTATATTAATAATCCTGATCTCACTGGGGTCGGTGTGATGTTATTACAGGGAGTGAGGTCTGTGTGTTATTTTATTTATATTATATTAATAATCCCGATCTCACTGGGGTCGGTGTGATGTTATTACAGGGAGTGAGGTCTGTGTGTTATTATATTTATATTATATTAATAATCCCGATCTCACTGGGGTCGGTGTGATGTTATTACAGGGAGTGAGGTCTGTGTGTTATTTTATTTATATTATATTACTAATCCTGATCTCACTGGGGTCGGTGTGATGTTATTACAGGGAGTGAGGTCTGTGTGTTATTTTATTTATATTATATTAATAATCCCGATCTCACTGGGGTCGGTGTGATGTTATTACAGGGAGTGAGGGCTGTGTGTTATTATATTTATATTATATTAATAATCCTGATCTCACTGGGGTCGGTGTGATGTTATTACAGGGAGTGAGGTCTGTGTGTTATTTTATTTATATTATATTAATAATCCCGATCTCACTGGGGTCGGTGTGATGTTATTACAGGGAGTGAGGTCTGTGTGTTATTATATTTATATTATATTAATAATCCCGATCTCACTGGGGTCGGTGTGATGTTATTACAGGGAGTGAGGTCTGTGTGTTATTTTATTTATATTATATTACTAATCCTGATCTCACTGGGGTCGGTGTGATGTTATTACAGGGAGTGAGGTCTGTGTGTTATTTTATTTATATTATATTAATAATCCCGATCTCACTGGGGTCGGTGTGATGTTATTACAGGGAGTGAGGTCTGTGTGTTATTATATTTATATTATATTAATAATCCCGATCTCACTGGGGTCGGTGTGATGTTATTACAGGGAGTGAGGTCTGTGTGTTATTATATTTATATTATATTAATAATCCTGATCTCACTGGGGTCGGTGTGATGTTATTACAGGGAGTGAGGTCTGTGTGTTATTTTATTTATATTATATTACTAATCCTGATCTCACTGGGGTCGGTGTGATGTTATTACAGAGAGTGAGGTCTGTGTGTTAGTATATTTATATTATATTAATAATCCTGATCTCACTGGGGTCGGTGTGATGTTATTACAGGGAGTGAGGTCTGTGTGTTATTATATTTATATTATATTAATAATCCCGATCTCACTGGGGTCGGTGTGATGTTATTACAGGGAGTGAGGTCTGTGTGTTATTATATTTATATTATATCAATAATCCTGATCTCACTGGGGTCGGTGTGATGTTATTACAGGGAGTGAGGTCTGTGTGTTATTTTATTTATATTATATCAATAATCCCGATCTCACTGGGGTCGGTGTGATGTTATTACAGGGAGTGAGGTCTGTGTGTTATTATATTTATATTATATTAATAATCCCGATCTCACTGGGGTCGGTGTGATGTTATTACAGGGAGTGAGGTCTGTGTGTTATTATATTTATATTATATTAATAATCCTGATCTCACTGGGGTCGGTGTGATGTTATTACAGGGAGTGAGGTCAGTGTGTTATTTTATTTATATTATATTAATAATCCCGATCTCACTGGGGTCGGTGTGATGTTATTACAGGGAGTGAGGTCTGTGTGTTATTATATTTATATTATATTAATAATCCTGATCTCACTGGGGTCGGTGTGATGTTATTACAGGGAGTGAGGTCTGTGTGTTATTTTATTTATATTATATTAATAATCCCGATCTCACTTGGGTCGGTGTGATGTTATTACAGGGAGTGAGGTCTGTGTGTTATTATATTTATATTATATCAATAATCCCGATCTCACTGGGGTCGGTGTGATGTTATTACAGGGAGTGAGGTCTGTGTGTTATTATATTTATATTATATTAATAATCCCGATCTCACTGGGGTCGGTGTGATGTTATTACAGGGAGTGAGGTCTGTGTGTTATTTTATTTATATTATATTAATAATCCTGATCTCACTGGGGTCGGTGTGATGTTATTACAGGGAGTGAGGTCTGTGTGTTATTATATTTATATTATATTAATAATCCTGATCTCACTGGGGTCGGTGTGATGTTATTACAGGGAGTGAGGTCTGTGTGTTATTATATTTATATTATATTAATAATCCCGATCTCACTGGGGTCGGTGTGATGTTATTACAGGGAGTGAGGGCTGTGTGTTATTATATTATATTATATTAATAATCCTGATCTCACTGGGGTCGGTGTGATGTTATTACAGGGAGTGAGGTCTGTGTGTTATTATATTATATTATATTAATAATCCTGATCTCACTGGGGTCGGTGTGATGTTATTACAGGGAGTGAGGTCTGTGTGTTATTATATTATATTATATTAATAATCCTGATCTCACTGGGGTCGGTGTGATGTTATTACAGGGAGTGAGGTCTGTGTGTTATTATATTTATATTATATTAATAATCCCGATCTCACTGGGGTCGGTGTGATGTTATTACAGGGAGTGAGGTCTGTGTGTTATTATATTTATATTATATCAATAATCCCGATCTCACTGGGGTCCGTGTGATGTTATTACAGGGAGTGAGGTCTGTGTGTTATTGTATTTATATTATATCAATAATCCTGATCTCACTGGGGTCGGTGTGATGTTATTACAGGGAGTGAGGTCTGTGTGTTATTATATTTATATTATATTAATAATCCTGATCTCACTGGGGTCGGTGTGATGTTATTACAGGGAGTGAGGTCTGTGTGTTATTATATTTATATTATATTAATAATCCTGATCTCACTGGGGTCGGTGTGATGTTATTACAGGGAGTGAGGTCTGTGTGTTATTATATTTATATTATATTAATACTCCTGATCTCACTGGGGTCGGTGTGATGTTATTACAGGGAGTGAGGGCTGTGTGTTATTATATTTATATTATATCAATAATCCTGATCTCACTGGGGTCGGTGTGATGTTATTACAGGGAGTGAGGTCTGTGTGTTATTATATTTATATTATATTAATAATCCTGATCTCACTGGGGTCGGTGTGATGTTATTACAGGGAGTGAGGTCTGTGTGTTATTGTATTTATATTATATTAATAATCCTGATCTCACTGGGGTCGGTGTGATGTTATTACAGAGAGTGAGGTCTGTGTGTTATTATATTTATATTATATCAATAATCCCGATCTCACTGGGGTCGGTGTGATGTTATTACAGGGAGTGAGGTCTGTGTGTTATTATATTTATATTATATTAATCCTGATCTCACTGGGGTCGGTGTGATGTTATTACAGGGAGTGAGGTCTGTGTGTTATTATATTTATATTATATTAATAATCCTGATCTCACTGGGGTCGGTGTGATGTTATTACAGGGAGTGAGGTCTGTGTGTTATTGTATTTATATTATATTAATAATCCTGATCTCACTGGGGTCGGTGTGATGTTATTACAGAGAGTGAGGTCTGTGTGTTATTATATTTATATTATATCAATAATCCCGATCTCACTGGGGTCGGTGTGATGTTATTACAGGGAGTGAGGTCTGTGTGTTATTATATTTATATTATATCAATAATCCTGATCTCACTGGGGTCGGTGTGATGTTATTACAGGGAGTGAGGTCTGTGTGTTATTATATTTATATTATATTAATAATCCTGATCTCACTGGGGTCGGTGTGATGTTATTACAGGGAGTGAGGTCTGTGTGTTATTGTATTTATATTATATTAATAATCCTGATCTCACTGGGGTCGGTGTGATGTTATTACAGGGAGTGAGGTCTGTGTGTTATTGTATTTATATTATATCAATAATCCTGATCTCACTGGGGTCGGTGTGATGTTATTACAGGGAGTCAGGGCTGTGTGTTATTATATTTATATTATATTAATAATCCTGATCTCACTGGGGTCGGTGTGATGTTATTACAGGGAGTGAGGTCTGTGTGTTATTATATTTATATTATATTAATAATCCCGATCTCACTGGGGTCGGTGTGATGTTATTACAGGGAGTGAGGTCTGTGTGTTATTATATTTATATTATATTAATAATCCTGATCTCACTGGGGTCGGTGTGATGTTATTACAGGGAGTGAGGTCTGTGTGTTATTATATTTATATTATATTAATAATCCCGATCTCACTGGGGTCGGTGTGATGTTATTACAGGGAGTGAGGTCTGTGTGTTATTATATTTATATTATATTAATAATCCTGATCTCACTGGGGTCGGTGTGATGTTATTACAGGGAGTGAGGTCTGTGTGTTATTGTATTTATATTATATTAATAATCCTGATCTCACTGGGGTCGGTGTGATGTTATTACAGGGAGTCAGGGCTGTGTGTTATTATATTTATATTATATTAATAATCCTGGTCTCACTGGGGTCGGTGTGATGTTATTACAGGGAGTGAGGTCTGTGTGTTATTATATTTATATTATATTAATAATCCCGATCTCACTGGGGTCGGTGTGATGTTATTACAGGGAGTGAGGTCTGTGTGTTATTATATTTATATTATATTAATAATCCTGATCTCACTGGGGTCGGTGTGATGTTATTACAGGGAGTGAGGTCTGTGTGTTATTATATTTATATTATATTAATAATCCCGATCTCACTGGGGTCCGTGTGATGTTATTACAGGGAGTGAGGTCTGTGTGTTATTATATTTATATTATATTAATAATCCCGATCTCACTGGGGTCGGTGTGATGTTATTACAGGGAGTGAGGTCTGTGTGTTATTGTATTTATATTATATTAATAATCCTGATCTCACTGGGGTCGGTGTGATGTTATTACAGGGAGTGAGGTCTGTGTGTTATTGTATTTATATTATATTAATAATCCTGATCTCACTGGGGTCGGTGTGATGTTATTACAGGGAGTCAGGGCTGTGTGTTATTATATTTATATTATATTAATAATCCTGATCTCACTGGGGTCGGTGTGATGTTATTACAGGGAGTGAGGGCTGTGTGTTATTATATTTATATTATATTAATAATCCTGATCTCACTGGGGTCGGTGTGATGTTATTACAGGGAGTGAGGTCTGTGTGTTATTATATTTATATTATATCAATAATCCTGATCTCACTGGGGTCGGTGTGATGTTATTACAGGGAGTCAGGGCTGTGTGTTATTATATTTATATTATATCAATAATCCTGATCTCACTGGGGTCGGTGTGATGTTATTACAGGGAGTGAGGTCTGTGTGTTATTATATTTATATTATATCAATAATCCCGATCTCACTGGGGTCGGTGTGATGTTATTACAGGGAGTGAGGTCTGTGTGTTATTATATTTATATTATATTAATAATCCTGATCTCACTGGGGTCGGTGTGATGTTATTACAGGGAGTGAGGTCTGTGTGTTATTGTATTTATATTATATTAATAATCCCGATCTCACTGGGGTCGGTGTGATGTTATTACAGGGAGTGAGGTCTGTGTGTTATTATATTATATTATATCAATAATCCCGATCTCACTGGGGTCGGTGTGATGTTATTACAGGGAGTGAGGTCCGTGTGTTGTTATATTTCTTTTATATCAATAATCCCGATCTCACTGGGGTCGGTGTGATGTTTTTACAGGGAGTGAGGTCTGTGTGTTATTGTATTTATATTATATTAATAATCCCGATCTCACTGGGGTCGGTGTGATGTTATTACAGGGAGTGAGGTCCGTGTGTTATTATATTTCTTTTATATCAATAATCCCGATCTCACTGGGGTCGGTGTGATGTTATTACAGGCAGTGAGGTCTGTGTGTTATTGTATTTATATTATATTAATAATCCCGATCTCACTGGGGTCGGTGTGATGTTATTACAGGGAGTGAGGTCTGTGTGTTATTATATTTATATTATATTAATAATCCTGATCTCACTGGGGTCGGTGTGATGTTATTACAGGGAGTGAGGTCTGTGTGTTATTGTATTTATATTATATTAATAATCCCGATCTCACTGGGGTCGGTGTGATGTTATTACAGGGAGTGAGGTCTGTGTGTTATTATATTATATTATATCAATAATCCCGATCTCACTGGGGTCGGTGTGATGTTATTACAGGGAGTGAGGTCTGTGTGTTATTATATTTATATTATATTAATAATCCTGATCTCACTGGGGTCGGTGTGATGTTATTACAGGGAGTGAGGTCTGTGTGTTATTATATTTATATTATATCAATAATCCCGATCTCACTGGGGTCGGTGTGATGTTATTACAGGGAGTGAGGTCTGTGTGTTATTATATTATATTATATCAATAATCCCGATCTCACTGGGGTCGGTGTGATGTTATTACAGAGAGTGAGGTCTGTGTGTTATTATATTTATATTATATTAATAATCCTGATCTCACTGGGGTCGGTGTGATGTTATTACAGGGAGTGAGGTCTGTGTGTTATTATATTTATATTATATTAATAATCCCGATCTCACTGGGGTCGGTGTGATGTTATTACAGGGAGTGAGGTCTGTGTGTTATTATATTTATATTATATTAATAATCCCGATCTCACTGGGGTCGGTGTGATGTTATTACAGGGAGTGAGGTCTGTGTGTTATTGTATTTATATTATATTAATAATCCTGATCTCACTGGGGTCGGTGTGATGTTATTACAGGGAGTGAGATCTGTGTGTTATTATATTTATATTATATCAATAATCCCGATCTCACTGGGGTCGGTGTGATGTTATTACAGGGAGTGAGGTCTGTGTGTTATTATATTTATATTATATTAATAATCCTGATCTCACTGGGGTCGGTGTGATGTTATTACAGGGAGTGAGGTCTGTGTGTTATTATATTTATATTATATCAATAATCCCGATCTCACTGGGGTCGGTGTGATGTTATTACAGGGAGTGAGGTCTGTGTGTTATTATATTTATATTATATTAATAATCCTGATCTCACTGGGGTCGGTGTGATGTTATTACAGAGAGTGAGGTCTGTGTGTTATTATATTTATATTATATTAATAATCCTGATCTCACTGGGGTCGGTGTGATGTTATTACAGGGAGTGAGGTCTGTGTGTTATTATATTTATATTATATTAATAATCCCGATCTCACTGGGGTCGGTGTGATGTTATTACAGGGAGTGAGGTCTGTGTGTTATTATATTTATATTATATTAATAATCCCGATCTCACTGGGGTCGGTGTGATGTTATTACAGGGAGTGAGGTCTGTGTGTTATTATATTATATTATATTAATAATCCCGATCTCACTGGGGTCGGTGTGATGTTATTACAGGGAGTGAGGTCTGTGTGTTATTGTATTTATATTATATTAATAATCCCGATCTCACTGGGGTCGGTGTGATGTTATTACAGGGAGTGAGTTCTGTGTGTTATTATATTATATTATATCAATAATCCCGATCTCACTGGGGTCGGTGTGATGTTATTACAGGGAGTGAGGTCTGTGTGTTATTATATTTATATTATTTCAATAATCCTGATCTCACTGGGGTCGGTGTGATGTTATTACAGGGAGTGAGGTCTGTGTGTTATTATATTTATATTATATCAATAATCCCGATCTCACTGGGGTCGGTGTGATGTTATTACAGGGAGTGAGGTCTGTGTGTTATTATATTTATATTATATTAATAATCCCGATCGCACTGGGGTCGGTGTGATGTTATTACAGGGAGTGAGGTCTGTGTGTTATTGTATTTATATTAGATTAATAATCCCGATCTCACTGGGGTCGGTGTGATGTTATTACAGGGAGTGAGGTCTGTGTGTTATTATATTATATTATATCAATAATCCCGATCTCACTGGGGTCGGTGTGATGTTATTACAGGGAGTGAGGTCCGTGTGTTGTTATATTTCTTTTATATCAATAATCCCGATCTCACTGGGGTCGGTGTGATGTTATTACAGGGAGTGAGGTCTGTGTGTTATTGTATTTATATTATATTAATAATCCCGATCTCACTGGGGTCGGTGTGATGTTATTACAGGGAGTGAGGTCCGTGTGTTATTATATTTCTTTTATATCAATAATCCCGATCTCACTGGGGTCGGTGTGATGTTATTACAGGCAGTGAGGTCTGTGTGTTATTGTATTTATATTATATTAATCATCCCGATCTCACTGGGGTCGGTGTGATGTTATTACAGGGAGTGAGGTCTGTGTGTTATTATATTTATATTATATTAATAATCCTGATCTCACTGGGGTCGGTGTGATGTTATTACAGGGAGTGAGGTCTGTGTGTTATTGTATTTATATTATATTAATAATCCCGATCTCACTGGGGTCGGTGTGATGTTATTACAGGGAGTGAGGTCTGTGTGTTATTATATTATATTATATCAATAATCCCGATCTCACTGGGGTCGGTGTGATGTTATTACAGGGAGTGAGGTCTGTGTGTTATTATATTTATATTATATTAATAATCCTGATCTCACTGGGGTCGGTGTGATGTTATTACAGGGAGTGAGGTCTGTGTGTTATTATATTTATATTATATCAATAATCCCGATCTCACTGGGGTCGGTGTGATGTTATTACAGGGAGTGAGGTCTGTGTGTTATTATATTATATTATATCAATAATCCCGATCTCACTGGGGTCGGTGTGATGTTATTACAGAGAGTGAGGTCTGTGTGTTATTATATTTATATTATATTAATAATCCTGATCTCACTGGGGTCGGTGTGATGTTATTACAGGGAGTGAGGTCTGTGTGTTATTATATTTATATTATATTAATAATCCCGATCTCACTGGGGTCGGTGTGATGTTATTACAGGGAGTGAGGTCTGTGTGTTATTATATTTATATTATATTAATAATCCCGATCTCACTGGGGTCGGTGTGATGTTATTACAGGGAGTGAGGTCTGTGTGTTATTGTATTTATATTATATTAATAATCCTGATCTCACTGGGGTCGGTGTGATGTTATTACAGGGAGTGAGGTCTGTGTGTTATTATATTTATATTATATCAATAATCCTGATCTCACTGGGGTCGGTGTGATGTTATTACAGGGAGTCAGGGCTGTGTGTTATTATATTTATATTATATCAATAATCCTGATCTCACTGGGGTCGGTGTGATGTTATTACAGGGAGTGAGGTCTGTGTGTTATTATATTTATATTATATCAATAATCCCGATCTCACTGGGGTCAGTGTGATGTTATTACAGGGAGTGAGGTCTGTGTGTTATTATATTTATATTATATTAATAATCCTGATCTCACTGGGGTCAGTGTGATGTTATTACAGGGAGTGAGGTCTGTGTGTTATTATATTTATATTATATCAATAATCCTGATCTCACTGGGGTCGGTGTGATGTTATTACAGGGAGTCAGGGCTGTGTGTTATTATATTTATATTATATCAATAATCCTGATCTCACTGGGGTCGGTGTGATGTTATTACAGGGAGTGAGGTCTGTGTGTTATTATATTTATATTATATCAATAATCCCGATCTCACTGGGGTCAGTGTGATGTTATTACAGGGAGTCAGGGCTGTGTGTTATTATATTTATATTATATTAATAATCCTGATCTCACTGGGGTCGGTGTGATGTTATTACAGGGAGTGAGGTCTGTGTGTTATTATATTTATATTATATTAATAATCCCGATCTCACTGGGGTCGGTGTGATGTTATTACAGGGAGTGAGGTCTGTGTGTTATTATATTTATATTATATTAATAATCCCGATCTCACTGGGGTCGGTGTGATGTTATTACAGGGAGTGAGGTCTGTGTGTTATTATATTTATATTATATTAATAATCCTGATCTCACTGGGGTCAGTGTGATGTTATTACAGGGAGTGAGGTCTGTGTGTTATTATATTTATATTATATCAATAATCCTGATCTCACTGGGGTCGGTGTGATGTTATTACAGGGAGTCAGGGCTGTGTGTTATTATATTTATATTATATTAATAATCCTGATCTCACTGGGGTCGGTGTGATGTTATTACAGGGAGTGAGGTCTGTGTGTTATTATATTTATATTATATCAATAATCCCGATCTCACTGGGGTCAGTGTGATGTTATTACAGGGAGTCAGGGCTGTGTGTTATTATATTTATATTATATTAATAATCCTGATCTCACTGGGGTCGGTGTGATGTTATTACAGGGAGTGAGGTCTGTGTGTTATTATATTTATATTATATTAATAATCCCGATCTCACTGGGGTCGGTGTGATGTTATTACAGGGAGTGAGGTCTGTGTGTTATTATATTTATATTATATTAATAATCCTGATCTCACTGGGGTCGGTGTGATGTTATTACAGGGAGTGAGGTCTGTGTGTTATTATATTTATATTATATCAATAATCCCGATCTCACTGGGGTCGGTGTGATGTTATTACAGGGAGTGAGGTCTGTGTGTTATTATATTTATATTATATCAATAATCCCGATCTCACTGGGGTCGGTGTGATGTTATTACAGGGAGTGAGGTCTGTGTGTTATAATATTTATATTATATTAATAATCCTGATCTCACTGGGGTCGGTGTGATGTTATTACAGGGAGTGAGGTCTGTGTGTTATTATATTTATATTATATCAATAATCCCGATCTCACTGGGGTCGGTGTGATGTTATTACAGGGAGTGAGGTCTGTGTGTTATTATATTTATATTATATTAATAATCCTGATCTCACTGGGGTCGGTGTGATGTTATTACAGAGAGTGAGGTCTGTGTGTTATTGTATTTATATTATATTAATAATCCTGATCTCACTGGGGTCGGTGTGATGTTATTACAGGGAGTGAGGTCTGTGTGTCATTATATTTATATTATATTAATAATCCTGATCTCACTGGGGTCGGTGTGATGTTATTACAGGGAGTGAGGTCTGTGTGTTATTATATTTATATTATATTAATAATCCCGATCTCACTGGGGTCGGTGTGATGTTATTACAGGGAGTGAGGTCTGTGTGTTATTATATTTATATTATATCAATAATCCCGATCTCACTGGGGTCAGTGTGATGTTATTACAGGGAGTCAGGGCTGTGTGTTATTATATTTATATTATATTAATAATCCTGATCTCACTGGGGTCGGTGTGATGTTATTACAGGGAGTGAGGTCTGTGTGTTATTATATTTATATTATATTAATAATCCCGATCTCACTGGGGTCGGTGTGATGTTATTACAGGGAGTGAGGTCTGTGTGTTATTGTATTTATATTATATTAATAATCCTGATCTCACTGGGGTCGGTGTGATGTTATTACAGGGAGTGAGGTCTGTGTGTTATTGTATTTATATTATATTAATAATCCTGATCTCACTGGGGTCGGTGTGATGTTATTACAGGGAGTGAGGTCTGTGTGTTATTATATTTATATTATATCAATAATCCTGATCTCACTGGGGTCGGTGTGATGTTATTACAGGGAGTCAGGGCTGTGTGTTATTATATTTATATTATATCAATAATCCTGATCTCACTGGGGTCGGTGTGATGTTATTACAGGGAGTGAGGTCTGTGTGTTATTATATTTATATTATATCAATAATCCCGATCTCACTGGGGTCAGTGTGATGTTATTACAGGGAGTCAGGGCTGTGTGTTATTATATTTATATTATATTAATAATCCTGATCTCACTGGGGTCGGTGTGATGTTATTACAGGGAGTGAGGTCTGTGTGTTATTATATTTATATTATATTAATAATCCCGATCTCACTGGGGTCGGTGTGATGTTATTACAGGGAGTGAGGTCTGTGTGTTATTATATTTATATTATATTAATAATCCCGATCTCACTGGGGTCGGTGTGATGTTATTACAGGGAGTGAGGTCTGTGTGTTATTATATTTATATTATATTAATAATCCTGATCTCACTGGGGTCAGTGTGATGTTATTACAGGGAGTGAGGTCTGTGTGTTATTATATTTATATTATATCAATAATCCTGATCTCACTGGGGTCGGTGTGATGTTATTACAGGGAGTCAGGGCTGTGTGTTATTATATTTATATTATATTAATAATCCTGATCTCACTGGGGTCGGTGTGATGTTATTACAGGGAGTGAGGTCTGTGTGTTATTATATTTATATTATATCAATAATCCCGATCTCACTGGGGTCAGTGTGATGTTATTACAGGGAGTCAGGGCTGTGTGTTATTATATTTATATTATATTAATAATCCTGATCTCACTGGGGTCGGTGTGATGTTATTACAGGGAGTGAGGTCTGTGTGTTATTATATTTATATTATATTAATAATCCCGATCTCACTGGGGTCGGTGTGATGTTATTACAGGGAGTGAGGTCTGTGTGTTATTATATTTATATTATATTAATAATCCTGATCTCACTGGGGTCGGTGTGATGTTATTACAGGGAGTGTGGTCTGTGTGTTATTATATTTATATTATATCAATAATCCCGATCTCACTGGGGTCGGTGTGATGTTATTACAGGGAGTGAGGTCTGTGTGTTATTATATTTATATTATATCAATAATCCCGATCTCACTGGGGTCGGTGTGATGTTATTACAGGGAGTGAGGTCTGTGTGTTATTATATTTATGTTATATTAATAATCCTGATCTCACTGGGGTCGGTGTGATGTTATTACAGGGAGTGAGGTCTGTGTGTTATTATATTTATATTATATCAATAATCCCGATCTCACTGGGGTCGGTGTGATGTTATTACAGGGAGTGAGGTCTGTGTTATTATATTTATATTATATTAATAATCCTGATCTCACTGGGGTCGGTGTGATGTTATTACAGAGAGTGAGGTCTGTGTGTAATTATATTTATATTATATTAATAATCCTGATCTCACTGGGGTCGGTGTGATGTTATTACAGGGAGTGAGGTCTGTGTGTTATTATATTTATATTATATTAATAATCCCGATCTCACTGGGGTCGGTGTGATGTTATTACAGGGAGTGAGGTCTGTGTGTTATTGTATTTATATTATATTAATAATCCTGATCTCACTGGGGTCGGTGTGATGTTATTACAGGGAGTGAGGTCTGTGTGTTATTATATTTATATTATATCAATAATCCTGATCTCACTGGGGTCGGTGTGATGTTATTACAGGGAGTCAGGGCTGTGTGTTATTATATTTATATTATATAAATAATCCTGATCTCACTGGGGTCGGTGTGATGTTATTACAGGGAGTGAGGTCTGTGTGTTATTATATTTATATTATATCAATAATCCCGATCTCACTGGGGTCAGTGTGATGTTATTACAGGGAGTCAGGGCTGTGTGTTATTATATTTATATTATATTAATAATCCTGATCTCACTGGGGTCGGTGTGATGTTATTACAGGGAGTGAGGTCTGTGTGTTATTATATTTATATTATATTAATAATCCCGATCTCACTGGGGTCGGTGTGATGTTATTACAGGGAGTGAGGTCTGTGTGTTATTATATTTATATTATATTAATAATCCCGATCTCACTGGGGTCGGTGTGATGTTATTACAGGGAGTGAGGTCTGTGTGTTATTATATTTATATTATATTAATAATCCTGATCTCACTGGGGTCAGTGTGATGTTATTACAGGGAGTGAGGTCTGTGTGTTATTATATTTATATTATATCAATAATCCTGATCTCACTGGGGTCGGTGTGATGTTATTACAGGGAGTCAGGGCTGTGTGTTATTATATTTATATTATATTAATAATCCTGATCTCACTGGGGTCGGTGTGATGTTATTACAGGGAGTGAGGTCTGTGTGTTATTATATTTATATTATATCAATAATCCCGATCTCACTGGGGTCAGTGTGATGTTATTACAGGGAGTCAGGGCTGTGTGTTATTATATTTATATTATATTAATAATCCTGATCTCACTGGGGTCGGTGTGATGTTATTACAGGGAGTGAGGTCTGTGTGTTATTATATTTATATTATATTAATAATCCCGATCTCACTGGGGTCGGTGTGATGTTATTACAGGGAGTGAGGTCTGTGTGTTATTATATTTATATTATATTAATAATCCTGATCTCACTGGGGTCGGTGTGATGTTATTACAGGGAGTGAGGTCTGTGTGTTATTATATTTATATTATATCAATAATCCCGATCTCACTGGGGTCGGTGTGATGTTATTACAGGGAGTGAGGTCTGTGTGTTATTATATTTATATTATATCAATAATCCCGATCTCACTGGGGTCGGTGTGATGTTATTACAGGGAGTGAGGTCTGTGTGTTATTATATTTATATTATATTAATAATCCTGATCTCACTGGGTTCGGTGTGATGTTATTACAGGGAGTGAGGTCTGTGTGTTATTATATTTATATTATATCAATAATCCCGATCTCACTGGGGTCGGTGTGATGTTATTACAGGGAGTGAGGTCTGTGTGTTATTATATTTATATTATATTAATAATCCCGATCTCACTGGGGTCGGTGTGATGTTATTACAGGGAGTGAGGTCTGTGTGTTATTATATTTATATTATATCAATAATCCCGATCTCACTGGGGTCGGTGTGATGTTATTACAGGGAGTGAGGTCTGTGTGTTATTATATTTATATTATATCAATAATCCTGATCTCACTGGGGTCGGTGTGATGTTATTACAGGGAGTGAGGTCTGTGTGTTATTATATTTATATTATATTAATAATCCCGATCTCACTGGGGTCGGTGTGATGTTATTACAGAGAGTGAGGTCTGTGTGTTATTATATTTATATTATATTAATAATCCCGATCTCACTGGGGTCGGTGTGATGTTATTACAGGGAGTGAGGTCTGTGTGTTATTATATTTATATTATATTAATAATCCCGATCTCACTGGGGTCGGTGTGATGTTATTACAGGGATTGAGGGCTGTGTGTTATTATATTTATATTATATTAATAATCCCGATCTCACTGGGGTCGGTGTGATGTTATTACAGGGAGTGAGGTCTGTGTGTTATTATATTTATATTATATCAATAATCCTGATCTCACTGGGGTCGGTGTGATGTTATTACAGGGAGTGAGGTCTGTGTGTTATTATATTTATATTATATTAATAATCCCGATCTCACTGGGGACGGTTTGATGTTATTACAGGGAGTGAGGTCTGTGTGTTATTATATTTATATTATATTAATAATCCCGATCTCACTGGGGTCGGTGTGATGTTATTACAGGGAGTGAGGTCTGTGTGTTATTGTATTTATATTATATTAATAATCCCGATCTCACTGGGGTCGGTGTGATGTTATTACAGGGAGTGAGGTCTGTGTGTTATTATAATATATTATATCAATAATCCCGATCTCACTGGGGTCGGTGTGATGTTATTACAGGGAGTGAGGTCTGTGTGTTATTATATTTATATTATATTAATAATCCTGATCTCACTGGGGTCGGTGTGATGTTATTACAGGGAGTGAGGTCTGTGTGTTATTATATTTATATTATATCAATAATCCCGATCTCACTGGGGTCGGTGTGATGTTATTACAGGGAGTGAGGTCTGCGTGTTATTATATTATATTATATCAATAATCCCGATCTCACTGGGGTCGGTGTGATGTTATTACAGGGAGTGAGGTCTGTGTGTTATTGTATTTATATTATATTAATAATCCCGATCTCACTGGGGTCGGTGTGATGTTATTACAGGGAGTGAGGTCTGTGTGTTATTATATTTATATTATATCAATAATCCCGATCTCACTGGGGTCGGTGTGATGTTATTACAGGGAGTGAGGTCTGTGTGTTATTATATTTATATTATATTAATAATCCCGATCTCACTGGGGTCGGTGTGATGTTATTACAGGGAGTGAGGTCTGTGTGTTATTATATTTATATTATATCAATAATCCCGATCTCACTGGGGTCGGTGTGATGTTATTACAGGGAGTGAGGTCTGTGTGTTATTATATTTATATTATATTAATAATCCCGATCTCACTGGGGTCGGTGTGATGTTATTACAGGGAGTGAGGTCTGTGTGTTATTATATTTATATTATATCAATAATCCTGATCTCACTGGGGTCAGTGTGATGTTATTACAGGGAGTGAGGTCTGTGTGTTATTATATTTATATTATATCAATAATCCCGATCTCACTGGGGTCGGTGTGATGTTATTACAGGGAGTGAGGTCTGTGTGTTATTATATTTATATTATATTAATAATCCCGATCTCACTGGGGTCGGTGTGATGTTATTACAGGGAGTGAGGTCTGTGTGTTATTATATTTATATTATATTAATAATCCTGATCTCACTGGGGTCGGTGTGATGTTATTACAGAGAGTGAGGTCTGTGTGTTATTGTATTTATATTATATTAATAATCCCGATCTCACTGGGGTCGGTGTGATGTTATTACAGGGAGTGAGGTCTGTGTGTTATTGTATTTATATTATATTAATAATCCCGATCTCACTGGGGTCGGTGTGATGTTATTACAGGGAGTGAGGTCTGTGTGTTATTGTATTTATATTATATCAATAATCCCGATCTCACTGGGGTCGGTGTGATGTTATTACAGGGAGTGAGGTCTGTGTGTTATTATATTTATATTATATCAATAATCCCGATCTCACTGGGGTCGGTGTGATGTTATTACAGGGAGTGAGGTCTGTGTGTTATTATATTTATATTATATCAATAATCCCGATCTCACTGGGGTCGGTGTGATGTTATTACAGGGAGTGAGGTCTGTGTGTTATTATATTTATATTATATCAATAATCCCGATCTCACTGGGGTCGGTGTGATGTTATTACAGGGAGTGAGGTCTGTGTGTTATTATATTGTATTATATTAATAATCCTGATCTCACTGGGGTCGGTGTGATGTTATTACAGGGAGTGAGGTCTGTGTGTTATTATATTTATATTATATCAATAATCCTGATCTCACTGGGGTCGGTGTGATGTTATTACAGGGAGTGAGGTCTGTGTGTTATTATATTTATATTATATTAATAATCCCGATCTCACTGGGGTCGGTGTGATGTTATTACAGGGAGTGAGGTCTGTGTGTTATTATATTTATATTATATTAATAATCCCGATCTCACTGGGGTCGGTGATGTTATTACAGGGAGTGAGGGCTGTGTGTTATTGTATTTATATTATATTAATAATCCCGATCTCACTGGGGTCGGTGTGATGTTATTACAGGGAGTGAGGTCTGTGTGTTATTGTATTTATATTATATCAATAATCCCGATCTCACTGGGGTCGGTGTGATGTTATTACAGGGAGTGAGGTCTGTGCGTTATTATATTTATATTATATCAATAATCCCGATCTCACTGGGGTCGGTGTGATGTTATTACAGGGAGTGAGGTCTGTGTGTTATTATATTTATATTATGTTAATAATCCTGATCTCACTGGGGTCGGTGTGATGTTATTACAGGGAGTGAGGTCTGTGTGTTATTATATTTATATTATGTTAATAATCCTGAACTCACTGGGGTCGGTGTGATGTTATTACAGGGAGTGAGGTCTGTGTGTTATTATATTTATATTATATCAATAATCCCGATCTCACTGGGGTCGGTGTGATGTTATTACAGGGAGTGCGGGCTGTGTGTTATTATATTTATATTATATCAATAATCCCGATCTCACTGGGGTCGGTGTGATGTTATTACAGGGAGTGAGGTCTGTGCGTTATTATATTTATATTATATCAATAATCCCGATCTCACTGGGGTCGGTGTGATGTTATTACAGGGAGTGAGGTCTGTGTGTTATTATATTTATATTATGTTAATAATCCTGATCTCACTGGGGTCGGTGTGATGTTATTACAGGGAGTGAGGTCTGTGTGTTATTATATTTATATTATGTTAATAATCCTGAACTCACTGGGGTCGGTGTGATGTTATTACAGGGAGTGAGGTCTGTGTGTTATTATATTTATATTATATCAATAATCCCGATCTCACTGGGGTCGGTGTGATGTTATTACAGAGAGTGAGGGCTGTGTGTTATTATATTTATATTAATAATCCCGATCTCACTGGGGTCGGTGTGATGTTATTACAGGGAGTGAGGTCTGTGTGTTATTGTATTTATATTATATCAATAATCCTGATCTCACTGGGGTCGGTGTGATGTTATTACAGGGAGTGAGGTCTGTGTGTTATTATATTTATATTATATTAATAATCCTGATCTCACTGCGGTCGGTGTGATGTTATTACAGGGAGTGAGGGCTGTGTGTTATTATATTTATATTATATTAATAATCCTGATCTCACTGGGGTCGGTGTGATGTTATTACAGGGAGTGAGGTCTGTGTGTTATTATATTTATATTATATCAATAATCCCGATCTCACTGGGGTCGGTGTGATGTTATTACAGGGAGTGAGGTCTGTGTGTTATTATATTTATATTATATTAATAATCCTGATCTCACTGGGGTCGGTGTGATGTTATTACACGGAGTGAGGGCTGTGTGTTATTATATTTATATTATATTAATAATCCTGATCTCACTGGGGTCGGTGTGATGTTATTACAGGGAGTGAGGTCTGTGTGTTATTATATTTATATTATATTAATAATCCTGATCTCACTGGGGTCGGTGTGATGTTATTGCAGGGAGTGAGGTCTGTGTGTTATTATATTTATATTATATCAATAATCCCGATCTCACTGGGGTCGGTGTGATGTTATTGCAGGGAGTGAGGGCTGTGTGTTATTATATTTACATTATATCAATAATCCCGATCTCACTGGGGTCGGTGTGATGTTATTACAGGGAGTGAGGTCTGTGTGTTATTATATTTATATTATATCAATAATCCCGATCTCACTGGGGTCGGTGTGATGTTATTACAGGGAGTGAGGTCTGTGTGTTATTATATTTATATTATATCAATAATCCCGATCTCACTGGGGTCGGTGTGATGTTATTACAGGGAGTGAGGTCTGTGTGTTATTATATTTATATTATATTAATAATCCTGATCTCACTGGGGTCGGTGTGATGTTATTACAGGGAGTGAGGTCTGTGTGTTATTATATTTATATTTTATTAATAATCCTGATCTCACTGGGGTCGGTGTGATGTTATTACAGGGAGTGAGGTCTGTGTGTTATTATATTTATATTATATTAATAATCCCGATCTCACTGGGGTCGGTGTGATGTTATTACAGGGAGTGAGGTCTGTGTGTTATTATATTTATATTATATCAATAATCCCGATCTCACTGGGGTCGGTGTGATGTTATTACAGGGAGTGCGGGCCGTGTGTTATTATATTTATATTATATCAATAATCCCGATCTCACTGGGGTCGGTGTAATGTTATTACAGGGAGTGAGGGCTGTGTGTTATTATATTTATATTATATCAATAATCCCGATCTCACTGGGGTCGGTGTGATGTTATTACAGGGAGTGAGGTCTGTGTGTTATTATATTTATATTATATTAATAATCCCGATCTCACTGGGGTCGGTGTGATGTTATTACAGGGAGTGCGGGCCGTGTGTTATTATATTTATATTATATCAATAATCCCGATCTCACTGGGGTCGGTGTAATGTTATTACAGGGAGTGAGGTCTGTGTGTTATTATATTTATATTATATTAATAATCCTGATCTCACTGGGGTCGGTGTGATGCTATTACAGGGAGTGAGGTCTGTGTGTTATTGTATTTATATTATATTAATAATCCTGATCTCACTGGGGTCGGTGTGATGTTATTACAGGGAGTGAGGTCTGTGTGTTATTGTATTTATATTATATTAATAATCCTGATCTCACTGGGGTCGGTGTGATGTTATTACAGGGAGTGAGGTCTGTGTGTTATTATATTTATATTATATTAATAATCCTGATCTCACTGGGGTCGGTGTGATGTTATTACAGGGAGTGAGGTCTGTGTGTTATTGTATTTATATTATATTAATAATCCTGATCTCACTGGGGTCGGTGTGATGTTATTACAGGGAGTGCGGGCTGTGTGTTATTATATTTATATTATATCAATAATCCCGATCTCACTGGGGTCGGTGTGATGTTATTACAGGGAGTGAGGTCTGTGTGTTATTGTATTTATGTTATATTAATAATCCTGATCTCACTGGGGTCGGTGTGATGTTATTACAGGGAGTGCGGGCTGTGTGTTATTATATTTATATTATATCAATAATCCTGATCTCACTGGGGTCGGTGTGATGTTATTACAGGGAGTGAGGGCTGTGTGTTATTATATTTATATTATATTAATAATCCTGATCTCACTGGGGTCGGTGTGATGTTATTACAGGGAGTGAGGTCTGTGTGTTATTGTATTTATATTATATCAATAATCCCGATCTCACTGGGGTCAGTGTGATGTTATTACAGGGAGTGAGGTCTGTGTGTTATTATATTTATATTATATTAATAATCCTGATCTCACTGGGGTCGGTGTGATGTTATTACAGGGAGTGAGGTCTGTGTGTTATTGTATTTATATTATATTAATAATCCCGATCTCACTGGGGTCGGTGTGATGTTATTACAGGGAGTGTGGGATGTGTGTTATTGGATGGCGGTGATGGGGAGGATATGATGTTGGAAGCTCAGTTTTGGGTCAATTATGACGCTGAAATTGAGAACAGTCCGGCTCAGCCTCTGACATGTTCAAAGCGTGGGATGGAGCCAGTGTCTAGGGAACAGGGTTTGTGGCAGGGTCTGAAGACACTGGCTTCAGTCTTCCAAATGTTCAGTGGAGGAAATTTCTGCTGATCCCTTACTGGATATGAGACAAGCTGTGTGTAAGATCAGAGACAGTAGAGAGGTCGAGAGAGGTGGTGGGGATGTAGAGCTGGGTGTTGTCAGCTTACATGTGAAATCTAATATCACTGACGGGCAGCATGTCGATGAGAAATAGGAGGGGGATAAGGATAGATCTGTACGAGACACCACAGGTAATGGTGCGGGGATGCGAAGGGAAACAATTACAGGTGATTCTCTGGCTATGACAGATAGCTAGGAATTGAACCTGGTTAGGACAGTCTCACCCAGCTGGACAACAGTGGAGAGGAATAGGAGGAGGATGGTCTGGTCACCTGTGTCAAAGGCTGCAGACAGGTCAAGAAGGATGAAGAGGTATAGTTTACCTTTGTCACAGTCACAAAGGATATCATTTGTGGCTTTGATCAGGGCCATTTCAGTACTGTGGCAGGGGCAGAAATCTGATTGAAAAAGGGTTTGGGATGTTTTTTTTGCAGGGGATTGGTGAAAGTATATTTAGAATGGTGGGGAACAATATGTGAGGAGAGAGAACCATTAATAATATCAGCTAACGTGAGGGCCAGAAAGGGAAAATGGATAGTCCTTTTATTGAGAATAGGATTGAAGGAGGATTACGTGGGTCTGAATGGACAAAATGAGCTTGGAAAGTGTATGAGGTGATATAGGAGAGAAAGTAGGGAAAGATGTGAGGTTGGAGCTGTGGCAGGGGGATCCTTTGGGAAAGTCCAGCTCGGTGGGTGAAGGTGAGTGAGGGAAGCTGCAGAGATAGCTGAATTAATGGTGATAGTTTTACTGACAAAGAGGTCCATATCCGGTTGTCATTGGAAGTGATGGGGAAAAGGGACTTGGGAAATTGGGACTCGGGGAGAGGGGGTGGGGTGAGGCAGGGAGTCAGGAGATGAGAACATTGGGATTTGGGACTTGACAGACATGAGTTTGGGAGATCAGAACTTGTATTGGGGTGGGGGTGGGAAGGGTGGAAGAGAAAGAGAGAGGGAGACTGGGAAATGGTTTCAATGTTTCTCCAGAACCACTCATCCAGCAAAGCTGGGAACAGCGGGAGCAACACATTGAGTGGGAGAGACACAGAGAGGAGGAGCAGATAGTAAAGGGGAGAGTGGGAGAGACACTGAGAGGAGCAGTCAGTAAAGGCGAGAGTGGGAGAGACACTGAGAGAGGAGCAGACAGTAAAGGGGAGAGTGGGAGAGACACTGAGAGAGGAGCAGACAGTAAAGGGGAGAGTGGGAGAGACACTGAGAGAGGAGCAGACAGTAAAGGAGAGAGTGGGAGAGACAATGAGAGAGGAGCAGACAGTAAAGGAGAGAGTGGGAGAGACAATGAGAGAGGAGCAGACAGTAAAGGGGAGAGTGGGAGAGACACAGAGAGAGGAGCAGACAGTAAAGGGGAGAGTGGGAGAGACACTGAGAGAGGAGCAGATAGTAAAGGGGAGAGTGGGAGAGACACTGAGAGAGGAGCAGACAGTAAAGGGGAGAGTGGGAGAGACACTGAGAGAGGAGCAGACAGTAAAGGAGAGAGTGGGAGAGACAATGAGAGAGGAGCAGACAGTAAAGGGGAGAGTGGGAGAGACACAGAGAGAGGAGCAGACAGTAAAGGGGAGAGTGGGAGAGACAATGAGAGAGGAGCAGACAGTAAACAAGAGAGTGGGAGAGACACTGAGAGAGGAGCAGACAGTAAAGGAGAGAGTGGGAGAGACACAGAGAGAGGAGCAGACAGTAAAGGAGAGAATGGAAGAGACACTGAGAGCGGAGCAGTCAGTAAAGGAGAGAGTGGGAGAGACACAGAGAGAGGAGCAGACAGTAAAGGCGAGATTGGGAGAGGCACTGAGAGAGGAGCAGTCAGTAAACGAGAGAGTGGGAGAGACTCAGAGAGAGGAGCAGACAGTAAAGGGGAGAGTGGGAGAGACACTGAGAGAGGAGCAGACAGTAAAGGAGAGAGTGGGAGAGACACTGAGAGAGGAGCAGTCAGTAAAGGGGAGAGTGGGAGAGACACTGAGAGAGGAGCAGACAGTAAAGGAGAGAGTGGGAGAGACACTGAGAGAGGAGCAGTCAGTAAAGGAGAGAGTGGGAGAGACACTGAGAGAGGAGCAGACAGTAAAGGAGAGAGTGGGAGAGACACTGAGAGAGGAGCAGACAGTAAAGGAGAGAGTGGGAGAGACACTGAGAGAGGAGCAGACAGTAAAGGAGAGAGTGGGAGAGACACTGAGAGAGGAGCAGACAGTAAAGGAGAGAGTGGGAGAGACACTGAGAGAGGAGCAGACAGTAAAGGAGAGAGTGGGAGAGACTGGATCAAAGCTATTGGGTGAGATCTTTTTCTTTGCTGCCTGGAGAATCAGCCAGACTCCCTTACTGCAATCTTCCCCACCTGATTTCCTCTGTGCCCTAGTGATTCTTGTTGCCCAGGTAGTAAAGGCTAACACCCACCTCACTGTATTCAGCTCCTGTCCCTTCTTCGGCTGCAAGGCTAAATCTAATGGTATTTATTCCTAGCGTCCTGATTGACCCTGAGCTGTGATCTAAAATTTTCAAGATTACGTAATTCTCCTCATTCTACTTCTGTAAGAGTGTCCACCTCTGTCCAACCTCACCCTCAGTACCATGAACACACACATATTCCTATTCATTATCTCCAGACTCGGTTGCTCCAAATTTCATTGCCAGTTTCCTGACTTCCACATTTCACAGACTGCACTCATCCAAAAACTTGCTGCCTGTGCCCTATCCCCTGTTAACTTGCACTCTCTTCTGCCTGTCATTCTCATTCTCCATTGGTTTTCTGACCCCCCAGTGCGTTGACCTCATAATTCTTGTACCTATATATAAGTCATCCACAGCGATGCCCCTCTCTACCTCTGCAACCACATTCAGCCCTGTTTCTTCACAAAACTTCTACTTGTCAAACTCTGGCCATCTTTACATCCTCTCTGCCTCTGCTCCAACTTTGATTCAGGGAATAAGAAACTTGATGGACCAAGGTGGACAAGGACCAAGGTCCATCAAGTCTGTCATTTACCATCCTGGTAGTCACATTTTTTAATTCTTTCATGGGATGTGGGCATCACTGACTATGCCAGCATTTATTGTCCATCCTTAATTACCCTTGAGAAGGTGGTGGTGAGCCACCTTCTTGAACCGCTGCAGTCCATCTGATGTGCATGCACCCATAGTGATGTTCGGAAGGGAGTTCCAGGATTTTGATCCAGCGACAGTGAAGGAACGGCAGCAATATAGTTGCAAGTCAGGATGGCGTGTGGCTTGGAGGGAAACTTGTAGGTGATGGTGTTCCCATGCATCTGCTGCCCTTGTCCTTCTTGGTGATCGAGATAGTGAGTCAGAAGATGTTGTCACAGGAGCCTTGGTGAGTTGCTGCAGTGCATCTTGTAGCTGGTAATCTTTGCTGCCACTGTGCGTCGGTGGTGGAGGGAATGAATGTCAAGGGGAGATGGTTAGATTCTCTGTTATTTGAGATGGTCATTGCCTGGCACTTGTATGGCGCAAAATTAACTTAACACGAATCAGCCCAAGCCTGAATGTTGTTCAGGTCTTGCTGCATATAGACACGGACAATAATAATGGAGTTGTTGACTAATCATAGCGATTAATGCCCATCAATTAATGTACAACAGACCCTGACATCAGGCGAGGAAAATTCCCAGTGGTGAAGAGCTTTGGCATCCATTAGCCGAATAATCACCTGTTCCTCCCAATCCTGAATCACTCCCCACATATCACATCTTAAATTACTTAGATATTGGATCACAAAAAGTTATGAATGAAACTTGTGTAATTTCCCTTCAGTTATCTTATCCCCGAATGCTGGAATTCTATCTCCAAACCATTTCCTTGCTTCTGTCCCTCTCTTGTTCGGAAATGCCATTGTAACATCTGGGTAATCCCTGTTTAATATCTTGTTTATCCCTGTTTAATATCTGTCTTTGTACCTGTTTATTATCTGGTTTATCCCTGTTTAATATCTGGTTTACCCCTGTTTAATAGTTGGGTTTATTCCTGTTTTATATCTGGGTTCATTCCTCTTTATTATCTGGTTCATCCCTGTTTAATATCTGGTTTATCCCTGTTTAATATCTGGTTTATCCCTGT